>NC_090923.1:459314829-459939495 GCF_040938575.1 Ambystoma mexicanum | reverse complement strand
GGGGTTTGATGGAGGTGGGAGGGCATGGATGTTTTGCACAATTATGAATACATCACAGTGAGCGTGAACTATTTAATAAGTGGCTATGTACAAATGACTGAAGCAGGTGCTGAGAAATGTGACAAAATGTATTGCTGCAGGGTTTTTACTACACCATACATCCGTCCATGCATTCCTTACTGCGTGGGAGCACTTCATCTGCAGTAAGTGCGTAGATGTGCTTTGGGGGAGGCATTTCATCATCAGGGAGTAGGGGGACATGTTGCCTGATGCAAATGTGGAGCAGCATTATACAGACGATGAAGATTTTCCCAAATTTCCCTAGCCTGTACGTCAGTTCCCCTCCTGTCAGGTAGAGACACAGAAAAGGTCACTTCAGTATGCCAAAGGTCTGCTCAATGCACAGCCCTGTCCTGATGTGTGCCTCATTGTAGGACACCCCCTGTGGTGTACATAGATTGCCCACATGTGTCACCAGCCAGGGAAGCTGAAGTATCAAGTGTTACCGGCAAGGACAGAGGTAACATGTGTCAGTGACAGTGAAATGACAGTGGATTGCATTTTCTTCGCAATGATGACAGCCACTCTCTTGGTGCAGTTATGGCACACTGTTGGACAATATGGTTGTGCATCATGATGTATCATATAACAGGGGGTGCTAATGGATTGTCACTTTGCGATATGTTGCACCTGAGTTGCACAGCCTTGCGAAGGGCCTCCTCTCCTTTCTCCCAAACCCACTATGGTGCTCCATATTTCCCCCATTTTCTCCAATTGTTTCTCTATCTCCTATCCAACTCCTCTCACTAAGTCTGGTAAGAAAAAGCTTAAGAAGGACACACTGGTTTCCAACCCAGGCCTTCCCATCGCTGACACCTATGTCAGTGCTTCCGCCAGAGAGACTCTCACTGACATCCTCTGTGTCGTTCCTTCACCAGACCTATGGAACCTTCATCTGGTTGTTCTTCTCTCATCTTACTCTTCCTCACCCATTAATGGTGGCACACATTGGGAGGTCCTCTTAGCCTCCTTCCATTCCTCCAGAGTCATCATTAATGTCTATCTCAATACTACCATCCTGGTACAAAGGCATCAGGCCAAAACTCTACTTTATGATAGGAGGCTCCCTTGCCTCATTAACTTTCTTTCATCTGCAACCCGTCTATCTCTGTGCTGGCCCCTAGGAAACCCTCTTCCACCACCCTGGCTCACTTGCCATTTTCCTCCAGGGCTCCCTTGCCACCCCTTGCCTCTGCTACCCTGGCTCCTTTGCCACCTAATTCAATGGCTCCCTTGCCACCCCCTCCCTCCGCTACTCTGGCTCCCTTGACAGCTTTGGCTCTCCTGGCTCCCTTGCCTCCCTTGTCCTCTACCTCTCTGGCTCCTTGCTGATGCTTCTCTCCTGGCTACCTCGCCTCCCTTGGCTGCCTTGTCTCTGGCCCACTGCCATCCACATCTTACATGGCTCCTCTGCTGCCTCCTCTCTCCACCTCCAAGGCCCCTCTGCCACTTTCGGTGGGGAACCCTGTCCCCCTCCCACAAAGTCTTTCAAAAGTGGCAACCTGCTCCACACTGCTACTCTAAACTGTCGCTCTGCTGTCAAACACTCCCCTGACATCTGCCACCTCCTTGAAATGCTGGATCTACATGTTCTCACTCTTACTGAGACATGTTTTAATGACAGCTCTGTCATAAGTTTTGACACACTTCTCCCTGTGGGCTATTCCGAGCCCAGGCCTAACAGGCCCGGAGGTGGAAAGGCCCTGATATTTCCTGAGTGGATTCCTGTATCCATCACCCCACTCAAGTCTACTCCTCCTTTGAATGCCTGGTCTTCAGGCTCTCTGTTTCTCCTGGCTCCTCTCTGACTTTGCTCAGCTTCTAAAGGCCACCTGGCCAGGCCACCCTCTTCCTCTCTGGATGGGCTGACATCACTTCTTCTCTCGTCTACCTCCCAGCACCTCCTACTTTTGGATCTCAACATCCAACTGGACTCTCCTGATTCCTCAGGACTTTTCTGCAACCTTTTTGACTCTCTCCACCTTTCATTCTACCCTTTGGTCTGACCCACTCTGCCAGACACACCTTGGATGCTCTCATCTCTTCAGAAACCCCTCACTCTAACCCTCCTACTACTCCTCTCCTCTGGACTGACCACTTTCTTTTCTCTTCTCAATTGAAGCTACTGTTTCCTGGCAATGACCCACCCAGGACTGCCACCCTCCTTCACGGTCCTACGACCCATGAAGAAAGTGTCAGTGGAAGCATTGTCTCCACCTACTCTCCTCCACCTACTCCTGCGGCTGACTCACATCCTGACACAGCCCTCTCCAACTTTCACCTTTCCATCTCTAACACTCTTGACATCCTTGCCCCTGTCATGAGGATCTGCCTGATGTCTGCCAAAATGTGCAATTCTTGGTACAACTCTGACCTGGCCGCCCTGAAGCACAAGTGCTGAGCAGCTGAACAGAAATGGGGAGCTTCAGGTTCACCCTGTGACAAACTGGCATGCCTCCTACTCCAATGGCAATATAGAGGCTCCATCCTCTCTAAAAATAGAGTCTACATTGAAGCTCGCATCTCTCTGGCATCTAACAACACGGCCAGACCGTTTCAAATCTGCAAGAAGCTGGGCAATCCTACTGCTGTATCTTCCTCTACCACACCTACCCAGGCACTGTGTTCGGTCCTGGCCTCTCATTTCACCACAAAAACCCAGGACATCCTGTCCGCACTCTCATCTGCTCCCATCCCTCCCTCTACCTCTCTCAGGCCCTGCTTGGCTGCCCCTTCTGCCATCATCCTCTCCTCCCTCTCGCCTGTCACACCTGACAAGTCCGGTCTATGAAAGTATCATCCAAAGAGGTGTCTCACTGTCCATCGAGAACCATTAAGGACAACATTGACTCTCTTGCTCCAGCCTTAGTCGATCTCTGCAGCCACACCTTTGCCACTGAAGTTTTCTACACTATTCTCAAGCACTTCCTTGTGCACCCCTGCTCAAAAATCCTTCTGCCGAGCCCTCCATCCTGGCAAACTATCACCTGATTTCTATCAGTCCTTCCCTGGCATACTCCTGGATAAATTGGCCATCTCCCAGCTAACCCTCCACACTGAATCTGTTGGTTGTCTCCATGATCATCAGTCTGGCTTCAGAGCAGGTACGTAAACTGCTCTCCTGAACACCCATGTAGATTTGCTCTCTAACCTTGTCTCTAACTCTCCCTCTGTCCTCATCCTCCTTGACCTTTCTTATGTTTTTGACATGGCCAACCACAAGATCCTGATTACCTCCGAGATACCCTGGGCATCAAGGATCAGGCTCTGTCATGGCTATCCTCTTTCCTCTTGGACTTGGGTCCTTCCTCTCCTCCATCACACTGTCAGCATGTGGTGTTCCCCAGGGATCTATAATCTCGCCCTGGTTTTTCAATGTCTATCTGGCCCCCTTGGCCCACCTGATCTCTACCTTTCCCTCGAACTTTGACTTTTATGTTGATGGCATGAAGCTATCTTTCAGGCTACCCTCAGCCTCCTCCTCGCTCATAACTGGCTGTCTTTCCACTATTCAGGCATGGTGCGCCTCCAATGTTCTCTGCCTTAATGCCAGTAAGATGGAGATTCTTCTCATTGGGAACCCTTTTCCCGCTTTTCCCCTTTTACTCTGGCTGCCCTCCCTTGGCCCTGTGCTCTCACCCTCTTGTGAGACTAACAACCTGGGGTACTCTTCAACTCCACTCTCTCCTTCTCTCCACACATCTCAGAAATCTCCAAAAAGTCCAATTTCCAACTGCACCTCCTCAGAGGTATTCTACCTTTTCTCACCTTCCCCCAGAAGCTCACTGTCTCCAGGGCTCTTTCTCAATCTTCCTAACTCTACCCTCCACCATCTGTAACTCATTCAAAACAGGACCGCAAGTCTTATCCTTAGCCTCAAGCCCAGGGACCATATCTCTCCGGTTCTGAAATCCCTCCACTGGCTCCTGTGGCTGCAAGGTTCAAGACCCACTGCATTGTTCATGAGGCTTTATGGGGCCGGGCCTGTACTATCTCCAACACTCTCTTCTTAAGTACCTTCCTTACAGAGCCCTCCTCTCATCTACTTCCAATTCTCTGTGGGTTAGTTACTTTTCCAAACAGAGACTCAGTGGTAGACTTCTTTCCTCTGCAGGTAACTCCCTCTGGAATGGCCTCCCTGCCACTCTTTGCCTTGAGCTGGTCTGCCTTAAGTTTCCAGAAGCTCCTCAAGAGCTTCCTTTTTTCCTCTTCCTTATCTCTGCTTCTCCCCTGCGCTAACCTTTCCCCTCCTCCTTTTCTCTCTGCCTTCCCTCTGCTATCATCCCTTCCTCCTGCTTAGCTATGCTGAGCGGCTACCTGGTGTTCCTGTGAGTCACATAGGACACCTGCCCCCTGTTCATTCCCTAGCAGTTACCTTCGGAAACTCCTGCACTGCTACCCGCTGGAGGCCCTGCCTTTCTCGCACTTAACCTGGGGTACTGTTGTACTGGGTGAACTTCTCCCCCTTCCTCTACCCTGCACTTCCCTTGCACTTCTTTGCTGCGCACTTGCACAATCTAAATGATACTAGGCCTAGTACGATTGTTTGTCTTGTTCTCCCGTTTTTCCCTCCCTGCCTGGTTGTGACTTGAAAAACATTTGTATAGGCACATTATAAATAACCTATCAATCAGTCAATCAATCCACCTCACAAACTCCTGTTTTTGAAATTATCACCTGCCTTGTGATTAGTTATGCCTATGCTGTCTTGGTGACTCTGACTCTGTGCAGTGCTGTGAAGAATGTGCCCTGATGGACGTTTGGTTGTTGCAGTGCATGTTTGATTTTTCTGCATTCCTGATGTTATGTAATAACATACATTTTTCAGTTTACATGCCAGCATTATCTTTGTTCACTTTGTGAATTGTACTACTGGATGGGCAGGTATGTGTTTCTATGCATTGTGGTACCGGTAATCCACTCTTTTTGAATCAGTTATTTGCTTGACCATATGTGCTGCATACATAATACGGCATTGTCCTGAAGGTCTAAGTCCTGTGGGTTGGTAGATGTAATGTTTGAGATTAGAGGGACGTCATGCAAACACATGGCTTGCAATGATTAGTCACTCTAATGGTTAGCCAAACTCCTTCACATTTGATTTGTGATGCAACAGACTTATTGGCACTTATCATAGCCATGTCCATTGCACTCTGTTACTCTCCATGTACGCAGTCAGTGTGCTGTTCCGCTGGACCATGGCATTGTGAGTGGAGCCAGGAAGGCGGGCGCAGCAGTGTGTGATGGTTAGTTCAGCATTGCAGGTCACCTCTACATTCATTGAAAGGTGCTCTTCCTGTTAGGGTATACTTCTTCTGCTACCTAGGGGCCACTAATGCCAAATGGGTGCAGTTCAGAGCTGCAATAAAATTGGGCAGAGGGACTGCCGAGTAAAATCTTTTCTTTGTGGCATGATCTACAGTGTTTTATGTCAAATGTTTACCCTTCCAGAGCTCCTAGTTCCATTGTTAGTTGATCTGGCAACTTCTTCCAAGGCATATTTTAGACTCAGTTATCTGCGGACAATCGTGCAGTCCATGGACGGCTCCTCTAAAGGGACCCACTCATTTCTTACAGTCATTCTCAATCTGACTATCCAGAAGAGAACATCTTCCCACACCTGCTTTGCAAAACTCAATACAACTGAATCCAATGGCATCTGCCATTGCAATCCCTCCTCCCTAGGGGCCACCACCGCCATCACCAAAAGGAGGGCCTGGAAAGAGGAACAGGTGTGAGGCTGTCGAAGAGGATGAGGAAGAAGACGAAGATGAGGGAGAGGAAGTGCCTACCTCCAGTGCCTGGAGTGATTCCTGGGTGGGGTGGTTTTTCACCACTGTTGGGTGCGCACCAAAGGTTTGGGCAGCCAAAGTTTGATGCACTGAGTGCAAAGTTGTACTTTGTCATGAAAAACCTCGGCTGTACTCCTATGGGCCCACATCCATGCATCGCCTCAGCAGATCCAACCACCCGGGTGCTCTTAAAAAGGCGGTACCTTTGTCAGGGAGAAGCAGGTTCACAGCCTCTACCCCATCTTCCTCGACCACTCCTGTCACCACACAAATTATACCTGTGGGGCAGAGGATCCCAGCAGCTGCCTCACAGGCCATACAGAATGCTATTGGCCCTTACCTTTCTTGGGGCACGGTACTATGTATGTACTGCGATGCACCAATCAGCAGGGGGCAGCAGTTTCGTAGTGCTTTCGAGGCCGCAGCCAGGGAGCATGAGAAACACTGCCTCCACCTTCAATTTAAGGCCTGCCCAAAATCTTCCTTTTTCCACCTGCCCCTCTATCTCTGTGGTTTGTGCCCCTCCCTTCCTTCCCTCCATCCCCTCCCCCATCTTACTTAGCCTCACCTGAAAAAAGCATGGTTCCTTTAGCAGCCCCCTTGCAAAGTTAAAAGATAGAACTGTAAAGAAATCACAAGCACCTTTGCAGCCTGTGTAGTGCACAGACAGCAAAGTAGTCCGTGGACAACTGGACAATTCCAGGCATGGGGTGGGGGACTGAAAATCATTTTAATTGTTTTTTGCACAAAAAATTGTGTCCATTAAAATTGTTTTTTTTGTCTTTGTGACTTTTATGTACATTTTTGATTATGTTGTTTTATGTACTAAACTGACAAAGATGCTCCAACACGTAATTATTTTCTGTAACTTTCACAAAAAGTGATTCTAATTTTTTTGACTATTTGTTATTTTGTTTAATGCAACTTCTAAAGAATACTTGAATCCATATTGTATGTGTTTATAGAAACTGCTTCAATGCGTTTTGAAAGTGTTCAAGAAAAATCTGATTGCTTGCATCAGTTAGATGCACTCCATCTCTTTGAAAAACTAAAGCGATGTCCGCATGCTTCAAGTGAAACATATTCACACAAAATAGGAGAAGTCCCCCCACTTCATTCTTTGAAATCCATACCATGAAACTTGAAATTCAACTAATACAAGATTTGCAGACAATCTACAGTGCTCAGAATACATCTGTAACCAATGAATCCAAGAGTCTCCCAGAATCCATACACTTTCCTCCTTAAATGCATAGCCATAGCCATCTTCAGTGCACTCACCAAACAAAACTCCTGCTACACAGTCTTCCTGTAGATCACACCACAAAGGCTGATTGGCTGATCCCAGATATCCATGACTGTCAGCGGTCTCCACAGCCCCCTTTCCATGCCAGGCATCCTTAAAAGAGCCGGATGGCACATGCAGTGTCCACGGACTACCGCAGTGACCATGGACATAACGTCCAATTGAAGGGGGTATGGAGGTTCACACTTAAATTAAACCATTTATTGTACAACAGTGGCTCTTGAAAGAGCCTTTTTTGTTTATTTCAGTTTTCATATGCAATTATGTTTTCATTTTCAATAGATACCATGCCTACACCATTAAAAAAACACATACACTATTATTTGCATGGTGCCTATCTTCTTCTAGTTGTGCACAGAACACATTTTGGCATCTCCATACTTCCCTAGGATGTGTTTGTTAAAAAAATCATCTTTCCACATGGAAATATGTCCACTAAGCAACCGAACATATCCTTTAATGCAACTAGCAAAGATAGTGGAGTAATGTGGCCCAAACTATTTCCTCCACAATGCACAACAATAATATCTGAACATAGAAAGTGAACCATAGTCCTACAAAATTATAGTAAACTCACCCATTTTAGCCATGACAATGGGCCTCATTACGAGTCCGGTGGTAACCGAGCCGGAAAAACCGGCAGGTTACCGCCGGACTTGTATTACCATTCTGCCACCGTGATTCCCGGAATCACTGGGGCATTACAACCCCAGTGACCCGGTAATTCCGGAGGCGGAATTCGGTAAATCCTCATTCCCATGGATTTCCTTTGGACTCCATGGGAATGGGGAAGTGTAAAAACCGGCACCATGCTGTAATGGTGCCGGTGTTTCCATGTCCACCTGCAGGCGGGTGGTGTTAAACCCGCCAGATCAGACTTGGCGGGAGTGACACCTCCCGGCTGCAGAACTCGAGACGAGCCAGTCCGGAAAGAATGGTGGTGGCAAATTTACCACCACTGTTCTTTCCGGACCGACTGACTTGTAATGAGGCCCAATGTGTACCACCAAACATCCACTCCCTTCTATCCAATAGTACCAGAGATGCTACACAATTCAGTGTACCCTTTCAAGTTATTCATCCAACAATCTACCAACATCCACACAGTGAGCTTTTTCATAGCAATAGCCATATCCATCTTCCCTACACACAACACCTGCTACCCTCTCTTCCTGTAAACCACAACCAGAACACATCATTGGCTAATCCCCACAGTCCTGTTTCTATTCCAGGAATCCTCAAAGATCTGGATGGCACGTCCACTGTCCGCGGACTACCGTGAAGTCTGCAGATCCCATAGCACAGGGCTGCCCTTTTACCCTTTCCACAATCATGTCTGTAACACTCCCTCATTGGCTGCTTTCAAACAGTCACACATCCATCCACCAATCACATCCAAAATCTCTAATGCTTACCCTGTCATCTCATTTCAACACTTCAGATGTAAACTTGAACTCCTTGAGTACATATCTCCTGTTAATCACAGCCATCTGCTTCACAAACTACTGTGAACCTCTCCAAGATATCTATTTGCAGATTCAACAACATCTGCATCTAACAAGACATTGTAGAGGTATGCTTACATTTTTAAAAGTATTTTCTTCAACTCTTTTGCAAATATATATATATAGAGGGTTCCTGCTACTTACTCTTTAATAAGCTTCACAATAAGCATATTATCTTTTGTAAGAACTCTAGCAAATGCCATGTATTGCAGCATTCAGCATTCAGCACCTGCTCACATCAAGCAGCAAATACATACAATGCTGTGCATTTAAAACATTTTCTTAATGGGTGCAGGTTTATGAAAGTTAAAATATGTATAAGTGCATTTATAGCAGCACTATGTGTAATTTGTTTCTAAAAGAAAGAAAAAGCAGATGCTAAAACATGTATACAACATATTTAAGTGGAACTTGGTATGTTAAAGTATAATATGTTGACAGTACATGCATACTTTCTAACATAACCCATTCCAATCTGTATGTGCTTATCCAGTCCCATTTTTTTCTCTGCAATATGGAACCTGTAGTCCAAGTTTTATAATTGGAAAAGTTGAACAACAATTCCCAGAATGCAAACAACAAAACATGGGCTAATTAACCACCTACATATTGGAATGGATCATGTTGGCAAGTATGCATGTACTGCAAACACATTAAGCCTAAACACACCAAGTGCCACTTAAAAATGGTCTACAAATCTTTTCCATCTGCTTTAATTTTCTTTTAAAACAAGTACATTATGCATTTCTTAACTTTCAGGAAAATGCTCCTAAAATGAAATATTTCCATTTTTCACTCAATAAAAATGTCACACTTTCCAACCTCACTCATTACATTCCTTACACTACTACTATTATACATCTCTTCAAACATATCTGTCTACCACCAAAGTATCCCAATACAACACTTCACATTACATATAAAGTACTCTTCATTTCCAACCTCTACTATAAGACATCAAACACTGCTGCAACAACAATCCCTCATTGCATTACCACTAGACCACAGTTTCTCTATTCCTTTTAAACACAGCAACACAATACAAATACATTACACCACAAACAGAGCACTTCTTTGATTAAAATCAGAAGCACAAGAATAACCTAGATATGGACCTTTTCCTCACACCCATGGTTGCCTTGTTCCTTCTAAGGTGCAAAACAGAACTACGTATACTCCAATTCTTCTAACAACATAGTTAACACACTTTAGTTCACCACCCATGACACATCTTCATTAACTATTTTTCCCAACAAGACCTCCTACCTTCATAAATAACAGCCTTGCTTACTAAAAGTTGTTCACTATTACCACATAACTTTCTTCTACAATTACAGGAAAAAAGAAGATTGCTGAAGACAGCTTCCAAAAAAGGAATACCATTTATATGCAGCAATGGAGTGCATGGAGCGGACAGAGTGCATGGAGCGGACAGAGTGCATGGAGCGGACAAAGCGGACGGAAGGGACGGAACTGATGGAACGGATGGAAGTGGAAAGAACGGATGAAGTAAATAAAAAGTACCCCACTTGCTACACACATATCCGGTGCACCCACGCACCTTTTGACACTCTCTCTCTCTCTCTATGACTTGATTTACGGTTCCAGAGGGCGTTCCACCTACCAGCCCTTTGAGATCATACCAATGATACATAAGGCGCTATATAAATGCAAAATAACATAACATATCCTACAAAGTACGGTATATATCTCTCTAATTGTATCAATATACTCCCACTATATATTAGCCTAGGGTATTCATTTCAAATCAACATTTATTTCACTCTTACTGATTGCATTGCACAATCATATTCTTTACATTCCCATCTAAACACCACTACATTATAACACCAGCTATTTTCCTCAAAACATCATCATGTCCCTACTTATTCAATCACACCACCACTCCCTTCCTCACTAACCCTAGCCCATTACACCTCTACTGACTCTTACTCTTACAACCTTCCCAACCACACCTATTATGCCACTTCACAATCAAATACTACTCTATTCATCTCTACAATCACACCCACACACCCACACATGCACACAACATGCATGTACATTCCACAACTTCAAACCCAAACTTTCTTTTTTCCCAACAGACACAACAAAACGCCTACTAAAACACAACTGTGTAGAAATGAAAGAAAAAATAGAGCAGTTAAGAATAAAAGCAAGCCATGTAGTTACCAACCTCTAAAACAATTTATAGAAAACATTAAAACAAAAGAGCTAGTAACCTCACTCAAAAAAACTAAACTAGCTACCACTAAAACAAAAGTAAGGCTCCTTTGGAAAATATAAAAGTAATATAAAAGTAAATAACGATGTACAAACAAAAACAGATCTACTAATGAACATAGCACTATATCTACCAATGTTTACGTAGCCACTGTAAAGCAATCCAAAAAAATCATTTTACAAAAATGTTTCCACCGTAGCATTCTTCACAATCTTATAACAACAGCTGAAAAGTCTCAATTTACCCTTAAAAACTTCTGCAGGAGACTTATCCTCGAAGTGTTAAATAACAGTGCATTTCTACTAAAGAGAAAATTGCTTATATTTATTTTAAACAGAATGAACCACTAACTAAATGAATCAATAAATTGGAAAAAGCACTTCTAAACATGCACAATATCAATATAGATACATTTTCAAACGTATGTGCAGGTGAATGGATTCACACAAGCAGATCAGAACCATATTTCAATTAAAATGCTTACAAGCAAAAAAAAAAACAATTGCCATAGACAGTAATGGCTAAGGGTATGAAATGGTAGGAGACACCATTATGCCAAAAGACACTCTTATAAAAAGACATCTCCAACAAACTTTGAACCACTAAAAGACAAAAGTAAAATAAAAACTTTACAAACTGTAGACTCTTGTCCAGTGCAGAAGCACACTGGACTTTGAGAACATTCATTAGCCTGCATTTTAGGAAGTGCTTTCAAAAACACCTTCCACCACATTAAAATGTCAGCAACACACGATTTGGCTATCCAGAATCTTATGCACAGACTATACTATGCAAAAGGTCCTGATCTAGAACTGCAACATTCAAATAACATTCTCCTGAATGGAACAGCCAAATAACTCCTTCGAGAAATAGAGCACATCCAAAGTAAATACTTTGGAACTCAATTGACTTAGAAAATTCAGTAACTTCAGAAAACATTCGCGAAAACCACACAAACAGCAACCTTCTATGAAACACATGCGCAAAAGAAATAGCTAAGTTTAACAACACATCTGCTGAAATGCCAGATCAAGTATGTGTCTGTTTTCACTGACAATTGTATAAAAAGAACACAAAAATAGTTGATATGGCCTACAAAATAGAGGACAAGGAGGAATCCCAATGGATCCAATTAGATTTATATATAAAAGCAGGAAATAAATGCAACGTCACTGACCCCTTGACAATAACCAAATGCTATCACGTGCTATCACTAATAACTTAGAAATATTCCAACTTCCAAAGGCTCTCCAGCAACTTAACGTGTATGAGATCATTATAATCCAAACATTACACCAATTTCAAGCTATAATATGCCTTCAAACGAGAAACAGCCAAAATGACTAAAGGGCTTCGATGGCAAAGTAGTATATTTGCCCTTAGAACTTAACGAAAATGTAGAAACACTAGGAGTGCAACACCCAATAGATCAATCATTGCTTGTACTAGTTAATGGTGTACCAATAAAAGACAGAATAATTTGGCAACAACTAGTCGACTTAAACAAAGTTAGACAAGCCCTACAATATCTGAAAGAAAACAATGAATACTACAAAGATATAAACATAGAGAGAAACCACCCAAATAATTCAAGATTCACAAGCAACTGGCCAATTTGAAGATGTAGATCCTGTTACTGCAGCCAACATTTCAGACCAGTATACAATTCAGCCACTTCACTCTAACAACACCATTGAAAATGCATCAAAAACATATTAAATGCGTCAAACCAAAGGCTCCTCACTGAGCATATGGGAAAAAAAGTGTATAAGTACGTTCTTGTCCTCTACATTTTCCTACAGGAAAAGGAGGAAGATATGATGAAAGGTCCACACAAATTAGTGCATTAGAATATCGCTCTTTACACATTTATTCTGAAGACCCCAGATTCAGACAAAATGTAGAATACATTTTTCACCTACTGTTCGAAAGGGAAATAGCAACTCTATGGTATGGAGTTGCACACACATTGACCCTTTAACTGCTGAGGTTTAAACGAGTCTATGGAAAAAAGGACAAACATACTCAACCTTAGCACTTAAGGGGTTAAGAACAGGCTCCAATTGTTTTAATATGTCTGCTACTCAACTGATTTAAAAGCTAAAAGACAAAGATTAAGTTTTGCAGTCAAGTAACACAAATTTCTTGGCAAACATGATGGGTACAAAAGACTACTGGTTCTGACGTCACGCTGATATACATTGTATGCTAAGGAACCCAGGCCCACCCACATGGATTGTTAGATGGAATATATGAAAACACCAGGAGAACTCTGTTCTCTTGGCCCTGTCAATGTATCAAGGTACTTTCACCATAGTTTTATTGCCATGCTGCACTTCACCTGCAATAAAAAGTCCCCTCCGCTTGGAGAAGTGTAACACTTCTTTTGGGGAACCAAATCCAGAGGAGCACCACACATACACATGCTTTTTTGGATAAAATGTGGCCATGACAGTGATGCCACTGTTTTACAGTTCATTAAAAAACATATTACCTGAAACATCCCTTCAGAAACCACAGATTTTGACTTTTGTAAAACGATCTTACACTTCCAAAAAACATAAGTATGGCAAATACTGCTGACGTAGATATAAAAACAAAGGTAAATACTATACCAAATATCGCTTTCGCTTCCTAAAACCAGTATGCGAAAAAGGACAAGTAAATTGCTTGATGTCTTCTGTTAAACACAGTGTAAAAGACAATTACCTTAAAAACACATACAGCATAAAAGGGGACAATCATCCAAGAATATCAATGATTACAATGCAGTCATTGCCTTCTTGTGGAATGTAAACATAGACATACAATGCATTGCAGACAAGTCAACTGCAGTAGCAAGATATATCACAAAGCTGAGAAAACAGAACTAAAAGACCTCTGCAAAGACATATCAAACATGCTCTCCCATGGAGAACGCAGGTGCTGTTAAGCTGCAGACCATTTAACAGGTACAGCCTTACACGGCAAAACTGAACACATTGGGCCTCATTACACGGATGGCGCTAAGGGATTACCGACACCAGTAAGGGCACCGGTGCCGGTAATCCCTTAGCGCCATACGAGGTCCCTCAGTGGGTCCCGTCCTTAACGTGTGGCCAGACCACACGTTAAGGAAAGGACCCGCTGAGGGACTTCAGGGCAAATAACGGTACCGCTAATAGCGGTACCGCTATTTGCTCCTTCCCCATTCCCATTGAGCCCTATGGGGGCAAAAATGGGAATGGGGAAGGGCCTTGGTGAATGGGAAATTACCGCCTCACCAACCTTGGAATGGGGTGGTAATTCCCTCATTCACCAAGACGGAATCGGTAAAATACTGGCAGCAACCATGGCGCTAATAGCGCCATGTTTACCGCCGTCTGTGTAATGAGGCCCATTGTCTGGCTAAACCTTGGTCCATTTTAATTCCGAAAAGGAGTAAAAAAATCCTACCAAGAGATAGAAACAATAGCCACAAATGATCCCAACAGGTAGGAGATTTTAAAAAACAATTTCCTAGTGAAACTTACCAAACCCAGCCACCCAGCCTAATTAATCATATAAAGTTATCATTTAAATCTCTGCAACATAGAGAACTTTTTTACATGGCCCTACTGCAACGTTTAAACCTTGGAGAAAAGAAGAATTATTAGGTAACTATGACCCATTTGAAGCTGCATTCAAATCAAATAAATACAGTATCACACATGCCAATTTCAAACAATACACAGAAATGTTGGACAATGAACGCCAACAAGAGGATGAAATTGAAGTTCAACTAGATAAAGACACTCCTGAGGGCAGTCAACCTTCCCTTACAACAAGCCAAGAAACACTTTAAGAACTACAAAGAAAAATTCAAACACTGACAGGCGCTCCAAAGAAAAGTGTTTATTTAATTTTTGTTGTTAGAGAGTATCTGTTCTTTTCACAGAATCAAAAGAATAATTTTCACATGTTTAGCCCTCAACACGTATTTCCCCACTTTATATTCAGTGGTCCTTCAGGAGGTAAGATGCTATTTAAAATCATTTTTTCTGCAACAGAAAAGAAAATATATACATTGCTATTGTGAACTAGAAAGAGAAAAAGTTACACTTTTTGAGAAAAGATATTGATAGGTTCATAAGTTTTGATCAGTATAACACATAAACATCATTTTGGTGTATTTGTTAATGCTCTGACAAAACATTTCGCCTTAGAATTGTAGATTTTTTAACATGTTCATTGTTGCCCAAGTATTTTTAATCACGACCAACAAAAAGATTTTTCAAAAATGAGAACCCAAAATTAGTGCAAGATGGAAGCAACCGCCTTATTGAACGTGTGTAAATAAGCTTGAAACACAAGATGCTAAGTAATTGAGTCTGCTTGCTATGCTTAGTAGAAGTTACAGTGGCGAGCACCGACTGTATACATCTACTTCAATACAGCACAATTACACGTGCGACTCCATTTTGTTTGAGCAGAAGGATGCCCAGGTGGCCCAGGCCCAACTGGCTAAGTTTCACATCTAGGTCCAAGCCTGGAGGAAGAGCGGAATTGAAACTTAACAAAGGATGGCTCATGCCGGGGAAATCGAGGTCAACCAGAGAAGGGGAGGTGAGCATGAGCTCACGAGGCTCCAACTTCAGAGCATGCCAGCCCACATGTGAAGGTCAAGATAAGAGAGGCCCATGCAGGTGGCAAAGCGAACAAAGAATCAAATGCACGAAAAGGTTGGAAACTGAAGCAGATTCACGGTGGACCAACACGTGACCAGACAGGCGCGAAGATGTGCCACCGCCAGATGTCATCCAGAACCTTAGGGTGCCATAACTTTTCCTGATAAGAGACTACAGATCCGATGCCATACCCAGCCAACTAATTGACACATAGCCCTAAACTACTAATTGATGGAAGGGAGGCAGGGTGAATCTTGGGACACCCGGCACCAGGGTGTCTATTTTGCATGCTGTTAATTAAAGTGGAGATTTATGTTATGGGGTGTTACTCGCCCAATCACAAGTGACCATGTAATCTAGGGCCCTATAGACATTGTAACCAATGAGACGTCGGACTTGTAGTGACGTCAATCACATGTGGTGAAGAGTGATGGCCGTAGACACCCACCCGATAAGAGTTATCCAATCCGTATGCCTTATTTTCATATACAGATATAACACCTATACTTAAGTTACCTTTCCCAACCAATTATATTGCATGATCATTTTTTATAGAAGTGTACGTCAATGATGATGGAATTTGCCAATAAAAAAGGCTGTTTGACTGAAGTTCGGGGAAGTCGGGGCGAGACTGGTCTTTGCGATGCTGCTGATTTCCATAAACTGAAGTATGCATTATTAAACAGACTTCCCTTTGCCAATTTACTGAGTACTGATTATTGATTCTTGCCGGAGTATGTGAATCCTGCACTCTGCCCTTGCATGGTGCAGCTATCTTGTATTACAAGTTTTTTCGGGTGAGTGCTGACCAATGGGCCCGTCAGTAATTACCTTTCCTCGTCAACAGTAGTGTAAAGATGGAGCAGTCCGTCTTCCCTTTGCACTATCTTCTCTGCAGCTCTACTTCATTGGGTTGCGTGGGCGCTCAAATAAATGCCATTTCTACAGAACCACTGCATATTTTGCGACCTCATGATCTCATAATGGATGGAGAACATGCCAGCAGTCCGCATAAACTCAAGCATAATTCTGTTTATAGCACACCTTCCGACCTCTGGCTGGGGACAAATTACGGACCCATACTCCTCTTTGGGTTATACATGAGAAAAGGACCTTTGGCAGTAGGAAAAATACGCATCACTGCGGTCAGCAACCTCTTCAGATGACAGAATAATCGTCCACATGACATTTAACCCAAATGTAGACTTCCATAGTGCATCACGACAAAGTCAACGTTTGTGACGGATGCCACATGTATGCACGGGCGAATGATCCTGCCGAAACTGCAGTCACCCTGACAGGCCCAGAACGCATCCACTCCTTCCAACCCAAAATTACCAGCAACACCTCTTTGCACACAACACCTGTGCAGATGGCGCACAAAGGTATCACTGACGATAAGTACTGTGCGTCCCTCCATCTCAACCACTCTCACAACACAGTATTGGGATGAAATGGTACCGCCTCTTCCTGTCAACCATGCCCTAAACTCCTAATGGCCTATTTCCCACAATTACATTTGCCTTTCCACCGTGCTCATGGGGTCAGGATGTGCATGTGTGCTTTCCCATCTACAATGAGGGCCACGGCCCACTACAGCTCACACAAAACTTCTTCCCATTGCACAGTCACTTTTTGCAGCACTCCCCCATCAAATTTTCAAGCACGCCTGCAGCAATCACATAAAAAACCTCTGCATTGCACACTGTCATTTCTATACGCCACTCGATATTTACTATTGAGCACTCTCAGTACACGTTCAGTTTGATTGCAAAGGCCCTCGACCAGAAACTTCTGCTAAATACTGCATGATTGCAGCATCCACAAATATTCTAAAACGCACCCAGCACACCTTTGGTCATGCACACACCATTGCAGCCCTTTCCACACCCACCACAACACTATACATCCAATCAAGCAACCATGTGGGCACCTAACATTATGCACATACGTAGCAGCACTTCCACCCAACTCCCTCACACCATAAAACACCCATTCACAAAAACGTGTCTCACTTAGCAGAATCCACAAACATACCACAACCTGCACCACCCCTACACACTGGCATTCACAAAGTATTGTGTCACTGGAAACCTATGCACAACAGATGCAAAAAATGTGGCCTACCTCTATAAATCTGCGCACAGCAGAGTAACCAACCACATATAAACTGCACTTCAACCATACCCACTTCCACACTCACATTACGTACACACTTCACCCTGTGTCCACACTACACAACTTCTCACTGCACCATCTCCTGCCACACATCAAATACTGTACCATGGTACAACTATCATCACAACCATGGAATGCACAATACATGCTTTGAAACTCACTTGTGGTGTTGACAATGTGATCCACACCCATTCTCCAAAGATCACCACCCTGTGCCTCATGCACTGTCAAACCCTCATTGCTCCACTGGATGTGCTCCTTGCATACATTCCCTGCAGCGTAATGTAACCATGCAGGTCAGCATGTCACCAACTACCACTGTACACATACGCACCACTGGCACCAGCACTCCTAACCAACCTCCACACTGCAATGGACATGCACAGCATTACATGCAACAGTTACCATAATGTATAAACATTACACTGTCTCCAGCACCCCTACGCCCTTTCATTCACATACTATTGTCTTACCCACTTCCACTCAAAAAGTATTGTGTCACTGCCAACTTAACCATAAAATGTTACAACATTGCCCATACTGCAAGCATTGTGCACACAACACACTATCCAAGCACATGTAAGCTTCACTTCAACCATACCCTCTACCATACTGTCAGTATGCAAACACTACATCCAGTGCCCACACAGTGTGACTTTTCACTGGAGCATCTCCAACCACAGCACACTGCCATGGAGCTATGCAGCAACACATTGCAACAGTTACCATAATGTACAAACAAAACACTCTCTCCTGCATCCCTGTGCTCTTTCAATCACATACTATGGATGTACTCACTTCCATTCACAAAGTATTGTGCCACTGCCAACCTACCCACATTCTGTTTGCAACATTGGCCTATAAAGGCTTACATGTGCTCCACAACCATTCCTTACATGTCAACACCCTCTAACTCATGCACAATAAAAAATGCATTACTGCCATGGGTGTCCTCAAGACCTAGGCTGTTGGGTGCATGGCCTATGGCCTACGGCCTTCGGCCATGCACCCAATAGTCTAGACCTTGAGCACACCGACAGCAACGTAATGACACTGTGCATGTCACTGTGTCAGCAACTATGACAATCCACATACACCCCACTGCCACCAGCACTCCTACCCAACCTGTACACCGCCATGGCGCTATGCAGCAACAAATTGCAACAGTTAACATAATAGCCATGTGGGCAGCTAATATTATGCACAAACGTAACATACGTAGGTAGCGGCATTTCACCCCAACTCCCCCACACACCGTAAAACACCCATTCACGAATACAGGTTGCAATTATCAGAATCCACAAACATACCACAGCCTCCACCACCCCTATGCACTGCCAATCACAAAGTATTGTGTCACTGGCAACCAGTGCACAACAGCTTCACAACATTGGGCCTACTTCAATAAATCTGAACATAGCAGAGTAACCAACCACATATGAGATGCACTTCAACTATACCCACTACGATACATTACGTGGACACACTAAACAACTTCGCACTGCACCATCTCCTGCCGCACACCAAATACTGTAGCATTTTGCAACTATCACCACAACCATGGAATGCACAATACATGCTTTGCAACTCACTTGTGGAGCTGTAGCATGTCGACAATGTCAAACATGCATTGCTCCACTGGGTATGTCCTTCCACACATTCCCCGTACCATAATGCAACCATGCATGTCAGCGTGTCACCAACTACCACTATACACATATGCACCACTGGCACTAGCACTCCTAACCAACCTCCACAATGCAATGGGCATGCACAGCGTTACATGCAACAATTTCCATAATGTATAAACATTACACTGTCTCCGGCACTCCTAAACCCTTTCATTCACATACTATTGTCGTACCCACTTCCACTCACAAAGTATTACATTGCCCATACTGCAAGCATTGTGCACACAACACACTATCCAAGCACATATAAGCTGCCCTTCCACCATACCTTCTACCATACTGACAGAATGCAAACACTGCACCCAGTGGCCACACTGTGTGACTTTTCACTGCAGCATCTCCAACCATGGTGCACTGCCATTGAGCTATGCAGTAACAAGTTGCAACAGTTACCATAATGTGAACACAAAACAATCGTTCCTGCCTCCCTGTGCACATTCAATCACATACTATGGGCGTACCCACTTCCATTCACAAATTATGTTGCCACTTGCAACCTACCCACATTCTGTTTGCAACACTGGCCATACTGCAACCAATCTGCACACACCACACTATGCAAGCACCACCCTCTATTGAATGCAGAGTCAAACAAGCGTTCCTGCGGTGGATATGTTGCAGCCCTATGCTCTTCAGTGCATGCACTACACCCTACGGCCTATGGCCTTCGGCCATACACCCAATAACCTATTCCTACCACAGACCCACTGCACCGTCATTCATCCATGCATACCACCATGTGCCAAACTACTGCATTCCATCCACAGCGCACAGCCACCTGCGCTCCCACCCAACCTATGTCATGTGCAATTGAGTCCCCTCCTGCAATTGACCTGCCACTACTCACCACAAAAAGAGGTTGCTGCAAACAGCTTGCAGCAGAAGCAATGGGGCCGTCACAACAGCTGCCTCCAATCACCACACAAAGTCCTCATCTACATATGTCACATGAACCACTTCTCACTCCGCCACCCGTACCCTCCCTTTTTGCTGCCAATGCATTCTGTACGGTACATTTTCCAGGCCCTTCCGCCGCCGCACTGTCCTCCGATACACCAATGGTGGCTTTCCCAAAAAATGTTGACGCACTCCACGCTTTCCTCCAGCCAACCACAGGCCGCATCCAAACTTCTCTGACAGCATGCCGTACTTCCAGCCAATGACACTTCTGTAGGCGGAGAGAACAGGGAAATGAGTCTTTGGAGCAGACCCAGATATCACTTATTTTTTTGGGACGTGCATTTCAGTGCTTTGCAACAAAAGTACTGGTCGGATTTCCACCAAACACACAAAAGCACACTTTCTGACCCAAGCCCCCGCTCCTGCTGCAAATCTGGTGAAAACCCATCCAGCCCTTCGGCCTGTAGCTGTCCGCAATATGTTTCCCCATTCAATATATGGGGAAAAAATGGGGACCCTCATATAACTTCGCCCCCACCCGCACAAAACCTCGCCCAACTTGGCAAAAAAAATAAGAGCTGGCCATATACTTTTTTTGCAATGTTGGGTGAGGATTCGTCTAGAGGAGCGAAGTTATAAACTGCTGAAAAAGTGCTCCTCTATGAGATTAGCAACTTAAGCATAACTACACGCCCGCTACCGCGGGCTGTGTAATACTTATATATATTCTGTAAAGAAACTTTATTAAAGGGACGTTATGGTTAAGTTGCAATGTCATCTTTGATGTCCTGGGTGTTAGGTTAGCAGTGCACGGTGGTGGCGCGAGTTATGGTTGCTTAGCTTACCATAACTGGCGAATTTCAGGGGTTTTTCAGTTCTACATTGAACCATAAAGTCCCTTTAACAAAGTTTTTTTCACTGAATTTCATAGGTTTTTAGTAGCGCAATTTAACCATAACGTCCCTTTAACAAAGTTTATTACTAAATTTCATAGGTTTTTAGTAGCGCAACTTAACCATAATGTTCCTGTAACAAAGTTTTTTTCACTGAATATAGATATATAGATAACAGAAATGTCTAGTACTTTGGAATGACTGAAAGAAAAATTTCCTCAGGATGAAATGAGTGAAAAAAGTAAACCAGTTATTATCCATTACTTAATGTGTACTTACCACATTTTTTTTTTAATCACACCATACAGACATTAAATATAATACAGAAATAGAGACCTTACAAAATCATCTGCAGCGAATGGAGCAAAAAAATCGGGCATGTGTTTCTAAGCATACGTTGATCGATCGTGGAAACATTTCCTATGCACTTATTCCTCTTTTTTACACACGTGAAATCAGGCAGCAGGGCACGGCCATCTTGTGATAATCTTATCCATTGCTGCATCGCCCAAGCTGGACTGCCCTGGCGGCACTAATTCATATGCCCCGCCCCTGAGGCTGACTTCACCAAACCTAGTGATATTCTCCACATATCTCCAAGACGTTACTAGACACTGTAGCCAAACGCATCCAGTCATCACCTACGTCATAACTTTAGTTGATGTAGAACCCGGAATATCAACACACATCATCTCACAACACAGCACATCCCAATTTTGAATATAAACCATACTTTTAAAGAAAATAGCAAAACTGTACAATTTGTAAAGTACTCTTATTTAACAATAAACGCTTGGAGAACATCCGGCGATTGCCATATTCAAGCAAATGGGTCATTTTTTTCCACAAATGTTTATCGTGAGTCACGCGGTGCTCCTTTTGGGTATTGGGTATTTGGGCACGAGTTATGGTTGCTTAGCTTACCATAACTGTCGAATGTCAGGGGTTTTTCGGTTTTACGTTTAACCATACCGTTCTTTTAACAAAGTTTTTTCAATGAATTTCATAGGTTTTAGTAGCTCAACTTAACCATAATGCCCTTTAACAAAGTTTTTTCACTGAATATTTTACACGGCCACGGTAGTGGCTGTGTAGTTATGGTTAAGTTGCTGTTTCCATAGGAAGAGCACTTTTTGGGCGGCTTATAACTTCCCTTCCCCTGGACGAAACCTCGCCAAACTTCGCAAAAAAAAAAGTATATGGCCCACTCTGAATTTTTTTGCAAAGTTTGGTGAGGTTTGGTCCGGGGGGGGGAAGTTATGGCGGGGGTTCCAAAACATCTTTTTTTCCCATAGACTGAATGGGGGGAAAAGTTTGCACACGCCTACAGCCCAATTTGTTGGACGGATTTTCACCAAATTTGCGGCAGGAGCTTGGTCCCGAAAGCGCGCTTTTGTAAATTTGGTGAGAATCTGTCCAGTAGTTTTCTTTAAAACGACCCAAAAATATGTCTAAAAAAATTAGTGATATCTATGTCTGCTCTGCGGTCACACTTCCCTGTTCGCTCCGCTGACAAGATACCAATTGTCTAATCCGTAGCGGCATGTCTGCGGACATGTGACGCGTTCACTGATTGGATATTGAAGAGCGTGAAGTGCATCAGATTGTTTCGATGCGCCCGCCATCTTTTATTTGCGTTTTGGTGTATGCGGCCATCGCCGCTAAAACATATAAAACAACACAACATTGCACTTGTTAAACTTATGAAATACTGTCTCAGAAGGTGAGGGTTAATGAGGGTGGGATGGGATGCGGCAGCAGGAAGTCAAAAAGTGGTGTTGTTTGTCAACAAATTCATACGGTAACTTGGAAGTTGTTGCTCAATATAATGTCCGTAAAGTACAGGTGAAGAATTACTGTGTCTGTGTTACAATCTATTTAAAATAATATTGCAGTCAGACTGGCGCCCTAGAGTTTGAAATCTGAGGCAGCCACCTGCAGTGTTTGATGGAAACAGCGGGTCTGCAAGTGTATGGGAGTACCAGTTCTCATGAATGCATTGAGACATGTTGTTGCATAGTCAGAATGTATTTGGATTCTGAGTGAAGGTTACTTGCTTTGCTGTTTTGGTTGCAAGCTCAGTTGGCCCACGCATCCAACTGAACCCATGAGGGTCAATTGTCTTTTGACCTTGAGCGAAAGGGAAAATTCAGTAGGAATGCAGGGAGTGAAAGTTTGCGAAAGAAAATTTGGTAAGGTTATGCATTCAAAACGTTTGTAAGGCACCTGTAATATCAGTTCATGAAGATTCTTTGGTTGAAGCACTTTGCTGTCTGAGTTTCATGAAGACAATGGAGACGGTCAATATTGTGTAAGTTTGCTTTTGACGACTCTACACCGGAACGAGATTACATTTTGTATTACCTGAACATTAATTTTGGCAATGTAACTGAAGTATTATCTTTTTGTGTAGTTGTCATTTTTTTTTAGTTATGGAGAGTGCAGATTCTCGGTGTTTGTAGGCTATCACTAGATTCACCCATGTTCAACGCTAATATTTCTTTAAAATGTCATGTATGACCACATCAATTTGTGTATCAGTTTCCACGTTCTTTTTGTCTTTTTTGAAATAACGAGATTTAATTTTTTTATTACCTGAACATTAATTTTGGCAATGTAACTGAAGTATAATCTTTCTGTGTAGTTGTCATTTTTTTTTAGTTATGGAGATTGCAGATTCTCGGTGTTTGTAGGCTATCACTACATTCACCCATGTTCAACACTAATATTTCTTTAAAATGTCATGTATGACCACATCGGTTTGTGTATCTGTTTCCACTTTCTTTTTGTCTTTTTTTAAATTGTTTGCTAAAGGTTGGGTATTGATACGGATTTTCTGTTATGTTTTCAAAATAGCTACATCCTGCCTTACTGCGATTGCCATGGATTCCAGATGCCAAGTGATGGATTTTTCGCACAACACCTGCACGTACTCGTGACCGGCTGCCTAACCATGACTGTGTTGTGGGACGATCGCACAGGACCCATTTGTCCGTACGCTGCAGTGGCTATTAGGAGTAACATAACATCTTTTATGGTGGTGTACGCCCAAGTTCATGCCGACGTCCTGGAATTCACTGTGCTTTAACGAAAACGAATACTTTGTGTATAGTAAAAGAACAACGTGTGCCTCACGATTAACATTTTCGTTGCCGACCGATGAAACAAAGTTACAATTTGACTGAACATGGGAATAGTCTGATGGTCTCGGACAGTTTATTGTGAAATAAAAGTACTTTACAAATTGTAAAGTGTTAATGTTTTCTTTTAAAAACCAGTTTATTATTTCAAAATGTGACATGCTACATTGTAAGCCGCTGTGTGTTCATTTTCAGGTTCTGCGTCACGGCATGTAGGTGCTTATGGGCGCTTTTGGCTACGCTGGAGAGGATCGTCATCCAAAAAAGGTGTACAATATTATTAGGGTTGGTTATGTGACGGTCAGGGGAAGGCCGTATCATTTAGTGACGTCAGGGCAATTTATGTTAGGCAGATGCATCAATGGACAGGACTAGTGATTGCGAATGAGTTTACAAAGTTTGTAGAAATTTTGTGCACACATAATATGACAAATTATTTGTGTATTCTTTTGAAAGTTTTGAAGAAAAAAAAACGTGGGTCGATTTACAGTAAATTTGCGTAAGGCTGATTGGCAACGACCGAAAAGCATGGAGTTGGAGATGTGGGAGTGTTTTCGTATTTGACAACTGTCATAATGTAGTTAAAAAAAATAGCGGTATACCTTTACTGACTGAGGGGTAGGCTGTAGCCATGGGGAGTGGGCAGAATGTCGGGGTCATGGTATAAGGTCATGATCCGCACAATGTGGCTACTGGGCATGACCAGAAGGGAAAAAAGATAGGATTAAAGTGGCCATGTCTGTAACGCTCACCTGGTTCCCTCGGAGGCGCGGGTCTTGGCTGGGCGGTGAAACCGTCTTCAATGTTAGGCGTAGGGTTCGTTTGGCTCCCTGGTTTGGCCCCCTTCTCACCGAAAGCTTGACTTGGAGGGTGAGATGTCTTAAATAGGTGAATGCCGGGCTCTCCATCCTGCGTCTTGTGCAGGGGCTCTGGGCTCAATGATAAATAGGAAGTGAAACTGTATATGTAAGACACCAACAGTCAAATTACATACCATATGCAACATAATGGAACATACCAAAAGAAAATAAATATGCCTCCAGCAGAATTACCTCACAGAAACTGCACAGGAAAAATCAACAGCACACCTATGCAGCAGTAACAGCAAAACTTAAAAAGAAACTAGTAAGTACACTACATTCATTTTATATATGTATAAACTTTCTGTATTAGTACTTTCGAATGGCTAGAACATTTTCCTCAGGATGAAATGAGTGAAAACAGTGATTCTAATGGTACACACTACACTTCTGTAAATAGACCAATTAATAACTATTACTTTATGTGTACTTGACATATATCTTTTTTAACAGATCATATAGACATTAAACATAATACAGAAACAGACACATTGGAAACTCATCTGCAGCGGCCGGAGCAAAAAATGGATCTATTATTGAGAAATGTCATTCTATACTGCAAGCATTGTGCACACAACACACTATCCAAGCACATGTAAGCTTCACTTCAACCATACCCTCTACCATACTGTCAGTATGCAAACACTACATCCAGTGCCCACACAGTGTGACTTTTCACTGGAGCATCTCCAACCACAGCACACTGCCATGGAGCTATGCAGCAACACATTGCAACAGTTACCATAATGTACAAACAAAACACTCTCTCCTGCATCCCTGTGCTCTTTCAATCACATACTATGGATGTACTCACTTCCATTCACAAAGTATTGTGCCACTGCCAACCTACCCACATTCTGTTTGCAACATTGGCCTATAAAGGCTTACATGTGCTCCACAACCATTCCTTACATGTCAACACCCTCTAACTCATGCACAATAAAAAATGCATTACTGCCATGGGTGTCCTCAAGACCTAGGCTGTTGGGTGCATGGCCTATGGCCTACGGCCTTCGGCCATGCACCCAATAGTCTAGACCTTGAGCACACCGACAGCAACGTAATGACACTGTGCATGTCACTGTGTCAGCAACTATGACAATCCACATACACCCCACTGCCACCAGCACTCCTACCCAACCTGTACACCGCCATGGCGCTATGCAGCAACAAATTGCAACAGTTAACATAATAGCCATGTGGGCAGCTAATATTATGCACAAACGTAACATACGTAGGTAGCGGCATTTCACCCCAACTCCCCCACACACCGTAAAACACCCATTCACGAATACAGGTTGCAATTATCAGAATCCACAAACATACCACAGCCTCCACCACCCCTATGCACTGCCAATCACAAAGTATTGTGTCACTGGCAACCAGTGCACAACAGCTTCACAACATTGGGCCTACTTCAATAAATCTGAACATAGCAGAGTAACCAACCACATATGAGATGCACTTCAACTATACCCACTACGATACATTACGTGGACACACTAAACAACTTCGCACTGCACCATCTCCTGCCGCACACCAAATACTGTAGCATTTTGCAACTATCACCACAACCATGGAATGCACAATACATGCTTTGCAACTCACTTGTGGAGCTGTAGCATGTCGACAATGTCAAACATGCATTGCTCCACTGGGTATGTCCTTCCACACATTCCCCGTACCATAATGCAACCATGCATGTCAGCGTGTCACCAACTACCACTATACACATATGCACCACTGGCACTAGCACTCCTAACCAACCTCCACAATGCAATGGGCATGCACAGCGTTACATGCAACAATTTCCATAATGTATAAACATTACACTGTCTCCGGCACTCCTAAACCCTTTCATTCACATACTATTGTCGTACCCACTTCCACTCACAAAGTATTACATTGCCCATACTGCAAGCATTGTGCACACAACACACTATCCAAGCACATATAAGCTGCCCTTCCACCATACCTTCTACCATACTGACAGAATGCAAACACTGCACCCAGTGGCCACACTGTGTGACTTTTCACTGCAGCATCTCCAACCATGGTGCAATGCCATTGAGCTATGCAGTAACAAGTTGCAACAGTTACCATAATGTGAACACAAAACAATCGTTCCTGCCTCCCTGTGCACATTCAATCACATACTATGGGCGTACCCACTTCCATTCACAAATTATGTTGCCACTTGCAACCTACCCACATTCTGTTTGCAACACTGGCCATACTGCAACCAATCTGCACACACCACACTATGCAAGCACCACCCTCTATTGAATGCAGAGTCAAACAAGCGTTCCTGCGGTGGATATGTTGCAGCCCTATGCTCTTCAGTGCATGCACTACACCCTACGGCCTATGGCCTTCGGCCATACACCCAATAACCTATTCCTACCACAGACCCACTGCACCGTCATTCATCCATGCATACCACCATGTGCCAAACTACTGCATTCCATCCACAGCGCACAGCCACCTGCGCTCCCACCCAACCTATGTCATGTGCAATTGAGTCCCCTCCTGCAATTGACCTGCCACTACTCACCACAAAAAGAGGTTGCTGCAAACAGCTTGCAGCAGAAGCAATGGGGCCGTCACAACAGCTGCCTCCAATCACCACACAAAGTCCTCATCTACATATGTCACATGAACCACTTCTCACTCCGCCACCCGTACCCTCCCTTTTTGCTGCCAATGCATTCTGTACGGTACATTTTCCAGGCCCTTCCGCCGCCGCACTGTCCTCCGATACACCAATGGTGGCTTTCCCAAAAAATGTTGACGCACTCCACGCTTTCCTCCAGCCAACCACAGGCCGCATCCAAACTTCTCTGACAGCATGCCGTACTTCCAGCCAATGACACTTCTGTAGGCGGAGAGAACAGGGAAATGAGTCTTTGGAGCAGACCCAGATATCACTTATTTTTTTGGGACGTGCATTTCAGTGCTTTGCAACAAAAGTACTGGTCGGATTTCCACCAAACACACAAAAGCACACTTTCTGACCCAAGCCCCCGCTCCTGCTGCAAATCTGGTGAAAACCCATCCAGCCCTTCGGCCTGTAGCTGTCCGCAATATGTTTCCCCATTCAATATATGGGGAAAAAATGGGGACCCTCATATAACTTCGCCCCCACCCGCACAAAACCTCGCCCAACTTGGCAAAAAAAATAAGAGCTGGCCATATACTTTTTTTGCAATGTTGGGTGAGGATTCGTCTAGAGGAGCGAAGTTATAAACTGCTGAAAAAGTGCTCCTCTATGAGATTAGCAACTTAAGCATAACTACACGCCCGCTACCGCGGGCTGTGTAATACTTATATATATTCTGTAAAGAAACTTTATTAAAGGGACGTTATGGTTAAGTTGCAATGTCATCTTTGATGTCCTGGGTGTTAGGTTAGCAGTGCACGGTGGTGGCGCGAGTTATGGTTGCTTAGCTTACCATAACTGGCGAATTTCAGGGGTTTTTCAGTTCTACATTGAACCATAAAGTCCCTTTAACAAAGTTTTTTTCACTGAATTTCATAGGTTTTTAGTAGCGCAATTTAACCATAACGTCCCTTTAACAAAGTTTATTACTAAATTTCATAGGTTTTTAGTAGCGCAACTTAACCATAATGTTCCTGTAACAAAGTTTTTTTCACTGAATATAGATATATAGATAACAGAAATGTCTAGTACTTTGGAATGACTGAAAGAAAAATTTCCTCAGGATGAAATGAGTGAAAAAAGTAAACCAGTTATTATCCATTACTTAATGTGTACTTACCACATTTTTTTTTTAATCACACCATACAGACATTAAATATAATACAGAAATAGAGACCTTACAAAATCATCTGCAGCGAATGGAGCAAAAAAATCGGGCATGTGTTTCTAAGCATACGTTGATCGATCGTGGAAACATTTCCTATGCACTTATTCCTCTTTTTTACACACGTGAAATCAGGCAGCAGGGCACGGCCATCTTGTGATAATCTTATCCATTGCTGCATCGCCCAAGCTGGACTGCCCTGGCGGCACTAATTCATATGCCCCGCCCCTGAGGCTGACTTCACCAAACCTAGTGATATTCTCCACATATCTCCAAGACGTTACTAGACACTGTAGCCAAACGCATCCAGTCATCACCTACGTCATAACTTTAGTTGATGTAGAACCCGGAATATCAACACACATCATCTCACAACACAGCACATCCCAATTTTGAATATAAACCATACTTTTAAAGAAAATAGCAAAACTGTACAATTTGTAAAGTACTCTTATTTAACAATAAACGCTTGGAGAACATCCGGCGATTGCCATATTCAAGCAAATGGGTCATTTTTTTCCACAAATGTTTATCGTGAGTCACGCGGTGCTCCTTTTGGGTATTGGGTATTTGGGCACGAGTTATGGTTGCTTAGCTTACCATAACTGTCGAATGTCAGGGGTTTTTCGGTTTTACGTTTAACCATACCGTTCTTTTAACAAAGTTTTTTCAATGAATTTCATAGGTTTTAGTAGCTCAACTTAACCATAATGCCCTTTAACAAAGTTTTTTCACTGAATATTTTACACGGCCACGGTAGTGGCTGTGTAGTTATGGTTAAGTTGCTGTTTCCATAGGAAGAGCACTTTTTGGGCGGCTTATAACTTCCCTTCCCCTGGACGAAACCTCGCCAAACTTCGCAAAAAAAAAAGTATATGGCCCACTCTGAATTTTTTTGCAAAGTTTGGTGAGGTTTGGTCCGGGGGGGGGAAGTTATGGCGGGGGTTCCAAAACATCTTTTTTTCCCATAGACTGAATGGGGGGAAAAGTTTGCACACGCCTACAGCCCAATTTGTTGGACGGATTTTCACCAAATTTGCGGCAGGAGCTTGGTCCCGAAAGCGCGCTTTTGTAAATTTGGTGAGAATCTGTCCAGTAGTTTTCTTTAAAACGACCCAAAAATATGTCTAAAAAAATTAGTGATATCTATGTCTGCTCTGCGGTCACACTTCCCTGTTCGCTCCGCTGACAAGATACCAATTGTCTAATCCGTAGCGGCATGTCTGCGGACATGTGACGCGTTCACTGATTGGATATTGAAGAGCGTGAAGTGCATCAGATTGTTTCGATGCGCCCGCCATCTTTTATTTGCGTTTTGGTGTATGCGGCCATCGCCGCTAAAACATATAAAACAACACAACATTGCACTTGTTAAACTTATGAAATACTGTCTCAGAAGGTGAGGGTTAATGAGGGTGGGATGGGATGCGGCAGCAGGAAGTCAAAAAGTGGTGTTGTTTGTCAACAAATTCATACGGTAACTTGGAAGTTGTTGCTCAATATAATGTCCGTAAAGTACAGGTGAAGAATTACTGTGTCTGTGTTACAATCTATTTAAAATAATATTGCAGTCAGACTGGCGCCCTAGAGTTTGAAATCTGAGGCAGCCACCTGCAGTGTTTGATGGAAACAGCGGGTCTGCAAGTGTATGGGAGTACCAGTTCTCATGAATGCATTGAGACATGTTGTTGCATAGTCAGAATGTATTTGGATTCTGAGTGAAGGTTACTTGCTTTGCTGTTTTGGTTGCAAGCTCAGTTGGCCCACGCATCCAACTGAACCCATGAGGGTCAATTGTCTTTTGACCTTGAGCGAAAGGGAAAATTCAGTAGGAATGCAGGGAGTGAAAGTTTGCGAAAGAAAATTTGGTAAGGTTATGCATTCAAAACGTTTGTAAGGCACCTGTAATATCAGTTCATGAAGATTCTTTGGTTGAAGCACTTTGCTGTCTGAGTTTCATGAAGACAATGGAGACGGTCAATATTGTGTAAGTTTGCTTTTGACGACTCTACACCGGAACGAGATTACATTTTGTATTACCTGAACATTAATTTTGGCAATGTAACTGAAGTATTATCTTTTTGTGTAGTTGTCATTTTTTTTTAGTTATGGAGAGTGCAGATTCTCGGTGTTTGTAGGCTATCACTAGATTCACCCATGTTCAACGCTAATATTTCTTTAAAATGTCATGTATGACCACATCAATTTGTGTATCAGTTTCCACGTTCTTTTTGTCTTTTTTGAAATAACGAGATTTAATTTTTTTATTACCTGAACATTAATTTTGGCAATGTAACTGAAGTATAATCTTTCTGTGTAGTTGTCATTTTTTTTTAGTTATGGAGATTGCAGATTCTCGGTGTTTGTAGGCTATCACTACATTCACCCATGTTCAACACTAATATTTCTTTAAAATGTCATGTATGACCACATCGGTTTGTGTATCTGTTTCCACTTTCTTTTTGTCTTTTTTTAAATTGTTTGCTAAAGGTTGGGTATTGATACGGATTTTCTGTTATGTTTTCAAAATAGCTACATCCTGCCTTACTGCGATTGCCATGGATTCCAGATGCCAAGTGATGGATTTTTCGCACAACACCTGCACGTACTCGTGACCGGCTGCCTAACCATGACTGTGTTGTGGGACGATCGCACAGGACCCATTTGTCCGTACGCTGCAGTGGCTATTAGGAGTAACATAACATCTTTTATGGTGGTGTACGCCCAAGTTCATGCCGACGTCCTGGAATTCACTGTGCTTTAACGAAAACGAATACTTTGTGTATAGTAAAAGAACAACGTGTGCCTCACGATTAACATTTTCGTTGCCGACCGATGAAACAAAGTTACAATTTGACTGAACATGGGAATAGTCTGATGGTCTCGGACAGTTTATTGTGAAATAAAAGTACTTTACAAATTGTAAAGTGTTAATGTTTTCTTTTAAAAACCAGTTTATTATTTCAAAATGTGACATGCTACATTGTAAGCCGCTGTGTGTTCATTTTCAGGTTCTGCGTCACGGCATGTAGGTGCTTATGGGCGCTTTTGGCTACGCTGGAGAGGATCGTCATCCAAAAAAGGTGTACAATATTATTAGGGTTGGTTATGTGACGGTCAGGGGAAGGCCGTATCATTTAGTGACGTCAGGGCAATTTATGTTAGGCAGATGCATCAATGGACAGGACTAGTGATTGCGAATGAGTTTACAAAGTTTGTAGAAATTTTGTGCACACATAATATGACAAATTATTTGTGTATTCTTTTGAAAGTTTTGAAGAAAAAAAAACGTGGGTCGATTTACAGTAAATTTGCGTAAGGCTGATTGGCAACGACCGAAAAGCATGGAGTTGGAGATGTGGGAGTGTTTTCGTATTTGACAACTGTCATAATGTAGTTAAAAAAAATAGCGGTATACCTTTACTGACTGAGGGGTAGGCTGTAGCCATGGGGAGTGGGCAGAATGTCGGGGTCATGGTATAAGGTCATGATCCGCACAATGTGGCTACTGGGCATGACCAGAAGGGAAAAAAGATAGGATTAAAGTGGCCATGTCTGTAACGCTCACCTGGTTCCCTCGGAGGCGCGGGTCTTGGCTGGGCGGTGAAACCGTCTTCAATGTTAGGCGTAGGGTTCGTTTGGCTCCCTGGTTTGGCCCCCTTCTCACCGAAAGCTTGACTTGGAGGGTGAGATGTCTTAAATAGGTGAATGCCGGGCTCTCCATCCTGCGTCTTGTGCAGGGGCTCTGGGTCCAGTTACTTCACTGGATTTGGGATCAGCCTCTTGATTGCAGAGGGTAAGTAGAGAGCGATGCCGCCGTTAATTGCACGAGCGTATTTTGCATATATCAAAGTCCTTAATGTTCTCTTTTAACGTCCCTTTTCTGCAGGGTTCACTGAGAAGAAATGATGGCGAAAGAATGCCAAAGTTCGTGGAGGCACGTAAGTAGAATGAATGCCACAGTACTTTAATGCACACCTTAATGTCTTTTCCTTTCAGATGGAGAATGATGAAGGCGCCGGAGATGATGCCCAGGTTTGTGCCGAAGAGTGAACAAGATGATGGAGCATATGAAGGCACGTAAGTAGAAAGTCTGTTCTAGGCCTTTAAACGCACCTTAATGTCTCTCTATTGCCTTGCAGGTGGCGGAGTGCGGTGCGAGCTGACTTTGGAGCGTACGTCGCACAGGTAAGCCGTTCAGAAACAGAACGTTACTAACCAATATTCTTTTGTCTTTGCAGGGCTCGATGGCGGAGAAAGAATGCGGCAAATACCTTAAACACTCCGGTGGATCGGGTAAGTTGAAGCACTGACCTTGACTTTGCTAATCTGTGTTTTTGTTGTTTTGCAGATGCTGCTGAAGACTGAAGATTGGATTCTCATCAGGTAAATCCGGAGATTTCGCGTTCACAGGAGCCGGAATGGAAGATTCCCTGGAGCTGACACGGTGAGCGTCCTGCTGCTGATGCAGAATAACGCGAAGCACGTTGCACCAATCGGGTGTGGTTTAAATAGTGCACAGGAGTGCTTAGGCGTCTTCTTCCACAGCTTCGCCCAGGTAAGAAAAAGAGTTCCAGTTTCCAGAAGAGTTCCAGTCCTAGGGAGTGGTGCCAGCCCCACCCAGAGGAAAAGTAGTTCCTGCCAGAAGAGGATGAAGACATCATCTTGTCGGTAAGGAAGCAGCATGGTCTGCTGCAGGTAGGTCCACCCAAGCACTTCTGTATTTGCTATGAGCCCGGCGCTTCTTGTGCCGGGACCAGTCCCCACAATGAGCCTGGCACCACCGCTGCCAGGACAAGGCCCAAAAGGTCCCTAAAGGGACTTGCTGGCGTCTGCAATGAATGTTGTGAGCCTGCTTCCAAGGGCGTTGGGCTGCTCCTGACTCCTTGGAAGCAGTGGTCATGACAATGTCCACCTGGGCCTGGCTTTGTTGTAAAGTTGGTCGACATTACGATACATTTGAAAGCGAAGAAAAAAATGCTCGTGGTAATATGTTAACAGGGTTTCCTTTTTGCTTTTTGCAGGCTGCCATGGAAAGCGAAGAGGGGCCGTGTATGGAACCCCCTCCTTCCCTTTCAATGGTAGCCATCTTGGAAAAGGATTTTGTATCCTAAACTGGGACGCCACAGGCATAACATAAGTTATGTTATGGTTGCTTAGCTTACCATAATCTCAAGGGTTTTGGTTTTACTTGGAACCATAATGTCCCGTTAACAAAGTTTTTTTTAGTGAATTTCATAGGTTTTTAGTAGCGCAACTTAACCATAACATCCCTTTAACAAAGTTTTTTTTACTGATCTAGATATAGATAGCATATATTTGATAGGTGTTTAGTAGGATTCTCTTAGTTTAAATACATGTAACATATGACATCATAATCACGCTACTGGTTCTGATGTTCGCAAACTGTGCACATGTCTGCAGTCGGACTTGGACAACCTCAACACTATCGAAAAACACAGGGGGTGTCTTACATTGTTATAACATGAAAAAAACACTAAACATGTTCAAAAAGCAGCACATTAATAAATTACAATCAATGATAAATAGGAAGTGAAACTGTATATGTAAGACACCAACAGTCAAATTACATACCATATGCAACATAATGGAACATACCAAAAGAAAATAAATATGCCTCCAGCAGAATTACCTCACAGAAACTGCACAGGAAAAATCAACAGCACACCTATGCAGCAGTAACAGCAAAACTTAAAAAGAAACTAGTAAGTACACTACATTCATTTTATATATGTATAAACTTTCTGTATTAGTACTTTCGAATGGCTAGAACATTTTCCTCAGGATGAAATGAGTGAAAACAGTGATTCTAATGGTACACACTACACTTCTGTAAATAGACCAATTAATAACTATTACTTTATGTGTACTTGACATATATCTTTTTTAACAGATCATATAGACATTAAACATAATACAGAAACAGACACATTGGAAACTCATCTGCAGCGGCCGGAGCAAAAAATGGATCTATTATTGAGAAATGTCATTCTTTTAAAAAGCTTTGTGGTGGACCATATAAAGGAAAACATTAAATATCACTGTCCCACATGTACCTGTACCCCTTCTCCATGTCCCAGCCAAACATACCCAAAAACTCCCCAGCAAGAAAAACGTTATGATGAGACTTCAATCCCTTCCTCCCCTACTATCCAACATGTACAAATCCCTAATCTCCTTTATTTGTATCAGTTTCTGCTTCCCCCTCTCTTTCATAATTTTTATACAATAATAAAATATTATGTGTCATGTTACTGTATTCCTCTGTGTCTTTTTTAAATTTATTTTTTAAAGGCAGTTAGGGTGTACGCGGACAATGCGGGTGTCCGGGATGTCCATAATTAACCAAAATGGGGGTGTCATAAGGACACTATACTTGTACTGTTCATAATCAAAATGAAGGTGTCCTTAGGACACACAAGATGTCTGCCTGTCTGTAATTGCCCGAAAAGGGGGTGTCCTAAGGATACTATGCCTGTTCGCACTGCCCGTAGTAAAAATGGAGGTGTCCTTAGGACACAGAAGATGTCCGCATGTCCGCAATTAACTGAAAAGGGAGTGTCCTAAGGCACTATACCGATTCACACTGTCCGTAGTCAAAATGGAGGTGTCCACAGGACACTAAATCCATCTGCATGTCCGTAAGTATTCAAATTAAGGTGTCCTAAGAACATTCCCCTGTTCACATAGTCCGCAATCAGAATGAATATGTCCCTAGAACATATATCCCTTCTGCCTGTCCGCAAAGTTGTGACGCACATTTATTTTGTTGGGGGACCTGAACACTGTCTGTAGAACACCCGCACGCATGCCTATCACAGCCTTGGCTCCTACGAACATCGCGCCTGTCCACAACTGTATGTGGCACTTGTGTCGCACTTTTGATTAGTTCGGGGACAGGAACACTGTCCGTAGAACACCCTCACGCATGCGCACAACCAACCTCATGCATTTGGTGTCCTACGGATAGCCGTCCCATTCGCGAACGTGTCTGCGACGTCATCATGTGACTGCACCCACGCTAACCGTGGGTTCTTGTTTGCGAACACTGTCTGGGCCCCTGGACATTTAAAAATTACTTTTTTGAGCAGTCCGAGGTGTTTTCCTGTGAAAGTTCACCCTTGCACATGTCCCATACAATGTCCCTGATGATCTACATACTTTTCTAGCCCTTTTTTCATGTTTGAAGTGTTCATACACGGCGAAGATGTCTGCGAAGTGCACCCCAGCACCCCTATAAAATGCCACACCCCAGAGCTGCTCTTTATTCTGTTTTTGGCTTCCAGGACAGAGACTGCTCCTTGTTGTATTGGATTGCTCTTGCTGTTTCCTGTCTGCAGACAGCTTGCATTCTGGTGGTTCCTGACACCATTGAAAATGGCAACCTTGGCTGCTGCTGCTCCTGCTGGTGCTACTTCTGCCTCAGCACCACCTCCACCCCCTCTACCCCCATCTCCCCAAGGGCCTGCAGAGGGGAACAGGCATGAGGATGCAGAGCAGAGTGATGAAGAGGATGACGAGGATGAGGTAGTGGAAGTCCCTACTACTAGTTCTCACGGTGAATCTTGGGTATGGAAGTTATTTACCGCTCTTAATGGAGTACCGAAAGCTTGTGCAAACAAGGTGCACAGCAATCCGTCCAGCTGCCTCGCAGGCCATACGTGATGCTGTTGACCCTTACCTTTCGAGGGTCACAGTATTGTGCATATGCTTCGATGCAGTACTCTGTAGGGGGAGAACCTTCAAAGTGCTTTTGAGGCTGCCGTCCAGGAGCAAGAGAAGAACTGCTACCTACCGGAATAAGGCCCACCCTACATCTTCCTCTCTCTACCTGCCCTTTCTTATCCCTGTGGTTGGTGTCCCTTCCTTACCCTCCTTTCCTTTCATTTCCTTGTGTGCCATGTTTAAAAAACAAAAAAATATATAAAACAACAAAACCCCCCAAAAAAGGCTCTGTTCAGAGCCGCCTTTCACAGTTAAAAAACAGAAGTGTCAATTAAATGCTGCAGGGCCCTCTGCATTTTTTGAGAAGTCCGTGGACAGTCCGCGGACCTCTAAAATGTTTGGGGTGCTGCCCTGTCAGAACCATTGCACTTTTCTCTGGGAGGAAGTGATGGCTCTGAAAAGAGCCTTTTTTGTGGGTTTTTTTGTGTTTTAGTCAACACCTACTGCAAAATTGATTGCTGTAATTCCAAAAAAGGTCACAAAGCATAAAATCTGATTGTCAGCATGAGTAAGATGTACTACATCTCTACGAACAATGTGTGTACTACGAAACATAATATTTTCATTGTGAAAAGAGGACATTCCAACATCTCTCAAAAAGGCACAAACAGCCTCGTTGACATTGCGCCTCGCTTTCTCCATTTGTGTACCAAATGAAGAAGAACGCAGCCACATTTGACTCATTTGGCAATACGAGAAAAAATTATTCAGGACTTTAGAAACATATCCATGACTTTCCCAAGTCCTTCTTTCATTGCAAATTGTAGAGAGATTCCAGAGACATGTCCTAAACTGTTCCCTCCATAATGAATAATAATAATGTCTGGATGACACAAAAAGGTACCAAATCCAGCCACTTCATTCCACGCACTCCATGCCAGTGCACTTCCACAAGAGGGAATCCAAGATGTGCAGCCACTCCACAGTGATCTGCATGCACCTCCAACCAATTTATCCACAAATCTCCCAAAATCCAGACAGTCTGCTTTCTGAAACACACAGCCATAGCTATCTGCTCTCCTCTCAGAAAAAATACTTTCTGACAAAGTCTCTCCTTACACATCACACCCAGTAAAACTTACTGACCAATCTCTTGCTCTCCTAAGTCTCATTTTCATGCCTCACAACCTCAAAATCCCTGTATGTTTTACGTGCTGTCCATGGACAGCCACAGTGTCTGCGGACGCGTAACACTGGGGCAGCTCTTCTACCCTTTCCACTTCACTCTGTAAACCATTTGCTCATTGACTACTGTTAAGCAGTGACACAACCATCTACCAATCACATCCAAGAACTCTACATCTAACTCCATCATCTCAGTTCAGCACTTTAGATGTACTGTTGCTCACTCTGAGTAAAATTGGGATGTGATTGCAAAGCACCTATAGCAACTACTACACAACTATCCACCATTTTTGCTTGCAGATTCATGCACATCCACATGCATGAACACAAATTACAGGTATGACTATTTTCTGCACAGTAAATGTACAGCTCTTGTATAAATGCATATACATGGGTTAACTGCCACTTACCTTGTATAACCTGTAAAAAAAAAAGCTTACTGTCATTTCTGCCATCTGCTATGATCAGGTGTCGCCTGCCAACCTGCCTGCTCTCCAAATTTTTATTTACCCATATTACTAACTGTAATGTGCAAACTATTATTTTGTTCACTCATTCCATCATTTCTGTAACCACTGCCACCTATTTATCCACATTACAACCATCATAGCATTTAATGCATTATAGTGCATAGGATGTACAACAATTTTCCTTATATACATTCTGCATATTTAACATACATTCTATCAATTCTACTTCCTTTAGAAATGATTATAATAGTAATCAGACAAAACACACACAGCTATCTAACAAAGTGTCATTTCATGTTAACAGATGGGACAAATAACAGTATAATTATAAGAGAAGGTTTTCTAGTGTGTTATAAAATGACACACAGCCAGGATGAGTACATGCATCTTTATTCATGCACACATATAACCAATATAATTTAAAAGACTTAGAGCTGAATAAAACCACTGCCTCTACAACTGTTCTTCCATTCTAGACAGCTCTCTCATTCCAGCTCGTTGCCCATTCTGTTCTAGAATGTACAACAGCATTCAACTATGCACAGGTGCACTCATGTCTATCACATGTCTATCACATCATGTACAACTATGCACAGTGTTGTAAAGCAATACATACAACATATCCCCCTTCCCTTAAGTCTGCTACGCAAGTACCAGATCCTTCATTGCAACCCTTACTTTATTTCAGACTCTCCCCATCTCCAAGCACCACAGGATCACCCAGCAGTTGTAATCACCTGCTGAGTAATAAGCTGCTGAACCCATCAAATCCTTCTGCTTTTTTCCCACACCTTCACAAATGCATGCATTGCATGCTTTTCCCTACAGTTCCTGCCATTTACCCAGTAAAAATAGCAAAAAAAGCATATGATTATTTCTTCAATCTCATAAAGCACGTTCAACTAACAGATTCTAAGTAAAATACACAGAATGCACATAGGCAAAGGAAGGTGCATGTACATGCTATGCACAGTTATCAGAACACACTACTACTGTAAAAAAACAAAGACATTCATGTCTACATTAACAACACTGCTATTAACACAAATATCTAACTTCTTTTTTTCACAATTACAGTGAAGACCACTCTCCTGAAAAGCAGCAGCGTCTGAAGTATGAACCAGAACTCAGAAGAAACCTACGCTTTCCATCCAAAAAAGTAAGTACAATACTGCCATAATGTTCTGTTACTCAAACACTATAGAATTCTAGTATTGTAGAAAAAACAAGGTATTAACCCTGCAACATTACATTCAGTATTAATGATTCCCCTCACCTGCATCATCTGAACACCAGTATAGTAACACACAAATACAAGAATAGCCTTCCCAACCTGATGTAGCAGCCCATTACACAATCACACACCTCTATATACATCCCTAACATCTTACTCAGACACTTATGCAAAAAGCACACATAAACTGCACAAGATCCCGACCCACACCTTTTTGTGACGCAAAATAAGCAAAAGCAAAATAAAAGTCTCCAAAATAAGCATCCACCTCTAGCAAAATATGTACAAAAAGTTCAAACCAAACAGCTAATACAGTCATTAAGGGAAACAAATGAAGCTTCCAGTACAGACATTTTGACTCCTTTTTCAAAATGTAAAAGGAAACAGAAAGTGAGTGCTAACACTGCACCTATACATCTTGAAGTAAGCATATCAAAAAAATGATTTTACTAAAACTTTTCTGCCACAGCGTCCTTCAAAACCTTATAAAAACAGGAGAGAAGTCACGGACAACCCTTAACACCTACCGTAGAAAATTAATCCTAGAAGCTCTCATAGAGAGTGTAATCCTTCTCAAAAGGACATTATTTATTTATTTATTTATTTATTTATTTATATTTATATAGCACGCAAGCAGCCCAGGGGCATTGAGGCGCTGTTACTTGCAATAACTTAGTTACATGGTACACATGATAGCGATTGTTGACACATTATGAATACTACAAGAAATCATACGATTGTTACACATATTGCATTTGGTCGTATATTACAACATATATGATAAGTATTTGTGCTGATGTGTCGGGTCTTATGTGAAGAGGGTAGTTTTCAAAGTTTTGCGGAAGGTGGTGAGGGAGTCCTCACCACGGATAGTGGGAGGTAGGGCATTCCAATTCATTATATATTTTAATTTTAAACAGAATGAAACCACTAAGAAAACTAAGTACAAACTACAAAAAAGACTTCTCAATAAGGTGAATATTAACAAATATAGCTTCGCAAAAATCTGTAGAGGTGAATGGAGTCAGACCACGAGCGCAGAACCATATTTCAGTAACGAATCATACAAACAAAAGCAAATAAACCCAATTGCCATACATAGCGGTGGACAAGGGTATAACAAACTTAATAATACCATTATGGAACAAGAAACACTGCTCAAATATATAACCCCAGAAAACTTATTATCAACTCTCCATTCCATTGAACCAATACGTCCAGTCTACAAATGGCCGTGGACATATATGTGTAACAAAGCCAAAAAATCTTTCAAGTCTTTATGCCAGTTCCTCAATCAGTATGTGAAAGGCAACGACAAATTCAAAATGAAACTACTACAAAATATGGACTCCTGTCCAGTGCACAAATACACAGGACTACAAGGACATTCATTAGCCTGCATTTCTGGACCTATTTGCAAAACCACCTTCCAACATATCAAATTGATATCAACACACCATTCAAATATAAGAAATCTGGTTCATAAACTGTACTATGCCAAAAGTCCTGCTTTAGCACTAGCCAATTTAAATAACAATCTTCTACATGGTACAGCCAAAGAACTACTCGAAGAAATTGAGCATATCCAGAGAAAATATTTTGGAAGTGAAAGCACTTACAAAATGCAATAGATTTACAAGAGACTAGCAACAACTTTACATAAGGCAACCTTCTACTGCACACATACAAAAAAGAAATACTAACTTTCAAAAGTACATCTGCTGAAATAGCAAACCGTGTGTGTGTGTTGCCGCAGGACTTTTTATAAAAATAGCACAATAACTGTAGACATGATGTACAAAATAGAAGACAATGGGCCTCATTACGAGTCAGGTGGAATGGGTTAACGGGGGCCGCTAATGGGTGCGGACCCGTTATTCCCATTCTGCCTGATTACGAGGTCCCTTCGCGGACCCGGTAACAACGCCTGGTAAAACCAGGCCTCGTAACCGGGTCCTGGAGGGCACCAGGGAGCTAACAACAGGCCGGTCGTAGGTCGTAATCGGCCCGTTGTTAGCCCCCTCTCCAATTCCTTTTGAGCCCTATGGGGGCTCAAATGGGAATGGGGAAGGTCCGGGCCCGGGTTCCCTGAGGGAGGAATTACCGGGCCCTCCAAAGTCAGAATGGTCCGGTAATTCCCCATTCAGGGAACACGGACCCGGTTTTGGAGGCATCTTGCCGACAATAGCGGCATGGCTACCACCAAACCCGTAATGAGGCCCAATGACAATTCCAAGTGGTTCCAATTAGCTCTCTATCTTATAACAGAAAACAAATACGAAATTACCGATCCATGAATACTTTGCAGTTAATGCACTGCAAAACTTGACAGCAACCAAAGACCTTCACGTGCTATCACAAATAACTTGGAATTATTCCCACTACCAAAACTGCTTCAACAACTTAACTTATATGAGAGCATCATAATTCAAACAGTGCACCCATTTCAAGCAATAATACGCCTTCAACCAAAAACAGCAAAATTACCTCCCTCTGAATTAGTGAAAAGCATTGTGGCAAAGTAGTTTATTTGCCATTAGATCTCAAAGAAAATGTACACACTCTGGGAGTGCAATGTCCAATAGATCAATCTTTAATTATCTTAATAAATGGCGTACCTACAAAAGACAAAAGAAATTGGCAACAACTTGTGGACTTACATAAAGTTAGACAAGACCTGCAATATCTAAAAGACAACAATGAATAATACAAAGAAATTGATATTGAAGAAAACCTGAGGGAAACCACTGTAATAATTGAAGACTCATCAGAAACAGGACAATTTCAACTTCTAGATCCTGCTACAGAATCCAATATTTTAGACCATTATACAATTCACCCATTACACTCTAAAGACACCATCGATGATGCACTGGAAACGTACCAAATGTGACAAGCCAAAGGATCTCCAATCAGAATATGGGAAAAAAGTATAGAAGCATGGGCCTTTCCTCTACTCTTTCCTACTGGAAAAGGAGGAAGGTATGAGGATAGACCCACACAAATAAGAGCATCAGAATACCTCTCTTTATGAATGTATTCTGAAGAATCCCATATTCAGACAAAATGTGGAATACATATTCCACCTTCTCTCTGAAAGTGAACTAGCAACTATATGCTACGAAGTTGCACATACATTGAAATTAGGTACCCATTTTCAAAATACGTCCGCTACACAATTAGTACAAAAAGTGCAAGAAAAAGATGAGGTTTTACAGTCAAGCATTACAAATCTTTTAGCAAACATGCGTGGTATAAAAGAATACTGGTTCCGACGTCACAGAGATGTGTGCTGTATGATAAGAACCTTGGCCCACCCACTTGGTTTATGACATTAAGTTGTGCAGAATATGCATGGGAAGATTTACTTGAATTCCTACGCATAGCAAACAAAAACAAAACAAACATAGATATAAAAACATCAGGAGAACTCTGTTCTCTAGATCCTGTAAATGTATCAAGATATTTCTAGCATTGCTTCATTGCTATGCTACATTTCATTTGTAATAAAACTGTTCTTCCCCTCGGAGAAGTGCAACACTTCTTTTGGAGAAAAGAATACCAAGCCAGAGGAGCACCACACATCCACGTGCTTTGTGGATTAAGGATGCTCCTAAATCTGGTCACAATAGTGATGCCACTGTTTTACAGCTCCGACAAAAATATGTCACTTGTGAAATCCCTTCACAAACATGTGCTACTGATTTCATGGAACAATTAGCACACGAAAATTTAAATTGTATGTCATTGATGCCAAATCTTGCAAGCTGATCAGAATTTAATGAAACAATAGTAAAACAAAACAAATGCAACCAATAGTTCAAATTTGTTCCACAGACAAACTGGACTACATGGTATGACACTATCCATGTGTCAACAAGCCACAACAAGGGTAAACAAGTTGGAAAACTCTATCTCTAATACAGCTGGTTTGGAGAAAATATTAAAATTATCTTTAAACTGTAAAGTAATGCTTAAACGTAACCTTGATGTGGACCAATGACTAGTTAATGGAGCACTTATTACAGTTGTTGGCTTTCAAACATACACACGTGACAACAACATTCAGTTTGTCAATATTCTCTTTGACAAACTATCAGAAGCTAAAAGAATAGGACACTCAACAGCCCGCTTCCTTCTTTTTAAAGACATGTTTGTTCGCAGAAAACAGTTTTCTCTAACTCTAGCATATGCAGTCACCATTCACAAATCACAAGATCTTACCCTGGATAAAGCATTGATAGATATTGGTAGCACAGTCTTTAAAGAAGGCATGAACTATGTAGCACTATCACGCTTACGTACACTTGATGGACTTTTTCTAATCAACTTTGATGCAAGTAAAGTAAATGATGATATTCTGTGCATTCTACAATACAATAGACTGTGTTCACTCTACACCCCCATATAAAAACCTATCCTGTTCCGCATAAAGCAAAATGTTGTAAAAGAAAACTACTTCAGACTTGGGGTTGGTCACCCTGAGTTACCTGGGGGCAACCAGATGTGGACTCCCTGCTCACTGTGCTCAGAGAGACAAAGCTTCACCTCACTGATGAGGCCCAACAAGGCTGAAACACATGTATGGGGTTGCTTTTGGTACTCTTGTTCAGAGAGGAATTGCCATAGCATTTCGGTGCTGGACTGCCCATGTGGGCGGGACAAAGACTGATATGCAAATGGATATTTCCCATCTGTGAAAGATACAGTGAGCAAAAAGCGTGTGCTGCAAACTCTCATCTCAGAACAGGTTATCATGGCATGTTCTTTCTGGAGAGGAACGCCTGCTACCTTTTTTGAAATATTTGAAAGGAACTTGGGGTTGGTCAACCTGACTTACCTGGGGGCAACCAGACGTGGACTCCCTGCTCACTGTGCTCAGAGAGACAAAGCTTCAGCTCACTGATGAGGCCCAACAAGGCTGAAACACGTGTATGGGGTTGCTTTTGGTACTCTTGTTCAGAGATGAATTGCCATAGCATTTCGGTGCTGGACTGCCCATGTGGGCGGGACAAAGACTGAAATGCAAATGGATATTTTCCATCTGTAAAAGGTACAGTGAGCAAAAAGCGTGTACTGCAAACTCTCATCTCAGAACAGGTTATCATGCCATGTTCTTTCTGGAGAGGAGCGCCTGCTACCTTTTTTGAACTACTTCAGACTCTGCAGGATGTCACAGCAATTCCTCCAAAGAAAGTAAAAGAAGCTAATACTTCATCAAGGACCACAACCAAAGAGAAATCTACTGCTCAAACTAACTCAACTACCTCTTGAAAGAAACAACGCACATTCCGAAACAAATGACTTGGACACAGAACTGACAGGTCCATTCAAATTTTCTAATACAACTAGTGTAAATTGCAATGCAAATGCAATTAATATTATATTCCAATTACCACCAATTATTGACAACATTTACTTTACACAAGACAGACAAATTGTCTTTGCAAATGTTAGTCCTTCACAGAAATGCATCCAATAATCCTGGAAGAGGCACTGGTATAGGTGTGAGCGATAGGGAGGCCTGGGTTGGAGACCAGGATGTCCTTTTTAAACTTCTTCCTACCAGATTTAGTGAGGAGGGCAGGATAGTCAATAGAGAAGCAGTTAGAAAGGATAGGCGAGACAGAGAGCACGATAGAGTAGAAGGGGGAGGAGAGAGAAGGAGGGGAGAGCTCAGGGGAGAACACTAGGGAAGGACACAGGGCAGGGTACAAGCAGACGAGACAGCGATAGACAAGACAATTGGAGAGGAAGACGATGCTCAGAATGTAGGAACTATCAATGATTTTAAAAGACAGGCCAAAAACACCTAAGTTTGAGAATCCTGAAAAGAGGGAGAAAGGCCTAGGTTTCACGATGCATATTGAAATACTGACACAGTGCAATTTTAAAAACAGGCGAAAAACACACCTAAGTTTGAGAATCCTGAAGGGAGGGATAGAGGTCTAGGTTTCACGATGCAGATTGAAATAATGACACAGTGCAATTTAAAAACAGGCGATAGAAAAAAACAAAACACACCTAAGTAGAGAGTTTGCTATGTGGAAGGAGTAAGCAGGGTGGTCTGCAGGACTGCCCAGGAAGTTGACTGGCAAATGGCGTACCCTGCAGACACCTGCAGACACCAGGAGCCGCCTAAAAGGGAGCCGCCCTTTGCCTAGGGACCATTAGCCGCAGGGCTGCTGGGCAGATGGCTGCCCAGGAAGGGCTCCTTAAGAGGGTCCAAGGGGCCAATGGGAGGTGCTGGGCAGGATGGGAGGTGGGTGGAGAGGGGACAGGGAGAGGGTTTTGGGGGGGTGACCAAACAAGGGAAAGGGGAAAAATAAAATAAATAAATAAACACACACACAAAGGAACGCTGGGGATTCACCTACTGCAAGGCCACGGTGCCAAAGGTGAGGAAAATGCACACAGAGGGCTACAGGGTCACCGAGCAGCGCTGCACTGCAGTGTGAGTTGGAGTCAGCAGAGTCAGGAGCAGCAATGGGGGATTCAGGCCTCTGCATGAGCAGTTGCCGGGCCCACGGGCCAATGGGAGGTGCTGGGCGGGATGGGAAGAGGGTGGAGAGGGGACAGAGAGAGGGGATTGGAGAGGCAACCAAACAGAGGAAAGGGGAAAATAAAATAAACAAACACACACACAAGGAACGCGGGGGGATTCACCAACCACAAGGCCACGGTGCCAAAGGTGAGGAAACTGCACAGAGAGGGCTACAGGGTCACCGAGCGGCACTGCACTGCAGCGTGAGTTGGAGTCAGCAGAGTCAGGAGCAGCAACATGAGGAGTAAAACATGGGTTGTACTATGGTGTGCTGTGTGTGGTGAGGCCCTAGCGGTCAGTGATGTTAGAGCAATGGCAGAAGAGGAGTACAATAAAGACCACATGAAACTTGAAACGCACACTGCAGTATGGTGTGTTGCGTTTGCTAAACCCATAGCCCATTGGATGAATAGGTGGCCACTTTGCACTGCCAAATATGTGCCCTGGCGAGAAGTGGGTCTCACATTGTTGCCTTCGGTGTGCGGTTTGTGAACATTGCATAAAATGTTGCTTTCATGGTTGTGGGTATTGGTTGCAATTCTAACACTGTGCAGTACATGCCTGGACCTGATGGAGTGACCTGATGGAGTGATGACTCCTCTAGTGTGTCCGGTGGGTGCAGTGGTGAAGCAGTGAATGCTTAGAAGTGGCTAGGTGTGACCTGCATGTACCTGGCCACTTGTTCACTTGTATGACTCTGTTATGTTGTGCTGGGTGTGGCCAAGGCCTACACTGTTGGGTGAATGGCAAAAGGTCATAGGCCGTAGGCCAGGCACCTAAGAGCCTAGGCTTGCACCATAGCACACCACCATAACGCAGACATCCAATTTGAAGTATGCATGTCTGTAATGGTGGTGACGTTCAAAAAATGGTTCTGCAGGACCATGTAGACCGGGTAGAACAGCACAAGTGACCCGATAGGCGTCCAGTACTATATGGAGTACATTATGCCACGACCTTGGATTTTAGGGAGGCATATGGCGCTATTTGCGTTTTGGCATGAGTTGCCCTTTGCACCAACCATCCTATGTTACATTTGTGTATTGTGGTGTGTGGCAAATGTTCCCCTTCATGAAGCCATCATGTTGTGCCAGTTGCGGGTAAGGCCTCCACTATTGGGTACATGGCCAAAGGTTGTAGGCCCATGGTCATGCAGCCAAGAGCATATCCCTTGAAGTTATCCAGCACACCATAATGCAGCCATGCAGAGTTGCCTCCAAATCTCTTCGAGGATGGTGACCTTTGAATAATGGTGTGGAGAGCATTTTAGACTTGGTGGAACAACCAAAATGAGGTGCTATGCATTCACAAGCACATGGTGTAGGTCATTGTACGTGTTTTGCGCTTTAGGGAGCCATATGTTAGCATTTCCGTTTGATATGGAATGCCCTTTACAAGACCCTTGCTTGAGGAAGTGTTTTAACATATTGCGCCATGAAAGGACGTCATCAGCATCAGACAGTTGCAATATGGACAATGTACACAGCCACTCACATACCGTTCAGCACAGGCAACACAATGTCATGGAGCCATGTATGTAAAGATGTGGCCAGGGTGAAAGTTAGCAGGCGTGATTGCAGCTAGAGAGTGCATTACACATGACATGATGAGTTAAACATGGGGTGCACTAGGGTGTGCTGTGTGTGGTGAGGCCCTAGCATCTTGGATGGATGAATGGAGGCCATACATGTACACCTATGTGGGTTGTTTGCAACTACTCTTCAGAGTGTTGTGTTTCATGTGTGGTTTGAGTTGTGCAGGCATTGTTGATTCAATGGGTGTGCTCATTGTTAGCACATGGTACATTTTCCAGTGCATGGCTGGAGCTTATGGAATGAACAGTTCTGCAGTGTGTAAACTGAGTGCTGTGGTGAGAAAGTGTGTGTGTACCAGTGCATAGGGTTCACCTGCATAGTGTATGTGCTTGGGTAGTGTGCATTGCGTAGATTACTAACTATTGGACTGCACTTTGAAGTATTGTATCTTTGCAGTTGGTGGAGTGCTAGGAGGAAAAAAAATATTGCTAACTGCAGTTCGTGGTGATGGGTGCCGCTCTGGGTGAATGTGGACGGTGAAAGCATGGATAGGTTTTGAGAACTGTTACCTGGAGGTGCTTTCACATGACACAAGACCTTTACTGTGAGTGTGTAATGTTACGTCTGCAGTGCTGTACAGGAATTATAATGTTCAATGCGGAGGACTTGGATGTGAATGCTACATGCATGTGTGACTATTTAATACTACCTAATGCGGGAGTATTGCAAATAGAATAGTGGAAATGGAAGAAGGAGTGCCTATGCTTTACTGGGGTGTGGCCCTCGCTATAGCTGAGAAGGTGCACGTGGTACATTCTGCCCTTCTCACCATGGTGCCTTTTCAAACAGAACTGTGGGGATTATCCAATCAGGTGTTGAGGGTGTGCTTCACAGGAAGGGGTGGTGATATATTTCCCCAAACCTCAATGTTTGTTTGTTTGTTTGTTTGTTTATTTGATAATGCGCACCAAACCGTTGGGTAGCTGGGTGCAGCAGATACAAGAATGTTGAAGACTTAGTTACAACATACAGGTCAATACATACATCACATGACATTTGAAAAACATACAGTTATAGGCAGGGGATGCGCAATACCCAGAGGGTATTTGGGAGGTCAAAAGGTATGCAGAGATCTAACACGGTAATAGTCACAAGTAGGTAAGGGGTTACGTGACATTAGCTCGCAACAAGGTCAGCAAGTTACGTCTAAAACTAGTTTAAGGCTGTTCCGATCTGATGGCTGCGGGGAGTGAGTTCCAAGAATGGGCAGCTATGACTGGGAAGCTGGTTCCACAAGCTTTGGACAGTCTAAATCTAGGGATTTCTAGACAAAGGTGGTTAGAGGATCTGCTGTGGTGCGATGGGTTTTTTCTGTTCAGTCTGGCCGAAAGGTAGGGAGGTGCAGCATTGTTAAGGCATTTACCACGCTGTTCCACTAACCCCGCCTCACCTGTACTCTCACCACTGTAATTATGGAAATAACAGCAAATGTATGAAAAAACGCGTCTATGCTAATCTGCATATCTGTATATTCACCATGTATGCCTGTAACAAGTAAGACTTCTTAGCGCCACGATGCCCCCGGGCAGATTTGCGCTCTATAAATCCAAATAAATAAATAAATAAATAAATAAATACATAAATAAAATAGGTGAGCGATGTCACTTTAAGCCATATTCTATCACTCATTTTTAGCCAGTGCTGGCCTCTTCTGGAGTTGTATATGTGTTCTCTACGTGGTATGTTCAAGGCTGCTCGCAGAGCATTGTTTTGTAAAATTTGCATTTTATTGAGGATGTTCTTTTTGGCATCTGCATATAAGGCATTACAGTAGTCCAGTTTGGACATAATGAATACATTAGCGAGGGTAATGCAGCTAGATGTGGGTAAGAAGGGTCTGCAGGCCCTGATTAGTTTACAGGTATAAGCTATGGATGAGGCCATGGAGCTGACTTGTTTTTTTAGGGATAGTGTGGAATCAAGGTAAAAACCTAATGTTTTTACATGGGAGGCTACTTTAATGACATTGCCATCGATAGTGAATGCCGCATAACTGGGATTTAAGTTTTTAGGTTGGAGTCGGATTCCAGAATCAAGATCTCAGTTTTTTCATCATTCAGGCAAAGGCCGTGTGAGGCGTTCCATGCCTGATTGAGGTGGTATATCCTGTTTACTAGATCCGAGTCCTCAACAAAGTTGCCCGGAAGGGGTATAAGGATCTGGGTGTCATCCGCATAGTTGGTATATGTGACACCCAGTCTGTCAAGTTTGTCAAAAAGTGGCTTAGTAAAGATGTTATACATTGTTGGTGAGATGCATGAGCCTTGTGGAATGCCACAGGTGATTTGGATTGGGTCCGCTGATGCTGAGGGGGAGAAGACTCTCATTGTACGGTTGGCTAGGAAGGATTGAGCCCAGGTTATGGCATCACTCAAGAAATTTGCAGCTGACGCTAGGTGTTCACATAACACTGCATAATCCATCAGGTCAAAGGCTGCAGAGAGGTCGAGGAGGAGTAGTATAGTTGTTTTACCTTTATCCTTCAACTCGTCGATTTGTGTCTTTAGGTCGATTAACGCCGTTTCAGTCCCATGGTGTGGTCTGAAGCCAGATTGGCGTGCACTTAATAGATGGTTATCCTCCAAATAGGATTGGATTTGGAGGTAGGCTACTCTGTCAATGATTTTGAGGAGAAAAGGGACCGCGGTGATTGGTCTGTACCCACGATTCCTTGAGGCTGCTTGGGACAGAATTTGATTTAAAGGGCACATTAATAAGCTTGGAGATAAAAGGAGCTAACTCTCTGGCTGCGTCCTTGATTATTTGTGCTGGAATATTTTTTGTAGTGCACAGTGGTAGTGAGAGTTATGGTTGCTTAGCTTACCTTAACTGGCGATTTTCTGGGGGTTTCAATTTTACCTGTAACCATAATGTCCCTGTAACAACATTTGTCCATTGAATTGCATAGGTTTTTACTAGTACAATTTAACCATAACGTCCCTTTAACAACGTTTTTTGTCAGTGAATTACACGGCCACGGTAGTGGCCGTGTAGTTAAGGTTAAGTTGCTAATCCCATACGAAGTGCATCTTCTGGGTGGGTTATAACTTCGCTCCTCTTGGACAAATCCACACCAAACTTTGCAAACAAAGTATATGGCCCACTCTGAATTTAGTTGCAAAGATTGGTGAGCTTTGGTCCATAGGGGGGTCCCAAAACTTCTTTTTTCCCATAGACTGAATGGGGAAAAAACTTTGCTCACGCCTACAGCCCAAACCGCTGGATGGATTTTCATCAAATTTGCGGTACGAGCAGCGGCTTGGTCCCAAAAGCCTGCTTTTTTAAATCTGGTGAAAATCCATCTAGTAGTATTTTTTAAAACGATCAAAATGTAGGTCACAAAAAATGAGTGATATCTATGTCCGCTCCTCGGACACATTTCCCTGTTCCCTCCACGGACAGGACGCCGATTGACTGATCTGCTCACGTCATGTCTGCGGACATGTGACGTGTTCGCTGATTGGATGGTGAAAAGCGTGAAGTGCATCAGATTGTTGGTTGTGGCCAGGGCCTAGAGTCTTGGGTACATGGCTGAAGGCCGTAGGCCGTAGGCCATGCACCCAAGACTCTAGGCCCTAGCCACAACCACTGCAGCATATCACACCCATAGATCACATCCATAGAATGGAATATCTATGAAATATTTTCAAATCTACAGTTTATGTACTGTTTGATTTGTATAGTTTGTATGTGAAGTTTTGGATACGTCATGTCATTAAGATTTTAGAGTTTGGTAACAAGCACTGCAGTATAACATATCCATGAAAGTAAACATTTTGTATTGTGGTGTACGGTTAGATGTTTGCTTCAATGGTTGTGTTATGGAGCAGTATTTATGATTTGTATGTATTATAATATATTTACTGTTTGGTTTGGTAACTGGAGCACATACATTCTTTGTCAATTTCTGTGATAAAAGAAAAGATCATGTTAGTGTCGGTCGTTTATAATGACTTGTAACATTGAATAATAGACATTTCTGATTCATTTCAACCCTCATATTTAGTAGATTACAAACCAGTGTACTGTGAAATTTGGTCTGTGAAAGAAAAAAAATCAATGTTGGATTAAAAAAATCTTGTTTTTCTTTTGTTTTGGTACAGTACATTTATTTCTGTAACTTCAGTGTTTACTTGTTGTTTCTGGCTAATGGTTGCAGATTGTTAGATAATTGTTGTTAAATTGTAACTGGTTATAGTTTTTTTCATTTATATTCTCAAGTTGCTAATCTATCTGTTGGGTTGTTGCAGATTCCTGGGGCAGTTAGATACCTGTTGGCGTATTCTAACTGTTTATTTCTTCTTATAATTTAGTGGTATTGATGTATCTGTTTGGATGTTTCAGAATCTTGGGGCAGTTACATACCTGTTGGCGTATTCTAACTGTTTGTAATCTTCTATTTGATGTTTTATTAATGTTTATGCACAGATTAGTTATTACATTTTGGTTTTAAGAATATTAAATAAGCATTTAAAAGATTTGCTGGTAAGCTATGCTTTAAAGTAATGGTACTATCATTACATTCAAACCATCCACAATTCTTTTTTTATATATGCAGTCTAGTGACCTGCATTGGTTGTGGATCCTGCATGGTAGATTATACCTATGGTTGCGAAGGTTTTCTTACCAAGTGATACTTGACCATGTGTGAAGTTGTTTTTAGTACCATTTGCATTGTAACGCAGAAGCATTAGTATTACGTATTTACTATATGTTTGTATTAGTAAGGTGGAGCGATTATCTGAATTGCAGGTAGTACATAATCTGTCATGGTTTGCATTTTGTACAAGTTGCTGAAATAGAACGGATTCACAGTTAGGTATGGATACATACACAAAACGTCATTAGGGATTTCTTTGTGTTGCATATTGTTGCACAGAGTGCATGTATGTTTCCACATGGGTGAAATCTGGAAGATTTCATTTATAGGTATGTTTCTGTTTTCCAGTACTTGTAGTAAGTACATTACAAATTCTTGTGGATCTTCTTGTGAGTTTATAGTGAATTTCACCATTCCAGCACAGTAGTCCAAATCTTGTCTTATTCCACGAACACTATATGTGTTGTCGGGATTATTGGTTGCATTTCTATGAAGGACTAACATTTGCAAACACAATTGGTCTGTACTGTGTAAGTAAATGTTGTCAACAGTTGGTGGCAATTGAAATAGAATATTGATTGCTACATTTGCATAGCAATTTACAACAGATATATTAGAAAATTTGAATGAACCAGATAGTTCTGTGTCCAAGTCATTTTTTCGGAGTGTGTGTTGCTTCTTTGGAGAAGTACCTGAGTTACTTTGAGTAATAGATTCTTCTTTGGTTGTAGTAATTGATGAAGTATTAGCTTCTTTTACTCTCTTTGGAGGATTTGCAGTGAGATCCTGTTTCATTTCTGTTTGAAGTAGTTTCTTTTAGAACGTTTTGCTTTTTGTGGAACAGAATATGTTTTTGGATGGGGGTTTATGGTGAGCGTAGTCTATTGTATTCTAAAATGCAAGGAATATCAATGTTTACTTTACTTGTATCAAAGTTGATTAGAAATAGACCGTCAAGTGTACGTAAGCGTGATAGTGCTACGTAGCTCATGCCTTCTTTAAAGACTGCATTCCCAATATCTATCAATGCTTTATCTAGAGTAAGACCTTGTGATTTGTGAATAGTCACCGCGTATGCTAGAGTTAGAGAAAATTGTTCTCTGCGTACATACATGTCTTTGAAAAGAAGGAATCGAGTTGTTGAGCGCCCTATCCTTTTTACTTTTAAAAGTTTGTCAAAGAGAATATTGACAAACGGAATGTTGTTGTCACGTGGGTATGTTTGAAAGCCATCAACTGTACCCAGTGCTCCATTAACTAGTCCTTGCTCCATATCAAGGATACGTTTAAGCTTTACTCTACAGTTTAAAGATAATTTTAATATTTTCTCCAAACCAGCTGTGTTGGGGATAGAATTTTCTAAGGTATTTAGTCTTGTTGTGGTTTGTTGACACATGGGAAGTGTCATACCATGTACATCCAGTTTGTCTGTGGAGCAAATTTCAATTATTGGTTGCATTTCGTTTTTCAACATTGTTTCATTGAATTTGGAACACCTTGCAAGAGTTGGCATCAAGGACATACAATTGACATTTTTGTGTGCCAATTGTTCTATGACATCAGTAGCACATGAGGTATGGCCATAAAGTGCATGGATGTGCCGGGTTTTTGATATTGCTTGTGCTTCTTGAGATATTACACTAACTCTAATACTTTTTAAAATGTTGGTGTATGTGAGGTCTGCAGATTGGCGCATGTTTTCTGTTAATTCTCTGTATTGGAAATGTTGCCAAATGTTGACATTTCTTATGCTGCCAACAATTTTATGGCAGAGTTTGTGTCTTAAGGTTTTAAAAATAGGTTCACCTTTCACTGGTGTCAATTGAAGAAGATCTCCGAAAACAATAATGTGTTTTCCTCCAAAGAGCTCTTCGTAGTTTGTTTTAAGTATTTCTCATCATCTAAGGTGAATCAAAGCCAACATTAAGTTGGGGACCTTGCTCACTTCATCTATTAGTAGCATTTTCATTTGTTTTAACACTCTGCGTAGTTCAATTGCAGCTTCTGTATAAAGTTTGTAATATTCTAATTTGTTTTGGTGTTCACCTGGAAGGAGTAGGAATCGGTGTAAAATGACACCACCTATGTTGTAGGCAGCTAAACCTGTGGGGGCAGTTACAACAGCTGGCCATTTGTTTTTTGTCAATTGTTGAAGGAACTTGCTGATGATTTTGATTAAGAATGTTTTGCCTGAACCAGCTTCACCACTAATGTATAGTAGTATAGATTTGTAATTTTGGCAGGTACATTCTTTATTTTCATGTTGTACACCATGTGCAATTCTTTTGTTACTTCTTGAAAAATGGTACGTTGCTCTTTGTTCAATTTTGATTGTAGTACAGTTAAGTCCTCTGTATCTTCTTCATAGTGACACATCATGTTTTCGACTTCTGTCATAGCTAATTCTGCCTCATTTGCTATTAGTGGCTGTCCCAGTGGTTCTTGGCTTCCTGTTACAGAAGGTTGACTACTGTCGGGAGTGTCCTTATCTAGTTGAACCTGGAGTTCTTCTTCGTGTTGCTATTCATTGTGCAACATTGTTTTGTACTGTGTAAAGTTTACATTGGTTATAGTGCTTTCATTTGCTTTGAAAGCGTCTTCATAGGAGTCATAGTTATCTAGTATCTCATCTTCTTTTCTCCATGGTTAAAAAAAGTTGTAGCAGGGACATGTAATATAGTTATCTATGTTGAGGAGTTTTTAATGACAATTTCATATGATTAATTAAGCTTGGTTTGGTAAGTTTCACTAAGCTGCTTTCACAATTTGTCACTCTGTATCTACCTTTTTTTCATCGGGTTCTATATAATTTTTGTATGTGAAGTATTGGGCTATGTGGTATAGACACATGGTTTCCATAGTGGTACTTCTGTTTGGGCAGTATGTGTCTTGTAAATTGTTTTTCGAAATGTCTTGATCATATGATTTGAGAACTCTTTTTCTAGATTTAGCAGGACCAAGACTTAGCCATATTATATTTTCAGATTTTCCATACAAAGCAGTACCGGTTAAACCGATCTGCAGCTTCATAGCAGCAACATTCTCTATGAGAGCGCATTTTTATGCCTAAACTGTTCAATTTCTGAGACAGTGTTTTGTCTGATGATAGGTCATTCCAGAGGTCTTGAAGCTCTGTTTTTTCTGCTTTGGTTAAGTAGGCTGTAACATATCGTGCAACTGCAGTGGAATTGTCTGCAATGTTCTGCACATCTATGTTTGCATTCCATAAAAGGGCAATGATTGTATTGTAATTATTGATATATTTGGCTTCTTCTGATCTTTTTATGAAATATGTGTTCTTAGGTGATTTACCTTTAACACTATGTCTAACTGAAGACATGAAGTTGTTCACTTCACCTGTTTCTGTAACTGGTCTAGGGAAACCAAAGCGGCATTTGGTGCAGCATTTCCCTTTGTTTTTGTATTTGCGACGACAATATTTGCCACATTTGTGTCTTTGAAATTGTACAATTTGTGCATGAAGATCACTATTTGTTGCTTCTGATGGACGTACAGTCTTACCACGTATCCGAATACAGGAAACCCGCGCACGGCAAAAGACGTGCACAGGCGTCAACGCGTCCGCCCACACAAAGGCAGGCGGAAGCGTCCCCGCGCACAGCATAAAAGTGCGTGCAAACAACAAACGCGTATATACAGCTACGATGAATGCCCCGTTTGTCGCTGCACTGATCGTGGGACACCGCAGGAGGAGGAGAATAGCCAGGGCACACATTTTCGCACCACGGACAAGCCTTTTTGGGATGCCTGACGACCAGGTCTACGGCAGGTATAGGTTTCCACCCCATATCATCCTGGACCTGGTCAGGGAGTGGGAAGATGACCTTACATCCCCCACCCTTTGCTCCCAAGCATTGAGCCCCTTGGAGAAGCTGCTCAATGTCCTGCATTTTTTGGCCACTGGGTCATTTCAGCAGACCACTGCCATAGTGGGGGGGGTCTCACAGGCCACGCAGTCACGCTGCCTACACCAGGTACTGGCAATCATGACAGCGCGCCCATCAGTCCGCAGGCACATATACATGCCCAGAACACCCGCGGAAAGGCAGGACATTGTCCTGGATTTTTTCAGAGTGGCACACTTCCCCAAAGTGCTCGGTGCCATATATTGCACCCATGTGGCCCTACGTCCACCTAGGGCCACTGAGCACATCTACCGAAACCGCAAGCACTGGCATTCCATCAATGTACAGGTGGTATGCGATGCAAAGGGAATCATCACCTCTGTCTATGCAAACTACCCTGGCTCCACCCATGACAGTTTCATATACAGAATGTCCACCCTGAGCCGGGCCCTGGAAGCTGGGCAGCATGGCGACACATGGCTCCTAGGTCAGTACAAATGCCCTTGCACATGCATGCAAGTCACACACTGACAAATATCCAAACCCTAATAATCTCAACTATTATCACCTCCCCAGGGGACAGTGCCTACCCTCTGAGCAACCACATGATGATGCCAATCCGGAACCCCACCACACCACCCCAGGTATGATACAACGCCGCCCATATTGCAACCAGGGGCATAGTGGAGCGCACATTCGGAGTGCTCAAGTCACGTTTATGCTCCCTTGACCGCTCTGGTGGGCAACCACTCTATGCACCACCAGTAGTGTGCAGGATCATTGTGGCAGCATGTGTCCTGCACAATGTTGCAACACGGCAGGGCGTCCCGGTGGACATGGTGGTGCCCCCACATCCCCAACCACAGACACAGGCGCTGCCCATGGGAGGGGAAAGGGCACGTGGCGAGGAAGCCCGGACCCAGCTTGTGGCCACATTTTTCACCTAAACTCCCACCCCTGCGGGGTGCACACAAGCCTGGCACATACCAGGTGACAATCAATGATGACAAAGAGACAGTCAACTGTCACAACCCTACCACCCTGAGATAGCTGCCATGGAAGTGCCACACCGTCTGCATCCCTAGCTACGTAAACACAAGCTATCCTGTGTGACCAAAAGGCACACATATGACATATGACATGATATGGCCCATACACAAGTATTTCAAGGCGTGATGAGGCAGGGAGGGGGGAACAAGGGAAGACAGACAGACAACGGTACTACTAGGCCAGGTGTCATTGAGATTGTGCAAGTGCAGGGGTAGGGGGAAGGGAAAAGTGCAAGGGGAAGGGTGGGGGGGAGTCCAGTACAGGGGAAGTAGCCCAAAAAAATAATACATAGGTTGGCTGGTGGCAACTGCAAAGGTAAGTGCATACAAGTGCTGGGAAGGGAGGGCTGTAGGGATAGAGAGACAGTACTGCAGTGCAGGGGTTGCCAGGGAGGCAGTGCAAGTGGAGAGTGACTGGGCCAGGGACCGAGGTCGGTGAGAGTGGCCCAGTTGCAGCTCCTGTGCAGTTCCAGTGAAGAATTCTGCAAGGAAGAGGCAGAGAGTAAGCAGAAGCAAAGAGGAAGGTCTTGAGGTGCTTCCAGAACTGGAGATGGTTCCCCTCAGGTTCAACTCAGGCAGGAAGTCTGTTCCAGGGGTAGAGCCCTGCCGCGGAGAGAACTCTACCCCCAGCTAGTTGCTCTGAGAAGCGGATGACCCTGACATGCAAGGTGTGCATCACACACACCTGCAAAACAGGCCATGGCCATCACTGTCATGTCACTCAAACCCTCCCAAACCACAACATGACATGGCGAGCAATACCCATACACCAACACAGTAACGATAAGGTACACATTGCCATGTCCTAAATGTACAGTGGCATCAGACAATGATGCCTGACCCGGAATCAGATTAAATGACAGACCAACAAAATCTCCCACCCAAAATAAGTCATTTCCAAATGCATTAGAACAGTCGTAGACGTAACATAACAATGAATGCCTGTCTACATGCACATTATGCATTGCAAAATCAACACTGCAGCTCATGTGTGCAGTATCCTACTCCTGCAACACACTGCTCAGCGCACAGCACAGTGAACAGCCATTGTGTGTGATGCACACCCTGAGCATCACATCTAAGTGACAGACCACATCAAACATCAAATTAGGCATGTACTGGATCCATAATTGGTCACAGAACATGTGCTGCAGGGACACAGTGGGCACCAGAAGGCAAACAGTGTACACGTGGATATGCAAGGGTGGGAGTACATGTAGTGCATCAGAGTGCAAGTGTGTGGTTCTGCAAGGACATGCACTCCACATATGCATGTGCACTCAAGTGACCATCAGTGTTCCCTACACATCACATGTGAACATTCACCATGTGAACACCCCAGCATGTCAAGCCACAACTATCCCCTCGCACCTGAAAGGAAAACACAACACATGAACAGGCATTGATCAGCAGAACACAACATGTACACAGGATACCACCATCACAATGTCAGAGTTCCCATCACACTGCAGGGCAAGGCAACTATCAACAACAACCCCCCCCTCCCTCACAAATGACCATGACCCACTGAACAACTGCACCTGGGTCATGGAGCCTTCAACCCTCAATTCCACCTGGCCACAGGATCACCTTTACCCTTCGTCACCATCTCCCACCTTGTGTGTAAAAAGATGCCTGCACCCTCAGAATCCACACTCATTTCCAAAATGACAAAATCCAAGGCATAAAAACGAACCCAAACACCCTCCAGTAGATGACTTGACGTAGCAGTACCTCACAAAGGCCAAGTACTACCACAATGATGCAACAACCAAGGTAGCACAGTAAAACAATGTCACAACAGGATGTGAACCATGTGTGGTACATAACATAGGATGATGCATCATGAACGGATGTGTATTGTCACAGGTCCCGTGTACAGGCGCGGGAGTGTCACGAAACAACCACCCCCACCGTGTCCCGGGTGCCTGCAAGTTCAAACTCACACAGGCCCCTGAGACCCTGGTGGGGAAGGAGGTTCAGGGATATGCAGTCGGGACAGGTGTTGGCACACTGGATAACTGGAATGAGTGGCAGGAGAGGGGAGGAGGAATGACACATGAAAGTAGGGAATGAACGAAAATGTACTACCTGCATGAATGTCATGACCGCAGCCTCCAAGGAGTCAGGTTTAGCCCAACTGCCTCGGAAGCTGGGTCACAACTTCATTTCCAGGCACCCATCGGCTCCCATAGGGGCCTTATGGACCTTGTCCTGGCGCCAGTGGCGCCAGGCTCATAAGGGGACCCAGTCCCGGCACAGGACGTGCCGGGCTCATGATGTAAGGAATGGTGCTTGGGTGGACCTACCTGCTGCAGACCATGCTGCTCACTCACCTGCAGGATGAAATCCTCATCCATCCATGGCTGGAACTACTTTACCTTCTGGGTGTGGCCAGCACCACTCCCTGGGACTGGATACTGGAACTATTCTGGAAGCTCGGACTTCTTACCTGGGCGAGGCTGCTGTGGAAGGAGACACCTAAGCACTCCAGTAAGCTATTTAAACCACGCCCGATCAGAGCAACGTGCTTCGCGTTATTCTGCAATAGCAGCAGGACGCTCACCGTGTCAGCTCCAGAGAATCTTCAACTTCTGCATCTGGGGAAGAGAAATCCGCAATCTTACCTTCTGAAATACCATCTTCGTCTTCAGCAGCATCTGAAAAGGGAAAAGAACACCAGGTTAGCACGAGATAAAAACCAGCGCAGCACTTACCCAGTCCATCGGTGCATCTCAAGCCACGGGCTGCAGCTTTCCATTTTTTTCCAGCACCCTGTGGAAGCAAAGACATTGGTTAGTAAACCTCCGTGAAACTTTCCTTACCTGCGCTGCATTCTTCTCGCCTCCGCCGACGCTGCTACTCGCATCTGCAAAACAAAAGGACATCATTAAGAAATACAAAACTCCATCTATACACACGTGTTTTGGGCAGCGCTCATCTTTCTCACTCCTCGGCGCATTCCTCGACATCCATTTTTCTACCTAGCTGCTTCTGCGACCTGAAAAAGGAAAAGAGACATTAAGAAGTGCTTTTAACTTCGAATTGACATTTTCTACTTACTTGCCTGCAATACCTTCGCCATTCCATCGCTCTCCGGACCTCCATATTCAAGCAACCGCCGTTCGTGCTGCTAACAACGGCCTAGCTCCAAATCTTCATCCTCTGCAACCAAGAGGCTGGACAATTAACCAGTGAAGTAACTGGCTTCGGCGCCCCTGCACAGACGCAGGATGGAGAGCTCCGCTTTCACCTACATAAGGTGAGCACATTTAGCCTACAAACTACTTGGGAGTACCAGGAAGGGGAGGCAGCTTACCCAGTCAGGCTTATATATCCATATTAACCCCTTGCTCTCATAATTGCAGACACCTCACCCTTCAGATCAAGATCTCAGTGAGGAAAGGGCCTTTCCAGGGTGGCATTCGAGGCCTGCGCGTGACCCTAGAAGACTCCGAGAACCCCCAGCCCAGACCTGCGCCTCCGAGGGATTCAGGTGAGCGTTACAGAACGCGAAGCCTACCGCAATTTTCCCACCCAGGCGCAATGGAAACCTCGGACACAGATCAACTGGCTCAATTGCTTGGGGAACTAAGGGCAGAGGTACATGCATCTCGCCAAGAAACAAACGCTTTACGAAGGGAGTTGATCATTGCCAAGGAACGGACGGATGATCTGGCCAGACAGTTGCTACAGGCTCAAGCGGGACAGACGCCACTGCCTCCCTATGGAGGGGGCGGCATTCCTACAACCTCAAGTAATCCGGTGCAAATTAATCTGCCAGGGAATGTGCCTTTGGCCCCGCCTGAACGTTTTTCCGGTTATCCAAAGCGATATGCATTATTCATCAATCAATGCCGCTTGCACTTTCTGTGTAGACCCACCGCATTCCCAACGGACCAAGCCAAGGTATGTTTGTACTTTCCTATCTTAGCGGTAGTACTGCAGATTGGTCCATTCCTCTCGTGACACAGGATGACCCGCTCCACTATAACTTTCAAGACTTTCAGACCAGTAAGGAAAAGTTGTTCGCAAGACATTCACAGGGGCAGGCCTTGGACAATGAACTCCTGTCACTCAGACAAGGTAATCAGGATCTCCTGGCTTACATAGCGTCCTTTAATAGACTGGTGGTTGAGACCAGGTGGCCTGAAGATAAGAGAATCACGCTCTTCTACAGAGGTCTACGTGGGGAACTTAAAGACGTTTTAGCACAGGTGGTTAATCCGCCGCAAGACTGTTCAGATTATATCGACCTAGTAGTCCAATTAGATCATCGGCTACAGAACAGGAAGACCGATCGATCCAGATTTGAAACCCGGGTACTTTCAAGACCTCAGAGCTCCGCTAAAGGGAATGACTCTGTGGAACCAATGCAAATAGGAGTAGTAAAAGGACCATTAACTCAGAAAGAACGGGAAAGAAGAAGGCAATTACAGCTGTGCCTATACTGTGGGAATTCTGGACATTTCCTTCGTGATTGCTCAGTGAAACCGGTCAAGAAGACCGTAGGAGTTTCTGATAAAAATGCTGAGAAACTGGAATCGGGAAACGACCTCGCCCGACAAGCGTAGAGGTCCGCTTGCCGAGCGTTAAAACCAGTTCCTTGACCTCGCATTTGGTAATGCCTATGGTCCTCATAAGTCCCAATAGACCAGATCGCATGCATGCTATCAAAGTATACATTGATAGCGGAGCAATCGGTAATTATGTGGACCAAGACTTGGCTACCAGGATGGATCTTCCCCTACGTCCCAAGATGGTAAAGGACGTAATCACTACAGTGGATGGTACTGAAATAGCTTCCGGACCAGTTTCTCATACCACCATGGAGGTAACGTTGTTATGTCAAGACGGACATCGGGAGAAGATCGTGTTTGATGTAATCAAGGCCCCGCAGTTTCAGGTGATTCTGGGAATGCCTTGGTTGGAAAAGCACAATCCTCAGATAGACTGGCGAGCCAAGGTAATTCGGTTTCCAGAATGCGCTTCAACCTGTTATCCTCAGCCCGAAATCAAGCTAGCAGCCATCACTTCCGAGGACCCCGATTACCTCTGGAATACCAAGAGTTCAGCGACGTCTTTCAGAAAGATCAAGCCAACACCCTGCCTCCGCATCGGTCATACGACTGCCAGATAGACCTAATACCTGGGTCCACCCCTCCGTGCAGTAGAATATATGCCCTCACTGAACCAGAAAACCTCCATCTCAGGCAATACTTGGACCAGTACTTGGCTAACGGATTCATCCGCCCCTCGAAATCCCCGGCTTCCTCAGCTTTGTTCTTCGTCCAGAAAAAGGAAGGTGACCTAAGAACTTGTATCGATTATCGCGCCCTGAACCAGATTACAGTCAAAAACCGATACCCGTTGCCCTTGATTCCTGAATTATTGGACCAGGTAAAAGGCGCCTGCATATACACAAAGTTAGACCTCAGAGGAGCTTACCATTTGGTACGCATTAAGGAGGGCGACGAATGGAAGACGGCCTTTCGCACTAAATATGGATTATTTGAGTATCAAGTAATGCCCTTCGGACTATGTAACGCACCGGCCGCTTTCCAGTTTTTCATGAATGATGTCCTCAGAGAACTTATTGATGTGTGCGTAGTCGTTTATATTGACGACATCCTGGTATACTCAGCCTCAGAAACTGATCATCGTAGACACGTCACAGGGGTTTTACAGAGACTTCGCCAACACCGCTTGTTTGCTAAACTGGAGAAGTGCACCTTTCACGCAAAGGAAGTGGAATTTTTAGGGTTCATCTTATCACCCAACGGAGTTCACATGGACTCAAGAAAAGTGGATACTATCACCAAATGGCCTTCCCCAACTTCCGTGAAAGGTGTACAGAGCATGCTGGGCTTCGCTAATTTTTACCAAAGGTTCATTCCTGAATTCTCTCGGGTAGTCCAACCTATCACGGCTCTTCTGAAAAAGAATAAAAAATTCGAGTGGACTCCAGAAGCCGAACAAGCCTTCCAAGAATTAAAAGCCAAATTTATCTCTGCTCCACTCTTAAGGCATCCCCGTCCAGAACTTCCCTACATCGTCGAGACAGACGCTTCCAGTCCTGCTATGCGGGCGGTGCTGTCACAAAGAGACCCCGAAATGCACCAGTTACACCCTGTAGCCTTTTGGTCTCGCAAATTTTCGGCTCCTGAGATCAACTACACAATTACGGACAAAGAACTCTTGGCAATTAAGTCCGCCTTTAAGGCCTGGCGGCATTATCTTTTGGGAGCCCGGCACACAGTAACTGTAATCACGGATCACCGTAACCTCCAGTACCTGAAGTCAGCTAAAGCTCAATCTTCGAGGCAACTACGCTGGGCTTTATTCTTCGCAGAATTCGATTTTGTAATCACATTTCGACCAGGCGTTAGTAACGGAAAAGCAGACGCCCTTTCCCGGATAGGGGTAGACGAACTTACAGCTAATCCGGAGCCGGTGCCAATAATTCCTGAACAAAAGATACTAGGAGCAATCAACACACTATCCCTCGAAGAGATTAAAGCAAGGGTCAATCAACTCATAACTCCCGAAGATTCATCGAATTGGCAATTGAAAGGAAAGGATTTTACAATAGATCAGAACCTATTGTATTTCCAAGGAAGACTATTCTTACCCTGCGCTGACTTACAAAGACAGGTCATCACCTGCTACCATGATTCTCTAATGAAGGACATCCTGGAGTTGCCAAAACCTCAGAGAAAATTAAAAGGCATTTTTGGTGGCCATCTTGGAGGAAAGATGTTAAAGAGTTTGTGGCTTCTTGTGGTATCTGCGCACAAAACAAGAGTCAGAAGGAAAAACCAGCAGGATTACTACGTCCAATAGACATTCCACCAGGCCCTTGGCACACGCTCTCGATGGATTTTATCACGGATTTACCCCCTTGCTCCGGACACAACACAATTCTAGTGATCGTGGACCTTTTTTCAAAAATGGCTCATTTTATCCCACTGAAGGGTTTACCTACAGCTTCCATTCTAGCCAGAGAATTTCTTGAAAACATTGTCCGGTTGCACGGTTTCCCTTCAGTACTAATCTGTGACCGAGGGAGCCAATTTATTTCCCATTTTTGGCGGAGTTGTTGTCGTTTAGCACAAATTGATGTACGACTTTCCACCAGCCATCACCCTCAAACCGACGGGCAGACTGAGAGAACTAACCAAACTTTAGAACAATATCTGCGCTGCATGTTGCATCAATCCGAGGGTACTTGGAAGGATGTCCTTTGGATTGCTGAATACGCTTACAATAATTCAATCCATTCTGGGACGGGAAAAACCCCTTTTTTCCTGCTGTATGGAAGTCATCCTCAAACCTCAAATCTGGACCCACCTCAAGCTCTCGGAACACCTGCTGTTGACCATCTGCATTCGACGATAACTCAAGCATTTAAAGAAGCCACAGCTCATCTTCAACGAGCTAAAGAATCATACAAAAAAGGAGCAGACCAACATCGAAAAGAGGCTCCTCAATATCAAAAAGGAGATCAAGTCTGGCTCTCCACTAAACATTTATCTTTAAAAGGGCCACGCACCTTCAACCCAAGATATTTAGGACCCTACTCGATCACGGCCGTGATTAACCCAGTGGCTGTCAAACTAGAATTACCTACTCGAATGAAGATACATCCTGTCTTCCATGTTTCTCTCCTGAAACCTGTGCAACCCGGAACCCGTTTGACTAAACCTCCTGAGCCAATCCAAGTTGACGGAGAATCCGAATTTGAAATTCGAGACATCTTGGACTCCAAAATTTCCAAATCAAAACTATACTACCTGATTGATTGGAAGGGATATGGACCCCAGGAGAGATCTTGGGAACCCTCAGAATATGTACATGCACCTCGTCTAGTCCGCAAATTTCATCGGGCTTTTCCCAACAAGCCAAAACCACCGGAAAAGACAAGCTTGGGAGGGGCCTTGAGGGGGGGTGCTGTCATGATCGCAGCCTCCAAGGAGTCAGGTTTAGCCTAACTACCTCGGAAGCTGGGTTACAACTTCATTTCCAGGCACCCATCGGCTCCCATAGGGGCCTTATGGACCTTGTCCTGGCGCCAGTGGCGCCAGGCTCATAAGGGGACCCAGTCCCGGCACAGGACGTGCCGGGCTCATGATGTAAGGAATGGTGCTTGGGTGGACTTACCTGCTGCAGACCATGCTGCTCACTCACCTGCAGGATGAAATCCTCATCCATCCATGGCTGGAACTACTTTACCTTCTGGGTGTGGCCAGCACCACTCCCTGGGACTGGATACTGGAACTATTCTGGAAGCTGGGACTTCTTACCTGGGCGAGGCTGCTGTGGAAGGAGACACCTAAGCACTCCAGTAAGCTATTTAAACCACACCCGATCAGAGCAACGTGCTTCGCGTTATTCTGCAATAGCAGCAGGACGCTCACCGTGTCAGCTCCAGAGAATCTTCAACTTCTGCATCTGGGGAAGAGAAATCCGCAATCTTACCTTCAGAAATACCATCTTCGTCTTCAGCAGCATCTGAAAAGGGAAAAGAACACCAGGTTAGCACGAGATAGAAACCAGCGCAGCACTTACCCAGTCCATCGGTGCATCTCAAGCCACGGGCTGCAGATTTCCATTTTTTTCCGGCACCCTGTGGAAGCAAAGACATTGGTTAGTAAACCTCCGTGAAACTTTCCTTACCTGCGCTGCATTCTTCTCACCTCCGCCGACGCTGCTACTCGCATCTGCAAAACAAAAGGACATCCTTAAGAAATACAAAACTCCATCTATACGCACGTGTTTTGGGCAGCGCTCATCTTTCTCACTCCTCGGCGCATTCCTTGACATCCATTTTTCTACCCAGCTGCTTCTGCGGCCTGAAAAAGGAAAAGAGACATTAAGAAGTGCTTTTAACTTCGAATTGACATTTTCTACTTACTTGCCTGCAATACCTTCGACATTCCATCGCTCTCCGGACCTCCATATTCAAGCAACCGCAGTTCGTGCTGCTAACAACGGCCGAGCTCCAAATCTTCATCCTCTCCAACCAAGAGGCTGGACAATTAACCAGTGAAGTAACTGGCTTCGGCGCCCCTGCACAGACGCAGGATGGAGAGCTCCGCTTTCACCTACATAAGGTGAGCACATTTAGCCTACGAACTACTTGGGAGTACCAGGAAGCGGAGGCAGCTTACCCAGTCAGGCTTATATATCCATATTAACCCCTTGCTCTCATAATTGCAGACACCTCACCCTTCAGATCAAGATCTCAGTGAGGAAAGGGCCTTTCCAGGGTGGCATTCGAGGCCTGCGCGTGACCCTAGAAGACTCCGGGAACCCCCAGACCTGCGCCTCCGAGGGATTCAGGTGAGCGTTACAATGAACACATACACAATCCAAATAAACTTGGACATCATTGCATTGGCCTTCTGTAGTCCAGGCTTCGGAGTGGTACGAACCAACCACCCCCTCTAGGGTTTTGGCGCCTGCAAGTTCGGGGCTTACACAGGCATCCGCAACCCCAGCGGGGAAAGAGGGTTAGGGAACGTTGCTTGGCTAGGTACGGGAAGCAGGAACACTGAGTAGAGGGTACAGGGTTCAAAATTGCATAGGATTCCGGGTGATTAGGGGGAAAAAAACATACCAAATTGAATCACACATACATCCATGCATTAGTGCACCCCTCCAGCAAGCCTATGCAGAGCAGTTTGAAAGAAAAACAACAAGACACTTAGCTCTGGTTTTGAGCGCTGGCCTCCTGCCTGCGCACTCTCAGGTCCGGTCACAGGAGCACTGCAATGCTGCAAAGAGAGCCACAGTCAACAACCTGTACGTGCCAATTACACAAAAACACACCACCAAACATGCCCCATAGCAACAAACTACTCTACAAACAGACAATCTGGTGTAGATGCTTCGTAACGATATATAACAGTACCCCTGTGACGGGTCATACACAGTCAATGCAGTAAGTCAGCCGCCGGTGGGTGCGTGGCAAATGGAACACCAATGTGTCACAATTCACACAACATGCAATGTTCCCTGGGTAAGCAGACAGACCCATGTAGCAAGCCATAACTTCAGAGCAAGTTGCGTACCACCATGACCGAAACAAAGTTGGCAGTGCATTTATCATAAAGTACATGGAAATGAAATGCACTTCACCCGAGTATGTCCCTTGCTGTATGTCCCTGTGAGCTGCCCCTTTCCATGTCTCGGAAGGCTACATGGTTGATACAAGTGCCTCAATGGACCTTGGTGTACTGGAGGGTATGTGCCACTGCCCCTGCATGTGTCCCAGACAACCCTACTATCAACAGCCACCAGTCCACCAACACATCTGAGCTGCATTGTGTGCTTCAACACCAATATTCGTCTAAGCTCACCCTCAGTGCTGTGACTAAGCCTGCATGTGCAACTCGTGTGGTGCAAGCTTTGCTGTGTCGTGGCCCCCCTATGATGCTCACCTTGCCTGGAGTTCCTTGGAACATGTCAGCAGTTCTAGGATGTGGGTCTGCAATCACTGTGCTTCTGCTTGTGCACACATGTGCATGTGGGCACCAACAAACGGGTCCAGAATTCCGTCGTCCAATGGGCCATGTCTGCTGGCAAAGGTGCTCTGGAGGCTCATCCTCCTGCAGAAAATTGCATGAAACACATGATTAATGCTTCAAAGTCATCTGTGTGTGTCTCATCAGGCATCTCATTACTTGACCATGTCAGAGAGTCACATCACAAATCACACCATCAGTCCGTCTTTCACATCCAAGGTGTGGTACACTATCTACAGCATGAATTGCAACAAGCACGTGTACAGGAAAGATATGAAACATACTACACAATGCATAGCAATCAATGTACACATTAATCATGACACACCCCATCTAGCAAAAGCCGAACAGTGGACAATGACACCAAAATCATCCCCACTAGGGGTGTCAACACAAGTCACACAGCACCAGACATGCCACAGATATGACAGTCCAAAGCCCTTGTGTAATATTCTGTAACACCGAACCATCCTTGCGAGCCCATGGATAAGGGAGGCAGGAGTGGCATATGTGAGTCAAGGACCCCAAGCAGCAAACACATACACAAGACAACCATGAAGGGCCCAGCTGGAACAGACAGTGGATGCCTTCAAAAGCCACAAAGCACCGCACCGTCACATGAAAGCACAATAGACTAGCAATTTTAAACTAAATCAACTATTAACTAATTACACTAACAATGTAAAACCTACATTACCTATTTAAACTAACTATCAAACAGAAACTTAACTAACTACACTAAAAGAAAAATCAAAAATGGCCACATACGACCCGGGGGGGAGGGGAGGCACCCAGGTGGGGGGAGGTACAGGGTCCTGCTCAACATCAACATGCGATGATGCTGAGCCAAAAAAAAAACCTCCATGGGCTCAACGCCTGCACAGCACGACCTATGTGGGAGATAGATGGTCGTCCGAGTCTAGCTCATCCTGTAAAAGAGGACGTGGCACAGTAGCCTGGCCACGCCTAGCCGCAGCTTGCCCCTCGTCAGCAGCAAGTCTGCTGGACGACTGAGCCTGGTTCTGTGTGGCGATGTGACATAGGTCTGCATGCAGAACCTCACGTGATACACGTGCTTCCTCTTGCAAGGAGCACTTGTAACACGGAGTTCCTCCTGCAAGGCCTGGCTGGACACCCGCTGCACCTCCCGGCAAGCTTGTAGCTCAGCCGAGATGGTACGCTCAAGCTGTACAAACCTCTCCTCTGCCTGCTGCCTCTGAGACATCATAAGGACACCCAGAGTGGATCTGAGTGAAGCATACTCCTCCCTCAGGGCATCCATGTGCGCCTCTGCGTGAGCAGCAATTGCTTGATGCAGAGACGACATTTCAGCCTGGCGTGCGCTGTCTGAGGCCGCCATGTCCAGCCTGAGCGAGCGGGCTGTGGACCGTGCCGCCTGCTGCTGGAGAAGCACCTGCCTAGCAGGGGGGAGCACAGATCGGGCCACACGCTCCATGCTCTCAGCGATGTTCTCCATTGCTGCCCCCTGTCGTTCGGAATTGGCAGTCATGTCTTGCTCCCACTCATTATACAGCGGTTGTGCGCGGCGACCGCGTTGCCGGGCTTGACCCGTGCGGGACCCAAGGACCGGGGGTCCTCGCTGTGTTGGCACCGCCTGCGGCTGCACAACTACATGCCCCCGTCAACGTGATGTCCCAGGCACATCAGTGACTGGTGTGGAGGGTGACCCTGCGTCCCGATCCACCACGGGCGGAGGAACCAAGACTGTCTGATCCCTCAGTGCAGGTGTCGCAGACAGAGGAGTGTCCACATCAGAATCACTCACCCCTGCACATGGACTTGATGCTCATCCAACTCAACATGGACGTCAGAGTCGTCATCAAGGCTGGACTCATAGGCAGCCAGAGACAAGATGGACTGCAGCACTTGGGGGTTTTCGTGGCCTACCACCCCACGACCCCCACTAGTGCCGGGTTGATGTGGTGTTACCAACCCTGAGTCTGGCATGACAACACCATCCTCCGCCTCCATTGCGTCATCACCTGAAAAATAGAGAGAAAAAAGGTCACTACACATGTCGGAAGCACACGACACACACACACACACCGACAGCAAAGGCATCCGGAAGACATGTGACACACAACATATGACCTGGCATGCATGCTGGGTCTACTTTGAATAGTTTATTTGATCAGACCTGTTGAAAGGTGGCAGTTTCCATGCAAGTGGGTCTATGCAGTGCAGAAAATGTGTACGCCACTCACTACCTACATGTACAAGCACTCCGTGGTGTGTGCCAGGAAATGTGAAGGCAGTGCAATGTCAAATTCACACGTCACGTGCATTGTGCATTCAATGTGTACGATGTCTAGAAGCCAAGCACCCCTCCACCCCAGTACCAAAGCAGGGATGCCTAGCATGGTATCAAAAGGCTGACCATACACCTGTGTATTGACAGGCAGTGTTCACTGGCATCAACAGCTTAATGTGATTCAAATTACAACACTGCAAATGATGCTGGGACAGTAGGCAGGACACATGATGAAAACTCCGGAGGCCGCCCACGTGTGAAGAAGACACAACAAGAGTTGGACAGAGTCATTGGCCATTGAACAGTCTGAGGCCTCTGAGCCACACAGATTGTCAGAGCCTAAACATGTGTGCAACGCAGGACTGAGCCACAGTTGACATGGGGAGGCTGATGAGATGGCAGACAATGTATGTAACCAAGGACTCATATTACAGTGATCATCCAGTCAAGGACACATAGGGGCATGCGTGCAATGCACATGGAGCATGAATGGGCACTCATGTCCCTGCGGGACATCTGACCCATGCACAGTACAAGTGAGATACCCTGCATCGAGTACTAAGGCTGTACCACACGGCATATGTCTGGCAGTTTCTACGCTGGAAGTTAGCATCTACACAGGACACATGAACAAGAAACTACACATTGGCAAGATTGAAGCAGACCAGTGCAAAGGTGGAACTGGGGTGCAGAGTGACGGAGGAGGGGCAAGGGAGCATGCCCACATGGAGTCCCGCATGCAGGCAGAGGAGACATGCATGACGGAAGCATTGCATTACTTACACATCAGAACCATGTACACGTCACATGTAGCAGCAATCATGCACAACACATCCCACAAGTGAAAAACACACGTCCTCAACAAACACGCATCAACACTCACTGGACTGGGCATCAAAGTCCAGCATCTCTCCCACTCCTTCGACCAATTCAGGTGGTATGAACTCCGCAACGAGAGCCTCATGTGGAGTGAGTTCTTCCTCCTCTGGTGAAGGCCCACCGCCAGTCACCAGAGTCAAGCTGTAATTAAAGGCACGCTTAGCCTTAGTGCTGCGCTTGATGTCATTCCAACGCATTTTGCACTCCTGCGCCGTGCGCACCTCATGGCCGAATGAACTGACATGTTCCGCAACATGCTTCCAGTGGGTGTCATGTTGGGCAGCCATAGACTGACTATTGGCACCCACTAGCATGTCACGGCTGTGGCCCCGCACGTAGTCCACGAGGAAGTCCAGTTCCTGCTTACAGAAAGACTTCTTCCTCAACGTGCAGGAGGACGTGGCTGTGTGTGGGGTCCCAGCCTGTGCTGCAGGTGCAACCTTCCTCCTCTTGGACTGTGGCACAGACCATGGCTGGCTAATGCCGCCCTGACCAGTATGGCCAGTGGGTTTGGTGGATTGAGCCAAGGGAGTGGCAGGTGGAGGGATGACCAAAGGCCTGACTTGTGTCAGTGGCAGCTGGGTGCCCACTAATGGACACTGCGCAGCAACATCAGCTGTGGCAGGGTCATTGACCGCAACTGTCCTGGTTGGCAGACTCACAACCGGGGTGCTGTTGAGTGCATCTGCCCCTGCACTTGCCAACACCCGGCTGTTCGGGGCAGCAGATGACATGACTGCCCCAGGGACACGTGTCTTGGTCTGAGCAGCCCGGCGTGCCCCTATGGTTTCCCCCCTGGGCTGTTGGAGATCTACCAAGGGCTCTTCAAGTGCCAATGCAGCCTGCGCTGGCAGACCCTGAGCCTGGGTGGCGGTGTCCACAGCTGCACCTGCAGCTACCACTACCCTTGGGCCCGTGGCAGTCGATGGAACAGACTGCCGGGTCGTACGGGTGCCAGTGCCAAATGCAGGAGCTGCATCCCCCGGAACCACAGGGGGTGGTGGCATGGCTGCACCGAAACATGGCACAACATTGTGCTCAAGTGGCGCACCCCTGCCTCTTCCCCCTCTGTGGCTGCCCTGGACACCCTGGAGTCCCCCTACTCCCTGGTCACCACGGCCACATCCCCGACCATGCCCGCCATGAGGAGGACGCCCAGCTGAGGCGCCCCTCACCTTTGGTGGCCTCCCAACCATGGCACAGATGTAGTAGTGCTGGCACAGATGGAGTGGTGCCAATGGGAGGTGTACACTACAGTTGACCTGGGCAATTGGGGTGAAGGGGGTGGGAAGCAAGATGTTAACAGCCCCCCTGCACCTGTAAGGCTGTATGTGACCCCGGTGATGTGGTGACGGGTCACGCAACGCTCAGGCACCCCAAAACTGCAGTAAAACCGTGCACGCAACCCTGCAGCCTACGTGCGTCGATTCAACCTCCCGCAGTACGCGGTGGCACCCAGTAACATGAATAACGCGTACGCGTGGGACACGCAGGCTACTATGACATCGAAAATGGGTGCGATACACAGGGGTACCCGCAGTGGGAAAAAGAGCGTGTGTGACTCACCGTCTGACTAGCGCGATGCAGAAGAACACGCGTAGCCAATACCCCCGCCAAAAGAAGAGATACGTCCTTGATAGCTGTGAAGTTGTGATGGCACGCGAAACAACAGGAAGCAGCAACACATGTCGGTCTCCACGAAAGGCACGTACAGCGAACTGCTGGGCCCGCTCACCTTTAACCCGTGCTGAGGGAAACGCACGCGCGCGTCACGTCACTTACGCGCATGGGCCCTTTCCTCGTATTACACGCGGACGTGCAGTTTTTCACGCGCGCTTACGCGCATGGGCCCTTTCCTCGTATTACACGCGGACGTGCAGTTTTTCACGCACGCTGAAATGCCCATGCACGTCTGTATGCGTCACGTCACAGGGGCGCTTGCGCTTGAGGGGCCTTCTGTCCAATGAAAATGTGTATGCGTGCAGACGCGCTTACGAGCTAAGGGCCTTTCCTCGAATTACACGCTGGCGTGCAGATTTTTCACGTGCCAAATCACTCCGTATCAAGCTGGCCACGCGTAAGCATACGGAAGACCACGCTCCTGCCCAGAAGGCTGAACTACTGCCCCCCAGAGCCCCGAGCACGCTCCCACCTGCCATCTGCTGCTGCCTGACTGCCTGCTGCCCACGTGCCCTGCCATTTGCTGCCTGCACATCAGCCAGGGGTGCTGTTGCTGTGACCACCCCTGCTGGAACCGAAGACTCCCGACTGGGATTCCATCACTCCACAGCCGAGCCCCAGGACCCAGTTGCCCACCCACTCCTGCCTCTGGGGTTGTCATGTCGGGGCAAACACCATCTGAGACCACTGACAACCCCCGGCCAGGGAGGCAGAGGGGCACCAGCTTCAATGCCACCGAAGTTGGTGTCCTGGTGGAGCAAGTGCTGGGGCAGTATGATGCCCTCTTCGGAAGTTCCCGCGCCGACAAGGAAGGCCGGACTCGGATCTGGACTGACATCGTGACTGCCATCAACGCGGAGGGGGTGGCAGTCCGCGACTTACAACATGTCAAAAAGCGCTGGGAGGACTTCAGGTCCAGGACCCTGAACAAGGCCCAGCGCCTCTTGAAGGCAGCGGATGCCAAGGGGCGCCAGGGCCACTTGTCGGAAGAACAGATGAGGGTCCTGGAACGCATATCCCCAGCGCTCCATGTCCAGGTCCTTCAGAGGCAGACCCGTCTGGAGTCGAGCGGTGAGTGTACATGCATCCTGATTGTGAGCAGTGCGTGTGGTGATTTTTCCGTAGTGTGCAGGTTGCACATCTGTTTGTATGGGGTCGAGTATGGGTGGGGGCGTACAGGGCCGTGGGCTAACACATGCGAGGGCTGGAATGTGTGAGACATGGATGGTGCTTGTGAGTGTAGGCTTGCATGCCAAATGCAGTTGTGTGGGCACACATGTTTGGATGAATGTGTATGTAAGTAGACATGTCCGTGATGTCACGCATGTATGTTGTTTTCGGCTGCATGTATCAGCACTGTGTACATGTGCATGTGTGTGTATTTGACAAGGGTGCAACAGTGATGCAACATGGATGCATGTGACAACGGTATGTGGAAGCCTGATCGGCAGATGTGATATGGATGCCCATCTGAACACTGCGACACTTGGCAGTGTGGTGGTGTGTGTACATGTGTGGTGCACTTCCTGTGTTGCATGTGATGTCTGGCTCACCTTTGCCTGCTCATGCTGTTGTATGTGTATGGATGGTGCTGGCAGTTGCGATATGGCTGTGGTATGGCTCATGTGTGCGAGTTGAAATGACATGTGTGTTGGGGATTGTGATGACATGTCTGAGGTTTGCCAATGCCACTCAGGTACAGGTGTCATGTGTGTATGTGTCCATTGTACAGTGCCCTGAGGCCTGTGTTTTATTTCTCCCTGTCTGCAGCGTCAACTGATGAAGAGGGCGGAGATGGTGCTGTGGAGCACAGCGGCGGGGATCCCACCGCCAGCCGGAGACGCAAGGCCCGGCTCCCCTCCCATGTTGTCATCTCGACGGGGAGTGAGGAGTCCAGTGCCGCGTCCCAGGCCGCAGCTGACGGGGGGAGGTCCAAGAGGCAGAGGTTGGAGTTGGACTCCTCGGCAGCAGAAGGGGCTGCTGGGACCCCACAGGGCCCAACCATGGAAGATGCCACAGAGTCATCCAGGTTGGTGGGGGGTTTGGTGGAGGAGGAGGCTGTGCAATCACCAGAGACGGGGTCTGGAGGTGGGGATCCCACTGGTGCTAGTGGTGCAGTGCAGGATCAGGGACAGGAGGCAGCACAGGCCGCCGCGGAGGTGCCTGTGTGCAATCCTGTCCCTGATCCTGTCCCTGCATCATCTTGCACCAGCAGGGATGCCTACGTCCAGACCCGTTTTCAGGCAGGGGATGAGCTCACGTCAACTGGCCTTCCTCTGCCTGCGGACGTGGCTATCCGGGTCCGGGTTGAGCCTGTTCTGAGTGGTGTGGCGTTGCGTCAACGGGCCATGCGAGGTGACCTGCAGTCTTTTCATGAGGAGACTGCACGTCATCTCGAATGGCTCGTTGACCACGTCAGCCTGCTGGGACAGGTCACCCAGGCCGGATTCCTCCGTATGATAGGGTTTGCTATGACCCCCTCCTCAACTGGACCCCCTACGCGCCAGTCGTCCTCCATGCCATCTTCCCACCCATCAGTCACCTGGGTGCCCTGTGGAGCTGCCTCTGACGGTGCGGCCAGGCTGGTGGAGGAGGCATCCCTGCCACAGTCGGGAGTCGGACGTCCAGCAGGGGTGGCCACATCAACGACTGCACCCCAGCCAGCGGAGGATGTGCAGGCAGCAGGAGGCAGTGCACGGGCAGAGGCACAGCAGCAGCAGCAACGTGGTGGGAGCCATGAAGGCTCGAGGCCATCAACATCGGAGGGGCAGGCATCGGCCGGAGGGCAGGAGGACCCAGGACAGAGAGTGTCTTCCGTGTGGCAGCGGTTGGGCCACGCCATAGATGCGGAGCGGCAGCGGGCGGAAGAGGCACGGCTCACAATGGCCAGGGCGGAGAACTCCATGCGGATGGCCCTGAGGCGGGCTGAGTGCCTCGAGGCAATCCGCAGGGGTTTGGACGTAGACACGTCGACGGCCCTGCAGACCCTCGGGACCATGGAGGAGGACCGCCTCCGGGACATTGAGCAGGAGTTCGATGATGCCCTGGCCCAGCACATCCACAAGTGAGCCGTCAACCTAGCCCGTTGCCCTTGTACATAGTTATGTAGGTAGTGTTAGGTTTCATTTTTGTTTGGATTTTATTTGGACCTTTCGGACATTGGCCACATTTTTGTATATAGTTTACTTTATTAGTTAGTGTAGTTAGATAGGTTTCCTTTCTTTTGTTGGGATAATGGACCCTGGCTTGTTCCCATGTACATAGTTCACTGTTGGATTGTATTTTTCTTTCACATTTTAACCATGGAGCAATGGCTTTCTTTTTTATTTCCCATTGGATTTTGTTTTGTGGACAGTGACTTTGGACACCATTACTTTGGGATATGATTTTTGGTTTTGCTTTTTTTCACTGACATGCTACTTTTGATTTTTGTACATTCACATTTTTGTTTCTTTATTTTTGATTCTATTTATGTTTGCTTTAATACATATTTTTGTATGATACTTCGATGTGTCATCTCATTGGTTTCATGCATTTCATGATATGGGTTTTGAGATTCACTGACACCCATTGGGTGTATGTGAGAGAAATGTGTTTGTTTCAAAACTTGCAATTGGTGTTCTGTCATGTAATTGCCAATTATGAGTGGGTGGATGTAATACTCGGGTGGGTGTTTTGCATTTGGAGGCTGACCATAGGGACCAGGGATCTAGATTGTGATGACATGTTGGCTGGGGAACATGAGTTGGACATGGGTGGGGGCCTGCTGGCAGGTGCCCCACAGTGCTGCGGGGTGGGGGTGCTGAGAGACATGGGTGGGGGCCTGGTGGAGGGTGCCCCTGCACTGCTGGGGGGTGGGGGTGGTGGGAGACATGGGTGGGGGCCTGGTGGAGGGTGCCCCTGCACTGCTGGGGGGTGGGGGTGGTGGGAGACATGGGTGGGGGCCTGGTGGAGGGTTCCCCTGCACTGCTGGGGGGTGGGGGTGGTGGGGGACATGAGTTGGACATGGGTGGGGGCCTGCTGGCAGGTGCCCCACAGTGCTGGGTGGTGGGGGGGTCGGTGACTTGGGTGGGGGCCTGGTGGAGGGTGACCCGCACTGCTGGGGGGTGCGGGTGGTGGGAGACATGAGTTGGACATGGTTGGGGGCCTGCTGGCAGGTGCCCCACAGTGCTGGAGGGTGGGGGGGTGGGAGACATGGGTGGGGGCCTGCTGGCAGGTGCCCCACAGTGCTGGGGGTGGGGGTGCTGAGAGACATGGGTGGGGGCCTGGTGGAGGGTGCCCCTGCACTGCTGGGGGGTGGGGGTGGTGGGAGACATGGGTGGGGGCCTGGTGGAGGGTGACCCTGCACTGCTGGGGGGTGGGGGTGGTGGGAGACATGGGTGGGGGCCTGGTGGAGGGTTCCCCTGCACTGCTGGGGGGTGGGGGTGGTGGGGGACATGAATTGGACATGGGTGGGGGCCTGCTGGCAGGTGCCCCACAGTGCTGGGTGGTGGGGGGTGGGAGACATGGGTGGGGGCCTGGTGGAGGGTGACCCGCACTGCTGGGGGGTGGGGGTGGTGGCAGGTGCCCCACAGTGCTGGGGGGTGGGGGGGTGGGAGACATGGGTGGGGGCCTGCTGGCAGGTGCCCCACAGTGCTAGGGGGGTGGGGGTGCTGGGGAACATGAGTTGGACATGGGTGGAGGGTTCCCATGCACTGCTGGGGGGTGGGGGTGGTGGGGGACATGAGTTGGACATGGGTGGGGGCCTGCTGGCAGGTGTCTCACAGTGCTGGGGGGTGGGGGTGCTGGGAGACATGGGTGGGGGCCTGGCGGTGGGTGCCCCTGCTCTGCTGGGGGGTGGGGGTGGTGGGGCACATGAGTTGGACATGGGTGGGGGCCTGCTGGCAGGTGCCCCACAGTGCTGGGGGGTGGGGTGGGTGGGAGACATGGGTGGGGGCCTGGTGGAGGGTGACCCGCACTGCTGGGGGGTGGGGGTGGTGGGAGACATGAGTTGGACATGGGTGGGGGCCTGCTGGCTGGTGCCCCACAGTTCTGGGGGGTGGGGGGGTGGGAGACATGGGTGGGGGCCTGGTGGAGGGTGCCCCTGCACTGCTGGGGGGTGGGTGGGGTGGGAGACATGGGTGGCGGCCTGGTGGAGGGTGCCCCTGCACTGCTGGGGGGTGGGGGTGGTGGGAGACATGAGTTGGACATAGGTGGGGGCATGCTGACAGGTGCCCCACAGTGCTGGGGGGTGGGGGTGGTGTGGAACATGAGTTGGACATGGGTGGGGGCCTGCTGGCAGGTGCCCCACAGTGCTGGGTGGTGGGGGGGTGGGAGACATGGTTGGGGGCCTGGTGGAGGGTGACCCGCACTGCTGGGGGGTGGGGGTGGTGGGAGACATGATTTGGACATGGGTGGGGGCCTACTGGCAGGTGCCCCACAGTGCTGGGGGGTGGGGGTGGTGTGAGACATGGGTGGGGGCCTGGTTGAGGGTGACCCGCACTGCTGGGGGGTAGGGGTGATGGGAGACATGAGTTGGTCATGGGTGGGGCCCTGCTGGCAGGTGCCCCACAGTGCTGGGGGGTGGGGGTGGTGGGGAACATGAGTTGGACATGGGTGGGGGCCTGCTGGCAGGTGCCCCACAGTGCTGGGGGGGTGGGGGGTGGGAGACATGGGTGCGGGCCTGGTGGAGGGTGCCCCTGCACTGCTGGGGGGTGGGGGTGGTGGGAGACATGGGTGGGGGTCTGGTGGAGGGTGCCCCTGCACTGCTGGGGGGTTGGGGTGGTGGGAGACATGGGTGGGGGCCTGGTGGAGGCTGCCCCTGGTGGCTAGGTGGTGGGGGTGGTGGGAGACATGAGTTGGACATGGGTGGGGGCCTGCTGACAGGTGCCCCACAGTGCTGGGGGGTGGGGGTGGTGGGGAACATGAGTTGCACATGGGTGGGGGCCTGCTGGCAGGTGCCCCAGAGTGCTGGGGGGTGGGGGTGGTGGGAGACATGGGTGGGGGCCTGGTGGAGGCTGCCCCTGGTGGCTGGGGGGTGGGGGTGGTAGGAGACATGGGTGGGGGCCTGGTGGAGGGTGCCCCTGCACTGCTGGGGGGTGGTGGGAGACATGGGTGGGGGCCTGGTGGAGGGTGCCCCTGCACTGCTGGGGGGTGGTGGGAGACATGGGTGGGGGCCTGGTGGAGGGTGCCCCTGGTGGCTGGGGGTGCAGGGGGACATACGTTGGTGGGCAGTAGTGCAAGTTGACATGTGGGTTGGCTGGGGGGCATGGCCATGGTGGAAGGGGTGCCTGCAGGACATGTGCAGGGTAGGCCCCTGTGGTGTGAGCCACCTGCAGGGGCCGTGGAGGGTGTAGAGGGAACACCTGGGAGGACCCACACGTGCAATTCACGTGTGGTGCTCCCCGCGCACCCCTGTAATACACGTACCCTGATGGAATCGCGTGTGGAACTTCCCGCGCACCCCTGAAATACGCGTACCCTACTCGCACGGGCCCAATCGCGTGTGGAAATTCCCGCGCACCCCTGAAATACACGTACCCTGATGGAATCGCGTGTGGAACTTCCCGCGCACCCCTGGAATACACATACCCTGCTGATGTCGCGTGTGAAACTTCCCCCGCACCACGAAATACACGTACCCTGCTGAAATCGCGTGTGGAACTTCCCGCGCACCCCTGAAATACACGTGCCCTGCTGATGTCGCGTGTGAAACTTCCCCCGCACCCGGAAATACACGTACCATGATGAAATCGCGTGTGGAAATTCCCGCGCACCCCTGAAATACACGTACCCTGCTGCAATCGCGTGTGGCACTTCCCGCGCACCCCTGAGATGCGCGTACCCTGCTCGCACGGGCCCAATCGCGTGTGGAAATTCCTGCGCACCCCTGAAATACACGTACCCTGCTGAAATCGCGTGTGAAACTTGCCCCGCACCCCGCAATACACGTTCCCTGCTGAAATCGCGTGTGGAACTTCCCGCGCACCCCTGAAATACACGTACCCTGCGGAAATCGCGTGTGGAACGTCCCGCGCACCCCTGAAATACGCGTACCCTGCACGCACGGGGCCAATCGCGTGAGGTACTTCCCGCGCACCCCAGTGATGCACGTAGCCCGCTTGCCGTGCTGGTACAGGGTTAGCGCAGCCCTTTGCGCTGGATTGGGTATGTTGATGGGTTTTCCCTGCGCGAGAGGCGTTCTTGGGGGCGCAACTGGCGCTGCTGCAGGGTCGCTGCGCCACTGTGTGCCACGGCTGGTTTTGGTGGCTGGAATCCATGAATACGCTGTGCGCGGAAATGGATTTTAGCGCACACGGCTGGCGCAGGGATACGCACGCGCACACTGTGTGCCAGCTGCGTGCGCCACTTGTGCGCTGAATTCTATGAATTACCCCCTTAGTCTTGTTGTGGCTTGGTCACACGTGGGTAGTGTCATACCATGTACATCTAGTTTGTCTGTGGCGCTAATTTCCATGATTGGTTGCATTTCTTTACTTAGCATGATTTCATAGAATTTGAAACATCTTGCAAGAGTTGGCATTAAGGCCATACAATTGACATTTTTGTGGGCTAATTGTTCCATAACATCTGTAGCACATGCATTATCGCCATTAAAGTGCATTAATGTGCCGGCTTTTCAATATTACTTCTGCTTCTTTAGAAAATATACCAACTCTGATACTTTTTAAAATGTTGGCATAAGTGAGATCTGCAGATTGCTGTATGTTTTCTGTTAATTCTCTGTATTGGAAATGTTGCCAAAGGTTGACATTTCCAATGCTGCCAACAGTTTTACGGCAGAGTTTATGTCCTAATGTTTTAAAAATAGGCTCACCTTTTACTGGTGTTAATTGAAGCAGATCTCCAAAAACAATAATGTGTTTTCCTGCAAAGAGCTCTTTGTAGTCTGTTTTGAATACTTCTTGTAATCTGAGGTGAATCAAAGCTAACATCAGGTTGGAGACCATGCTCACTTCATCTATTAGTAGCATTTTCATTTGTTTCAATACTCTGCGTAATTCCATTGCAGCTTCTGCAGAAAGGTTGTAATAGTCTAATTTGTTCTGGTGTTCTACTGGTAATAGTAGTAATCGGTGTAATGTAACACCACCTATGTTGTAGGCAGCTAAACCTGTGGGGGCAGTGACAACAGCTGACAGTTTGTTGTTTGTCAATTGTTGAAGGAACTTACTAATGATTTTGATTAGGAATGTTTTGCCAGAACCAGCTTCACCACTGACGTACAGTAGTATAGGTTTATAATTATGGCAGGAACATTCTTTATTTTCATGTTTTACACCATGTGCAATTTGTTTTGTTACTTCTTGAAAAATGCTACTTTGCTCATTGTTTAGTTTTGATTGTAGTATAGTTAAGTCTTCTTTATCTTCATACTGACACATGGTGTTTTCTACTTCTATCATAGCTAATTCTGCCTCATTTATTATTAATGGTTCTCCCAGTGGTTCTTGGCTTCCTGTTACAGAAGGTTGACTACTGTCAGGAGTGTCCTTATCTAGTTGGGCTTGGAGTTCCTCTTTGTGTTGCTGTTCATTGTGCAACATTGTTTTGTACTGTGTAAAGTTTACATCAGTTATAGTGCTTTTTTTTTTTTTTTTTTTTTTATTTAGTTTGTTACGAACTTTTAAAAACCAAGTACTTTTTAAAATATATTTCAAACTCAGACCTTCAGCTTAGATTTAAAAGTAGTAAAAGAAAGAAGAAAAAGAAAATGCGTAGAAGCAGAGGAAGGGAAAAAGAGACAAAAGAAGGTACAAAACAACCAGCATGCATGTGGGCTAAGTCCATAGACACCTGATTAAGTCCTGGACAACCAGTACTAAAGTTAAATTAGTGACTCCATTATTCGAGTGAGTCTAGAGAGGTAGATAGATTGTTTTCTTTCTAGTTGTTCTAATATCTGTATGTGCTACATAACAAGTGACTGTAGCATTTGCAGTTCCAATTTCTCTAGAAATAATGTTAAAGGAATAACAAGTTTGAAGTCTACGCCTACTGAAAACTCATTCCACCAATCTTCCCCATCTAAGGTCGGCCTCTTTTGGATTTCAGAACCTAGGAAGGCCGTTCTTAGACCTCTTAGATCTTCACAAAAGAGGACTAAATGTTTGAGCGTTTCTTTCTTTTTTTTACAAAATCTGCAATCCTCAACAGCGTCTTTATTTTCGCTTTGTATCTTTAGAATTGATTTAGTTTTATACAAGTTCATCCGAAATTTAAGATAATATGATCTTCTTTTATAGCAAGGAAATAATTGTAGGTATTTTGGCAAGGTGTTATAAGCCCTTTCTTCCGTTGCATTTTCCTTCATGCATCTGTGTGTTTCTCTTTTGTCTTGATTTTCACACCAATCTTGCTCCCACAGTTTTTTTTTAACGGCAACTGGGTTCTGTAGAAGTGTATCTTGGTCAGTTTGTAGCTTGGTAAGGATGTTCTTGCCAAATTGTTTCCAAATTTGGAGAACAGATGCTTTAGATGAACCATCATCACTTCGGAGGATTCTATATTGTGGTAGATCATCTGCTCCCAAGACCTTCCTGTAGATTGACAACATGTTCCACATTACCTTTGCATTGATTGAGGTTAATCCGAGTTCGTAGCGAATACAAGCTGTTGGGGTCCCCCTCGGCAATGATAGTACCTTTCCCCAGAAGAAGTTCTCACACCAAGACCAAGTCTCAGCTGGACAACCAAACATGGCTTCTACGCCAAAGATCAAGGCCGGAATGACCTTTAAGTTATAAAATGCGATGACCGGTTTCAAGGTGAATTTCCCGTACTTTTTGTTAAGTACGACTCCTTGTGCTGTTAATGAATTACATTTCCGCCGAATTTTCTTAATCATGTTTGCATCTTGTATACTGGAATTTATGGTTACACCGAGATATTGGATTTCCTTTACAAGTGTTATCGGTTGATTCTCTAGTTTCCAGTTTAATTTTCTTTTGTTAGTTGCTCCAACTAGATTTTGCAATATGAGTACCTCGGATTTAGATGGATTTATCTCAAGACCGTTTGCATCAGTATACTCTTTAAGAGCTCGTAGTTTCCTCTGTAGCCCAATCGGAGTAAGGTCCATGAGCACAATGTCATCAGCATATAGAATGTAATCAATTTTTATTCTGTTCAATTTTGGTGCAAAGGATCTGGTTGTTTCGAACGCATTTCCGATATCTGAGATAAAGGCATTAAACAAGGTTGCACCAAGAGGACAACCCTGCTTTACTCCTCGCGATGTTTTAATTTGATCAGTTAGTGATCCTTGTGCGTCGAGCCTAACTGTAATGGTAGTGTCAGTGTATAGTTGTTTAATTGCCGCAAGCAAACTCCAGGGGCAACCCCATTTGCTAAGTTTGGTCCATAATAACTCTCGATCAATTCCGTCAAAGGCATGTGCTAGGTCCACAAAGGCCATATAAACTTTTGATTTTGTTCTGATCGCCTCCATTTTCATCAAGTTGATAATCATAATATTCAACCCGCAGCCAACTCCTTTAGAGAAGCCAGTTTGGCGAGGGTCGGCTAGACCTACAGCCTTTATCCACTGAGTCAATTTTACTAGTAGTTGGGTTGCGAAGATCTTTCCAACAACGTCCATGAGGGCTATCGGTCTGTAATTTTTCGGATCTGTTCGCGATCCCTTCTTGAAAATGGGAACAATAATGGCTCTTTTCCACGATGTAGGAATTCTTTTTTCTTCGATGATGTTTTTAAATAAAACAAAACAGAACTCCGCCCATGCATCAGGATGTAGTTTCAAAGAATAGTTTGTGAGGCCATCAGGGCCGGGTGCCCTAGATGAACTTAGCCGTTTAATGTTGTCGAGAATATCTTCTTTCTCAATTGTAATCTCCCATGCTTCCGATTGCTTTGGATCTACGTAGCGGCTATCCGTGTTCAGTGCTTTCATTTGCTTTGAAAGCATCCTCATATGAGTCATAGTTATCTAGTAATTGTTCTTCTTTCCTCCATGGTTTGAAGAGTTGTAGCAGGGATATGTAATATACTTCTTTATGTTGAGGAGTCTTTAATGACAATTTGATATGATTAATTAAATTTGGTTTAGTGAGTTTAACTAAGCCGCCTTCACAGTTTTTCATTCTATATTTTCCTTTTTTTTCATCAGGTTTCATATTATTTTTGTATGTGTAGTTTTGGGCTATGTGGTACAGACACAGTATTATTTCTGTTTGGGTAGTATGTGTCCAATAAATAGTTTTTTTAAAATGTCTTGGCTGTTGGGATCATGTTTGGCTATTGTTTCTATATCTTCATATGATTTTAGAACTCTTTTTCTAGATTTAGCTGGACCAAGACTTAGCCATACAATATTTTCAGATTTACCATAAAATGCAGTACCAGTTAAACGATCAGCTGCTTCATATGATCCACATTCTCTATGGTGAGCATTTTTATGCCTAAGCTGTATAATTTCTGAGACACTGTTTTATCTGATGACAGGTCATTCCAGAGGTCTTGGAGCTCTGTCTTTTCTGCTTTAGTTAAGTATGCTGTGACATATCGTGCAACTGTAGACAAGTAGAATTGTCTGCAATGTACTGCACATCTATGTTTGCATTCCATAAGTGGGCAATGATTGCATTATAATCATTGATATATTTTTCTTCTTCTTTTCTTTTTATGTAATATGTATTTTTAGGTGACTTACCTTTAACACTATGTCTAACTGAAGACATGAGGTTGTTCACTTGACCTGTATTTGTAACTGGTCTAGGGAAACCAAATCGGCATTTGGTGTAGTATTTCCCTTTGTTTTTGTATTTGCGACGACAATATTTTCCACATTTGTGTCTTTGAAATTGTAAAATTTGTGCATGAATATCACTATTTGTTGCTTCCGATGGAATTTCACAAGTGACATCTTTTTCGATAAACCGTAAAACAGTGGCATCACTGTCTTGACCAAATTTAGGAGCATCTGCAATCCATAAAAGCATGTGGATATGTGGTGCTCCTCTGGTTTGGTATTCTTTTCTCCAAAAGAAGTGTTGCACTTCTCCCAGGGGAAGAACAGTTTTATTACAAATAAAGGGTAGGATAGCAATGAAACGATGATGGAAATATCTTGAAACATTAACAGGATCTAGAGAGCAATGTTCTCCGGGTTTCAGTATATCTATGTTGGTTTTGTTTTCGTTTGATATGTGTAGGAAATCATCTAAATCTTCCCATGCATATGCTGTACAACTTAATGTAACAAACCAAGTGGGTGGGCCAAGGTTTCTTATCATACAACGTACCTCTCTGTGATGTCGGAACCAGTACTCTTTAGTACCACGCATGTGTGCTAACAGATTTGTAATGCTTGATTGTAAAAGCTCATCTTTTTCTTGCGCTGTTTGTAGTATTTGCAAAGCTGACATATTTTGAAAGTGGGTTCCTGATTTCAATGTGTGTGCAACTCCGTGACATAGAGTTGCTAGTTCACTTTCAAAGAGTAGGTGGAATATGTATTCCACATTTTGTCTAAATGTGGGATCTTCAGTATACATTCGTAATGAGCGGTATTCTGATGCTGTTATCTGAATAGGTCTATCATAGTACCTTCCTCCTTTGCCAGTAGGAACGAGTAGAGGAAAAGCACGTGCTTCTGTACTTTTTTCCCATATGATGATTGGTGATCCTTTGGTTTGTCGCATTTGGGGCGTTTCTAGTGCATCATCTATGGTGTCATTAGAGTGTAATGGATGAATTGTATAATGGTCTAAAATATTGGATACTGTAGCAGGATCTAGAAGGTCAAATTAACCAGTTTCTGGTGACTCTTGAATTATTTCAGTTGTTTCCCTTAAGGTTCCTTCAATATTCATTTCTTTGTAGTATTCATTATTGTTTTTTTTAGATATTGCAAGGCTTGTCTAACCTTTTGTAAGTCTATGAGTTGTTGCCAATTTATTTTGTCTTTTGTAGGTACAGCATTTACTAAGACAATTAAAGATTGCTCTATTGAACGGTGCACTCCCAGAGTGTGAACATTTTCTTTTAGATCTAATGGTAAATAAACTACTTTGCCACAAATGCCTTTCACCAATTGAGAGGGAGGTAATTTAGCTCTTTTTGGTTGAAGCCGTATTATTGCTTGAAATGGGTGCACTGGTTGAATTATGATGCTCTCATATAAATTGAGTTGTTGCATGGGTTTTTGTAGTGGGAATAATTCCAAATGATTTGTGATAGCACGTGAAGGAGTTTGATTGTTGTCAAGTTTTGTAGTGCAGTAACTGCAAAGTATTAAGGGGTCAGTTATTTCATATTTGTTTTCTGCTATTAGGTAGAGAGCTAATTCAAACCATTTGGAATCTTCATTGTTTTCTATGTTGTATAATTAATCTATAGTTTTAGTGTTACTTTTAAAAAAAGTTCTGCAGCAACCTAAACGCACATGGTTTGGTACTTCAGCGGATGTTTAATTTTAGTATTTCTTTTTAGTATGTGTGTAGTATAAGGTTGCCATCTGTACAATTGGTTTACTCTGTTGTAAAGCTACTGCATTTTGTAAGTGGCTTTCACTTCCAAAATATTTTTTCTGGATATGCGGATGTGCTCTATTTCTTCGAGTAGGTCTTTGGCTGTACCATGTAGAAGATTGTTATTTAAATTGGCTAGTGCTAAAGCAGGACTTTAAGCATAGCACAGTTTATAGACTAGATTTCTTATAGTTGAATGATGTGTTGATATCATTTAGATCTGATGGAAGTTGCTTTTGCAAATATGTCCTGAAATACAGGCTAATGATTGTCCTTGTAGTTCTGTGTATTTGCGCACTGGACAGGTATCTATATTTTGCAGCAGTTTCATTTTGATTTTTTCTTTGCCTTTCACATACTGATTGAGGAACTGGCGTAAAGATTTGAAAGATTTTTTGGCAATGTTACCCATTCACGTGCATGGCCCTTTGTATACTGGATGTTCTGGTTCAGTCGAATGGAGAGGTGATACTGAATTTTCTGGGGATATTTTTGTATGCAGTATTTCTTGTTGCATTATGGTATTATTAAGGTTTTCATAACCTTGTCCACTGCTATGTATGGCAATTGTGTGTCTTTGCTTTTGTTTGTATGCTTCTTCAATAAAATATGGTCTGTGCTTGTGGTGTGACTCCATTCACCTCCACAGATATTTAAGAATTTATTTTGGTTGACATTCCGTTTATTGAGAAGTCTTTTTTGTAATTTAGTAGTTAGTTTTGTTAGTGATTTCATTCTGTTTAACACTAAAATAAATAATGTTCTTTTGAGAAGGATTGCACTGTCTATCAAAGCTTCTTAGATTCATTTTCTATGGTAGGTTTTAAGGGTTTTGCATGATTTGTCTCCTGTTTTTATAAGATTCTGAAGGACTCTGTGGCGGAACGTTTTTGCTAAAATACTTTTTTTGGTATGGTTACTTGCCAATCTTGTGTGATTGTGAATTGGGCAGCTACAATTAGTTGGGAAGGCTATTCTTCTATTTGTATGTTACTATACTGCAGTTCAGGTGACAGTAGAAAGTGAGCTAGTGGTGAGGAGAAGCACTAATAGTAAATCTAATGGTATACAATTAAAACCGTTTTGTAATATTAACATTCTAGGGACTGGGTTATGTTATTTGTGTTCCAAAAAACTGGGATTTGTGTGCCATTCTGCCTGCTAATCCCTGTTTAATAAATGGGGGTTTGTGGGCAGAATGATGCAGAAATCTCAGTTTTTTTGGTGCACAAATTACATGAATCAACCACATAGGAGAGTGGTCTTCACTGCAATTGTAAAAGAAGGAAGTTAGTAATTTTGTGTGTTTGTAGCACTGATGTTAATTTAGACGTTGATTTTTATGTTTTTATAGTAGTATTCTTGTTTGATATCTGAACATAGTGTATGCATGCAGTTCATTTAACTATGTGCAGCCTTTATATTTTATTTACAATATGTAAGTTGAACATGCTTTGCAAATGAGTAGAATATTATGTGAAACTATGAAACTCACTTGGTTTTTTAAAACAGTGTTATATAATGTTAGGAGAAAGAAGAAATAATATATTTATTTTGCAATTTCTATAAGGTAAATGGCAGAAAATGTATAGAAAAAGCATGGAATGTATGCAATTGTGAAGGTGTGGGTAATAAATCAGAAGGATGTGATTTACAGGCAGTGGTGTTATTGCAGCTGGGAGCTTTTCAATGATAGTGTCTATGTGTGTGAGTGTATGAAGATGCATGACCTTTTCCTGGCTGTGTGTAATTTAATAATACACTACTAAGTGTTTTTCCATAAATATACTGTTATTTCTCTCATCTTCTAATATTATAATTTTTTAGATAGGTGTGTGTGTAAGAAAAAATTTAGATAGCAGACAGGTTTGAAAGTGACAGTTGATTATAGCAGATGGGAAAAATTGCAATAAGTTCCTTTGATAGGTTATACAGGTTAAGTGGCATTACTCTGTTTATATGCATTCATAAGAGTTGTACATGTACTCTGAATAACATATGCATAACTGTAGTTTGTATTCATGCGTGTGGATATGCATGCAGCTGCAAGTAGAAATCTTGGAGACTTGTACAGTAGTTTTTGTAGTAGGTGCCTTCCAATGATATGAGACTTGTACTCAGAGTGATCAGCAGTACATTTGTAGTGCTGAACTCTGATGATGGAGTTAGATGTAGAGGTCTTGGATGTGATTGGTGGATGGTTGTGTGACTGCTTAGCTGTATCCAATGAGGGAATGGCAGAGAGAGTGAAGTGGAAAGGGTTGAAGGGCTGACCAAGAGTTACACGGTCTGCGGACACCGCTGCTGTCTGCGGACAGGGCGTGCCGCATCCATGGTTTTCCAGCAAATCCAGCATGGAAAGGGGACTGTAGGGATCAGCCAATCAGATGTTGAGGTTGTGGATTTGTGTTGAAAGAGACTGTGTGTAGTGAAGATGGTAGATGTGGTGAAAGTCAGGGTGTTGGTGCTTGTAGATATGTTTGTGCATGGTTTACAGCAGTATGCTCAATGCAGGCATGTGACAAACAATTTTGATGTTAAAGGAGTGGAGGTGGTGTCGAGCGATGTGCCTGATTGCAATGTACAGGGAATTGTAGTAGTTTGTGAAGATATGGGCAGGATGAACAGTCCCCATGTGGTAGATTTGCATTATGGTGCTTTCCATTTGGGCTATGCCAGTGCCCCTACTTTGTGGGCAGATTTGGAACACTTGGTTCAAGCAGTAATGATCATCCTTCCAAATGCTAAAGTAATTTTTTCTGGATTAGTACCTAGGGCAATATGGGACAATAGTTCTGTTTTTTTGTCCTCAGCAAAACATTGCTAGGTGTGCAATCAACCGAGGCATGTGTGCTTTCATGCTTAGAGCTGGTATGTTTTTCTGTAATAATGAGAATATTGATTCCAGTAATGCTGCTTATTTTAAAGAAGATGGCATTTCCGTATCTTATTTTTGGAAATGCCATGCTGTTTTGGAATGTAAGGGTTGCTTTGGAGAAGGTTATGTGAAGATTTTAGTAGTAAAGTAAGAACAAAAAAAACATACAAAATAACAGGTGTTTGTCAAACATCTGCAAAAAAACAAAAGAAACAGCTCTTTTCAGAGCCAACCTCAAAGGGGAAATGGGGCACACTATTTAAATTTACATTCACCACGCTCAGATTTTCGATATGTCCGCGGACATGGCGGTAGTCCGTGGATATTGCATTTACATACAGGGATTTTATGGTGGAGAGGCATGCAAATGAGAATGAGCAGAGCAAGGGATTGGTCAGTAAAGTTTACTGGGTGTGTTATGTAAGGAGAGAGTTTGTCAGAAAGTCATTTTCCTGAAAGAAGAGCAGTTAGCTATGGCTGTGTGTTTCAGAAAACAGATTATCTGGATTTTGGGCGACTCATGGATACATTGGTTGGAGGTGCATGCAGAACGCTGTGGAGTAACTGCAGATCTTGGATTCCCTCATGTGGAAGTGCACTGAAAGGAGTGCCCGGAATGAAGTGGCTGGACTTGGTACCTCTCTGTGCTAGTTTAGAGACAGAGCATCATCCAGCCATAATTATAATTCATTGTGGAGGGAACAGTTTAGGACATGTGTCTGGAATTTCTTTGCAATTTGCAATGAAAGAAGGACTTGGGAAGGTCATGGACATGTTTCCAAATTCCCAAGTAATTTTTTCTCGTATTGCGCACAGAAAAATGTGGCTGCGTTCTTCTTCATTTGGTCCACAAATGGAGAAAGTGAGGCGCAGTGTCAATAAGGGTTTTTGTGCCTTTCTATGAGATATTGGCATGTCCTCTTTTCACAATGAAAATATTATGTTTCGTAGCACATCCATTTTTCGCAGCGATGGAGTCCATCTTACTTATGCTGGCAATCAGATTTGTCTGAGAAATTTACAAAATGCATTGTGACCTTTTTGGAATTACAGCCATCCATTTTGCAGTAGGTGTTGACTATTTCAAGTTTTTCAAATACAAAACAAACACCATCAAAAGGCTCTTTTCAGAGCCAACACTTCCTCCCAGAGAAAAGTGCAATGCTTTTGATAGGGCAGTACCCCAAAATTCTAGATGTCCGGGACATCTAAAAAATGAACAGGGTCTTGCTCAATTTATTTGCCACTTCTATTTTTAGAATGTGAAAGGCAGCTCTGAAAAGATCCTTTTTTTTGGATTTTTGTTGTTCGATATTTTTTTGTTTTTTTTTACACACGACAAACTAGGAGAGGATGGGAAAGGAGGGTAAGGAAGGGACACCAACCACGAGGATAAGAAAGGGCAGGTGGAGATGACATCATTGATGACATCACTGATGACATCACATGTCTGACCCGCTCTTTTTTCCTTTAGTGCTATATCTTGGCCAGTAATAGTTAGGAATACAAAATTCAAAAAGTACTATATTTGTAGACTTATACTTCAAATATGTTCTTACAATAATTCACTTAGGGTCCACTCAGCATATGGAACATATACATAAGGAAAATAGACACTTCAAAGACAGCAATGCTTTCTGTGTATGAAGAGAATCAGTAAGGTTATCAACACTTTCTTATTGTTCTGCTGTTTTTTTATTACTGTACTTTCTCTGGATATGCCCATGTTTGTATCTGCATTAATTTCTTTAGGGTGTAGTCACATCATGTGATAGTTATGCATAGGAAAGTAGTAGGTTTCAAGCAAAGCAATCATTTCTGTGCATAAAGATAATCAGGTTATGAACACTTTCTGGTTCTACTGCTGTTTTTTTTTGCGTACTTCACTTCCCTTTATATACTCATATTTGTATTTGTTGTTCTGTCTTTGTGATTTGTGTAATAATGAAATTATGTTGTAAGTGGATTTAGTAAGTGCGTTTTATTAGATACTTATTAAATGTTGCACAGTATGCAAAACTCTAATAGGAAAGCATTTATCATTTTACTATTCAACATGGTAAGATTAATAATATTCTACATCCATCATGTATGTTGCACACAATAGCTATGTTTCTATATAAGTAGCTTAGTATACTAGAAAGAACCTGATAATAGAATGGTATTCGTATCAATGCATTACATAATGCACTACGTACCTCATATTTATTCCAATAATCCTTCACACTTTTTATTAACATTACTATAAGAATCCCTTGCACAGACTTTTCATGAAAAGTAAATGCACATGCGATGCCATCAGTGATGTCATCAATGACATTTGTGATGTCATCTTTGATGTCCTGGGTATTAGTCTTAGCAGTGCACGGTGGTGGCGCGAGTTATGGTTGCTTAGCGTACTATAACTGGCGGATTTCAGGGGTTTTTCAGTTTTACTTGGAACCATAATGTCCCTGTAAAAGTTTTTTCACTGAATTTCATAGGTTTTTAGTAGCACAACTTAACCATAGCGTCCCTTTAACAAAGTTTTTTTACTGAATATATGTATATGTGTGATCAAGCCCCAAGCCGATGCAAAAAATCTTGGCTGGGGCGGTTTCATTGTTGCTTGCTGTACTTTTATTCCACAACATCCTGGAGATATTTTCTAGATTCCGAGAGGGTGGTCAGGGGCACTGATGTGCCCATCTTTTTTTTTAATTGATATTTTATTTCCATTCCCTACCTCCTCCTAAAGTAAATCATATTTCAGCATTCTGTGTCTCCCTCAATTAAACCCTATTTTAATTGTATACTGATCTTTCATCTCCCCTAACAGGTTCCTGAACCTGCCTCTGACCGCAAAATTGATCACAAGCTCCAACTCTTCCTGCATTAAACAACATGCAAAGCCAAACGGACCTCAACCACCTCAACTAACTTCACAGCATGCGCTATCATCAAACTGGTGGATATTGACATGATTTGGAGTTTATGTAGGCAAATCCGACCTGGGTTACTCACTGCAGTCAAAAAGCAGACTATAGAAGTAACTCAATTGATTTCTAAATGTTCTGCAAGATTATCCGTTTAGGGTCACACCTTACTTACCCACTGATTATTCAAACATTTTCTATTTATTCCATATTTTAGAGAATTGTAGCACAATGGAGAATGTATCTTTGCGAATTGTGTGGTTCCTCTTAGCGAAATGCTAGGACAAAGGGATGTCATTTAGAGGTCACGAGGGGTTGCTGCTGTGAACCCTGAGGTCTCCCTTACTACCCCTGTGGTCTCCCTTGCTACCCCTAAAAAATAAATCAAAAAAACACTTTTTTTCTTTTTTTTAAATTGATGCTCCTTGGCTGCGACCATCGCCATGTGGCTCTTTGTTTCTGCAGTGGCTGGCTTTCTTGTTCAGGCCTCCTAAATAAAAAAACAGGGGTTTTCACAAGTCTATCTTTTTGAGTAGTGAACATAAATAAGAAAGAATAGGAATAACAAATAATTTGTCTTTCTGGAATTCTATATAACAATTGCTAAACTCATTAAAGGTTTATTTCAGGCACACTTCAGGGACACTTCAGGGGGTGGGTTGCTGATTTAGTCTGTTCTTAAACATCTCAAATTCACAATGTAGACAAAAACTTCAAAAAAGCATTTAGAGAAGAATACGCATCCATTTCGGATTATGTATTTTGCATTTTGCAAGTTGCAGTTACATTATGTTTTTTTCTGCTGTTCTCTATGTTGTGAGCAAATCCTTTGCCTATAAGCTTATGCACAGTGTAGAAATGTTTGATCATAGCACATATAGTGTCCCTTGATTTCAATGTGCCACAATTAATGCTTTGTTGTGATGTTTCTATATTTTCTATCCCCATGACATGCTGTTCAAGATGTTTGTTTGCAAGGCCAAACTCAGCCTTTCATTCTTCAGAGGTCGATAAAAATGAGCACCACACACCGTGGGTAATAATTAACATCGCTCAGATGCCTGAGCGTTCGTAGCGCTATATTGTTTCTATAGTTTCTATCCTCATGGCATGCTGTTCAAGATGTTTGTTTGCAAGGCCAAACTCAGCCTTTCATCCTTCTGAGGTCGATAAAAATGAGCACCAGACACTGTGCGTAATAATAAGCAGCGCTCAGATGCCTTAGCGTTCGTAGCGCTATATAAATGCTAAATTATGATTATTATTATTATTATTATTATTATTATTATTATTATTATTGTTATTATTATGTATGAGGTAATGAGTGCCCAGATTACGGGAAGGCCTGTGAGTGTGCAGCTTTCCCTGGACTACTCTCGTTTCTTTAATGCACAGTTATTAACCCTCCCAATGGCATGTATTTTGCCAACATCTGAAGTCTGAAAAGTAGATCCACCTAGGCATGACATGTGGTCAACGTTTCACCAGACATGCAGATGAAATGGCCTGCTGTTAAATCTCAGTTACCAGTTTGATGGTATGCACTACAGAGTGTAATTTGCTTTCTGACTTTGAGAACATACAGTCAAGAAATTGCTACATTTCCCATAACCTTTAAGATAGCGTAGTGGATTGCGTGATTGCTGCTGTGATTTGTGTGTGATCTGCAGGTTCGAATCCCAGCAAGGCCAACTCACCCTTTCATCCTGCTGAGGTTGCTAAATGAACTTCAAAACAGGTTGGGAGATGTATTAAGTATATTTGTTCTATATAAAGCGCTTAAGCCTAAGTGCTATATAATAACACATCATTATCATTTGACCTTGGACGTCTGCTGCATTCACAGTAATATGGCCTTATACACACTGATATTAATGATACATATGGTGATCCATTCTTGTATGAAATGTATATCACATTACAGTGATATCATAACCATATTTGTCCTAGTGTACTTAGGATCAATGCTATGTGATGCCACTTCCTGTTTTGTCCAGGGGTGAAAGATTGTTTTCCATCGGTTCCCGTGATGTCACTTCAGGGTGGGGTCAAATTACATCACTTCCTGTGATTTCATCAGAGCTCAATGGTCACGTGATGTCACTTCCACTACCCCAGGCATTTTGGTGAAATTATGTCCCTGATAGGACCTAGGAAATCTTTTTGAAAGGACATGATAATGTTTCAAATCGTGGTTGTTGAAGGTCTGATTAGCTTGTGTTACATTGAAACAAAGGAATTGAGCTTGCTCGATATTTGTGGAAAAGTGCAAAACTAGGGCACGCCTAGCCTATAATTGTGCAGGTCAGTATGACATGTTCACCTTGGTAAAGATGACAGCGTTTGAACTCTTAAAGAAACCCTCATCTGTGTGATACTTTCATAATATAATCGACTTGAATATAAAATCCTTTCATGTAAATATGAATAAAGAAAATAATTCCCTGCATTTTTCTAGGTACAGTTGGTTTCAGAAAAACAAATCTGGAAGTAGAGAATGCATAATTAGATTTCAAAACAACTGAACATAATGAAAAGTGCTATTCCATCTGAGCCTCGCGCATTAAGTCTTATTTACGCAGTTGCATTTGCAAAGCTGTTTTTTTTAACAGTTATATATGTATGCATTCACCAGAGAACAGGTCAGCCTCTTTCAGCGCGCTCGGCTCCTGGCACGTGGCCTCACTGAGAATGTGAAGTCTGGTTTATTTACTTTTCTTTATATTTTCCGGGGATAGATAGACAAGAAAGTGAAGATGCGCGAGCAACATGGTCCAATTATAGAACCATTTCCCAGGCGTCTTCAAACGCTTCGTACTGGTCAAATCAAATAAATAACAGTGCCTGTAAACTGGTAGTTAACGAAATTAAAGGTGTAGCTGCCTGAAGGGTTGCTCTGATCTGCTACCTAGGGGATGGACTTCTTTACCGCTCTCCTAGCACACACGCAGACACGTATCCATTTTCAAGGGCAAATGCCGGTTTAAAAAAGCAGCTGGGCACGCCACGAGGGTCAGCTCTCTTACAAATGTCAACACAATGGCATGACGTTAATACAAAGCAGATACACAGCTCAAACTGCTTGGTTCTCCTTTCTGTTGATGTTGAATTTTTTGGGAGTTCCGTCAGACCATTTCTAATCCTTGTCATACTTACATTTAAGGTTTTCACCACCCCTACAGGAACCATTTTTCAAACGTTCAATTGTCCTGCAATTCTCAGTTAATGTATTACTAGGATCATGACCCCTGCAATTCCCTGCATCCCCATGGAGCAGGGAAGACAGGTAGTAGGCACTTTGACAAGGAAAGTGGGACGAGGAATAGGGAAGATAACAAATAAGTAATCAGAGCAGTGCCACCATATCACTCTGAATACTGGATTAGGTCTCCCAGCAACATAGAAGTCCATAGGTTGCTTGAACCCTGTTTCATTGCCTGGGGAGGTGTGAGATCTGGTTACACCACATTCAATGCGCTTTTAGCCACTGCAGAACCCACGGTTGCTGCTCTTGGTAGTCTTTCAGCTTTCAAACTGCTTGCTGTACTTCAAGCCACCAAAACACGAGCTTAAAAAACTGGCGTGAAATGCATCAATCAATTCAGTCACCATGATAACTTCATGGTGGCAACTGTTTCTCCTGCTGACATGCAATAGCCAAATGCCATCAAACATGCCCATATTCTACACTGACTTTATCCCAATCCAACAGAATCTGCTTTGCCGCTGACTCGCCAGCCACCCCAAATCACTGGAAGCCGTCGACTTGCTGTCCCAAATGCTGAGATCCTTCACATTAGCTAAATCAGTGCTGACTTGCAAGACTAACTGCATGACTCAAATGTCTTTGGTTCAACTGCAGTCCAGAAAACCCTAAAAGCCCAGCTCGATGATGTTGAGCAAACCCGAAATCAAACACAAAGGTCCTTTTGAACAGGCCCTGTCCCGTGGTCCATTCTTTGGGGCGATAGTGAATTTGAGGTCACCCTTCTATATCTTTCAAATACATACCTATGAAGGATTATTGATATTACTTATTGATATTACTTATTGATATTACTTATCAACACAGAGTGTCGTTTCTCAGCAAATTTCTTCCTTATCTGTGTTTTTATAATTTGTTTGCATTGATTGTTTTACTGACATTGCTATTTTTCTAGAACCATGATTGAACATTATTTTATTTTGAACCATTGTACTAAAGCTGTTTGGGTTGCTACTGTTATCAGCTCACACAACTCCTGGAGCATAGCCTGCCCTCTGCCCTCATCTCCAAATGATGTGCAAGAGGTATGTTTCACCTTTATGATTGGGATCACTGCTGGTTTAATAATAGTGTGGAAATGTTTATCCAGAGCTCATTCTGTCAGAGGAACCAACAGAATATCCTCCCTCCGTGATGCCTAAATTTCTTTATGATCTTGGGAAATTATGGGGCCTGTGGAAAAAGATACATGAGTCCCAGAGTCCGAGTGGGTGACATAGCAGCCACACCATGCCCCCTTGCATTGGAATCTGGAACAAAAATTAAGAAATACTGCAGATCATTCTCCTGGGACACAAATGGAGCCAGTGAAGTTTTCCAAATCTGATGATCATCTCCTGAAAAAGCCATGGGAACAATGGCAATTTTTGTGAAGAAAGAAAATGCCTGATGAGCAGGACCTCTGGAGTTGTCCATCACACTAATGTGGACAGCCCAAAAAGACGTGAGATGCCTCACTTCCAAATAACCCATTTGGTACACCAGAGTCTGCATATGTCAGATCTTGAACTTCCTTTCCTGTTGACACTTGGCAAAGATATGATGCTGTCTGTTCTTACAATTACACTTTCTCGTGGACCTAACCCCTGAACCATTAAGGTTCTCATTACACTGTTGCTAGTACCTTTCCATTAGAGGAGTGACCGCTCATGTCCCACGTCTAGTCTACAAATTTCAAGCTTGAGCCAGCACTGCCTTCCATCAGATCTTGCTGCATCTGTGGTCGGATGTTTGACAATGGACAACTCAAAGGTAAACCTCTGGCTAGGTTTCCATCTTGGAGCCACCATTGCATTTCTATACTCAGGGTTGTGTCCTCCAGAATTCTCCAGTGTCCCACAGAATCATGTTTCATACCTTTGGGTTGATAGGACCCCGTGCTTTTCAGGAAATATATGATGCCTTGTCCATGGAACCACACATGCTACGACATGTCCTTGCAGTTGAAGAAGATGCTTGGATGAGTTTGAGTTCACCTGAAGAATTGATTGGAACACCACTGTAGTGGGGAAATTATTGACTAGAGAGAAAGCTCAGGCTCTGCCCCCTACCTTCCTGAAAAGAAACAAAATTATAAGATAAGAAAGGACATATTTGAAAAGGCACTTTAAATTCTTCTGAAAATGCAGCCGGCACAAAAATAGTTATTCTTCCACCACACATGTAGGAGCACTTGAGACATTAGCTTGCACAATTAGTGTGTTTGAAAATAGAATAGATTAGGTGACAGGAAGGTGTGCACACAAGATAGGGGGCCTCATTACACGGAAGGCGGTATGGGACAGTCTACAACGCCTTGAGAAAGTGTACAGCATACCCAGGAGGGAACCTGGGGCTCAAATGCAGAAGTGTGAAAGCTTGTGCCGCGACTTTGATTTGCTCTACTAAGGTCAGTACAGCGCCAGTGCTATTTAAACACGTAGAATAAACCTGAGAAGGAAACAGACTAATCTAGAATTTCATATATATTTATATTTTAGACAAAGAGAGGAAAGTACTGATATCATCACCTGAAGAACGGCAGACAGTTGGCCCGAAACACGTAGTGGAATACCTAGGTTAAGACCATAGAGGCTCAATCCAAGAGCATTAGTTGAAACATCAGATACGAGATATCAGCACAATTTGAGATAAAAAATGTTAATATAAATATGTCAACACAGAAAATTACATATATGATCAGAAACTAATCAGACCTATGTGAGGAAAAATAATTATTTTGTTTATGTTGAATTATAACATTTTGAATATACATATGACAAATGCTAATATGTTCTTTGATGTAAAGTTGTTGACTGAATGATGTTTGCTTATATTTATGTTATGAAGAAACAAATACATAAAAAATCTTGGTTTTGAATTCAAATGAAACGCTCAATTTATTGAAATCATTTGGCTGTTATTTCATACAGCAAACAAGTGTGCTTGTGTTATGTCCTCTGTTTACAACGGTTGACCACCCCCTGTATTTCTCTCTCTAACTATGGCCACCACCTACCTGGCCAGGTCACCCGCTTTGTCTCTGAATGGACTGACCTCTCATCTTCTCTCCTTGCCCCTACTTCTCCTCAGATATCTCAACATCCACCTACATGCTTCTAGTCCCTCCTGTGGGCTTTTCTGCAACCTCTGCAACACTCTCACTCTTTCCATTCTGCCCTCTGGCCTGACAAACTCTTCCAAACATACTTCTGATGTTCAAATCACCTCAGACATCCCCCTCTCTAACCCTCTCACCACTCCTCTCTCTTGGACTGACCACTTTCTACTCTCCTCTCATCTGAAACTCACTATCCCTCAGGCAAAGCCTCCCCCAGCACTGACACCTACCTACTTGGTAATTTAGTCCATGTAGCGTGTGTCCATGGATGCCTTTTGCTCTACTTTCTCTACTCCTCCTGCTCTTGTGGCTCACACACACCCTGACACAGCCCTTTCTATGCTGCATCTTTCTATTTCCAACACCCTTGACATCCTTGCCCCTGTCATGAGGATTCAGCTCAAGCCTACCTCAAAGTGCAACTCTGGGAATGATGACTTTGCCATCCGGAAACGCAAGTGCAGGGTGGTTAAGAGGAAGTGGAGGGCTTCGGGCGCATCCTCTGACAAGCTGGCCTGCTACCTGCTCCACAGGCAAAACATACTCTCTTTCCTGTTCAAGAAGAGATGACACATTCAAACCCACATCTCTGCAGCCTCTAACCACACGGCCAAACTCTTTAAAATCTGAAAGGAACTGGCCAATCTTGTTGCAGTCTCTACCTCTCCTGTTCCCTCCAAGGTCTGCTGTACAGTTCTGGCCTCTTATCTCTCTGCTAAATCTAAGGAAATCCTGTCCTCTATCTCCTCTTACTCTCCCTCTTTCTCTCTCGGCCCCCCTTTGGCCATCTATCCCTCTCCTCTTCCTTTCTCCTCTTTCTCTCTGACAAAACCTGACAAGGTTTCTGGACAAGTCCGATCTATGAAAGTGTTGTCCAACCCGGTGCTCCCCTGCCCCTCCAGAACTATCAAGGACTACATTGACACCCTCCCTGCAGCCTTGGCCGATTTCTGTAATCACTCTTTCTCCACTGGAACTTCCCCCTCTACCCTTAAGCACTCCCTTGTGCACCCCTTCCCCAAGAAGCCGTTTGGTGATCCTACCTGCCTGGAAAACTATCGCCCATCTCCATCACACCTTTCCTGGGCAAACTCATGTAAAAGCTGGCCATATCCCAGCTTACTCTACACACTGAATCTGGTTGTTGTATCCATGATAATCATTCTGGCTTCAGAGCTGCCAGAGGCAAGGAAACTGCTCTCCTGAACACCCGTGAAGATCTGCTCCCTAACCCTGATTCCAGCATTCCTTCTGTCTCATCCTCCTTGATCTTTCCCCTGCTTTCGACACGGTCAACCACGCCACCCTGATCAATCGACTCAGTGAGAACCTGCGCATCATTGATCAGACCCTGGAGTGACTGACCTCCTTCTTCTTCTACCACCCCTCCCTGGTCCAAGATGGTCCCTTTCACTCTGCCACCTCTCTCTCTATCTGTGGCGTTCCTCAGGGTTCTATCCTCTCACCCGGGTTTTTCAACCTCTACTTGGACCCTTTGACCCACCAGATCTCTACCTTCTCCTCTAACTTTCAGTGTTGTGTAGATGACACTCTGCTTTCCTTCAGCTCCCCTCAGCCTCCACTCCTCTCTCGCTCATTCCTGACTGTTTATCCACAATTCAGTATTGGTGCACCTCCAATGATCTCTGTCTTAATGCCAGTAAGACGGAGATTCTTCTCATTGGGACCGCTGCCCCTGCTTTCCCTCTCTCACTCTGGCCGTCAACCATGGGCCCTCTTCCTTCGACTGCTTGCAAGGCAAAAAACCTTGGTGTCAACATTGACTGCACACATCTCACATGTCGCCAAGAAGTCCCACTACCAGGTGCACTTCCTCAAAGGGGCTCTTCCCTTTCTGACTTTCCCCCAGGAGCTCACTGTCTCCAGAGCCCTGGTTCTCTCTATGCTGGACTACTGCAACAACCTCTTTCTCAATCTGTCTTCCTCTACTCTCTGCCCCCTGCAACTAATCCAGAACAGGAGTGCAAGACCAATCCTTGGTCTCAAGCCTAGGACCGTATCTCTCCAGCCCAGAAAACGCTCCACTGGCTCTGAGTGGCTGTAAATTCAAGACTCTTTGCATTGTCCACAAGGCTTTCTGAAGCCGGGGCCTGCACTCATCCAACGCTCTGTTTCAAAATACCTTCCTTCTCGAGCCCTTTGCTGAGTAACCACCAACTCTCTAAGGGTTAGACGCTTCTCCAGGCAGAACTTGAACTGGACCACCTGAGGTTTCCAGAAACAGCTCAAAACGTTCCTCTTCTTCTCTGCTTCCGCTCTCTCCCTCCCATGCTGACCTACCTGTTTGCTGTACCGACTGGTTGCTTGGCTACCCCCAGAGTCTCACTGGGTACCAGGCTCTTTCTTGATCAGTCAACCTTGCACTGCCTCCGGGCCTACCACCCACTTAGGGGCTGTAACTGTAACCCCACAGTCCCTTGTTCTCTTTGCACTACCCAAGGCCATGCTGCCCTGGCTGCACTTACTCAGAGAATTGGTGCCTGTGTGTTCCCCACCCCTCTCCCTTGCACTTCCCTCATCTCTTTCCCCTTGAATTTCTCATTCTCGCACTTGCAGGATCTGAATGACACAAGGCCTAGTATGATTGTCTGTCTTGTCCAGCTCTGTCTTCCTTCCCTTATCTTGTCGCGCCTAGAAACACGTGTTCACGCACGTTATGAATGACTTATATCATTTATTGGTGTCACACATAAACAAAAAACAGAATGGTTTATTTACATTCCTTTCATATGCATTGGTTTGTGCCTGCCCAGAGAGAACAGTGGAACCCTTATCCAGTATCACCACCATTCCCAAGTTGTCATGCTTGACTGAGGAAAACATGCCAGACATATTTTCCATAAAGTCTCATGCACGCATCCTATTTCCAATGCTTCTCCTGATCAAATCCTATGGCCTCTGGTAGGAACAAACCTTATATCCTGGTGCACAACCACAGGCTATCTTACTGTTCTTTAAAGCTGTGCAGCAATCCCAATGTCACCCTATTTTTCGAGTCTTCCATTTCCGTCGATGAGGGTCAATGGAGGAGCTGTGTGCATTTGCCTTAGGCTACTTCGCTTTCATCAATGTACTGAGCAATTATTACCATTCACGGTTTCCTTCCATGGCCTGGATGTGGAAAGATTCTCTGTTCCAGGCTGCCCATCCTCAGATACGTCTGTCTTTAATCTCGCTTCTGAATATCGAATGGAGATGCATGCCTTTTCGGGCAACCTGCCAGAATAAATGCTCCCAACTTCCGACCTGGTCTAAGTCCCACAGGAGTCTGCCTCACAATAAGGACATACGGCGAGTAGAAGACTGCCTCCCTGGTCCTTGTCTGACAGACAGGACATTTGAAGTGAGGTTTGTGGAATAGTGGGGGTATTAGATAGAGCCATGGGAGGAAAAGCAGTAGGAGAATTCAGAGTTGGAAAATGGTTCTTCGAGGTGAGGTGGATACCTCAAAAATAAGAGCTAGGATGAGGAAGAGAGATGTGGATGAAATTATATTTACACCCCAGGCGAAGTGCATTTTTGCATCACCTCGTTTGCACCTTGTGCATAATTGCTTGGAAAAGGCCTGCATTGCCTCATCTTTGAGCTACATTTTCAAAGGCAATTATGATTGCCAGGCTCCGACTGGCTTATAGGGCAATGCCCAAACCCAAAAAGCAAAATGCTAGTATGGGAGTTTTTTTTTTGGACAAAGGTGACCACTTGTTTGTACAATGTGAGCAAGTTTGTTGAGTTACTCCACCATGCGGCTAGTAGTTTTGACCAATGCTGCTGAATAAATAGTCTTTAAAATGCACAGTTTGCATCACATTTTATCAAAAAACTCTAACCTTCGGTACTATTCAAGCAGTCTGTCCCAAAACAATGAATGGCAATTGCGAAACTGTGGACCACATTTTCATTGTTGCCAAGAATATTTTATGCCCCAGTCCGAAAATGATAATTGCCAAACAGATTCTTCAAAAATACTGTATTTCTGATACTACTTTAATGCGGTTGTTATTTTGTTTGAAATTAAGGGTCCTATGAATGCACGTGTTGACTGCTGCATTGCTTAGTGTTCCCCATAGCTAGCTGCCACTGGTGTAGTTGTATTTACTGTATTGAATTTAAAGATCGAATTGTTCAATTGTGTGGCTAAAAAAATAATCTTTGGATTTGGAGAACTGGGCAAAACACTGGTGTTTTCTATTACTAATTTTGCTTTTTTAATGGAAATATATTCTTTATTGGGTGTATCTCATGCCCGCACCTGCCAGCTCTACTTAATAGCTGCTACCTGCATTATCCCACAACTAATAACCCAGGCCAGTCCGTGCCCAGAAAATGTCTTTAATATCCAACATTTCTGTCAGTTATAATGGAATTAAAGTGTGTTTAATGGAATTAAAGTGTGTTTAATTTATTTTTTTGGACATGGATGTCTGTTTTTCTTGCAACACGTGTCAATACACAGTATGCCCTTTAAAAGATTAATGCACAGGGAGAATAGCCAATTGTTAAAACAGGATTGCTAAAAAGAAGAACACATGGTGATGACCTTAGGGGTGTGTCGAGCTCTAATGAAGCTTGTACAGAATGTTTGAGCTAAATGCTGGGAACAATTTAGCAAACAAAGCCTGCCATGTGCACTATCCATGGGGATAAGCTGGGAAAGTGCTGTGAAATATGGGGTTGGTAACAGTCCTCAGGCATAACATCAACGATTGAAACAGATCCGACAGTTATACTGCACTTCATAGTTGGAGTCCATAAAGTGGAGCTCATTTTGCAAAAATACATTTATTGTTACCTCATCACTTTGGTGCGAACAGGTTTGTCCATGCAGTTTTATACATTTCCACTACAAAGGTCAAACCAAAGGTGTAAATGACGGTGTAACCACATTGGGCCTCATTACGAACGTGGCGGCCACGGTATGAACGGTGCCGGTAAGGGACTGGCACCGTTCATACCGGGCTGCCACATTACGAGTTCTGCAGCGGGTCCTGCTCTGTACACCTGGCCAGACCAGACGTGCAGAGCAGCACCCGCTAGCAGAACAGGATGCTAACAACGGACCGGTCATTAATGGGTCAGTTGTTAGCATCCTCCCCATTCCCATTGAGCCCTATGGGGGCTCAAATGGGAATGGGGACGTACCGGGTCCAGGTCCCACGAATGTGAATTACTGGGCCCGCAAAGGTCGGAATGGCCTGGTAATTCCCATTTTTCGGGACCTGGACACTAGTTTGGGGGTAGCCATGCTGCTAAAAACGGCATGGCTACCTCCAAACTCGTAATGAGGCCCATTGTGCCATTGTTTTCCAATTACACAGTGCAAATTGAGTAAATGTCACCCACCATTAACACATAGCAGGCATTGTTTACTATGTATTTCTATGGAATCTGAAAATAATAATGACTGGACAGCACACCTTACTCTCCTTAAAATTAAAAAATCAGACAGTAAATGGGTGTTGAAAACCATACTGAAGAGGAGCTATCGATGTATACCTGCCCTGTGCAGGACTGTGTGCGTCAAATTATCATGACGAGGATAGTGGAAACTCCCGAGTGACAATCGATGCTCAACTCAAACATATTAATTAAATATATTAATTTAATATGCACACTGTCATTAGAGTCTCAAAATAAAAAGTAAATATCTCATTCAGAAAAAAATACTTTTCATTCATAAGAGCCAATATGTGCATTTACAAACATCACTGTTTATAAAATCGGTCAACAAAGTCAACGCAAATAAGACAGTTGGTCTGTTTTTTTTGCAGTTCCTAAAATTAATCAATGGCCTTGGAAGGCGAAACCTATGTAGGTCCTCATTACTTGACACGTTTCGGTCGGTAGAGCTTCAACAGGAGTGTTTGAGGATCCAATTCAATCAACAAATGATGCAAAAATGCAGAAAAATAATAGATTCAGGACATTTAAGATCACATAACTTCACCCCTACACACCTTATAGGTTATCAAGCAGTTAAAAATATATGTTTATAGGTGTTGATTCTAATAACACTTTGCTAGTCCCCAATAGAAGACAAGAACAGGGAACACAATGTTAGAAGTAAGATAAAAAATATATAGGTAAAAAACTAAATATATGCATATGTGCAAAGTAAAATTGAAATGCATAGGGCAATATTAATATGTGTGCCAGACTGTAAGAAATGTCCAAAGAGTGTGACATATCAATCAATATAGTGGTGTTATTTGCTCCGTACTCATGTAAAGTAACGAGTCCAAGATGCAAAAGCATATCTATAGTGGTGTTATTCGACCCATACTTGTGTAAAGTAACGAGTCAAACCCAACTTACATTTTCTAGATGTCGAAGCCAATGATTTGCATATTGAACGACGCTTCTCTACTAAATTCTATTATAAGCCAACCGATAAAAACAGCATTCCGAGTGTTGATAGATTTCCCCCACGTAGGGTAATAATACAGCTACAATTTCCCCATATGTTGAGGTTGAAAAGAATCATTGCTGATGAAGATTGATTGACTAAACAACTCCAAATCATGGCCTGTAGGTTTATAGATCGAGATATGATCCTGCTACAATTACAACAACTTCTCACAAAATCACTGTGATGAATTGTCTTCTGATCTGCAAGAGTAAAAGAATGAGAAGAAGCTAAAATGTCCACTCAGCCCTCACACTTCTATAAACCAATAGACAACAGAATCATGAATGTTAAACAGGCACAGTCAATAGTTATTCAGCCTTTGTGTTTTATGTTAATGTGGGCCGAGGGAAGGCTTCACTCTTAAGAGTGGTGCAAATGTGATTCCATAGCAAACCAAACAGCAAAGCATAGCAGTCCAAAATAATGGTATGTACAATCAAGGTTCTATAAAAATATGTAATTTAATCAGGCACAGCATGTGCAATGCTAACTTGAAAAACACTGTAGAAACCAACCCCTGTAGAAGAAACACAGAATATGCACAGATATATTAATATAGCACTCTGGGTGATGAGACAAGCGAGAAAGGCAATCAAAAGACCACAATTTTCAAAACGAAATATTTTTGAATTGTAAAAGGGTTCTAAAATGAACTAGCCAGTCTCTAGGGCCCAAAGAAGGACCCGGGGGCAGGGTAGATGTTGGTGAAGAGAACCTTTGCAAATGTCTTGGTGGTTCAACAGCATCAAACCAGGCTTCTTAGCACTGACTGTGGTGTCAGTTCAGATGGAGGATGAAGCAGTCGCAATGGCACAGCAGCAAGTTGGCGTTGAGCTGGGGTTGAACGGACGGAGGCTGCTATCTACAATAGTCTACTTTGCGGATTGGGTGGTCACCAGGTACAGTCAGCGGATACAATTTGACAGCTGTGAGCTGGTACCATGATGCGCAGGTGAGTGGTTTCTATGTGGAGTCTTGGAGGTCACTGTTCAGGGATCGACTTACAGGAGTGTTGATGAAGGAGCTGGTGTTTTTCGGATGGTGGCTCAAGCAGGGCAACGTAGCAGTACTTTTTTGTTTTGAGCCAAGGCAATGATGCAGTTTTTCGGCCTGGTGCGGCGGTGAACAGAGTGGAACTGCAGACTGCAGTTAAGAGAACAATAGACAATGGGGGTAATTCATGCAATCATGGGTGGATGGCTGCCTGCGGGGCATGGTCAGGGTGGATGGGCTGCATGAGGGCAGGGTGGATGGGCTGCCTGAGGGGCATGGTCAGGGTGGATGGGCTGTCTGCGGGGCATGGTCAGGCCGGATGGGCTGGCTGCAGGGCCTGGGGAGGGTGGATGGGCTGTCTGCGGGGCATGTCCAGGGGAAATGGGCTGCCTGCGGGGCATGGTCAGGGTGGATGCGCTGTCTGTGGGGCATGTCCTGGGGTGATGGGCTGGCTGTGGGGCAAGGGGAGGGTGGATGGGCTGCCTGCGGGGCATGGGAGGGTGGATGGGCTGTCGGCGGGGCATGTCCAGGTGTGATGGTCTGCCTGCGGGGCATGGTTAGGGTGGATGGGATGCCTGTGGGGCATTACCAGGGTGGATGGGCTGTCTGCGGGGCATGTCCAGGGGTGATGGGCTGCCTGCAGGGCATGGTCAGGGTGGATGGTCTGCCTGCGGGGCAATGGGAGGGTGGATGGGCTGCCTGCGGGGCATGGTCAGGGTGAATGGGCTGCCTGGGGGGCATGGGGAGGGTGGATGGGATGCCTGCGGGGCATGGTCAGGGTGGATGGGCTGCCTGCAGGACATGGCCAGGGTGAATGGGCTGTCTGCGAGGCATGTCCAGGGGTGATGGGCTGCCTGCGGGGCATGGTCAGGGTGGATGGTCTGCCTGCAGGGCATGGGAAGGGAGGATGGGCTGCCTGCGGGGCATGGTCAAGGTGGATGTGCTGCCTGCGAGGCATGGTCAGGGTGGATGGACTGCCATGTGGGGCATGTCCTGGGGTGATGGGCTGCCTGTGGGGTATGGTCATGGTGGATGGGCTGTCTGCGGGACATGTCCAAGGGTGATGGGCTGGCTGCAGGGCATGGGGAGGGTGTATGGACTGCCTGTGGGGCATGGGGAGGGTGGATGGGCTGCCTTCAGGGCATGGGGAGGGTGGATGGGCTGTCTGTGGTACATGTCCAAGGGTGATGGGCTGGCTGCAGGGCATGGGGAGGGTGGATGGACTGCCTGTGGGGCATGAGGAGGGTGGATGGGCTGGCTTTGGGGCATGGGGAGGGTGGATGGTCTGCCTGCGGGACATGGGGAGGGTGGATGGACTCCCTGCGGGTCATGGTCAGGGTAGATGGGCTCCCTGCGGGGCATGGCCAGGGGTGTTGGGTGGTCCTCTGTGGTGTGGGCTGCCTGTGAGGCATGGGGAGGGTGGATGGGCTTCCTGCGGGGCATGGTCAGGGTGGATCGGCTGCCTGCGGGGCATGCTCAGGGTGGATGGTCTGCCTGGCAGCTGAGGCCATAGTGGTGGACGTGGCACCAGTCCCCTCGCTCCCAGAAATGGCATAACCTGGGAGGCTGACTGGGCCTTGCGTCTCTGGCTGTTGGAGGCATCCCCGCCGCTCTGCTCCACAGCCCCGTCTATGCCCTCTTCTTCACTCGCCGCTGTGGAAAGAGAGACATTGAACACAAGCATCAGGTTGCTGAACGTAAGTCTGCTACACACAAAGCAAATGCACATGAGTGACACTGTTGTATGTCATAGCCATCATCACCTTCCACAACACACGGGTCCTTGCAAGCAACATGCATGCACATACACCAGCGCACAGTCATGCATCTGTCCGTGTCCACCTCCCATCACAGTGCAATCATGGACAGCTAGGCCACAACAGTCAATGCACGCATCGAGATGTGCATGTGTCATGCATCCATGACATTTCCCAGTCACACACTCATCACTCAGTAACACTCACATGTACACCATGCATGTCCATGAAGGTGATATCGGCATCCATGATTCACACAACAGACATGGCCCGGTACAACAAGTATGCAATCATGTGTGCGTCGTCACATGCAGGTGCACATCATGCATCGCAACACACACACCATTGTTGATGCACACTCTTAATCAGACTCACATGCTTCACTGTCCTGTCCCTGCACACAGACATCCATACATGGGGCATGCCAGACATACGTCCAATGTGCACGCACCTGACACACCTCAACATGCATTACGCTGGAGATGAACACATAGACACTTACCACTCAACTCCGGACGGGTCTGCATCTCAAGGACCTGCTGGTGAAGCACTGGGTTAATGCAATCAAGGACCCTCATCTGGATGTTGGTCAGCTGGTCCTGGCGCCGCACTTCTCCATGAGGATCAACGAGGCACCAGACCTTCCTGAGGGCCCTGGGCCTGAAGTCCTTCCAGCGCTTCAGGACACAGTCATAGACGCGGGATGCTACCCCCTCCGCGTTGATGGCACCCACAATGTCCTTCCAGATCCCCCTTCGTCCATCCCTGTCGAGGCGCGAACGTGAGAAGAGGGCATCATAATTCCCCAGGACTCGCTCCACCAGGATGCCAACTTAATTTTCAGTGAAGCTGTCAGCCCTCTGCCTCTCTGACTGGGGGTTGCCACTGGCCCCAGATGGTGTTGAGTCGGACATGGCAACCCCAGAGGAAGGTTTGGGTGGGGAACTTGGTCCTGGGCTGGACTGTGGAGCGATGGTACACCAATCGGGAGTCTTCTGGGTCAGCAGAGGTGGTCTCAGGTACAGGATCCCTGGCTATGGCTTCTGTGCAGGTAAGAAATAGCAGAGCATGTTGGCAACAGGCAAGCTGGCAGCAGCAGATGGCTCATAGGAGGCTGCTCAGAGCTCTGGGGGGCAGGTACATGACCTTCTGGGCAGGAGCGTGGTCTTCTGAGTCTTGTCATGTGGCCAGATCAATGCAGAGTGATTTAGCACGTGAAAAAACAGCACGTCAGCGTGGAATTTGAGGAAAGGGCCTTAGGGCGTAAGCGCGTAAGTGATGTAATGCGCGCGGGTGTTTCCCTTGGCATGGGTACAGAGTGAATCCACACGTGCAAAAACAGCATGTCTGCGTGTGAATGCATATAATTCAAGTAAAGGGCCTAAGCGCATAAGTGACGTGACGCGCACAGGCGTTTCCCTCGGCTCAGGTTAAAGGTGAGCGCGGCCCAGTAGTTTGCTGCACATGTTTTTGTGGAGACAGACGCTTTTGTTGCTACTTCTTGTTGTTTCACGTGCCATCACTTCACAGCGGATCGAGGACGTACCTCTTTTTTTGGCGGGGTTCTTGCCTACGTGTTTTTTCTTTCCCATGCTAGTCAGACAGTGAGTCGCACACACTATTTTTCCCACTGCGGGTTCCCCTGTGTATCGCGTACCCGTTTTTGAGGTCATAGTAGCCTGTGTGTCCCATGCGTACGCGTTGTTCGTGTCCCTGGGTGCCACTACATACTATGGGAGGTTAATTCCACACACGTGTGCTACCGGGGGTTGCGTGCACGGTTTTATTGCAGTTTTGGGGTGCCTGAGCATTGTGTGACACGTCATTTTCTCACAGGGGTCACATACAGCCTTGCAGGAGCACAGGGGTGCTGTTTGCATCACATACCCCACCCCCTTTACCCCAATTGTCCAGGACAATTGTCGTGTATACCTCCCATTGGCAATAGTACATCTGTGCCATGGTTGGGAGGCCACGAAAGGTGAGCGGCAGCTCAGTTGGGCATCCTCCATGTGGTGGGTGTGGTCAGGGACGTGGCCGGGGTGACCAGGGAGTTTGGGGAGTCCAAGGTGGCGAGGGTGATTGCAGAGGGGGAAGAGGCAGGGGTGCGCCACTTCGGCAGGATGTTCTGGCACGTGTTGGTGCAGTCATGCCACTACCCCCTGCGGCTCCCAGAGATGCAGCTCTTGCATCTGACACTGGCACCCATGTGACCCGGCAGTCAGTTTCATTTACTGTCACAGGCCCAACGGTAGTGGTAGCTGCAGGCGACCACCACCCAGGCTCAGGGTCAGCCAGCGCATGATGCGTTGGCACGTGAGGACTCCCAGGCTGAATTCCAGGTGGTCAGGAGGCACAAGCGATATGCGCGTAGGGAAGCTCTGACCGTGGAACATGTTCCTGGGGCAGTGTTATCATCTGCTGCCCTAAGCAGCCGGTTGTTGGCAACTGCATGGGCAGATGTAGCCAACACCACCCCGACTATGAGTCTGCCAGCCAGGACTGTGTCGGTCAAAGACCTTGGCATAGTGGCTGTTGCTGCACTGGGTCCTGTCAAGAGCACCCAGCAGCCACTGACACAAGTCAGGGCTTCCATCCAAGTTCCACCTGCCACTCCCTTGGTCCAGTCCACCAGCACCACTGCCCCTACTGATCAGGGTGGCATTTTCCAGTCAGGGCCCGTACCACTGCCTAAGAGGAGGAAGGTTGCTCCTACGCAAGGGGCTGGGACCCCAGACACGGCCCCGTCCTCTGGCACATCGAAGAAGAAGCCTTTCAACAAGCAAGAACTGGACTTCCTTGTGGGCTACATTTCGGAACACAAACGCAATATGCTAGTGGGCCCAAATTGCCATACTATGCCTGCCCAGCGTTGGGAGCACTGAAAGCATGTTGCGGATGGTGTTAGTACATTTGGATATGAGGTGCGCACAGCTCAGGACTGCAAAAAGCATTGGATGACCTCTGATGCTGTGCTAAGCAAAAGCGTGCCTCCAATTATGCCATGACTCAGCTGACTGGCAGTGGGCCACCACCTGAGAGGAAGAACTCACTCTGAATGAGGAGATCACTACGGAGTTCATCCCGGCAGAAATGATCGAAGGAGTGGGAGGGATGCAGGATTATGATGCCCTGTCCGGTGCGTGTTGTCGCATGTTTGCCCAGCCCATGTGTTGTTTGCTTGGCTGATGTGTTGTGCTTGACTGCAACTACATGCTATGTGTATATGGTTCTCATGTGCGCGTCATACAATGCTTCACTAATGCATGCCTGTTGTGATGCATGATGCACATGTGAAGCAGACAGGGACTGCCCTCGTCACCACACATGAACCCTACTCACATGTTAGTCACCCAGCTGCCCCTCTGGTCCATGTTCCAGCTCACTGACCTGTCTGCATGTTGCCTGTGGTGTCTTCCAACTCAGCACTCGGACTATGTCATCACATGACTGATGTGCATGTGTGTTCTTCCTGCATGCAGGTACTCCACGCGGGCATGCTTCCTTGCCCCTCCACTCCCCTGTACCTCAATTTCACCATGGCACTGGTGGGTAACATGTTGGACTACTGCAATGGCCTGTTCCACGCTCCTGTGTACATGCACACTTCACCCTCTGAACCTGCCTGACACATACTGTGGAATACATCCTTTGTCCTTGATTCAGTGTGTCTCACTCGGACTGTGCAGATGGCACATGCTCCACGGGGACATGAGTGCCCATTCATGCTCCATGTGCATTCCATGCACGCTCCTATGTGTCCTTGGCATGATGATCATTGTAGTACGTGTCCGGGATTACATACGTATCATGGTATTTGGTCATCCATTCCATGCTCACTCTGGCTCAGTCCTGCATCATGCACATGTTTAGGGTGTCATTGTCTGTGTGGGGCATAGGCCTTCCCCTCTTGCAGGCCCCCTGACTCAGTTCAACTGGTGTAGTGCCTTTCATCATGTGTCCTGCTTACTCTCCCATTCTCATCTGCTGTGGTGTCAGTTGACTGAGATGATGCAAATGACGCTAGCCAACACTGCCAATACACAGTTCTCTGGTCAACCTTTCATTGCCATCCAATGCCACCCTGCATTTTCAATAAGGGGGGGTTAACTGTAGCCATGCAACCCAGTGCATGCACATTGCACATGATGGCTGAACTTGCCCTTACACTACCTCATGTTAAGTGATTGACATCAAAACGTAGATGTTGATGTAGATTTTTGGTAACGTACACATGTACTGCACTGCACCCACCCACTTCTGAGGCATGTTACACTGTTCTACATGCCTACTCTCTGCTGCAATGTCAAAGTGACCTGGCATGTATGTTCCGATGTTCATCCATTCACTGTTATTTAACGCACTAGCACAGGTGCATCCTGTGACACATGTACTCTGTATTGGAGCACCCCAGCAGGTGTTTAGCAAAGTTGATTGGTCAATCCGCGGCCTATACTAACTGGTATAGCCTGCAGATTGATTACAGGCCGCAAATTGGGTTGTAATTATAGTGGAGCTGACTGCTTGTGTGTATGTGTACACTTTCACATACATCAAAGCAAGCAACGTTGAAGCTGCTTGCTTTGCGGTATAGGATGCTGTTCATATACACCATACGGTTGTGTATGAACACGGGTGTATTTGAACACTTTCACATACACATATGCAAGCAGCTTCAACGTTGTGTTGTGCAACATTGCAGCTACTTACTTAGGTGTGTGTGAAAGTGTTTATTTACACATGTGTTCTCAGCAGCATTTTTGTTCAATAACTAATATGTCGTTATTTTACATAAATGCTGCAAAGATTTCAGCATTGCGCCTCTTATGTTAAACCAGCACAATCCTGAAGGTGCACTGTCATGCATTACGAGTGCTCCCAGGCCCACTTAGCAATACTAGTGGAGCCTGGGCGTGGTGATTTGACACGTTGATTCAGGTGTTTTGGCACATTCAATGCATAAAGTGCTGAATCAGGCCCTGAGGGGTGTTCTAGAAGCTTCATAGATTGGCATCTCGGACCGTACTGGGCGTTATGGTCCCTCATACCTTGTTGAAGGCCCTCACTTTGCTCGGGACATTCACTGTGTCTTCAGGGCACATGACACCCGGTACGGTTCGAGCTGCAGACCGATGAAGCTATATTGGTGATTATGATTTAGTGATGCGTGTCTACATGCATGTTACGTGTGTCATGGTGTGTTCTGATTCACTTGCAGCTGTGGCCATTTGGCTGTTCAAACATGCTTATGCTGCGTGCCATCTCTTTGTTGCCATCTGTAATTTCTGCCTGTGATATGTGCCTGCCAGAGGTGGTGTGTGATGCTGGTGATATACTACATTCAGTACATTTGTAGGCTTTGCAATTTACATGCATCCATTTCTACTTCGGGGTGCCGTTGCATATCAATGCCACTGGATGCATGCTGGAATTTGAGTTGTGTGCGACATGTCTGCTTCATGTGTTGGCTGCCGATGTAATGATGTCTCTGTGTGTGTGGGTTATGTGCCGCTGACATGTGTACTCATGTCTGTTTGTTCACATTACAGGTGATGACGCAATGAAGCCAGAGGATGGTGATGTCATTCCAGACACGGGGTTGCTTTTACATCAGCAACCCGGCACAAGTGGGGGTCATGGTGTGGTAGACCACGAGAACCCATTTGTGCTCCAGACCGTTGTGTCCAGGACTGACAATCAGTCTAGCTCTGATGAACACTCTGAGCACAATGTTGAGTTGGATGCGCATCATGACCATTCATCGCCGGTGAGTGATCCTGATGTGGATGATCTTCTGTCTGCAACACCTGCAATGAGGGGCCAGACAGTGTTGGAACACCCGCATGTGGTGGTTCTGGCTGCACAATGACACTCCACAGCAATTGCTGATGTGCCTGGGGCATCATGTCAACGGATGGATGCAGTCATGCAGCCGCGGGCGGTGCCAATCCAACAAGGACCATGGCTCCTTGGGTCCCGCAGGTGTAATGTCCGGCAACGTGGTGGCCGTGCACCACCGGGGAATAGTGAGTGAGAGCAATCTATGCATGCCAGTTCACAGCAACAGGGGGAAGCTATTGATAAGATTGCTCAAGTCATAGAATGTGTGGCCCAATCCAGACTCCCCCTGATAGGCAGCTGGAGCTCCAGCAGCAGGCAGCGCAGTCCACGTGCCACTCACTCAGGCTGGGCATGGCGGCCTCAAACAGGGCACACTGGGCTGAAATGGTGTCTCTGCATGAAGCACTTGCTGCTCTGGCAGAGGCACACAGGGAGGCCCTGTGGGAAGAACACCAATCCCTCAGATCTACTCTGGGTGTGCGTAACATGACCCAGAGGCAGCAGTCAGATGTGAGGTTGGAGCAGCTTGAGAACACCATTTTAGCTGAGCTACGTGCATGCCGGGAGGTGCTCCAGATGTCATGTGAGGCCATGCAGGCAGAACTCTGTGTTACACATGCTTCCTTGCAAGAGGAAGCCCACGTATCACGTAAGGTGCTGCATGCTGACCTACGTGCCATTGCCACACAGGACCAGGGTTACCAGTCCCACATGGTTGCTGCCGTGGAGGGGCAGGCTGCAGATAGGTGTGGTCAGGTAACTGTGCCACTCCCACCTTCTGATTTCTATCCAGAGAGTGAGTAGGATGATGACATATCTCCGACACAGGTCGGGCCGTGCAGGCTTTGAGCCCATGAAGGTTTTTTTTTTATCTGAACATCATCACATGTGAGTGTTGAGGTGCACCCTGTACCTCCCCCTCCTGGGTGCTGCCCCCGGGTCGTATGTGGCCATTTAAAAAAAAAATAATATTGTTTCCTATTGTGCATTCATGTGATGGTGTGGTGCTTTGTGGCTTTTGAAAGCATCCACTGTGTGTTCCAGCTGGGCCCATACACGCTTGTCTCGTGTATGTGTTTTTGGCTTGGGGCCCTGACACATATGCCACTATTGCTTCCCCTTTGCATGGGCTTGCAAGGATGGTTTGGTGTGACAGCAAATTACACAGGGGCATTGGACTTTTGTCATATCTGTGGCCAGTCTGCTATACTACCTGTGTATACACCTCCAGTGGGGATTATGGATGTTTTCTCCACGGCATGTCTGCAATCAATTTTGGTTAGTACATTTTTTAACTGTGCTTTTACTGAAGTTGATTGTGATGTTTTTTGTATACGTGCTTGATGCACTTCATGCTGTAGATGGTAGCCTGCACCCTTTAGCAGTCAAAGCCACACTGATGGTGGGAGGGGTTCGGGTGGTGACAAGGTCAAGTTGGTACATGTTAGGTTCAGCCCCTGGAAATTGTGGCAAAGGTGGAAGCATTAGGAATGTGACCCAAGAACCACAAATCACGGTCCAGTCCTCACCTGAGATGGCCGCCTAGACTACTTCTACACTCTGTTCCATTTGGGCAGCACGTTATATCTGTCATCCCTCTTGGACTTTACTGCTGCGTGACGGCACAGTTTTCCTACTGGACTACAGCTCTTTTACTCGTTTTTAACACTCTGGTGCCTTTGGTCCTTGTTTTTCTTCCTGCTACTGTCCTTGTTGCATATCTGTCCGCCCGTCTCTCGGGCAGTTATTTCCACATACTTGTACACTGCCTCGGTTAGCCTCAGTACACTTCTGTACCACAGCATATCTCTCTCTCCAATCACTCCTCCTATCTTTCATCTTTTACATCCATACCTTTATGTTGACTTTGGCCTTTTACCAAAGCTATTCAACTGTTCTGGCTCTTAACTTGCTGTCAGCTGTTTCCGGCAATCTCGCATTCACTCTGCCTTTTCAGACTTGTGCTTTGTCTGCCTTTCTCCGGTCACACTATCAAGGATTGATTGGGTTTCAGCTCAACCATCCAGTTGTGCCTGCATCCTTGGTTATTTTCTACTCAAGTTTCAGCTCTACCCATCAGTTGTGGCATTCTCGTTGATTATTGTCTACTCAAGTTCCTACCCATCCTGTTGAACCATTCTACAACTCTGCAACCTTGGAAGTTATTCTATCATTCAGCTTGGACATGTACTTGCCATATTCTACAACTTCAAGTCATCTACTGGAGAGTCTTCCAGGGTTTTTTGGCACCTTGAGGCTTTTTCCCTGGTTTGGGTGTTTGGCTCCTTGGAGTTCTCTGCGATTTGGTATTTTTACCGGTCAATGTGGCCTCTGAGGGACCTAGACCCTATTTACATGAAAGGATGAACAGAAAAACCAAGGGGAAGGGGGATCCTGAAGCCAGGTAGACTAGAAGGAAGAAGCCGATGGACCCCAGAGACAGTTCTTCTGAAGGTGAAGGTGATGAGTAAATGAGGGATGGGCTTTTATTGTTGGACAGTACACTTGGACTACAGTGATTGGTCACTGTCTGACATTGTCAATGTGGGGTAATATGTACATGATGTGTTCTGCTGGTCCATGGTTGTTCCTGTGGTGGGTTTACTTTTCAGGTGTCAGGGGATTGGTGTGGTTTGACACACTGGGGTGTCCACATGGGCAATGTTCACATGTGATGTGTACAGGACACTGAGGGTCACCTCATTTCACACATATGTATTGAGTGCATGTCCCTACTGACAGACACACTTACACAATGCACCACCACACATATAACCACCCATCCATGCCCACACGTGCACACAGATTGCCTTCTCTGCTATGCTGTGTCCCTGCAGCGCATGATCACTTACAATTTTCAGATCGTGTACATGCCTCACTGGGTAATTTTTGTTGCTTGTCCTTTTTTATATGATGCTCAATGTGTATCCCCAACACAATGGCCACTCACTGTGCTGTGTGCTGAGCGGTGTGTTGCAGGGGACAAACACAGTGCACGGTTTTGTGATTTGCATATTTAGATTGCCCAATGTGAATGCCAACAGGCATTCTGTCTTTTGTTGATGGTACCGCTGGTGGCATGCATTTGTGTATGAATTTGTATGTGTGGGAGGTTGTTGGTCAGTCATTTAATCTGATTCCATGTCAGGTGTTATTGTCTCAGGCCTGTTTCCATTTATCACATGGCACTTCGTAACTAATTTGTCATGTGTTGTGCATTTTGTTTGCTCTTTTGCTGTTGCATGCCATGTCATGGTGTGGCCGACGAGGGTAATGGGGGTTGGGTGGGTTTGGGTAACATACCAGTGATTTTCATGGCCTGTTTTGCAGTGGGGTGGTGGGATATGCACCTTGCATGTGTTCCTTTTGGTCACACCGGATTGGATATGTTTAAGTAGCTAGGGATGCACACAATGTAGCACTTCTGTGGAAACATTCTCAAGGTGGTAAAGGTTGTGATAAGTTGACTGTCTCTTTGTCATCATTGATTGTCACCTGGAATGTGCCATGCCTGTGTTTACTCCACAGTGGTGGGAGTTTAGGTGAAAAATTGGCCACAAGCTGGGTCTGGGCTGCCTCACCACATGCCCGTTCCCCTCCCAGGAGCAGCGCCTGTGCATATGTTTGGAGTTGTGGGGGCACCACCATGTTCACTGGTACGCCCTGCCGTGTTGCAAAATTGTGCAGGACACATGCTGCCACAATGATACTGCACACTACTGGGGGTGCATATAGTAGCTGGCCGCCAGAGCGGTCAATTGAGCAGAAGCGTGATTTGAGCACTCTGAATGTGCGCTTCACTATGGCCCTGGTTGCAATATGGGCTGCGTTGTATCTTACCTGGGGTGGTGTGGTGGAGTTCTGTATTGGCGTCATCATGTGGGTGCTCAGAGGGTAGGCACTGTCCCCTGGGGAGGTGATGATGGTTGTCATTAGTTGGGTTTGTGTATTTCTCTGTGTGTGACATGCATGCATGTGCACAGACTTTTCTACTCACCAATGAGCCATGTGTTGCCATGCTTCCCAGCTTCCAGGTCCCGGCTCAGGGCGGACATTCTGTATATGAAACTGTCATGTGTAGACCCAGGATAGTTTGCATAGACAGAGGTTATGGTTCCATGGGCATCGCATGCAACCTGTACGTTGATGGAATGCCAGTGCTTGCAGTTGGGGTAAATGTTCTCAGTGGCTCTAGGGCCACATGTGTGTAATCTATGGCACCAAGCACTTTGGGGAAGTGTGCCACCCTGTAAAAGTCCTGGACCACAGCCTGCCTTTCTGCGGGTGTTTTGGGCATGTATATGTGCCTGCGGACTGAGGGGCGCCCAGTCATGATTGCCAACACCTGCTGTAGGCAGCATGACTGCATGGGCTGTGAGACACCCCTAACTATGGCAGTTGTACACTGAAATAACCCAGTGGCCAAAAAAATGCAGGATATTGAGCACCTTTTCCAAGGGGCTCAGTGCTTGGGAACACAAGGTGGGTGATGTGAGGCCATCCTCACACTCAGTCACCAGGTCTAGGATGATATGAGGTGGAAACCTATACCTGCCATAGACCTTTTCATCAGGCATCCCAATATGGTTGGTCCTGGGCAAAAAAATGCGGGGCCTGGCTATACTCCTCCTCCTTTGGTGTCCCACGATCACTGCTGCGAGAAAAGGGACATTCATTGTAACTCACTTTTATACTGCAGTCGGCCGCTTCTGCCTGCCATTGTGTGCCGGACGTATTTACGCCTGTGCTTGTCTTTTGGTGTGCACAGGTTTCCCCTATTTGATTCCATGATTATGTGTTGTTTGCACGCGCGTGGGCGTTCCATGTATTTCTTATCAGTGCTTCCCAAGTTAAGCCCTCATTTTCACACATTGTTCCCCATTCCGCGTGTTCCGCCCTTTTTCGGTGTGTGCGCTACACGTTGTGCGCTTTGGCTGTGCACGTCACGCACAGCGTTCGGGATGTCGTAGTGACGTGTGCGCCACGTGCAGTTTTGGCACAGCTCCCAGGAAAAACATGCGCACAGACTTCCATGAATCGATTGCGTGCGATTCGCACACGTGCGCTGGATTTTTCTCACTTGCGCCACCGATTTCGGCACAAAGTTATTCCATGAATCGGCCCCAATGCAAGAGGATTTAGCTTAGCTCTTCCACTTTGACAATCTTATTATTTTCTTTGGTCCTTCAGCTATGCAGTGGTAGACTACCACATACTCATGATTATGCAATTGCAATTAGAACATTTTATATATGCAATCTCATCAACTTGAACCAGTCGATTTTATTTATTTATTGATTTATTTATTTATGCATTTATAAAAGTGCACCTAATCCAATGGTATATAGGTGCATTTCTTGAAAATTACAGTGATGTTAAAGTAGGGAAAGTCATTACATACTTTATTGTGCAGCTATTTTAAACTACCCATGCAAACCAACATTTACTTTAGCATGGAACGCATAGTAGTAGTGATTTGTATATGTTTTACATTCATTAGGTATTGTATCAATAGATATATATATATATAAGTGTAAAAACATTTGTTTTTTGAATTTGTGTCTCACTCTTACTCACAGTCTCATCAATCATCGGATGACTCGTTATATTTATGAACCTCTACGATAACAGGGAAAATCTTCCACTCACATTTAGACCAGGCTTATTTATTAACCTGTTGGTACCGCAAAGGTCAATTTAGTGCCAAATCTGACACCTTGCAAATAGATCTGCATGAGGTACTTTATTTATTCATGTAGATTCTTATTCTCACAACCACATTGATTATCCTGCTTCTCTGCAACTTGGATGGACTGTCTCTCCCTCAGATGTCTTCCCCACACTAGTCACCAGGACATGCTTCTTTCAGAAAACCAGGTTGGCTTCGGCTGATCCTTGTCAGACCAATGCCCATTTGCTGAAATTAGATTTGTGTTCCAGCCGCCTTTCTCTTGCAGACCTGCTTGTCTGACCCACAGATAGGGGCATCCATGGGCACTTTTTGTCATACATTTCATTTTCGGGCCTATGTGTGGTTGTTGGATGGTGTTTCTCTTGACAATATTGTTACAATTACTACACCATAGATATGAGGAATGTGCCTTTCTTCCATGTAGAGTTTGTTGTGTATCTGGATGACTTCTTTCTGCTCTCACTAATCTGTCTCTGAAATTCCTCCCGCTTCTAAAAGCCAGCATGGGTGGTCTTGGGAATAGATTTTGGAGGAGTGTGTCATGGGGTAAGTATTTCCAGTTGCTACAAATGATCCTACGTTGATGTATACTTTTCCTTGAAAACTCTGAGATGTTGAGAAGAGGAATTCCCTTATTGCCTGGTGTTGGATGTAACAATGTCATCCTGTCAACTGTATCTGCCTTCTGTTTTTCAAATTACACAATCTCAGAGGGATATACTCTTGACATGAATTTGTATTTCTTGTCTGTGTATTCTTTCTCAAGAGATTCTGTATTGGTAATTATTCTCTTGATATGTAAGAATTGGCCATATAGAAGATTTGTCATCTATCTAGGGTGAAAGCTTGCATAATGTAAGACATTATTGATATTTGTAGGCATATGATACATGTTGTTTTCTAAGCCAGTCTTAGTTATTTTTAGCTGTACACCCAAAGAGTGTAAATAGGGCTCTCTTATATCCATCGTAAATTTGCTATAAGTGTGTACCTTGTTGAGATAGTTATAAAAATCCATCAGCTGAGATTTGGTACCCAACCATATGCCAAATATATTGTCAATATACCACTTCCAGATAATCAGGTTGTTGGACCAGTTGGTGTTCTCTAGTATATATAGTCTCTCAAAATAGAACATGAAGATGTTTGCGTAAGAAGGTACCATTGCTGAGCCCATCGATGTACCTGAAATGTGGGCATAATATTTGTTATCATACCTGAAGTATCTATTATGTCGGATAATGTATAACAGTTAAATAATAAACTGTTAGCCCTTTGGTGTCATCTATTAGGGTAAGCCATTCAACTGCGTCTAAGCCCTCATGACGAGCTCCTGTGATATACGTCCAAGGTACATTCCTTTTCACATGGGTGGCTTGATGATTTCTATAAGGCTAGGGTGCATGCAGCAAAATGTTCCCAAATTATTATTTCTTAATAAACCTGCAGGATCTATCCCTCTCTGTATACTAGGATTATGTTTATTGCACAAAGCGTTGCACTCTTTGTCCGTTCAAATGAACTAGTTCTTCTTTTATGACTAGTGCCGTTACTACGGCAACAACATAAACACATGGCAGAATACAGAGAAGTCTGTTCTCTACAACTCGTGCCATCACCACAGCAACTATATATATATGCATGCGGCGAGGCAAGGGTAACAGTTTGCACGTGCAGACCTACTCAGAATGGTCAGTCCATACTGAACGAGGGTAAGATAACCACTTTTGTTTTACCATACATTGTGATACATAATGTAATTAGATGATATATGGATACAATATGCTCTAAGTTATCTTTGCATTTTTTTAAATACATGGGCCCTCATTACGAGATTCACGGTAATGGAAAAATGATGCCGGTAAGGGAATACCAGCACCGCATACTGCTCCGCATACCGCTCTGGACTATTACAAGTCGACAATCCGGTATCAGTGCCACCGCTGAGACCGTGCACCCCATACCGGCATGCACACAGCCCTTCGTGCCGGCAATACCGGGATGGCGCTAACCAGAGGACATCACAAGTCATGCGGACATGCAACTACTGGTGGTACAAAGGCGTTAATAAAGGATACCGGGATGGCGGCATCACCGGCAACGCATATCACCCGTTAACAGAAATGTACAGTGTTCCCAACTGCGCCAGGTGCACACAATCAGCACAGGTGGTGGCAATGGAGTCTGGCCCAGCACAAAGTAGCGCACCCACACACCACACCCCTTTCCACACCAAAATGATCCCACTTGCAGTTGCGATATTAGGGCTGGAGGACATGCTTGCATTGCTACACCAGCAACAACAACAACAGGCACCACAGAGGAGATGCAGGAGGAGAATGAGGGTGAGACAGGCCAAGCAAGTCCCACCAGTGCAGCCAGTGGTACCAAGCAGGCAGCTTCCAATCACTCACATCAGAGCCAGTCCATTCAACCTAACCCCTGAGCAGATCCACACCCTGTACCGCCTCGACTGGGACACCATCACCACCATTGTGGACATGATACACGACGACATTGTCAGCCTGATTGAAATACGCACTGCCATCCCCCCTCTACTGAAGGTAGTGTCTGTGCTCCACTTCCTGGCCATAAGCACCTACCAGCACACAGTGGGGCAGATGCATGGCATATCACAACCTTGTTTTTCACGCATGATAAACCAAGTGCTAGATGCCCTCCTGAAGCACTCAAGCGACTACATATCCCTACCACGGACTGCCCAGGAGATCTTTGACACTAAAGTTGGCTCCAATGCACTGGCAGACATGCCAAATGGTATCGCTGCTCTTGATGCACCCATGTGGAATAGGTGGTTCCGCATGCCATGGAGGTGGTGTAGCACAATCGTAAACTATACCAATCAATCAATGTGCAGATGGTATGTGACTCCAGCAAGCTCATCACCCATTGTTGTGCCGATATCCCGTATCAACTCATCACTCAATGGTCCTGCGGAACTCCACGCTACCATGCTACATGGAGTGACATGCAGGATGATGTGCCTGGCTGCTTGGTAAGTTGCATGACAGGCACATGGCAGTGTAATGGGAGGAGAGATGCACACATCACCCTGGTGTGATTGGGGTGGTGACTGCACAATGTCCATACTGCAAAACACTGTGCCCCAAAGCATCCCAAACTGAACATGACACCCAAACCCCATAGTAATGATGGGAGCTGCACCCCAATGACAACATGCCTGACTTGCAACCAGCCCACGCCCCACAACACGTCCAATGCACATCATCAGTCTTTACCCTCTGTAACACAATCCAGCAACATGCTGTGAGTATGCACAATGTAAATGACTGCAGCAAAACATAACACAAGACATGCATCCATGAGTGTGCACAAATCAATCCCACCAAGGGAATACACTGCTTGTCACTGGGCCACCACCACAGTAGCGCTGCATATCACCATGGGAATAGTAAGCGCTGAATGAGAAATCATGATGAGACTTGTACCAATGCTGCTAGTAAAAAATCATACTAATCACTACACATCACATTAATGATACCAAACACAGCAGTAGGCATCCACAGTGCAAGAACACCAGCAAGGAAGTGGACACCCTGCGTCATCTGGACAATGCAGCCCACACCTGTAGACCGTGGGACAGCACACATTGTGGCAAGTTAAAATATGTGCATACATCCAGGGACATGTTCATGTGAACAACAAATATCTGCAGGTATGTGAGTGATAAGTACAGGTGTCATTTTAGGAATTGACTTACACAAACCTTATTTTACACCCATGCAGGTGATGGTGGCTATCCCTTCAAGCCGTGGCTCCTCAGCCCTGTCCAGAACCTGCAGAACAGGCACGAAGATGACTAAAATCGTGCCCATACCTGTACCCGTGTGGTGATCGAGCAGTCCTTTGGCCTGATGAAGGCACGGTTTTGCTGTCTCAGCAGGTCGGATGGGGCACTCCTGTACGGCCATGAGAAGGTGGCCAAGATCATCATGGCATGTGGCATGCTGCACAACATGTGCATCCGACGGAACATGCCTCTGCCCCCTGACATTGAACAGCAACCACCAGGTGAGGATGAAGATGATGAAGAAGATGGGGTTGCACATCATCCAGGTGGTGATGCAGAGGAGGGACGTGCTGTGCGCCAGTCTGTGATAGGCCAATATTTCTAAGAAACTTGGATACAGAGGGTGCCATGAATGTGGGACTCAGGGCACTGGGTGTGGGGGTACATGGACACTATGCACTGTAAACCAATAAAGCACACATGCACAAGAAGCAATGTCCAGTCATGTGATTTTTCTGCTACACAACAGATATATTAAATAGGAAATATGAAAAAAGTGCTCTGACCCTCCACCTCACACACACACACCCCCTACCCCCCCTGCAACTCCCCCACACACCTCCTCCCTCTCCCCCCACAATTCCCCCAAACACCCCTCCCCCCACCCCCCACAACTCCTCCACACACCCCACCCCCTCCCCCACAACTCCCCCACACATGGTGTGCAATGGTATGCTACATGAGTCTGCATAAGCCTGCACATGCAGGCTGACCCTGCTACTTCTGTCCTCTGTCGGACTCCGGGGGCGGCATGTCGGGGCGCAGCCTGGTGCGCACAGACCTGTGCAGGGGGGTCGCCTGTGTGGAGCTGGACGATGACCCCGTGGCCGCATGTTCCACTGTTGGGGCAGGACGCTGAGCCTCCAAGGCATCGCAATCCTGGAAAGGACCTGCCTCACTGCCGACAGCTCGTCACAGATGCGTAAGGTGCTAGACTCAATGGCACCTTTCATGGCCGCAGTGTTCTCTCGGGCCTCCTTCCTTGTCAGGTCACCATCTGAGACATATTGTTTTACAAACCCTGTCAGCTCCTGCTGCCGCCCCTCCATTTGTGCCATTCTCAACTCCCCGTCCCGGACCCCTGTGGAGGTGGATGGGATGTCTGGCAAGGGGCCCAATACAAGTGGGTCTTCTGTGGGGGTCCAGGCCGCTGGTTCTGCCTCTCCTCCAGACTGGACGTGCATGGTGCCTTTGGGTGTGCTTAATAGGGTGTACTGGGGTGTTTGGCCGGGGGTGGGTGTGCCACCAACTTCCACTGAGCAGTTGTCTTCCTCAGGGACACATACCTCGCCTTGTGATTGTCCCTCATCACCACTCTGGGGCGCTGTGGCAGCTGCCTCCTCTACTGAGCTGTTAGCAGCAGACAGGGTCCCATCTGCCACTGGCTCAACTGCATTGGATTCCACGGGTGTCGGCACTGTTGGTATAGCGGCTGTCCTTTGACGCCCCTGTGCCTTGGCATCCTGTGTTGCCTTGCCCTCGGTGGCTGATGTGGCTTGCCTGTGCCCTTGGACGTGGAAGGCCTGTTGCTGTCTTCCCTGGCCCTCTTTGATGGAGTGGTGGCTTGTGCAGCAGAGTCCTGTGAATCGCTGTCAGTATCAGAGCCTTTGGGGGACAAAAGAGGGACGGCATCAGTGATGGTTGTACATGCATCATGCATACAATGGTATTAGTGCAGTTGTACACATTTGATGACTTGATGTCTTACAGTTGTAGCATACATGCTGCTTGTTACATGGTGGGGTTATTCAGGCATATGTCTGCTTCACACATGTGTAAGGTGGTGTATGCTGTGTGACATGCCTTTGTGTTGTGGACTGTGTGCAGTGTGACACATGCCGTTTCCTTGTTTGTGGGGTGTATCTCCGGTATGGCATTGCTGCATGCATGTGAATGTGATTGTGTTGGGGACAGCATCTAGGCAGGGATGTGTCCATGTGTGTGTGATGGCCCATGCATTGGCTCATGTCACAGTCACATTGGTGGCCCATCATCATACTTTGCATCACAGTGCTTTGTTTGGACACTCGCCTCCATCTGCCAATGATGGCGCTCCACATTCCATATTTCCCACTCCCTCTATGGACTCCATTCCAATGGTGCTGGCACAAGTTTCTTCCCATCGGGTGAGTTTTATGGGTGAGTTGGACCCACCGCCAGTACCCAGACCCTAGCTCCGATTAGCTAATAAGATATTGCGCACACGGAGGCGCATGTCATCCCAGCCATTTTTTACGTCCTTTACGGTGCGGGGGGTGGTGCAAACCGCACTGACCTTCTGGGCCACTAGCTCCCATACCTCTTTCTTTTTCAGCTGTGCAGCTCTCTTGAGGTCTGTGGCAAAGACCACGTCTTCATTCTCTGCCAGTGTGTCGGCCAGCATGTTTAATTCATCCTCTGAGAATCTCTCCTTTCTCTGGCAGGATGCCCCTTTTTTATGGCCTTTGGCATTGTGCTGGAGGTGTGGATGCAGATGTAGCTGGTGGTGTGAGGCTCCAGGTCCTGTATCTCGAGGATTGCCATGGATTGTGTTTGTTAAGATAGCCGCTGTGCCATTTCCCGTTTCCGGACCCGTTATTGCCAATACCCGCTATTTAGGGGTGGATGAAGGCGGAGGAGGTGGATTAAGGCGGAGGAGGTGTCAGCGCTTTCCATGATGCCGTTAACTGGGGTTTTGGGGTCATTTACGGCATGCCGGTACAGACGATACCGGCATGCCGCTACGCGCATGCACGCATTCTCGTAATCGGCCGCTGTTAGCGGCATCAATGCTACCCGGATGCGGTATTACTTCCAGGCCGGTAAGGTTTGGTTTTTACCACAATTCTCGTAATGAGGCCCATGGTCTCAAAGTGCAGGGTAACTTTTAGGTAATTCATCTTTATTTTTGTATTCCTTCTTACTTGGCTCTAAAATGGATATTCAAATATTCACATAAATTTTGGTAAAGGGTGTTTGGTTCTTTTGACTATTTCCAGTGATATTCTTCGCAACTTGAACCCCTAGCGATTTGAGACTTACCAATAACAGAGTTTTGCAGATGCTAGTTTGAGGTAGTTATTACTATTTGTTCACTACCTTGCTTGAATCTTAGATTGTGAAATATGTATCCTCACATTTATCTTGTGCATACTGCACACCAAGGTATAGTAATACAGCACGTGGATACTATTCCGACAATGGAATGAACAAACACGCAGACATTACTTTCTTTTGCACATGGGAATAGGTGTAATCACAGGCCTCAAAGATATATCACAGTTTCACGCATTGACAATATGGGCCTAATTACGACCCTGGCGGAACGGGTTAACGGGTGCCGCAAAAGGATGTAGACCCGTTAAACCTGTTCCGCCACATTACGAGGTCTCCTCGCGGGACACGGTAAGCACGCCTGGTAAAACCAGGTGTGCTTACCGGGTCCCGCGAGGTGAAGAGGGAGCAAACAACGGGCCACTTGTAATCGCCCCGTTGTTTGCTCCCTCTCCCATTCAGCCCTATGGGGGCTGAAATGGGAATGGGGAAGGTCCGGGTATTTGGAGGGAGGAATTACCGGGTCCTCCGAACTCGGAATGGCCCGGTAATTCCTCATTCTGTGAACCCAGACCCGGACGCGATTTCGGCCAAGGTCGTAATGAGGCCCAATGTCTTTTAAAAGGCACGACACACGACAAACTAAAATATGGTCATTTTGAGTGCAGAAAATATATGCATTTTGTAAATTAAGAAGAGACATATTTTGTATATATAGACCTAAAGAGCACAGTTATATATTATACTGACAGGCTGTCATATTATGTTGTAGACTGTTGAATTTCACCTGATGAAGGAAGCCTGAATCTCGAAATGAGTTCTGCTGATGATTTCAAAGTACATTGAGAAGACTTCTACAAACATTGTCACAAGTTAATAGTTGTAAGGATAATGCGGCTCTATTGCTCTATTGCTGACTTCAATACCAGTTTTGGTTATAAGATAAAGTGGACAAAATCTGAGGTGATGCCCCTTATTGTTAACGTCAGAAAGATTGAAATTCAAGTAGTGTTCGGAGATGATGAAGTATTTGGGCGTTTGGCTAACTAGCAGGATCAAGAACATAATATCAGAGAACATGAAGGTATTGCTTCTAGTTCTTAAACAAGACTTAGAAAGATGGAAATTGCTAAAACGTTCCTTGTGGGGAAAGGTTAATGCTTTATAGATGGTCTCAACTCCAAGAATGACTTACTTGATTTGCATGTTACCATTACACGTTGCTAAATCTAGGTGGAATGATTTTGATTTTCTGTTACAAAGTTTCCTATGGGATTATAAACCACCTACAATGAAACTATGTAAACTGCAATTACCTCAGGAGAAGGGGGATCTGGGTTTACCAAATGTTCTTGCGTTTATTGGGCGATTTTTTGGGCAATTACTGGATCTGAAACCAGATGAGTGGGCTAGAACTGAGGATTGCCTGTTAGGCCCATTAGCCCCAAGAGATAGTCTATCATCTTTGTCAAAGCAGGCTGCGAAGGTGGTCTAGTACCTAATAAATTGTTGATCTCCAGGTAGGATTGGATCTGGAGGTAAAGCATATGCAGGCCTTGTAATATGGCTTTAACAGCAGCTGTGGGGGGTTCACATAGCCAGTAGTGGCCCTCTTACCAGAGGTGTGTACTGCATTTTGCCTCAGAACTCACCAGCAATATTTACAAAAGTAGTCAAAAAAGAGTGTACGGCAGGCAAGAAATATCGCAATTTATTCTGGGCAACGCTACAGCATGGAAAGAATGCGTAACAGACCTGCATGAAAAGAGCTGTTGAAGTTACGCCCCAAAGATGAAAACATTTATAATGGTAAAAACGAATTTGGATCAAAACACATTGCAACATTAGGTCAATCCCCCAAAATAAAGCTAATTGGCAGAGCTATAGTGGTCCCCTATAACTGCACATACATTATAATGATTGGGTCCCACAAATCTTACTACACCACTCTTGACCCCCGCTGTGACATCACAGTCCAACACACGGTTCCCACATCATGTTGCCAAACCATTGAGACATTTGAGATGACACACAGAACTTTATTCATGTGCCGCCGGACATCTCCACCTGTTTCCCATGAGAGCACAATCGATTGTGACACTACAAGAGACTTGAACTGTTAGCAAGTTATGGACTTTATGTTGTAGCCTAGGAACGCCTTGAGCCACTTTCCAGGCTGAAATGTGGTGAGGGCTATTTGAAACTGCCATGTGGCATTTTGAAACTGTCAGTAGATCTGATTCCAGAACTAATATGCTGAATTATAAAATGGTTGTACATTTGCTGCCTTCCCCCGGCACCCATGAGCTTCGCTTCCTGACCACAAATTTATTGAGAGCTGTTTATATCCTGGGAATGTGTAGTTTGCAATGTGCTGCCAGCCTCTACCACTGGTAGGCACATTAATAAACTGCACATTTATTTTCTAGTGAGACTGAGTAACCAGGCCTTTTTGCAATGCATAAATATAATGTTATGCTCCACATACTCACCTGTAATTCAAGCATTATTACCTCTAGGTTATTAATTTAAAACAGCATTAATTGGGGAATTCACCAGCCTATTGCATAAGCCTATGTGGCCATCACTTAATCCCTCCTCCCCTTTAAGTGGGCTATTCCCTCCGCTGATATGTTTACGCCTTTTTACCATGCTGAACTTACCTTTCCACCAGTGGTCGAAGTGAGCGGGTGCGGTTGGAAGCAGTGCCCATCTTCTGTTTTTAAATTACGTTTTACTATTGTTATACATTTGTTTTAAAAAGAAATCGTTCCAGAATGGTTTGTTTTAAAATAAAAGTATAGGAAGCGGTTGAAACTTGTACTTTCAGTGCACTGCACTGAACGTTCCCTTAAACAGCAGGCCATGTGTTTGGGGGTTTGTATTGTTTGTTGGAGGGAGCGTGGTGATGGGCTTTGTGGCGAATTGGGCCAGGCCAGTAGGGACCTACTTCCTTTCGTACACTTCGACTACTGATTTCCGCTACAGGTGATTGGCTACAGGTGATTGGTAGAGGCAAGCAAATTCCTTCACCATGGGTTAGGGACATTACCAGCTTCTATGTCACTCACGGTGGTCATGAAGGCTATTAGCACCCCAACCACATGCCTGCGGTAGTAAAATTGATAATGTTGCCAAATGATTCGTTTTCAGAATGAGGGCAAACATATTTGCACGATTTCATGGAAGAAAGTGGGGACTAATGAAAAATGTGCAACATGTAAATGCATATCAGGTGCTTGTGAGCAAACCTCTTTCAGCAGAGGAGGAAGGTGCCTAGTTGAAGAATGTATTTACAGTGAGAGACCACATAGGTGAGTGCTAGTGACAGGTTTGCATGATGGGGTAGTGAACCAGAAGAATAGGTGCATGAAATTAACAGAGAGGCACATTAAAGAGGGTACAATTGGGAGTCATCTTCCTAGTACTGTGGGCTTTCAATGACACATTTGCCACACCATCAGAGGGATCTGATGGCCTGGCACCCTAACATCAGTTGCTACCAGTAGTTAATGCCTCCGTCTCACCCATTGTGTGCCATGAGAGTGTCAACATTCCAAATTTGCCAACCTTATGATCACAAGTGCATCAAGGCCCATTGCTGAGGTCTCTGTGCTGGTACAGGCTGCAAGAGACTGCCACTACTGGCTTTTCTGCAATTACCACCCAGGTCTAACATCTTGGGTGCTAAGCTGGAATAGGCCACAGGGAGCCACATTCTGTTTATTCCACAAACTAAAAATAAGATATCTACTATGGAAATAGTGGCTGTGCCTCTTTTACTTCCATTGGAGAATGTTCACAGAGGAGGGGGTGTAGTGGGGCAGAGGCAAGGAGGAAGCAGATGTGGTTCAAGAGATCTTTGTCCGTATGATGCTCACATAAGTGGGACATTGGGTGGGGACTCATTACTTGTGCCCAAAAAGGGAGCAGCCTGATTCACAAAAGCCATCTGAATGATTGCATCTTAGATGCTCTCACATTGATGCCTATTCTCCACCTTTGCACATTTGCACAAACCAGGGGATGTTTCTGCACATTAAAAGGTAATCCTGATTTCACAAATGGGATGCACTTTTAAATGTGTTTAAATGAGGGTAATCAACCTGTGCCCATTGTGAACACGCGCAGGGGGACTTTGGTTAATGTGGCCCACAAACAACAAAGAGAGCACCTTCTCCCATATGGATGAAATCTTCTCTGGACCCCCACCTTGGTAAGATTTTTATGAATGCATTGTCAGTTAGTAATTGTGACTTCAACATAAGTAGATGTCCACTCATACCCTTACCTACAAGCTGTCAGAGAATGTGTGTCTCTTCCATTAATCCGCCAATAAAATAGTCTTTTGTTCATAACAACAGATGTCTCTTAATATCTCTATACGTCTCTAAATATAGGGGTTGGTCAAAGGCAATGTAAATGCAAGTTCGTGGCTGCACATTCTACATAAGAAGTATTAAAGACTCTGGGATTGACACTGAATGCGTCCCAATACCCCGTTGGACGTATTTAAGTCAAAAGGGGCATAATGTAAAACACATCTACATTTCTCCTGTGCATATATTGGTTAAATTAGAATTAGAAATGAATTAAGATTTCTAATAGTCTCACATGTCCATACTCATCTGCAGGCCCTTATTATGAGTAAGGAGGATTTCTGAATGGAAATACCACCAAGGTTAAATGTTACACAAGGGTATTTCTGGGTATCCCTCTAATGAGAAGTTATCGTACTTGTTGTCTATAACAGATGCTAATTTCCTGAAATACTACATGTGATCTTTCTGGAAAATGATATTGTTTCTTTTCCAAATGTGTTTTAATTGAATTCATCGCCCCTCCTGTTTTGATGATGGTCATTGATTGCATACAATAGTGGTTCAAACTGTGTACAGTTTATTACACTTTTGAAATGCACAAAAGGGTACTTTTTAAATGCACAAGGAGGAAATTGTTATCCTTTTGTTCATTGCAAAGCAAAGGTTGTTAAATGGTGGCAGTACCCTTCAGTATAGGAAAAAGACTTCGAAGAAGTTCAGAGAATTAAGTGTGTATCTACACCTTTTCAGTGGAGGTACATTGTAATTAATTAATGAGGTGTCTCACCACATAATATCACAGTTAATACAACAGACAGTATTATTATCAAGCCCATATACAAGGAGCAGGTAAAATCAGGCTGTGGGAAAAGACACTAGATCCAATGTTTAGAACACGGCCCACCATTTAGGCCTTCACTGTCAACCGCTGTCTCACCTGTCTCTGCATTTTAGGACTCCCCCCACACAGGTGGACTCTAGAACTTTGCAAATGCCATACACCTCACTTCTTCACAATAACTTGTAAAACTGATAATAACAGTTAATACAACCTGGAAAGGAAATCTTGTGGGGCAGCGACAAGTGTTGGATCAGCCAGTGGAAGAGGAGACACTGTGGGCATGCACCAGGAAAGTGTGCCAGGGCTGGGCATGAGGGCTTGGACACACTTCTCACAGTGGGGTACAAGGCAAAGTAAATAGGGAAATAAAAGGGTTACAAAAGGAAAACACTTTAATGTATTAGCAAGTGTCTGGGTACCCTACAAAACATAGTCATACAAATATGTGAATCTACTGCATACCCACTTGGGTCTAACCACTACCATGCCAACCGCCTTCCAAGAAACTCCAATCTCTGGCTCTTTACTGAAATCACCTCTTTCTTGAAGATAATTGCTCTTCCTCTGGTGTGAACTGTTACTCCTTCTCGTGCTTACTGACACCTTTGACAAGGAGTTCTCACTTTCTGCTTCCACTAGGCTTTGTACTGCCTACTACATCCACATTTTCAACAGACGAATGATACCATCTATACACTGTGTTGCTGTTCCAGATTCTACCATCTGCATTTCTAACCACACAATATTTATTTATTTTTTACATTTATAAAGCGCTCACACAGCCCGCAGGCATTGAGGCGCTGTTACAAGAATTGTTTGTTTTTCTTAGTTGGTAATTGTGGTTTTTTTTGTCTTAGTTACGTATTTATAACACGCTTAAACACCCAGAGGTTTCTAAGCGCGGACCCGGGGATCGAACCTGGGTTGCTTCGTGCCGTCTTGCTTCCAAGACGCGCACGCTGCCACTGAGCTATCCTGCCGGGACGAGAGACACAAGAGAATATCTTCGTCGGTTTGTAGAGACACAGATATCTTGGTGCTTGCCCCTTCCAAATATTGGACAATGTTATCCAGATCCCACTGCAACTGTATAATTCTGTGTGATAGCTGCTTTCCATTATCATAAAATAACCTGTTCTCCATTTAGCTGCGGACAATTCTTTTGTTCACCTCATTTCAACTAAAGTCTGTTTTTCCTGACCACACACCCATGCTGGGCATATCACAATATTGGCTTTATAACTCTCAGCAGTTCAAAAGATAAAATACTGTAGGGTAAGCCCAAGAACCCATATTATAAATAATCCAATGAGCCAATAAAAGTGCACGGAAGCAAGAAAAACAATGGTTTATTGCATGAAACCGCAGCTGGAAACAATTCACGAATCATTCAACATTACATCATTAAATTGTGGTTTATATAGTGAGAAGTGGAGTTGATTATTACACAATGTTTAAAGATTCATGTTAAATCCCATTCTGTGATTGGATAGTCTTGGTTGTGCTATAGTTGATTCTATACAATACCTAGCCCTATTGGCCTATCCTAGCCCTTGTGACCATTCTAATGATTACCTCATGGCAATAATCTGATGGTGGGATCATCTAATTTAATACAGTTTTGATTGGACTGATGACAGGTTAAAATGTTTTGCATACAACTTTGTTGCCCATTGGCTATGTCCCTTCCAATGTTCTGGGGTGGGTTGCTTCATCATAATTAGCCAATCATATTGTCAATGTTCACAGATTGGCAACAGAAAAATAATACTTAACATCCTTTGTCATGGGACTCAAAGGTTGGCACCAAGTTGCCGTTCTCACTCTTGTGACTGTTCAACTGGCAGCTAGTACTGAGAGTTCTTATTGGAACATGTTACCCTTCTCCTTCCTTTCTCATGATGTGCCTCCATGACTTCATGGGGCGTGCTTCTTCGCCTCTTGCTCCGGGAAAATCTTCACATCTAAATAGTGTATTTGTGTATGCCTGATGGTGAATGGCCCTATTACTTATGAATACCTATAATTCGGGGGTTTGATTCTCTTGGTCCTGAATACCAGTTTCTTCCTTGGTTGGGGTGCTAACATTGCTCTGTATTTATAATTCCATTCCTAGGTGGATGTTGTCATACAGGGGGCAGTTTGTGTCTTCTCCCTGGTCAACTTGTCTTGTACACCCTTTTGCTCCTTTCAAATTCTCTACAGCTGAGTCCTTCACCATGCTGATTTCTAAAGCACTGGATAGGCATTTTACTTGATACATGTTTCATTTACTCCAGACTTGGGGACCTGCTGCCCTTCGGATCCTAGCCCATCCCTTGTGAATCTCTTATACCCTTTCTCGCGTGCTCTTGGCAAAGTTGTAAAACAAGGAACTGTGATTTAAATCTGAATAGAGGTTTTGAAAATGATGTTTTGAAAATGAAAATCTCTAACTAACACAAAATGATCTACAATAAATGGGTTCTCTACAAAGAACTTTGATGATATTTGAATGATAAATCTTACAAAATTTTCTTTGAAACAAAGGACTGTGTGAAGGCTATATTTGCAAATTTAGATTTGGGTATTGGATGCAGACTTGTATTACGAGAACAAGGAACTGAAATATACAATTTGGCTTCATGCAAAGAATCTGTATGCTAAAGACAATATTTGATCATCAAAATCTGGACAGTGAACACAGGTTCTGAAAATAAAAATTAAAAAATCCAAATATAAAAATTGAAAATTAGCTTTGCATCATATTTTTCTCTTTGGTGCATGAAATCTAGAGATTAATATTTAAAGACGCATCAGTACTGCTGGGAAAACACAGCCGTCAATTTTTAGTCAAGTGACAGGGATACCAAACTTAGTTCATAGAAACTCGTCCAGATACAGAGTGATTGTTTGCATATAGATTGAGATACTTATGTTGTGTTTTAAATGTGCTACCTTTTAGTGTTTCTAATGGGTGCTTATGTATGTGTGTGTAAGTGTGTGTGTGTATTGCTGGCTACTGTCTACCTTACCTCAATGAGAGTTCTCGAAAATGAGTCAATTCTCTTGTCAAATTCACCTAAGGCTTGTGAGTTGTGCATGCTGTCTGGGCATCTGGTCTTGAGTGTGGTTTCAGTCCTGTGTTTTATGGGCTTCCTTAGTTTGTATTTTCTCTTCTGTTTGGGACATTATATGTTCATCCGAACAATACCTATGGTTGAATGTGAAGTGAATCAATGTGCTACACTACTGTTAATGACTACCTGCTTCGTCCTAGTTATACCCTGGAGAACTTCATGTGCCAAGTTAATTACTTTACGTTCTTATACATTCTGTTAAAATAATGTCAACACACGTGCAAATAAACCCCCCTTCTATGTGTAGTTAATCAATGGCCCTCCACAAAGCCTCACACTTACGTTCCTGAAATACTATCTTGGTGGCTTCACATTCTTCCTGGCTACCATCTAACTATCCAACATTTTGTCAGTTAGAATTGCAGCATCTAATTTTTCCTTGGATAACACTTTCTTCTCAATGGAAAGTAGTTGGTCTTCAACTGCAACATCATCTGTCATTTGCTATTTCTCTTAGTCTAGGCAAACTCTCAGCCACTTTGTTTTTGATAACTGAGACATAGTATATGTCCCTGTTTAAGTTTGTAACCGATTTCCTGATGCAAAATGCCATCTTATCCAAGTCTTTAGTTATAAGTGTTTCCCTTAGCGGCTTGTGGTTAGACCTTAATTCAAAATGGGTGCCCCCTTTTAAATGGGCATTGTTTTTCCAGTACACATTTGATTGCCAATAGGTCTTATTGTATAGTGGAATCATTATTTCAGCCTCCTTTATCAGTCTTGAAGCAAAGGTAATTGTGTATTCTCTGCACCCATCTCTCTGTGTTAAAATTGCTCCCAGACCATCAATACTAGCATCAGTGGTATCAATACTTTTTTTGGATGGTTGATAATTTAGTAAAACATTGCACATTAATCCTTGGAAAACAGACACAGCTGTTACTACTTTGAAATTTCAGATATCTCTATTAAAACCGGCCCCTGCTCAAGACTATTGGTGTTTATATTGATGCCTCTCTTAGCATGAATAAGCATGTTTTCCAGGTGAAGAATTCCTGTAACTACACTACCCGCCTCATTAGACTAATCAAGCCCTTCCACTCTACAACTAATACTGCTAACCTCGCTATTGCTCTGGTCAACTCTAAACTGGACTATGGAAATAGCCTATTGGCAGGCACTTCTGCGTCCAACCTGGCCTTGTTACAGGTGGCTCAGAATAATGCTGATCGAGCTGTTTGTGGTTTGGTCATCATATCACTGAGGGTTGTAGATCTCTGCATTGGCTTCCAGTTAAACATTCTGTCACCTATAAAAATTCTTGTCCTTACTTACAGTGTCTAAGTGACAGACCACTTCCTTATTTGATGAAAAGGATTAGGCGACTCTCCATCTCCCATCTTCTCCGATCTAACAATTCGAATAGACTCGAGCAGCCTCACTTCAGACTGGCTTGATTTGGCGGCATCTGCTGTGATTCTATTGCACCTCACAAGTGGAACTCGCTGCCCACTGATCTTTGTCTTTGCCATGAACTTTCCTCATTGAAGAGTTCTCTAAAAACTCATCTCTTTAGTTCCAATGACTAAGCTCCTTACTTCCTCCCGTCTCTTTTTGGTTTTCTAGACGTCCTGTTTCTTCTCTTACATGCTGTGCACTGAGGCCCCTGGGCAAGTTGAGCCTATACAGCATTGTCACACACTGAACAAATCCTTCCTGCGATATAAAAGTGGTGAGCATTTTTTGAGGATGGACGCAATTTAATTTGATAGTAACCAGATTTAATATCCAATGTTGAAAACATCTTTCACTGCCCTGTGTGCACAGTAGCTGCATTATGTTGGGCAAGGCGTGCCCGTTTGGAACAATGCAATTACTTAAGTACCTAAGGTTTGTAAATAATCACAATTTTTTGTTCAGTTTGTGCACCACTATGAGATGGAATACACATTCCTCAGATTCTTGTGACAAAATAAAATTGGTACACTTCTGAATTTGTCTACTACTAGTGGAGAAACAGCTTTAATCCTTCAGGCACCAAAACCTTTACTGAAAATACAATGTTCCTTTATTTTGCTTAACTGTTGCATAACTTGCACTTCTGACAATCAAAAAAAATTCTTCTGCATTTGGGTCCAATTATATTCCAAATCTGGTTTGTGTCGCCAATCAAGAAGTGGGAGATTGTCATTTCGGAAAACATGTACCTTTAGTTTTGCTCCACGATCCAGACCATCCTTCAAGTTCAATGCATTTTCCTCCATGCAATACAGAATTGATATCAATTTGATTGAGTGGTATTTCACTTTTAAAAATTGTCTTAAATATTTTCTATGATACCAGTGCATATTTTGCAACTGTGTCAATTACTATACTTGTGTTTTTGATTGCCTCCATTATAGATACATTTTTGTTTCCGTTTCAGCCTCCTCAACTTCTCTTGTCTTTGTGGTTTCTTCAGGATTCGTTTTCCCTACAAGTGTCTCTGTTGTCTCTGTTTCTACATCCTCTATTACAAACACTGGTTCATCTCACTATTCACAGATCTCCTCAATGCAGTTGGTTGAGAATGATGCGCTTATATTACACTGTATGCATATAACTTTAATGGCCGGGCATTTGTCATTACTTCATATGTGAAATGAGCCATTACATCTATAACAACTTCTTTTATCTTCATTATCAGCCCTCTCAATTCAGAAATGTAGCTTCAATTCTTTAATGGAGGTTTCTTCTTGTCTGCTAATTTGGCATATATGCCATGCACATCTGAAATTTCAGATGGTTCCTGTATCTTACTGTCCACCATTTTATTATGCTCGACTTCTTTGATACACTTTCTGGTATACTTCACTCCTCTCTTATTTAACCATCCCTAACATGGTGAGCAACCACCATTAAATTGTTGGGGGGAGGGCTCTAACCCTAGATGTCCCTTTATGATTGTGGTGTGTGTGTGGTAAGCAGCATTACATTGCACAATGACTGTGCAGTCATTGTTTCAAAGTAAATTAGTTGCATAAAATGACAACATGGAAGCAGGGTGAAGGAAGGAATGAAGGGCCTGTCTCCTGTTGGAAGGATGATTTTTTGAATTACACTTTTTTTTAGAAAGCACACGTGAATGGATGCATCGAGCCCCATGGACTGTCACTCAGACAATTGGTGGACTTTATGAGTTTGACTAAGGAACGTCACTTTTAGTGGATGAGTCTGGAGGTTTTCTCATGGACAAACTACCTTTCACCCGTGGGGGCAGTTGGATTTTGGGCATTGCCACCAGACCTTCATTTTACCTCTAGGAAGTATAGATTCTGCCTATTGTCCAGGAATAAAACAATGCATTTCAAGTGTAAGATTCTGGGATTTGCCTAACCTTGTTCACCTTTTTTTTTTTTTTTTACTTTTTAATTTTTGTTGGCAGAGGAGAATAGCTTACACAAACATCAGAACAGCCAAAGGTGACACAATACATTTTCGACTGAGTACAGTGGTACATATGGGCGGTAATATAACGATAGTCATGTATAAAGCATCACGAGGCGTTCAGAGCTGCAATATTTCCTGAAGATGATTGCGATGAGTTGTCCTCTGAGGAGGATGCATCTAGGCTATTGAGATAGCTGTTGAGGGGAGACCAGATGTTTTTAGGCCGAGAGTGAGCCGGAAGGGTAGCGAGGTACTCCTCCTCACAGTTCCTAGACCAGGTTAATAAGTTCAACCATTTCTGAAATGTGGGGGGCGGGGGAGGACTTCCAGCTCTGCAGTACACATTTCTTGGCAATTATGCAGCTCACATTTAACAATTTAGCAGCACCCCTGGCTCCCTCGGCCTCCCACGCCCCGAACAGAAACCCAAACGGGTCAGGCTCAATAACAGTATCACAAATTCTGACAGCGTTTTCAGGAACTCGCTCCAAAATGTAGCTAGCCGCGGACAGCCCCAGAACATATGGAGATGGCCCGCATTCTCCGCACCACAGCGAGGACAGAGTCTTGGGTCGGAGCAAGCAAATCTGGAGACCTTGCGTGGGGTATAGTATAATCTGTTCAACAGTTTGTACTGAATGTTGCGGTAGCGAAAGTTCAAGGAGACTCTGTTAGTGTGGGAGTACATTTTCGTCCAAAGTTATTTGGTGAGATCCAACTCCAGTTCGGATGCCCAGTCGTCCTGGGCCCTAGAGGTGTGAAAACAAAAATATTTATATGAGGCTGGGAAGCCCAAAGGAAACACACCAAAACAGGTTACAAAGGACATACAAAGTGCTTTATTTAAAAGCTACAGCAGTTACCAAAAAAGTCAATTGACAAATGGATAGCTATTCGGCTCTCAGAGTAACGTAACGAACTTCAACGAAGGTTCGATGCATTAGTAGAGAGAGCGTACATTGGAATACTTGTGCTTTTATACTCTTTATCCAGCTCTGGCCAACCCCCTTGTGGGTTAACCATTCTTAAGACCAGGCCTAGGGTTCCTTGCCAGGTCAATCCCATAATGTATGCATTTTGATAAGTTCTGCTGATACAGTTGTTCATTTACACATAGGTCAGGGATAGGACAAGGTCTCAGTTCGCAACCCTGACAAGTGGCCTGCAGGCATATTACTTATTCATGTGTGCGGAGGTCACAACGGCCAGAATCTCACTCGGAATGTCATTCGGCCTCCATTTTGATGTTCAGGGTGACTTCCACTTTACAAGAGAACCTAAGATGGCGGCTAAATCCAAGATGGCGACTTACACAGTTTTCGTTAAGGTCAAGACCTTGCCGCGGAATCTATTTACACGATATTTTAGACAACTTGGCGTAGGCCAGCACTCATTCAAATACTGCGATAGGAGGCATAATAATTTTGCGAGCCTTGGTGTAATTGCTCAGGCCTCGCACATTCCAGGATATCACCGTCACAGGCATGTAAATGATTTAGGTAACATCCCACCACCGCTGTCGTAAATGAATCCACGGCGGAGGTCGCCTTCGTGGAGGCCCCCTGATGCACTGTGGTCTGCCAAACTGCCTCTGCCTTTTTGCACATCATACATCAAACCCACTCCTCTCCCCTCCCGCACCACCCCATCTAAGCGGGCAGTGTTATCCCCCTCCCCCACCCGAAATTACCAACATTTCTCACAAAAACAATAGCATCGACACTTCCTAAACAGAAGATGTTAAGCGGCATTATCCAACGGGGATGTGCTCCTATCATGGCCCAACTGGGGCCAACCATCAATAACACCCAACCAAACATAAACGTTGCCATTGCAGTAGAGAGCGCTGTTGCCGTGAGGACGGCCGCTTAAGCATCATGTAGGACAGCGGAAGCCGTCCGGGGCAGGTTCTGCGGTAAGCGGATCGTATGTCAGGTCCCAAAGTTCACAGGTCATCGAAAGCAGGATGTGAATGAGAAAGTACCAAGGGGTCATGATCAGTTCCATGTTCCGAAAATGCACAGAGATCAGTGTCCAAAGTACCAAGAGTGAACCTAAAGCCGGATGACCGTAGATGGGCGTGGCCAACAATCAGATCATGGAGAGGGATGTGTGCTTCAATGAATTTCACTGCCTCGTCAGGCACAGTAAAGAAATATAATCTTCCATTGTGTGTGATTTTGAGTCGTGCGGGGAACAAGATGGCGTATCGGACATTTCACTCCCTGAGCAGTTTCTTGCCCACAAGGAATTGGCGTCTCTCCTGTTGTACCGCTATCGAGAAATCCGGGAAAATCCTGCTGGTATTGGCCTCAAGTCGCAGGTCACCCTTCTCACGTGCTAGGTGGAGGATAAGGTCTCTATCGCAATAGTTTAAAATTCTGGAGATGATGGGCCTTGGAATGTCGCCTGGTTTGGGGCGCGGTGAAAGGGCTCGATGGGCGCGCTCCACTGTGAAGTAGGGCAAGAGGGCCGGATAGCCGAGGAGATCTCTGAGCAGGGTTTCAATGGCGTCCTCCATGCGCCGTTTCAGGGTGTTTTCGGGGACCCCGATAATTCGCAGGTTATTTCTACGAGAGCGCGATTTCAATTCGTCACGCTTTGTTTTCACACATTTCATGTCGCGTGATAAGGAGGTGACTGTGTTCTGCAGGGCTTGAATGTCATCCTCATTTGTCGAGATTCTGCCCTCAGCGTCGGTGATCCTGGTAGCTGCCTGGTCCACTTGTTTTTTTAGGGAGGCCACATTGGCATTAATGTCATCCAGTTTCTCGTGGAATGAGGCGAAGTTTTTAGCCATAGTTTCCATGAGTGTGGTCAGGTCGGGGGCCATTGTGCAGGGATGAGGGGCCGGTTCTGGTTCCTCCTGTAGGGATAATGTGTGGGCTGATTCCGTCTGCCCCACAGACTTGGTGAATTTGTCCATGGCTCCCCCCTTCGAGCTCCCCCTGGATCTGATAGACATTGCCGGTGCAATTGCCGGTGAGGCAGAGCTCACAGTTGGAGCTAGCAGGGAAGGGCGAGAGATCAGAGGGACAGAGCTATGGGAGGTGGCAGGCACTGTACTTGTGGCGGTGGTATGGGCAGATTGTGACAGCAGTGAGGGGAGGGAGGCTGCAGCAAGGTAGAGAGCATGGCACTATTCAGGGGCCAAAGGGGGAATGCTGATAGCCTATAAAGGATGTTATTCGCCTCGTAGCGAGATGCAGCGGTTGCTGTGGGAGAGTTCACTCCTCAATCAGAGGACTCCATGCAGGTGCTGGTGTATTGGGTGCCTCCAGTGGGATGGAGAGGGATAGTGAAAGCCAATCACTCAGTTAGTCAAGGGGCCCAACAGTTCCAGGTCACAGTTCCAGGTCTCTCGTACAGGGGGGGAACCCCGATGTAGTCAGGAGCTCCAATGAAGTCAGGAGGAGAAGCGTCCAGCAACTAAGTTCCCCTGAGGCCCCCCACCAGTGCAGGTGATTATGGCGCCCCCTTTCAGAGCAGAGCAAGAGGCACCAGGCCTCCCAGGCAGCAAGGCAGGATAATGAAGACCAGGCCACGAGTGCCGCAGCTCGGGTCCCCCCAGCACCTCACCTGGGCACCGGCGTCAGGAGCGTGGGCCGTGGATTTCAGGTGGGCAGCCAGTCACCAGCCCAGCCGCCCCACGCTGCTGTGAGGGGAGCGCACCGGCGCTGATGAGAGGGAAAGAAGTGGGGGTGCGCACCAACGCAGGCCCCCGCAGCGGCCGCCCGCGAGATGACACACTCCAGGGAGGGGTGGCCGCAGCCGATGGTGGAGACTCTCCCCAGGGGGGTGCAAGGTGAGCGCTCCGGCACTAAGGTGAGGGATAGAAGTGGGGGCGTGCACCAGCGCAGGCCCCCGCAGCGGCTGCCCGCGAGATGACACAATCCAGGGAGGGGCGGCCGCAGTCGATGGTGGAGACTCTCCCCAGGGGGGTGCAAGGCGAGCGCTTCTGCGCTAAGGTGAGGGAGAGAAGTGGGGACATGCACCAGTGCAGGCCCCCGCAGAGGCCGCCCACGAGATTACACAATCCAGGGAGGGGCGGCCGCAGTCGATGGTCGAGACTCTCCCCAGGGGGGTGCAAGGTGAGCGCTCCGGCACTAAGGTGAGGGAGAGAAGTGGGGGCGTGCACCAGCGCAGGCCCCCGCAGCGGCTGCCCGCGAGATGACACAATCCAGGGAGGGGCGGCCGCAGCCGATGGTGGAGACTCTCCCCATGGGGGTGCATGGCAAGTGCTCTGGCGCTTATGTGAAGGAGAGAAGTGGCGGCGCGCATCAGCGCATGCCCTCGCAGCGGCTGCCCGCGCGAGGGTGCACCTCCAGGGAAGGGCAGCCACAGCCGATGGTGGAGACTCTCCCCAGGGGGGTATAAGCGCTCCGGCGCCGGTGTGAGGAAGGAAAGCAGGAGTGTGCTCCAGCGCAGGCCCCCACAGCGGCTGCCCGCGCAGCAGCGCACTCCAAGGAGGGGCGGCCGCAGCCGACGGCAGAGTCTCTCCCCAGGATGGTCCGGGGCAGGCCGTGTACTGGAGGCCCTCAGTAGGGGGTCAGGGTACACAGACACCACGCTCCGCGGTCACCGCCCACCACTTGGAGATCCGGCAGAGAGGAGGAGGCCCCAGCCAGAAGGCTCAGTTCACAGGCTTCCCGGGGCCGATCCAGGGCGGGATTGCAGTGTAGCATGCAGAAGGAACGTATTAGCAGATCCACAAGTGTTGGGCTGCAAAGTTGTATAACACCGCAGTTGATGACGGATTTCGGCCGGAGCCTCACGGAGCTCAAGGACTAAGCAGCCATCGTGGGCTGCTCAACAGCGCCACCTGAACCTGGTTTACCTTTTGAAATAGATGGTTCAGGGGAATTTCTCCAAGTGCCAGTTATGAAGCAAAGCCTATTACCTGAAGGCTGGCTGGCTTTACGGATTCATCGAGGAAGACAGTTTCTTTCCCCTGCAGGAAGGATGGATTATTCTTATTATTTTTAGGGACAAAAATAACCTGACCTTTGTAAGAAGTAGTGGTTCTGGTGATTCAACTAGGGACAACGAGCATTTTAAGTCTAGGATGGATTGGTTTGTGGGTTTTATCGATGGCCAAAAAACATTCTACCTGTAAGAGGGATGGCTTGGGTGATGTAGACAGGGAGAGAGAAAACTGCGGAAAACAAGACTGGGAGAGTTTCTGGAAGCTAAATGACTCAAGCTCAGTTGCTACAGTACCATATTCAACTAAACCTAGTGACAGATAGTCCAAATGCCACCACAATTTAGGCATAACTTACACATGGGTAGCAAGCTGAAGACCACTGCAGGTGGATTAATAATGACTCACAATTACAATGCAATTACGAAATTAAAAAGGAATGGATTAAAGTGATTGAACCAGGAAATACATTCTCGCACCTTTAGGAAAGATTGCTTCTTGTATTCATTCAACCAGGGATTTAAAACACATGTGTTCTGTGTCTTTGAGCAAGGGCAGACATCATACCAAGTATAGTAAGGACATGTTTCAGAGAGTCACCCAGGGATATAACATAGTTGAATTATATCAAAGGTGGGTTGTTTGAGTTGACACAGCTGGGGAAACAGTTGACCCTAGGAAAGATGGGTTCATGCAGGGATGGAGAATCTGTGGTTTGTGGAAGAAACTCTCATCAGAGACTCCGAACTTTGCCTGTACGAAGGAAGGGCATCTGAGGATTTGCTCAGCGGACATAAAAACTGGGCAAGTGCAGAAGGGATGGAGTTAATTACTTTACTGAGACATGTCTATGTAGCTTTGTAAACACAGGTTTGATGCCTAGCGAGTCCAAATAAGTCCTTGACAAATGTGAGGAATATACATTGACTACCATTCAAATTTGCTAAGAACAACACATAGGGGGTCATTACGAGTTTGGAGGTAGCCATGCCGCTTTTAGCGCCATGGCTTCCTCCAAACCCGGGTCCTGTCTGACTGAATGGGGACTTACCGGGTCATTCCAACCTTGGAAGACCCTGTAAGTCCCCATTCAGTCAACCTTTCCCCATTCCCATTTGAGCCCCCATAGGGCTAAAATTGGAATGGGGAAGGTGCTAATAACGGGCCCGTTATTAGCTGCAAGGTCCCTTAACGGGTCCCTTAAGGAACGGCTGGTCAGACCAGCCGTTCCTGCTGGGACCCGCTAAGGGACCTCGGAATAGGGCGGTAAGGGTTTACCGGCACCGGCATCCTTACCGGTGCCTGTAAACCCTTACTGCCCAACTCGGAATGACCCCCATATTGTCATGGTACTTAAGAATGGAAGAAAACCTGTAAAACAACTGCGCAAAAGCACTGTTTTTGATATAGAAACAAAGAAACTTTCCAAACAGTATAGACCAGTGGAATTAGAACATAGGTACATAGCCTCCCATCTTTCAGGATGAAAGGTCGAGTGTACTGTAGCAGGGATACACATTCTCCTCCTCAAAGGCAGGATGGGTTGAAGTTGCTTATCCCAGGGACTCAGAGCAGGTACAAAAGTTATAAACGTCGAATGACAGATAGAGCCAATGAGAATGGAAAAGGACAAATGATTTAACAAAGTAAACAAACTTGCCTTCTCTGAGATTTGATGGATTCAGTGCTAAGGCCAGGAAATTAGGGTCTGTCAATATCTTCTCTAGGACTGATTGGGTTTAGTAAATTGGCACAGGAATCGATATCCATATTAACACTACCCTTAATTGTGACTGGATACAGTTAGGGGAATTGCATGGTGATGCCTAACTCACCACCCCACCATTTGAACGTCTAAACACAAGAAATGACTATTTAAGTTCTGTATGGGCTCTTCCTGAAGGCCCTGCATTGTGGTTGTTGACTTTACCTGTTCATTTTTTTGTTGGCCTCTCTCTAAAGTCAAATTTCTGAGTTAATTTGGATGCTAGACCAATGCAATACCCGGCCTATTCCTGCAAACACTCTTCTAGCCACGAAATGGGAAGCAAAACACACAATTTCTGGAGAACACACCTAAATACTGAACCAGAAAACAGCGTAGGACATGACTCAAACTGCTTACTGAGGGAACAGTATATTATTATTTTATTATTATTATGGTATTTACTGAGCGCGGACCTAGCTATGAGAAGCAATGGAGCACTTTACAGAGGTGTACAGCAATACAGATACATAACAGAACGCTTTACAGAGGTGTACAACATTATGGATGCATAATGGAGCGTTTTTCAGTGTGAACAGATGTACAGGGGGGCGTGCAGAGGGGGACAGAGGAGGGGTACAGCTGTCCTGGGTGTTGGGGAGGCGACTTGATGGCTTAGGTGTTGAGAATCTTCAGTGTGCACCTGAATGCTGTATGATTTACTGTGAGCCATACTTCTAGTGGCAAGATGTCCCACAGTTTTGCCACCATTTCAGAGAGAGATCGATCACCTCATTCAGAATATGTGTAATTCCGGACTTTAATTAGGCCTTTTGTTAATTAATGGAGATTTCTCCCCAGGATACAAAGTGATTGAGAAAGAATGCAAGCTCACAAGAGTGGCAGGATTTATGGACTAAGCCTAGCGGGTTAAAGTTGATACAGCTTTCTATCATGAGCCAGTGTAGAAAGCCACAGGAAGGCAGCATTACGCACATTGAGCCTACTAGAGTTGAATGTGACGATCATTACGACCTTATGAAGAAAGGAAAATTGCTCCAGGAATGTGACATTGACAGAGTAGACAGCTGGAAAAAACAAGCCCTGGAGAGTGCCTTATTCTGTGCATCCATAGATAAATAAGGATATAGCCAAACTCCAAGGTTGCTGACTTTCATTGAGGGGATGGGACAAGGTCACAATCTAGAGACCAGGGATGTTTTTAATTTTTATTTTTGTATTTGAGTGCATATGGTAAATTAACCTTTCACACTAAATAAAAAATAAAAAGGAAAATGTCAAGGCAAGTTAAAACACACATTTTGCATAATGATACAGATTAAATTGCATAAATCCATTGTAAACCCTTACATATAAAGATAAAAGAAATGACGCCAATGTCGAAGAACTTAAACAGTTAATCTGGATTTCACCTTCTCCCAGATGTGATGCGCCCCCAAAGTGAGAACGAGTGATTCAGCCCCATACAGGAGGCTCCAGAATTGGTCAGAGCCTATATTTTGATAGGGAGCATATCCCCATAGGTTGCAATCTAGGACATTGGGCCTCATTACACGGAAGGCGGTGAGCCATGCGCTATTAGCGCCATGCCTCATGCCGGTAAATACCGGCACCGCCTTGGCGGAAAGGGGATTTACCGCCCCATTCCAAGGTTGGTGGGGCGGTAAATCCCCCTTCCGCCATTGCCCTTCCCCATTCCCATTTCTGCCCCATAGGGCTCTCTGGGAATGGGGAAGGCGCTAATTACGGCACTGCAATTTTGCGGTGCCGTAATTAGCTCCGAGGTCCCTTAGCGGGTTGGTTTTTAACGCCTGCAAAAAGCAGGCGTTAAATCACATTGAGCCTCTGGGGGAAGTGAGAAAAGGGAGAAGGAAGAACTGAAAGTGGGACTTCTTGACAATTTCCTGAGTGTGAGGGCGGAAGGACAGAGAGCAGTTGAAGATGACTCCAAGGTTTCTGGTTTCAGAAGACGGCGCAGTGGAAGTGCCCAAAGTGGAAGTCCAGAGTGAAGGGCAGAAGGAAGGAGCAGGGGTCCCGATGGGAAGGATCTCAGGTTTACAGGCATTGAGGCAGAGATCATTGGAGGTGCACCAGGGCAGGATGGCAGATAGGCAGTCAGGGATCATGGAGGGTACAGGAGGGTCAGCAGGGAGTTTGAAAAATAACTGTGTGTCATAATTCTGGAAGTTGGAGGAGAAGGAGGAGATAAGATGTGCAAGCAGAGCAAGGTAGACGTTAAAGAACCAGTGGGAGAGGATATAAACCCCGGGGACACCACAGATGGAGTGGGAAGTAGGAGAGGAGAAGGTGCCAAGGATCACTTGGATAGAGTGATCAGTAAGGAAGGATGTCAGCTGTTAGGCGGAAACCTGTGCAGTTCCCTCTGGGACCACTGCAAAAGATTTAGGACTACAGGTGTTTGGCAGTAAACCCCCTTGGTAGCAGTTTGTACCACACAGATTCACTTGGTAGCTGTGGCTGAGCAGTCAGACTTCTCTCAAGAAGAGTTAAGCAGTATGTGGAGTATACAATATAGGGCAATTCTTCACAGTAAGACAAGCAAACACGCAACGAGGCTCAGTGTAAAGATATTAAGGTGTTTATTTATAATGGAACATCTATCGAAAACACTATGGCACTAACACTGCAAAGAGGTCAAATACTATTACTCTATGAATAAGAAATGATCAATCCCCCTAACAATATTTCAACAAGTCTAGGTTCTACCGGCATCACTTATTTGCAGACAGAGGTGTATGCCTCAACCTAGATGGCACTCTAATATCAGTTAGGACGGGAGAGAAAAATAAGCAGGTTATGAAATCAACACAGCTCAAGACTTCACGGGAAAAATGCAAGGCAAGAAGACAAGAACCACAATAGATCATAAAGTTCAGAGGCCAGGCCCACTCGGAGAGAGGCAAGGCGATAGGTCCCAAAAGTCTCTTTGTGGAAATGTGTTCGAGTCTATGTAGCAAATTGTTATTGGAAGATTGAACCAGTTCAGAACAATACGTGAGAAAAAGCTTGGAGGCGACCCAACGGAAAGGAGAGGATTAAGACACCTCGCTTGATCCAATCAAAAGGGAAGCCAGGCGGACACGGTACCTTGTTGTGGAGGGCAGCTCCGGCGGGGTCAGTTGTTCCTGGTGGTGGATGCACGTCGGGTCTTTGCCAAGAGTAGAGATGATCTTGTCGTTGAAGAAAAGAGAAGTCCGGTGCACCACCAGGGAAGAGACCAGCCGCAGAGTGCTCCGTCACAAGGCACCACCTTGTACAGGGGTAGTGGCTATCCGGTTGCCGAGGTGCTCTGCATGGGCAATTCGACCATTGCGTCCTGAGGCGAAGAAAAAGCAAAGGGGACTGGTTGTTCCCACCAGTCAGGGGAAGAGACTCTCCGGCCGGGAGATCTCCTCTGTCGTCGGGAAGTGGTGAGTCGGTTCCGCAGGGCTCCAACAGAGGTGTCGTCGTGCAGGTCGGCTCAGCGTTACCCTCGTCGGATTCTTAGGTCCTGTGGCGACTTCTGAAGATCCAGTCCCAAAAGCCCTGCTTTTATGCAGAAAACCCCAATTCATTCAGCCTAGCTGTCAATCAACACATGCTAAGTGGTGAGTGGGCAGGCTCACCACTTGGGCCAATCACACCAGTGTGCGACCGGAGTTGGCAAGGCAACTCGGTCCAGGGTGCCTAAACCCCCTCCCACACCCCTGTGGTAACCCAGACAGAATGGCACCACTTTGGAGGGTCTCTGTACAGAGGCCGGCCAAAAGTGGAACAAAGGGCTCAACCTTTGGTTTAGGAGTCACAGAGATGAACACAGACGCCATTTTAAAAACCGAGTTCTGACAGACAATACCATCCGATAAACTTATTTAAGATAAGTAGACCGGTGGTACGTTAGAGATTAACGAGAAAAAGTATCAATCTCTAACAATGGGACGAATCCCATAGGGTTATGTTCGGGGTCGAACATAACAAGTAGTTTCCACTGCCACCAGCCAAAACTCGACGAGGGGGGACGGGACAGTGCCCCCTCGAGTAACAGACCTAGGAGTAATCGAATTACCCCTACTAATACGTCCACAATAAGATCGTTGGTACTAGTTCTGTTAGTAAATTTAGGTCTAGTAAAGCCAATGGTGACTTTACATGCCCGGGGAGACAGTAGTCAGTCCCCGGGTAGGGAGTCCATGCTGGGGGTCCGCTAGGACGCCCCAGTGTTACGGCACGTAGGGTGCGGTGTAACACACATAGAAAAACATATGAGACCCTATGGAGTAAAAGACCCCATAGCCCATAGAACACATTGACATTCAAAGGAATTACACACATTCATGTCCAAGAGTGGGAGGAAAAGAGTCTCACTCTTGGCAGGATGGAAAAAAACAAACTCCAGAAATCCAGCAAAGCTGCTGGGGGACTCACTAGGTTAGGAAATTCAGCCTAAACAGAGAATTCTCCCTAACATACCAAGGGTATCGTGGAGCCTTTGTATGAGGATAGAATGGTTCACTGTGTCAATGGGAGAGGAGAGATCGAAATGGAAAAGGAGAGCTGGGGAGTTAGAGTTCAGAGATGCAAGCAATTCTTCATGGGTGTTCAGAGGAGCAGTTTCCGTGCTTTGGATGCTCAGAATCCAGATTGATGGTCACATAGAGCACCAAGAAGTTTGGTGTGTAAATTGAGTTGGGGCAAAGACAACTTCTCCAGCAGTTTCTCCGGGAAGCTGGAGATGGAAATAGGGTGGTAGTTGGCAGAGCAGGTAGGGTCTGATGAAGGTTTTTATTAGGAGTGGGTGCACAAGGGAGTGCTTAAGGGAGGAGGGAAAAGATCATTTGACAAAAGAGTGATTGCAGGAATCAGTGAGAGCAGGGTCAAGAGAGCCAATGTTATCCTTGATGGTCCTGGATGAGCAAGGGAAACCTATGTAGAAGAGGCCTTCATGGAGCAGACAGCTCTGGTAACTTCTTCAGATGTGACAGGGGAGAAGGAGGAGAAGGAAGAAGGAGTAGGGAGGTGTGGGGGTATGGGGTGGGTTGTGAGGGTGTGTAGCAAGGGTTGTTAGGAGGTCCTGAGTTTTGGAGGCAAAGTCTTAGGCCAGTGCATTGCAGAGGGCCTGGGGGGGAAAAGGGGAGGAGGAGAGTGAGAAAGGGTTGGTTAGTTCCCTGCAGATCTTGAAAAGTTCAGCCATGTTGTTGGATGCCCCAGAAACCTGTGCCTGTATGTTGGCTCTTTTCTTTTATCACAAACAGAGAGTCTTTTTTGCCTTTGGAGCAGGTGGCAGGCCTGTTTGTCAGATGATGAGCCTGAGGTTTGCCACTTCCATTCTGCTGCCCTGCATTTATGTTTCAGGGCTGCAATTTCGGTGTTGTACCATGTGCTATGCTTAGAGGGAGGTTTCCTGTAGATCCTCATGTCTGGGGCAAGAATGTCAAGAGTATTGTTGATGGAAAGGTGGAGTTTGCTGAGGGCAGAGGTAAAGTCAGAAGTGGGGGGATGCAGGGGGTGAAGGTGGAATCGAAGGCAGCCAAAGACACTTGTTTCATAAGGTGGATGTTAGCGAACACGGTTTGTGGGACCTTCAGGGGGGCACTCAGGAGGCCAAAGGGACCCAGGTGGGAGGGGATGAGAGAATGGTCTGACCAGGAGAGAGGGACGACTAGTGGAGGGGGAGGTCAGAGTGTATGAGGGCATCCAGAAAGTGTCCAGATGAGTGAGTTGGCCCAGAAGGGAGAATAGAGAGTGAACATGAGGTGCAGAGGTCAGTGAAGAGAATGGATGCAGAGCCTGGGGAGTCCAGTTGTATTTTGAAATCACCCAGGAGGAGGATGTTGGCGGTGGATGATAGTATCGAAGAGCAGAAGTCAGACCATTCAGAGAGGAACAGGGCTGTGGCACCTGGAGGCTGGAAAATGGTAGCAATAGTCAGGGTCACAAGCTTGTCACAAGCTCCTTGTTTGGCTTACCGCATTAAGAATCAGATGTTTTACTTAGATACCTGCTTGCGGAAGTGTTATACCAAAAGCATAGTAATCTCCTACGCAAGCAAATTATTCACTACCATTGAGGATACCACAAATGATTGCTCAACAGCACCCATGACAAAGGTGTGGGCATTAAAAAATGACTGAACATTTTTCCAGGGCGAGCACATGACAATAGAGAACTCCAACCAACCATTACAATATCTACAAAGTGATAGATTCGGAGCTGCGAATATCTCTAAATCAAGAATTACTTCTTGGATTCTGTCAATAGAGGGCTTTCCTGTGGAGATTAGGTAGACTTACATGATTGTGTGTAAAAACATTGGGCCTCAATATGAGTAGGGCGGTAAGGGATACCGGGCACTGGTAAGGAGACTGGAGCCGGTAATCCCTTACTGCCCTACTATGAGTTCCCTGAAGCTGATCCCTCCTTTAACGCCTGGTCTGAACAGGCGTTATGGACGGGACCCGCTAAGGGACTTTAGAGCTAATAACGGTACCGCAAATTGATGTTCCTATGATATTAATAAAGCAGGCGAGAACAAAATTAGTTGCTGGTATATTGAAAGCATCGGTGAATGATCTTCCTGCACACTCCACAGAACTGGTGACTATCGCTGATTCTGATCATGTGTTTCATGGGTTTGTAGAACACCAGATCAATTGAAAATGCAGAGGCATGCTTTGTACAAATATTAAACCATTAAACATGGTAGATTGAGCCACATCGTGATGATCTGGTGATTTCTAATGAAATGACCATCTATTGGAAAGCAGTTCTAATGTAATTTCAAGATAGAGGCTCCTGATATAAGTGGAAATGATTTGGCTGATCAATTGGCCAAAAAGGAGCTCTACAGGGGAACTTCATAGATATGGAAAACCCCACAAACTCACACTGACAATATACTTTCACCTACTCAGTGGTGTAGATATGCTCTTGATGAATACTTGATCACTGCTCAAAAGAAGGATCCCATTATTGGGAAAGCCTATGGATATTTCAAAGACCCAATCAGTTTTCCTTTGACAGAACCAGATTATAAGGGAAAAGGAGACCTCCAAGTTCTAAGGAAACTACAGAAGCTGTTTAAGATTCAGATTGTTGGTGAGGTCACCCCAATGTGGGCATGACCAGTGATTGGTACCTACCTCATTCGAAGTATGATGTTAAATCATGCTCAAGATGCGTGTACCATAAGTCATAGGGGATTTAAAAAGATGCTAATGATACTGCAACAAGTTTCTTAAACGCAACACATGGGCCAGGATCTGAATACATATTTCAGAGGATGTCTCTTGTGTGCTCAGTTCCAACCATGTTCTTCCACACATTAAAGCTCCTCGACAGAAGAGATGAAAGACCTTACCATGCTCAGATTTGCAAGTAGACATCATTGGACCAGTAAAATCGTTCTTCCACAGAAAAAACAATTACATGTTGACATGTACATAGATTGAGTGCTTTCCTCCCACAAATTGTAAGGCAGAGACAGCTGACACTTTGGCAGTCAACCACATCTTTGCTTACTTCAGTCTTCTTCAAAGGAGTGAGTATGACAGAGGTAGTCATTATACCAGTGAAGTGATGACTATGATATGAAGGAGTTAAAAGCTGCATATTGCCTAACGCCTGGCATAGAACGGAGGTGAGGAAGTATTCAATAAAGCAATTATGAGTATCTTGAAGAAGTTTGTGGTTGACTCTGGACCAAGTTGGATATCCAATTTCTACCTCTCCTGACGGACCTTAGATGTGCACCTTCTTCTGCCATAAAGATGACTATTTTTGAATTATTTCATAATTGGATGAAAAATGGTATTACCACAACACCTGCTTCATAGAATACAGGTGTAGATGTTGATAAACGCCTCAACTACTCATGAGTACATTGAACATTTGAGAAAGCATCTACAGCATGCTTTTGTCTATGCCCAATGCAATCTGGAGAATTCTGCTTAAGGGATGAAGATGCATTACGACCTCAAAACAACAAAAAGGCAGTATGCGTTTGGTTACAGGGTTTTTCTTAGCAAGCCAAGGAGCAGAAGCTTTTACCTTCTTGGCAAGTTGATTTTGAGTGTATTCATAAGATATCTCCAGTCTTGTATAATTTCTGCAACCCAAAATGAGATCTGATTGGGGAAATATTGGTTCATATTAATACATTGAAAAGCTGTCACCTCAACCAGATTTGAGAATTATTGAGGAGGTATCCAAAGTCAGGGTTGAAGACAATTATAAAGAAATTATGAAACCTGGATAACAGAAAGGGAAAGGAGTAACAAGAAAAATTAACTGGTGAGTAATACAATTAGAGTGCAAAAGAATGATTGGATGAAAATATTAGTATTAAAGAAAATGTAATGAACACATGTGAAAATAGCATGGTAGGAATGTTTTTCCTAGAAATGGTGTCTCTATATCTTACTAAATCAACCTTTCTACGCCTCTCTTTAGTTGATTAGTAAGGCCATTATTTCCAGGGCCTAGAGCATGGACAAGGATTCTACCAAGGACACAATTGGTGACCAGGGCCTGCACCTACCTTCCTTTCTTTCTTTCTTTCTTTCTTTCTTTCTTTCTTTCTTTCTTTCTTTCTTTCTTTCTTTCTTTCTTCCTTTCTTTCTTTCTTCCTTTCTTTCTTTCTTTCTTCACCGTTTGGATTACTCGAAATGTGCAATGGAGCACTTGTGATGTGTAATTTCAAGAAAGTAAATGTTCCTTCAGCATGAAACCCCTTGTGTTTCCTGCAAATCATGGGCCTCTGGGCCAGAAGGAGAAGCACTCCCTTCCTGCTGATTTCACAAAGCTGCACCTTACAGACAGTCTCCCCCCACAGGTGACCCACGTTTCTTCAAGTCATTCAGGATGTAGCATTACAAGAAATTCCAAAAGCAGAAGTTTCTCTGACATCTACCAGACCACCGAAAGTGAGGCCAGTGATATGGACCTAAGCGGGCTGCCGGAGAGTGCTGTGGACTCCAATGATAACGATGATGAAGAGGACATTGAGCATGCATCAGATCCCCTGATGAGCAGAGACATTGTCTGAGATTGCCCGGAGAAGGACCCTATCAACAGTACGGGTGATGACATTGAGAAACTCTTGGAGTTCATGCATCAGCTTCCTGTGTTTGCCAACAATGCTATGTCCATGAAGAGGGAGCTCAATGATAGTGTTTGCAGTGTTGGAGCGTGCTGGGAGTATAGTACTAAATAATGGAAAAGAGGTAAGAGCAGGTTGATCTTGTACAGATTATTTTTTATTTGAAAATGCAATATTTGCTATCTTGAGCAAAGCAATGACTCGCTGTTCACACAAACTACAAACACTAAGGGATACAAGAAGGCCATGTCATTCAAAGAATTAGTTTACTTTACTACCATTGACCTTGACTTCTGAAATAGTTGTTTATTGAATCTGTATTTGACCTGCATGTCATCATGATTCCGGATCCATCCATGTGCTGCAATTGTATTTCACCTGCCTGCATCAATGGACTGTGGTGCTTCACTCAGCCTGTGCTGCATGTGTATTTCACCTGCCTGCATCTATGGACTATGATGCTTTACTCAGCCTATGCTGCATTCTTATTTCATCTGCCTGAATCTACTGACTCTGACGCTTTACTCAGCCGTGCACTGCATCTGTACTTCACCTGCATGTAACCATTGATCTTGACACCTGGCCCAGCCTTTTGCTGTACTTGCATTTTACCCAACTGCATAGCATACTTTTCCCCCTCCAAGGGGTGCTTGCCTGACTGATGTAGCCCCCCATACCACAAGGTGAGGCTTTGCCAGTCTGTATACACTCACACCTACTTTGTGCCATATGCTTGTCTGCATGACTGATGTAGACCCCCATACCATGACGTGATGCTTTTCCAGTCTGTGTACACTCACACCTACTTTGTCCCATATGCTTGTCTGCATGACTGATATAGCCCCCCGTACCATGAGGTGAGGCTTTGCCAGTCTGTCTACACTCACACCTACTTTGCTTCCTATGCTTGTCTGCATGACAGATGCGTCCCCCGTACCAATAAGGTGAGGCTTTGCCAGTCTGTATACACTCACACCTAGCCCCCGTACCATGAGGAGAGGCTTTGCCAGTCTGCATACACTAACCTATTCAGTCTGTAACCAATATGCTTGTTCTTGCATTTCCATGAATTGTACTGTGCACTTTCTGTAACTAGCGCATAGATGCCTATGGGTTTTGTGCACTGAAATAAATGCTAATAAATACAATTTAGAAAAGGCAACCTCAATTGGTCCCCAAAAAGAAGAAGAGATAATGGAAGACTCATTCAAAGTCAACCAGAAAGAACCTGGAAGAAAAAGACAATTTCTCCTCCCCATTTTTTCTCTTGCAAAAAGCAAGTGCATGGGGTTTATTTGAGGAAATCTACACTAAAGAAAAGGATGGAGACAAAAGCACCAAATCTAAAACTAAAAATGTGCACTGCAGCCTGCACACAACATCTGAAAAAGGTGCATGCGAGGACATGTGAAATGTTAGCAGCCCATCTACAAGGGTATATGTCCAAAGAAAATGACAAGGCACACAAAGTAAACTTTGCAGTTACATAAAATAATCCAGACATATTTTGTTTATTGGAGAACAGTGGAATCTGGAATTAAAAACACAGCATTTCATGTGAGAGTTAAAAAATGCACTACACCTGAATTGTGTATATTTTCCTTCACAGGACTAAAAAAAGCTTTACAGAAATCAAAACATACAGAAACTTACAGTATTAGTCTTTGGCATGAGTTTGATTTCAAACATGTTATGTTGCTGCTTTGTTCGAAATGGCAATTGCAACATTCAACATGGAAAAGAAAAGGTATCGTTGCGAGTTGGGCAGTAACAGTAACAGTGGTAACAGTAATACCACTGCATTACTGCCGCATTACCACACTGCTGAGCTACCGGTTTGGACGTAAGGCAGAGGAAAAACCTCCAGTAGAATGCTATAAAATCGCATTCTTTCCACCCAGCCACAGCAACACAGCAACAGGATGAGGATGACTTGCTTCAGAGAGGACAACCCCAGGCTTTGAAGCGTGACCATGAACTATATGATGCTGTTTATTTGCCTTGTTATCAGAAACAGGGCTGAGTAACAAGAGCACATGCTTCCCCATTACTGCTTCCATTTGCCACATGGACTAGCCTAAACACTCCTAAAAATACAATTAATAGAATGCTCTTCAAAAAATCAGATCTTCCAGCAGCCAAGTTGTCATAGGAAGATGCGATTCACACCTCCGCAGACTTGGAGCCTGGCTAAAGTGACAGAAAGTTGCTGTAATCGCTCAAGGTGCAGGGAACTGGGTAGCCAAATAGCTATGAGAAACTGGATGTCAAAGGACATTTGACATGACGACGAGGCGTCTGAGTCATCAATACCCCAGCTCAGAGACTCAAAGGAATTGATAACATACGACCATGTTCCCCAGCCAGGAGTGTGGGTGACATTTCATATTTTGAAAAACAGAAAAAAGTCAGCCTATTCAAATGTTGTATATGGAGTCATATTTCTGTTTATAACTTATGGAGGAAACATCATACGTGTTCACTTTGTAAAAATTATTCAGGTTGAAAAGCTCTGTCAGCTGAATGTAAAATGATATTGTTTGATAATTGTACAATGATGAATGTTCATATTTTTGCTCAGAAACTTTGCACGTCACTGATTCATGAATCCTAGCACCCATGCAAGTGAGCCCATTGCTCTGAGTTGGAAATTATATTTTTGGTGAAAGTATCAGAGTGTAATCCCCAAACATCTGTAAAATCTATACCCTGGCTAAATGGCAATTCCTCACAGTGATATGCAATGCAAACTGTGGGTAATGGGTGTTAATTCTGGTTGTGCTTGTGAGAAAAAGCATCTGGCAAGTGCATAGGCACCCTGGATTTTTTTATTTGTATTAATTGATAACCTTATGTGGGCAGTTCCATCTCAGAAAAGGTAGTCTGCTGACTAGACCCCTTTTCCTCAAATTCCATGCTGCATAAGTCTCTTGATCTTCAGCACCTTCTCTCCAGTCTCTCCTGAGGCACACAGCCAGTTTAAAAGTTGCAGCTACCACTTTAACTGATCCTGTGAGCCCAGACCAGCCAAGAACAGGCTAAGTGCATTCTCGCTAGACTGTCTGTCTCTGCTGTATCTAGCAAGGCAATAGACAATGGAGGCTGTCTCTCTTTTGATCCTTTGTGAGGTTGGGTAACACCTCTCTCCAGCGAGACTCTTATCAGAAACTGTCCTGGGAAACAGGAATCAAAGGATGAACTCTAAACAAGAGGACTAGTCTCACATGAAGGTTGTTGCATATTAATGGAGCTTTCATGCTATGGTTCAGAGAATGGGGTGGGGTAGTGTGCTTGGGGAAGCATTTCACTCCCTCTTGCTGTTACCTCTCCTTTCCTCCTCTCTCACACATGTTCCTTAGCAGAAAACATTGTGGGTATGATGCAAGCATTTGAAGGACAGGGATTGCCCCCAATAAAGCAGACTTGCTTTCTCCAATCACATATGACGTTTTGCCTAAGGAAGAGGGGGCGTCCCAGCCCTTCTTTGATTCATGTTTGGATCATTCAGAACTCAAGAAACAATTAATGTTGACCTTTTTCGAGAGAGCTGATCTTTCCACAATCCTCGGCCCCTGAAGTGAAGGAGTGCTTCCTACCCACTCCCAGTGCAGATTCAGGGTGAATCTTGCTGAGGACCAGAACATTCCACTCTGCTTGTAAATCTCCCAAGAGCAGAGACTGAATGAACTCATCTTGTCCAAGAGCTCCATTCAATGGGTCTCAGAGCTGCCAGGATCTCTGTTTCCAGCACTTTGAACTGGTTGAATGTCATTTGAGTCATGTTCACTGCATTTGAACCAGAAGGATCCACCAGTGCTGCCTTTGAACTAACAGCGGGATTTATCGCACCAGCTCAATATTGCATTGCCCCAGCAGATCCTCGTCCACTGTCTGGTGCAAGCACCAGCACCCTGTACAGATGACTAAGAACTGTTGCATCAAACCAAACATCAAGCCACCAGGACTTTGCATTGCAACGTGATTTGAAGCACTGGCCCATCACATTGCATGTCATCCCAAACCAGTGATCCTCATCATTTCAATCCATGGACAATCATCAAAGCACCCCTGCTGACCCAATCGACTTGTATTACTCGACAACCACACAGAGCAACCAATTGACTCTGACTTGATTCCGATAAGCTGCCTGTGATCAACACCTTTGAATATGGATCGATAGATAAGCTCCACGATGTTAAGGCTAGCTTAACACTGTCAACCCACCAAAACATGGAATCAGGTACTTTGAAGTGACCCTAGACTCTATCAGAAGTTGGGCGGTATCCCAGCGGTAAATACACCAGAATACCACCCTACGCAACTACTGTTACCACCACTTGGTCCGGCAGTATTACTGCCAAATCACAAGTGGCAGTGGTGGTGTTAGTCCCCATTATTAGGGCTCAATGTGGCATTTTCAGCACAATTACCGTGGTGGTAATTGCACCATGGTAATTGCACAAAAAATTGGTTGACACTTAGCGCATTCACCTACAGCTCAGAGCTGAAGGTGTATGCGCTGACTTTCCCCAAAACTCAGGATTGGGCGGTGCACTAATAGGGCAGTAATGCTATTACTGTTGATTTTTACCACACCACCCAACTCCTGATGAGGCTCAATCTCCCCGGTCCACCCGTTTGGTCCCTGGAGACTGGTTAAGTCCCATTTGAACTTTTTTCTAGAATAAATATGCTTTTTTGAATTGCTTGTTGCATTTCACAACTGTGCATCCTCCCTGCTAACTACATTATGTATTTCTCTCTTCCTTTACAGGGGTGTTTTTGATTGAATTTTTGATAGTTAAGTGTTCACGTGATTTGTGAAATTAAATTATATATTTTTATTGAACCTTGACTAAACATTCTTTTATTTTGGAGCAATTGTGCTTTTGCTGTTTGGGTTGCTAAGGGCTTACATTCACACCCCTTTTGAGAATAGTCTTCCCTCAACCCATGTTACCACACAAGGCAAAGGAAGTACATCTCTTAATTTTTCCTGTTTTACCTTTAGGATTGGGATCACTGTTGCTTTGTAGAAGTGTGGGTGCTGAGTAGTCGGTTTAGCCACTACTAACACTTATAATCCTTCAGAGCAGAAGTCATTTCGTCTAAGTGCTGGCTCAGCCTTTTATCGACTAAGGTTGATTAAATAAGTACCGTTGGGTTGGGTGTGATAGTAAACCTGTAATGGTAGTGGATCATTGTTGTTTCTATTGGTGTAAAAAACTAACAATTACTCTTATGATAAACTCTCATGTTGTAGTCTTTCCTACTTTTCCAGGTGCTATTTGTATTACACTATAGGGACGATCATCGTTGTGCTAAGAAAGACATACTTTGGTCAATAATGTGACATACAGAATGTTTTCAACAATAATTCTGTAGGTCCTAGAAGATACCTAGGCAAAATGTCTATGCTGGGAATGAACTTTGTATTTATGTACTATTTCTTGTCTCACTGAATAGTTAATAGATAATAGATTTTGTATAGGGTATAATCACAGCTGCCCAGTGGCCCAATAGCAAGTGGGACACCTTCAGAAAGACTTTCCTGGCCATTAGCACTTTGCATGTTGGGACTTGCAATTCATTGTTTACAATGGACCAATCCTTATATTGGAACCTCAAATCTCACCATGCAAATACTGCTGGCTGAAATTAAAAATATGTCAGACTGAATGTGACGGCATCACAAGGGTCCACTAGGCAGGTTTGGCATAATATACAAATATCCAGGACCTTTAACATGACATGTGACACATGCATATCATAACATGCCCACATGCCTCTATCATTGCTACTCTCATAATCCTCTAGTAACATTCATGTCGATGGTGTGGACATCCTTTTATACTGATTTCTGGTCAAAAGACTACCTTTTTCATTCTGTTCCCCACAAAGACATTTCTTCAGTTTGAGACACAATCTTATTGGTTGTCATTGTTAGGGTGTAAGATGGGCTGTGTGTGATTGCTCTCATAGCACAATACCCATCGACATAGTAAACAGACTTCTGTATTTTGAGCTATATGATGATCTGTATCTATCAATACTGTTTTATATTCTGTTTGCTTTGGCAAATTTGTTGTATCTTTAAAAGTAATTGAACACTATATAGGTGTTTAATTAATTATGGTGACTTCACTGGATGTCTTGTGTTGGTGATATCACCATCTCAAAAGAACACTATGATATGATAGTTTATTTAGATATAGTGCCAATACACAAAGCGCCTACCAAGTATTCTACCTCCGCCGCCAACTTCTTCTCCAAAGCCATTACTTGGAATGAATCCTTCCTCTCGGATCATACTATGAGACTCTTCTCTAATCTAGCAAGTGCCCCTCCAGCTGCAGTTCTCTGCGGAGTGCCGCAAGGATCCTGCGTGTCAACCACGTTATACAACATCCTCACCAAGCTTCTGTTTGATCGATTAGACAAACTTGGAGTATCATATACTAACTACGCAGATGACACACACATCCTACTGCACCTCTCTGGAAACTACGACAAAAATACTGCCACTCTCAACAACATCTACTTGGTCATCTAAACGTGGATGGCCCAGAATGAACTCTGCCTAAACGTTGACAAAACCGAGCTTCTGGTAGTCGGTACTCAAACCTGCCTAAAAATCTAGACCCTAAATACAAAGCTTTTACAATAGATGGGAACACCATCACTGTCTCAAAGGAGGTCAAAGCCACCTTGGGGGTATACCTTGACTCTTAATTAACCTTAGTTAGACAAGTTAATGCAAGTATCTCGTACGCTTCCTATACAGCCCAGCTAATTAATGCCTGCAGACCCTACCTCACACCGGACAGCTGTCTAACCTTAGCAAGAGCCCCACATTGTCCAAATTGGATTACTGTACCTCCTTTTGGCTGGTGCTTCTAACAACAGCATCAACAAACTCCAAGTTACTCAAAATAACACTCTTTGGCCCACACACATATCAAGGAGAGAACATATCTCAGAAACAAGACGCAAAGTGCACTGGCAAAGTATTCAAGACAGAATTAGATTCAAAATCCTGGTAACCACACACACATGCCTCATTAATACTGCACCTAAATATCTGGCCAACCTCCTTACCCCTACACAAACCCTGAAACACACACGCGCATCCACAACCTATCTCCTTACAGTTGCCAAATTAAAGAAATCTAAGGCTGGCGGACGTAGCTTCCCAGTAACCGCTGCCAAAGAGTGGAACACACTCCCCCTTGCCATCAGAACGGACCCATCACAAACGCACAAATTGAGATGTTTATAACTGCTAATAGTATTGTGTGGCAGTGCCTATCTACATACACGCATAGGAGTATACATTGCATGCACAGAATAAACAAAAGGACAGCAATTTCCTCAGTACACAACATTCAGTGACGCTGCAGAGCTAAAAACTGGTGGAGGGAAAGTTGTCCACTTGTTTTTGTTAACGTTTGTCCTCCTGTTTTAGACTGATGTGGGGCTCCCATGCTCGATGCACCATAGAGAACCAAGCTGCACCAGAAAGATAAATCCCTGCAAAGTCAACAAATGCCTGGCAATGCGTGTATTTCTGTGCAGATTGGATGTGGCCTAGCAGTTCTGACAGTATTGCTCACATTGGTGGCTCTACCAGTCCGATTTGAATATAGCTAGTTCTTTTGCAATGGGGCAGATGGGTTAGGGCACAGTGGTGTGGAAGCTCACCCAGAGCACTGCCAGTGACGAAGTGTAATTCAAAAGCTTCCACCTATTTGTTTTTAGCTATAGTTTGTCTTTCTTTAAGGGAGAGGGACTGCCCAGGGAATGCCCAGGCATGGCATACAGAGTGGACGCGGCCTAGCAGTTTTGTCTGGACTGCTTTCTATGGTGGCACTACAAGATTAATTTGCATATGGGTGGCCACTTTTCGTAATACCACATATGGACTTAAAACAGTGGCATCGTTTGTTGCCCAAAGACTGCAAGTGATTAAGATTAATTGAAAACCTTCAAGCCATCACCTTTTTATTATAGTTTGTGTTCATATGTGAGAGTGGGTATACCCAGATATGGGTTCATTGCTCGCTTACCCACAGGGAACCACGCCGCACCAAGATGATGAGACATAGACAAGGACATAAACAAGCTGAAACATTTCTGGGGTGGCTTGGGTTTCTGTGCACAGGGGACATGGCCTATCAAGTTGGCTTGGACTGCTCCCATTGTTGGCAATACTAGTTTGATGCGCATATGACCCCCTTTTGCAACCTCACAGTCGGGCTACAAACGGTGTTGTGAAGGTCGGCCAGAGCACTGCCCAATATGAAAGATTCATTCAAAACTTTCCACCCATTTTTTTTCCTCAGTACACAACATGAGACAGTTGCCAACACATCATTTGTGATATGTGTCACTCCACATGTCCGGAGCCAGATACACGAGACGGACAAGCATTTTAGTGTTATTCCACATGACTGACAGCGACTCCAAGTATCATGCAATGGTTTTTGTGTGTACCTGACAGAATAACATCAGCAATACCTTGGCAATAGCACGGTTCATGTCTGGGCCTGCAACTCTCTCACCAGATATTGCCCCTTACTGGCAGTAAGGCTGTTTTATTTCTAGTCTATCTCTTAGTGTTTTCCAGCTGTAATGTCCCTGTAGATCCGTTGCTTACTCGGACCTTGGCAATGTAAGTGTGTCAGCGTAAATGGAACCTAATAATAAGCATTGGCAAGACCAATAAGCTTGTCTTTTTAAATGGAGACCGAATGCATTATGCCTAAAACCTGTCCTGCTGCACAGACACAATAAAATGCACATTTATGAACGCAGCGTTGTCAATACTTTGCTAGTAATACTGCAGGCGTATGCATCCTGTCGTTATCAACGGCGATATTTAGGACATGTTTACAAAAATCGCACGATTAAAACAGAAATACAAAATCGTATTTGGTGTTGCATTCTGTCTCCTTCCCCTTATTAGAGATTTAGGGTCTCATTTATACACTTTTTTAAGATGGTCTGGGAGCTTTGGGGCCCTCTGCTAAGCACCTATTTTCATGTCGTCCCCTTCATTTAGCACACGCGTCTATATAATGGCCTTAATCAATCTACAGGGTGCTCCCAAAACAAATACAAACCAACAAAGCCCATTTCCTGCCAACACTCCCTCCATAGGTTATCAGGACTTTGCATTCTTGCATTATGAATAGCATCGTCTGAAATATGTTTGGGAGATAACATTTTGAAAAAAAGAAAAGCATTGCTTACATCAGCATTAGGGCGAAAATATAATTGGAAGGGCTGAGCCCGACTTGGTTATTGTTTAAAACATGTGTTGGGTGGAGGCCGCAGTCTGCAGGAAGCACCTGATGTTAGTGAACCTCAATAACCTTTGTTTAAGCAGCTCCATGTTATTTACCTTACATGATTATGCATTTTTTAAAACATTCCTTAATGCCGGCTGAAAATAACGCATGTGACTAAACTGAACTTTCAAATATGTATGAGTGTTTCTATTCAAGATAGAAAACGTTGAATCACACCAGAGGTGCGATTTCTGCAAGGAATTGTAATTACAATTTAAATCATTTGTGTTTTAGCCACTCAGCAGTCGATGTGGGATTTCAGATTATCTCTCTGGTTGATGATCAGCGAGCATCCGTTTCTAAGAAATTGCAATTGCATGCCATTGTGATTAATAAGAATGCCTGCATACCAGTTGAGTGCATGATGCGCAAAAAAATATGCTTTTGAACATATAAACAATCCGGTAATGATGAAAGGACCACATAAGTAGAAACGCACAAGGAGGGATGGTATTTAAACAGCGAGGTGAAACTAAACAACACTTTCCATTAAAAGGAAAACGAACAAAACGCGCACTCTTAGTTTATTAGGTAGTTTTGCATTATGAGGGCAACAGGAAATTGCATATTAGCGCCCCCATTTACAGTTAAGCATATTCATAATGAGCAGAGCTGTGTGTGCACAGAATGGCACATAGAACAAGTTCACCGTTTTACCTCTGGCACTTGTATTGCGCTGCCTTCTGCCTGAACAGGAAGCAAACGCAGCCCTGTCATGTTTACTTTTTGTTGTTCCCACCTGTGGGGAATTGCCATCTGGTGAGGGTGCAAAGCCTTGGCTTTTTTTTATTTGTATTAGTACGTAAAAATGATGCAGGTGATTCCATCTCCAAAAGGGTAATCTACTAACCAGATCCCCCTATGCCGCAGCATCATGCCAAAAGATAGTGTGCTTGTGCCCTGCTGCATCAGTAGCCTGGTCTGCAGCACCAACTGTGCTCACGGCAAAGCAAGCTCCAAGGTCACAATATGCCCACTCGACCACCGCAGCAACAGCAAAGTCACTGCAGCATAGATATGTCCCCTGTACCTAAACTATGATTCTCATGAGTACCCCATGTTGGTGGCAGGGTAATCTCTAAGAATAAGCCATGCCTGAATTTAGGCATACTGCATGGTGATACTTATGATCATGGCTGCCACGTTCCAATTGTTATTGCCCATGTTTCCACTCCTGTCAGTCAGCTATGCTGTGGAAGGGACACTGCATTCAGGTCAGACAGGTCTATACATCCACAGGGCAGGACAGAAACCAAGAGGACCCAGCCTCTCTTTGATTCTCTTTGTGAGGTTCAGCACTCCCTTGCCCAAGAGACAGCAGCACAGCAAGCAGCTGTTCTGGGCCCAGGTATCAAAGGAGCCCACCCATTCAGAAGGAGAATACTCAACCCAGGATGCTGCATATCCAAAGGTCTTTGTTGCCAGTAGAAGGGAAGGGGCGGGGAGTAGGATAGGTAGGAGTGCTCTGGAAACGGGAAGCACCCTTCAACCATCTTGTTTCTCACTGTCTCTCGTTCCCTTTCTTGTCTCCTCCACTTCCTCTGGAGCAATGATCAACAGGGAAAAGTCTACTCTAACCAGGAGCAGGGATTGGTCACCTATAGCATTGCATCCCTTCCACAGAATTCCCTCCATTCCGCAAGGATCCTTAAAGGCCAACATTCTCACCTGGAATACCTATGGGACAGTTGCACTCTCAAAAGCCCTCCACAAGAGGGCAAGAAGGAGCCATGCAAGATAGAAGGAAAGTATGTCCCTTAACCACTCCCCAGGAACACCAGGAGTGACACGTGCTGTTGACCAGGACCAAACATTCTGTAACAGATCTTCTGCGGCAGAAGAGCAGACTCTGAACTGCAGTATTCTGTTCTTGAGTCCTTTGCGAAGGCCTCACATTAGCCAGAGGGTTAGACCAGCCAAAGCTCCCTGTTCTCTCGCACTAAACCAGACACACTGTGTTCCCTGCATCCTGAACAACAGGGAAGGCGCTGGTGCTTGTGTCTGTGTTCATCCAACCAGCTAAACCACTGCACTAAATCTAAACCAGCTTGACACTACATCGTGTTGTAGCATAGCACGTCACCAGCTATGCCCGAAGCGACTGCTCAATGCAGGAACTCAACCGAATCTTTGGATGGTCACTCACCAACTCTAACCGGGAGTTACAAACATGTCTCGGCCAACCTAGTCTGAGAACCGCTACCTCATTGACTGCACATCGATACACATTTGAACACCACTTCACAACTATCACCCGTTTACTCAAACTGCTGAAGCAACACTTGACAACCTCTCCCAGCGGCCAACGCCTGACTTGGCCTAGCTGATTGTGACACCTTCTTGGGATAATTTTGATCTGCCTCATTCAACTACTGCTGTTTGATCGCATGGAGCACCTGCACTTGCCCCGGCTTTATGCCTGCTTGCTACCAGGGCTTCCACAATCCTACGTGCCCAACTGAGCCTGACCAGTTCAAATCAGTGTTCAAACCCGAGTCTGATGCGTCTGTCCACCAAGAACTGAATCCAGGTACTGTGGCACTGAACTGCCCCCATGGTCCATTTGGGACCCTAGAGACTGGTTATGTCACAATTGCTCCTGTCCCAATATCCTTTCAATGGTTTTACCTTACCTACCACCACTGGAGCCACACTCAGAGTGCTACTGTCTCCAATCTGTTGCATTTTTTAGTATGCGTTTTTGTATAGTGATCTCTTTTGGTTCTATTTGCAGATGGTTTGCTTTATTAAAGTGTTTATATTTTTACAGAACCTTCATTGTACATTCCCTTTATTTTGGACTGTGATAATGTGTATTTGGGCCACTACTAGTTTACCTTCATGACCCTCCTGAGAGTATAGCCTTCCCTCAGCCTGTGTTACCACAAAAGGCAAAGAATAAATATCTCTTGATTGTCCCTGTTTTACCTTTATGATTGCATTGTGTTTTGGTTTGTAAAAGTGTGAAGGCTGAGTGGGCAATTTTACCCCTGCTCATCCTTTTACTCCTGCGAGGCAGAATCCAATTTGTCACACTACCCTTTGCGGGTCCCTTTTCCAGGAGCAGTAAGTAGGGAGCTTTTGAGTTTATAATTTGATTAAGTGGAAACATTCACTCTCTGTCTCCCTAGATGACAATGCAGTAGGCTGCTGACAGTGGAGCCACATGGTTTGGGCATGAACCTGCCTTTACACTGGTTACATAACTAGACTGTGGCCCTCATTAGGAGTGAGCCGGTCTGGAAATAAGGTGCTGATAACATTACATTATTTCACCTTCTTTAGTGGTAGGTTGGCAGGCTGAAAGTCAACTCAAACCTCATTGTAACTTGCTCAGGTGCTGCACTTAGTTGGACCGCTGGAGCATTTGCAGCTCAGGGAAACATGTTGGGAAAATAACAGTGTTTGTCAGGCACTCATGATGCAATTTGGGCAGGGTCGAGAATCCCTGATTGAACTTCCCTGAAGTTTACCTAGTGTCTCCAATGGATTTAAAGGCATGGTCTAGTAAAAATGTTTATTGTCCCAACGGGTCGGCCATGTTTTTTTAAGCCTAAGTGGCTCGATTTTAGAAAACTTTCCTATGGACCTTACCCGAGTTTTCGTCCATTAAACGCATGCGAAAACAAGTACCAGGGAGTCGCCATTTTCTGATAAACCTATCTTTTCCCCGATCGCCCTGGCGGACCTGCTTTTGCGGCACTAAATCAATTCCCCCGCCCCTGAGCCTGTCATCAGCAGACTCGTACCGCCCATTTCCCAACGCCAAAGCACGTCTTGTGTCAACATTTGTTGTGCTTCAGCTAATGACGTGTCGCCATGGAAATGGCAGGACGCCTCGCTCCTCAATAAGTATAAACAGACCGTTTCACAACACACAGCAGCAGATTTTCGATTCCATTCCTCTCTCTGTGTTACTTTGAGTATTCTGTGACTCGTTTCAGTGCTCTGGTCAGCTACCTTAGCCGCTTGTAGCCCGTGTGAACAGATATCAGTACCACCGCTATAAATTATTTTAGTTTGTTTAACACACAATGGCTACAATAATGCCCTACATGTACGAGCCCGAGTATACCGAGGGGGAACTACTGGAAAGGGAAGCACGCGAAAACGATGGGGATTCGGACGGCAGTTGGCAGGACGAATCAACAGATGAAGAGTCTGGGCCTAGTCGAATGGACGGCGTCTCCACCTGGTGCACATGCAATCGGTGCGAGCTAATGCCAACTGAGGATGAGAACTGCTGCTGCCGAGAAAACTCGGGATGCCTGGCCTACATTTCGGAAGGCGAGCCACGACCGCAATGCATCACCGAGCTGCCAGACTTCAGGGCAGCCTGCCTCACACGGGCCGTGTTGAGAATAATGATGGTGCTTATGCACGAACTTCGAGCAACTGTTCGTCCTCATAATCCGAGTAACGAGTAAGTATACTCTGCTTGTCATGCCACTCCTATTTCATGTTCTTCTACTATATCCAAAATTACATCTACATATCATTGTAACGCATGTAAGTCATTCAATAGTGTGCATTGTCTAGATAGCATTTGTCCGTGTAAAATGCCATTAGTTACAAGAATTGTCATTGACAACAAACGTTTATTAAACTTATCTGGGTCATTTAAAAACAGTTTGTTTCATTCCTTTTCACAGGTGGTACAGGCTGGTGGCCTATCGTTCCTTTACATGGTGGCTTCACGGGAGGCTTGGACACCGCGTTCGAAGAGTGATACCTGCCTGTGCCGTTCGTGCCATTAGAGAAACGTTCCCGAGTGACAGCGGTCAGTACAGGGGATTTTCTCTCGCTGTGCTGCAACCTGACCTGTATAATCTTTAAAGTCTTGTATTTTTGTGTCATGAAAATAAGATACAAAATAAAACACCACATATATTTTAACAACGTTTGTCCCGATTTTTTTAAATGAATCAAGTGTGTCTCCATTCATAGATGGACGTCAGACACCTGTGCAGGGTGGTCACTATCTATCTAAGCTAACATAACATATTCTCGATAATGCATGCACTAAATAACACTTGTTCAAAGTCTTTCAGTAGGTTATGTCTCTATAAAAGTCACACATATATCTATACTAACAATTACCATTGGATTATACAGGCCCTAGGGTCTTGGCCACTATAATACACCGGTTGAAGTGTGGGTCTGTGCTCACAAGAATCTCCGGTATGTGGTATTTGTTATTGATAAGCAACGATATACTATCATTGATATAAAGGCGATATACTGTATATTGATATAAAGGCGGTTCGCACCGGTGGATGTGCGCTGGCATGGGGGGTTGTGACGGGCGCAAACGGCCAAGGTGCCAAACTACATGTACACTTCAAAAGGTGTCCCACGCCAAGGGGCCATCGGTCACATGGCCTCCTCAGACCCCGTGTCTCCAGGCACGCCTCCCCTGAGGCAGGCCGCCCCCCCTGCAATCCACATAAGTGTGTCTCCATTCAGCAGTCTTCCTGTGCCTTATCTGCATGCCCCAGGGCCATCCATCCCACCCCCCTCTATCAAAGGCGGTTCACACCCGGGGATGAGCGCTGGCATGGGGGGCTGTCCGGGGCGCGAAAGGCCAAGGTGCCAAACTACATGTACACCTCAAAAGGTGTCCCATGCCAAGGGGCCATCGGTCACATGGCCTCCCCAGACCCCGTGTCTCCAGGCAGGCCTCCCCTGAGGCAGGCCGCCCCCCTGCAATCCACATAAGTGTGTCTCTATTCAGCAGTCTTCCTGTGCCTTATCTGCACGCCCCAGGGCCACCCATCCCACCCCCCTCTATCAAAGGCGGTTCACACCCGGGGATGAGCGCTGGCATGGGGGGCTGTCCGGGGCGCGAAAGGCCAAGGTGCCAAACTACATGTACACCTCAAAAGGTGTCCCACGCCAAGGGGCCATCGGTCACATGGCCTCCTCAGACCCCGTGTCTCCAGGCAGGCCTCCCCTGAGGCAGGCCGCCCCCCTAATACCACGACATACATACATCACTCATTCACAAACACACCCCAGTTTCTAACACTTTAGAAAACACTTGATATGTCTCATGAGAACATCTTTGTGCTTTGCAAGTCAACTCATGAACGTGCTACCTGGGAACCACTGAGATCTATGCTAATCTGCTTGTCGTCGTGCTATCCGTGAACTCTGACCGCTTTGAGCATACCCATCAGTGCGCTACCTGTGGCCATCCACCTATTCTCCCGCAACATACTGCTCTGCTTGCTGAACCCAACTGTTTGTTGGTGAAGGTAAGGCCATGTATCCTGGTTATATTTCGCAGATTTTTAAATTTCTATCTATTTTCCAGTAGAGTACAAAATAGTGCTATGTTCATTGGTCTCATTGGTATTGACTTCAGTTTCCATTGCTATGCTATCAATAGATCTATTTATTTTCATCTGTGACTATTGTGATTGAATTGCATCCTTCGGGGGTCCAGTCAATAATGTTAGCATGTTTCCTTCTCGTGCAAGACAGAACATCCAAGGGACGAGTCACATGTTCAGATTTCAGTCACATCAATTATACATTTCTGCAACTTATGCAAATACTAAGCAGCACATAATGAACTGGTATAGTTCCTGCGACCAAAACAAACCTTGCATTGATCATTGTATGATTCATTTACTTTTGTATCAAATCTTTATTCTTGAAGATTGTATAATAATGTCGATATTTACTTTTCAGATTCATCAACAATGCCTGCCTGTTCGATTAGTGGTTGCCCTTAGAAGACCCATGCGAAATCTGAAGGAACTACAATGCATGTATTCCCGAAAACTGTTGATCGAATAAGAGAATGGGTCAGACATTGCGGATATCCACTGTATGAGCTGGAAAGTAGAGTCCAACAAGTCTTAGAGGACAAGAGGGGTGATCGATACCGCATCTGCAGCCGGCACTTTTCCTTGGACATGTACACAACTTCTTGGGTAACAAATTAGAATAAACGGCGAATGACACGGAAATTGCGCGAAAACACTATTCCCACTCTATTCATCCGCATTCCGCCACCGGTGAGTCAAGTGTCCGGATTTAGCTTTAGGCCTTGCGGTAGTGTGTAGCCGAATGGATTAATAGATATTGTAGGTGTTCTATCCCTTGTAATAATTTCGATATTGATATGAGTGAATACTTTTTTGAATAATGACATTTATCAATATATTCTTTTTCGATTTCATAACCCACAAACGCAATGTATATATATATGGGGACAGGGAACTGTGCTGTATTGAGCATTTTTCAAGTATTCTGTCAGCTTATATGGCTATTTTTAATATTGGCATTTCATTATCAATCATTAATTGACCTTTACAACTTCTTGACTATCCCTTGAATCTGAAGCAAGAACATTCTACATCCTTGACGTGGTCGCAGTTATCAACCACTTCTAGCGCGTATCAGGTAATCTTACTAGGCTAATCCGCTACAGACTTGTTTTATGCATGTCAAGTAATAGTTTTATTCTATCGTGTAATTATTTTACAGAATGTTTGGTTACTGCTTTCCAATTAATATACACCTTAGTTATTGTCCACTGGTGTTTGTTTTCAGTTATAATTAGTGTTATCCATACTAATGCAAGTACTGTCTTTCAGGGAGATGCTGAAGCGTCCGCCACATCTACAACGTTTCTAGATGTTCCTCACCAGCAGGAGGTATGGATACTGACAGCTCCATCGAGCGTCATCATCAGAGCTGGAATTCTTGTCGTTTGATTGTTCTACACAATGTTTAATTCGTGGTTAGCCGTTGATATGTACCTGTGCTGTCGACCCCAGGTGTATTTTATGTTTTCGCAATTGTTATCCTCACTAATGCAAGTACTATGTTTCAGGCAGTTGATGGAGCGTCAACCCCTGCACTTGATGCAGAGCCTGACATTCAAGTATACGAATCGGCGCAACAGCTTTCGGAAGTGCGCACTACATTTGCAACATCCATAGATATTCTTCAGCAGCACGATGTATGGATAATGACAGCTCCATCATGCGTGATCATATAACGTGATTCCATTTGCTATACTTTCTTCCCTATTAACGCAAGTGCTGTGTTTCAGGGAGACGACAGAGCTTCCACCACAATCACAACATCTCATTTAGATGATGCAGATGTAAAGGAATCATTTAAATAAGTCGATGAAATGTGATCATATTTGGATTTTCCTTGATTCTTTTGGACAATGCATCTTTCGCGGTTATCTCTTTATATGAACCTGTGCGTTCGACCCCAAGTGTGTGTTATGTTTCCAACATTGAAAACCATACTAATCCAAGTGCTGTGTTTCAGAGAGACGACGGAGCTTCCACCACAATCACAACATCTCATTTAGATGATGCAGATGTAAAGGAATCGTTGAAATAAGTCGATGAAATGTGATCACATTTGGATTTTCCTTGATTCTTTTGGACAATGCATCATTTGCGGTTATCTGTTTATATGTACCTATGCCGTCGACCCCAAGCGTGTGTTGTGTTTCCAATATTGAAAAGCATACTAATGCAAGTACTGTGTTTCAGGGAGATGCGGATGCCTCCTCTCCAATACAACCATTCATGGCAGTCCATGCAGAGCCAGAGGTATGGATACTGACAGTTCCATCGAAATAGATCATCACAGGTCGAATACTTGTCCTTTGATTGTTGCACACAATGTTTAAATCATATTTGGCTATTGAGATGTACCTGTGTGTTCGTCCTCACGTGTGTTTTATGCTAACAATATTTTGATACATAGTAATGAAAGTACTATGTTTCAGGGAGACGATGGAGCCTCATTCCGTGCTGTCTATGCGGATACAGAAAATATAGTTCTTGCAGCGCAAGTGGAAGGGAGGACATGCGGAAACGAATCGGAGCTACAGCGTGCAGATGTTGAAGGTCGAGTAAAAAAAGTTGCAAAGAAAAAAAAACAAAAAACGGTTGGTTACAAACAGTTCATAACTTTAAACTTTTTTTTGTGTTGGAGACTATTTTATGTTTTTTTCTAGTCAATTCTACTACACTCCATCTTGTGTTTAAACTGAACATCCCTTTTCCAATATCTCCTCCAGTTACCCGTGGGTGTCAGAACTATACACACACAGACAGTGAAGCGAATGTGAGATGTGCTTGCCAGACCGTGTACACTATGGAGGAACTATTAATTGAGGCGAGGCGTGTTCAGGCTCGAGATGCTCATGTCCAATGGCCAGAACATGAATTAACTGTGTTTGGAGACTACAGCAAAGTTGCATTGGACCATAGCTACAGTGCGACCGGACCACCACAAGAAGATGTTATTGAATATATTGAAGATAGCTCTGAAGTAGTTGCAGATCAATTTACACAATCTACACCCGCCAAAAATTTGCCACCAAAAAACCTGTCGACATTGTTGTGTTCTCCCATCAATGTTGAAGTAATAGATGTTGAAATGACAGTGAATGAACCAGCCGCAGCATCCATAGACGCATCAGAACTTGATATCAGCGATATTACTTTCCAATGTGTTGAAATCTCCACAACGTCAAAGGCCGAAACAACGTTGACGCAGGATGACAGTCTAATGAAAGAGAGCAAATACATTGTGTTCGACAGTTGTTTGATGGAAATTATAAGTATGCTGAAATGTGTGCGTTCCATTAGAGGGAATGTATGTGGGAAGCCATTGATTAATGTGACTCGTCAAATAAAAGGCAGTAACGTCAAAATAAATGCCGCCTGTAGATTAAATCATAGGTTCTCATGGTCTGCACAACCAATGCTGGGGAAAATGCCAGCAGGCAATCTACTGTGTGCGGCTGCATCACTTTTTAGTGGCTCCAGTTTTAGAAAGTTAGAGGCTTTCTTTCAGTTTGTGGGACTCCATTTCATTTCTAAAGCGCTGTACTACACATACCAACGTGATTATCTATTTCCGGCCATTAGTGATGCTTGGAAAATTGAACAATTGTCTCTAGCAAGTACATTCGAAGGCAAACGATTCAGGCTAGCCGGCGATGGGCAGTGCGATAGCCCTGAATTTTCTGCCAAGTACTGCACCTACCACTTTCAGGACATGGATAGTAAGAAAATTGTGAGTTCGGTGGTCGTGCAGGTAACACAATATACATCGTCAGTGGCCATGGAGAAACTAGGATTTATAAAATCAGTGGAACATCTACAATCGAGGGGGATGCACATCGACCTCATAGCCACGGATAGACACGTTTCAATTGCCAAGAGCAGTTCCCACATATTAAACATCAATTTGACGTATGGCATCTTGCTAAATCAATCAATAAGAAAATCTCGGCTGCAGGAAAAAAAAAAGGTTTTGAAAGTATTTTGCAGTGGTCACATTCTATCACCAACCATCTTTGGTGGAGCTCAAAAACTTGTGAGGGGTCAGTGGAAATACTACTTGAAAAATGGCGGTCACCGATGCACCACTGTACCAACGTTCACCGCTGGACAGGAAATGAACATTTCCACCAATGTGAACATGGCCCTTTGTCCCCAGAGGAGGCACGGAAGAAGAAGTGGTTGATTCCATCTTCACCGACACATAAAGCCATTGAGAAGATTGTTTTCGACAAACTCTATCAAGAGATTTGAGAGGACTGACAGAATTCTGTCACAGAGGAGATTTGGAGGTGTTCCACAATATGTGCCTAAAGTACAGTCCAAAGCGCTTGCATTTTAGCTTTCGGGGCATGAAACATCGCACTCTACTAGCGGTCTTGGCCCATAACAGCAATGTCGGACGTGAACAATCTGGGACTAGGGGTAAAGTAAGGATGCCTCGCTACACTAAGGTGTTTTCAAAACGAAGTAAGCAATGGGTGATCAAACCAGTCTATGATGAAATGCAGTTCGACTTTGTGAAAGGCCTTATTGTTGCTGTGTTAGAGAAGCACAGATATGGAATTTTGGACGTTTCTGTACAGAGCAGTGATCCATTGCCACCGAACATTGCGACTGTGCCATGCCCACCCGATGCACAGCTGATTGTGAAGTACAAATCCCGGTTTAAATAATTGCAATACGATTGTCTTTTTGTAAATAAATGTTATTGTACAGTGTACCTGTAAACCTAACCCCTAACTTCACCATCATGGGTGGCGAGCAAGCTGGGTGTCATCTTTGAATTCTCTCTATTCACCTCACATATGTGTATGTATATATTTTTCTCATGTCTCATCTCATGTAAATGTAAATGCTGCGCACTGTTAACGGAGGGGAGGCTTGCGTATTGCAAATAATAAAACAAACAAACAATAAATCTCACTTTTAACTCAACTCCTGTGGTACTTTATACTTTCCCTGACCTTCCGCCAAAAATGTCTCAATTTGGGCTGCAAAGCTCGCAGACAACGGTGACAAAATTGGGGCACTTAGAACGCACCAGCCAAGCGGGCCGTGGCATTTGGGATAGAAGCCAGTTCCCATTTGCACATTGAGGCGCATTACATAGACGGATTCTAAACTTCAAGTTCTCATAGATGCCTATACTACGTGATGTTGCAAATAAAGAATGCGAAGGACAGCGCCCAGATGAGGCCCACAAGTCACAATGGAAGTATAAGGGTCTATTGTTTTTTGCCCTTGAGACAGGGACCATGCCGAAAGAACTACATTTGAAGGGAGTGCGCAATAACGTAAGAGACGATAAGGCAAAAAATTCAGAAACTAGACCGAGTTTCAGTTTTAGGTCAGTATACGAAAAATCATTGTTAAGAGCACGGTCCGTTTTACAGACTGCATTACGAAGAGACACAATGGAAATTTCAAATATAATGTAAGTAAATCTTTACACGCTTTTATACCGGAATGAAGATTTAATGAATGGATGCATGAATAAATGAATGAATGAAGAGCTAGGAAAAGCAAGTAAAACTGTTCGTAGTGGGCACATGGGCATGCAGGTCCACTGGTCTCACCGATCTCGCTCCATGGCCCAGCCACTTTTCCCTGCACTATGGGACTGTCTCTGTATCCTTCAGCCCCTTCTCCCAGCATTTACCTTGCACTTGCCACCACCTGGCCCTATTATTTAATTTGTATTCAACTAACCTTGTACAGCCCATCCCCATGCGCGATCAGAAAGACACCTGGCCTAGTAGGATCATTGTCTGTCTGCCCTTGTTCCCCACCTGCCTCGTCACGCCTAGTAACACTTGAGTATAGGCGCGTTACAAATGCCATATCATATATCATATCATTCCTCACGCATGTAGACTGTCGTTTATCATTGTGTGTTGGCCTCGATTTATCTCGGTACTTTTCGCATTGATTTTAGAGACGAACATACTCCATTGAACTACCCTTGCAAGCAAATAGTTTCTGATCGGCCGTAATAAATAAAATGAGCAATATTAAAAGTTCGGCTAGCGAGAATAATTATAATTTTTTTGTTTTCATAACAGGTATTTGATCCCTTACTGCCACTGCCATCTGTTTGAGACACCGGCGGATGGATTCTTCAGCAGACACCTGCAGCTTCGTGTCAACAACTGGAGCACGATCACCATATTATGGGACGATCGCCAAGGGCCCACATGCCCTTACGCTGTACTAGTGGCTAGAAGCAACATAACAACCTTTAGGCTGGACTAGTGCCTAGTTGATGGAACAGCCTTGCGGTTCACCGCGCTTCCAAAGTGATTCTTTTTACGAAAATGAACACCCTGTGTACCATAAAGGAACACCGCGTGACTCAAGATGAAACGGAACAGTTATTGCGGACACAGATAAAAGAAAATAAATGGCTTCCGGAGTTCATATGGCAATTGCTGAATATTCTCTAAACATTTAATGTCAAATAAATGTACTTTACCAAATGTACCGTGTTGCTGTTTCATTGTAAAGTACAGTTTCATATTCCGAATTGTGGCGCGCTCTGTTGTGAGTTGATCTGTGTTGGTTTCCGGGTTCTGTGTGGAGTCGCACAGAAGACGACTGGGCGCATTTGCCTACACAGCACAGTAACGTCACGGGGAGAGGCGGGGAATATGAATGTTTTGATAATGTCAGGCTCAGGGGCGGGGGAATTGATTTAGTGCCGCAAAAGCAGGTCCGCCAGGGCGATCGGGGAAAAGATAGGATTATCAGAAAATGGCGGCTCCCTGGTGCTTGTTTTCGCGTGCGTTTAATGGACGAAAACTCGGGTAAGGTCCATAGGAAAGTTTTCTAAAATCGAGCCACTTAGGCTTAAAAAAACATGGCCGACCCATTGGGACAATAAACATTTTTACTAGACCATGCCTTTAATATCATCTCAGGCAGCACACAAAGTCAGAGGCTATACATGAATTCCATCCAATACTCCACCCATCCCACTTACCTGCTTTTAAGGCAGAGCCATACCTTCTCTTTGCAAATGTTGTGAAGGTCAGCAGGGTGTCCTTCAAAGAGAGGTAGATGAGTTGAGGGGCTGCAAGGATACAAATGTGGTGTGTAGGTTGCTTGAAGTGGCCCAGAAATCAAAGGGTGCACAATTCCTTGGTTGCGTCATAGTGGCAGGATGCTGAGGGAAAACAAGACAACAGATTTGTGTGTTTGTTTTGTTTTATTGTTTAATACAAGGTCCTAGCTAGAGAGCAGTGAAGAGCTGCACAGGATGTGGGTGCCCTTGTTTGGACTGTAATCTTTTAACAGTAGCACAGTACTGTGCCTCCATTGATATTAGCTCTGGTCTGGTGTTGTTGACAAAGCAACATTTTGAGAGATTTTCAAACTTGGGAAATAGTGAGGGCATTCCGAGCAATACCAGAATCAAGTTCCAAAGAGTGGGTGAGAGACAACTGAATGATTATTTGCAGGTCCTTTCTTTGTGGGCAACTTTTTTTTGAACCGGTTGGTCAGTTTGCTGTGTGAGTAGAGTGTACCACCATCTATTTGGAGCTTAGCTGCGTGGTCACTTGTGTGCTACTCGTGATTGCTTTATAAATGATACATGCAGTCTTGAACAGTATCTTGACCTGAGAAGAAGCTAATATAGTTCACGTACAACAGGGTGATTAGGTAAAATGTCCACTCACACATAATAAAACGTGCTGAAGTGTGGTGGACTGCTTTTAAGGGAGCCAAGTGAGCAGCTGGTGGCCCCGTCAGGAGAGCATTTACCCTATCAATGTCCAGGACCACACAAGCCTGCACTAGCACTAAGCTCTGGAATTCATGCAGTGAGAAAGAGGGTTTGATTTCATCAGGCCAGAGATTTGGAGCCAATCTGTTTCAGCCTTCTTGTGTATGTGTTTCTAGAAGGATTTCAATGTTGAAGCCAAAGGATATTATTGAATACTTTTAGGTGCACCTCACAGAGCCATTGTTGGACAAGTTGGTGTTTAGCGGGGGACCAATGAGGAAGAATTCTGTCTTGGATTGGTTAAGCTTGAGATAGGCAGTCATTATTCAGGAATGGATGATGGTTAGGTAATTCCGGAGATGACTGATAGCCCATGGGCTTTTTACTCTCATGCACAACTGAATATTGACTGCACATGGGTGGATGGCTTTATCAGTATCTTACAGCAATATGTCCCAAGGCTCAATGTAAAGGTTGAAAAGGACTGTTGACAGGATGATGGCTTGGGGAACTTCACAGGAGACTGGAAGTCTGTTAGAAAGCATTTCACTGATCTGGATGGCCTGGTGGATGGCCGAGAGCTAGGTGGTAAATCAATTCGGCACAGTGCCAGAGAATCCAATCCTATCTGTGAGGAGGGAGAAGAGGATACAGTGGGTGGTGAACAATGTTGAATGAATCAGTGAGTTCAAGGAGGATGAGGAGGCATGAGTCGCCCTTAACCATGATTATGATGGCATCGTCCACCACCCACATGATGGCTTTTTGCGATGCTTCACTGAGTGGAACCCTGACTGAAAGCTGTTTAGAAGCTGTAGTTGTTTGATTTTGCAGTTCTGTAGTGACTATTTTTTTCAAGATTTTGCCAATAAAAGAGACGTTCGGAATGGGTCAGTAGTTGGCCAGGTCATCTGTGTCTAGAGCAATTTCTTTTCAAAAAAGGTCATATGAGACCAGTCCTAGGGTGTCCATGACTTACTCGTCAGTGATGTCGGAAATAATTATGCTAAAAAGTGCATTTTACGCAAGGCCCATGAATTGTTAATGATGACAGCTGGGATGATATTGTCAGAGTAGGAAGTAGATTTGAGGGAGGCAATTGTTTTTAATTCTGGGGGATAGGAAGGTGAGCATTCAGTTCAGAGGGATAGTCTGCATGCTGGGGGGAAGGTGTGGGTTAATGCTGTAGGAGGTTCATTCAATGATCTCTTAAGTCTATTTTTTCAATATGAAAGTTGTTGATTCTGTCACATTTTTCCTGAGTAGCTGACACTTCGGGGTGGGTAATGGGTTGGTAAAATGCTTTACTAATTAAAAGAGGGTTTTGCTCCTGATGATGGTGGAGTAGTAAGTAGCATTGGCCTTTGTACTCAGAATCCTATGGTTGGCATGGAGAGATTTGAGGTTGGTAAGATCTCCAGGGTTGCCGTTTTTGTGCCACCGTTTCTCTAGGGGTCTGATTGTGTGTTGGGTGGAGATGAACGCTGGAAGATTTTGAATGAGCAGCAGTAAATGATGTGGTGTTTAGCTGCATCTTTGTGGGGCGTGATCAAGTGGGTGAACGACAGTGGGATGGCAGCATGGTCAGATCAGTCGAGTGGGATGGGGCTGTGGAAGTGCTGAGAGGGGATGATGTAGGTCTGATTATAAGTTTGGCACTTCGGGCCAAATCTGTGGTAATGCAGTGGTAATGGAGTTACCATATCAATACTGCTGCATTATCGCACATACAAACTATGGGTTTGGACGTAAGGTTCAGGATAAACCTCCACCAAGACATAATTCTTCCACCTTAATGCAAAAAAAAACAGCCATTTTTACGGAATTACCACCAGTGGTAATTCTGCCAAAACCCCCAGGGAGTTATGTGGACTCCATAAATGGGGACTAATACTGCCATATTGCCACTTGTAATCCAGCAGTAATTCCGCCAGACCAAGTGGTGGTAACAGTAAATCCTTTTGGTTGTATCTCGGCAGAAAGACATTATTAGTGTGTGCTCCTATGGCAGAGGATAGTAAGTTGGAGACATCCACCATGATATAGTCTCTGCCTTGATGTGGTCTGTAGATTAGGTACAACATTATGGATTCCTTGTGAGATAAATGAAACCAGCAGGCGAGTGAATCAAATGACATTTGTTCTGGGAGAGGGGATGATGGAGCATGGCCAATTGGTCCTATGGATGATTGCCACTCCAACTGCTGCCCTTCCTGGTCAGTTGATATGTTGGATGCAGTACCTGGGGGGTAGGAGGGTGTTGAAAACATGGGACGGGGAAAACCATGTTCCAGGGATGAAGAGGGCTTCAAGGTTGCTGTACGAGATCTGCAGTGTAGGCGACAGCTGAACGAGCATTGATCAGCACCAGGGGCATGTGCGTGTGGACTATAGTTGTTGGATGGGGCAAAGGTGATATTATTGAAGTGTGCTATGGTAGCTTTTGGTGGCTGCCCAGCGCATGTGGCCATTCAAACTGGGATAGGCTGGGAAGGGAGGAGAAACATGGTGATCTCTTTTGGCCAGTAGTTGTAGTAGCAAATACTTTGTGGGTGAAATGCAGAATAGCGGCAATATCAAGTCTTTGGTCTCTATCACAGCCTTGGCAGTATCCCGACAGTAGATCTGCCGGGATACCGTCAATACAAATTCCGTTACCGCAACTCAGTCCAGCACTATTAAATTCAGATGTCTAGTTGCGGGGGAGTGGAGGGCTGTAAGTCCCCATTCCCTTTGTGTCCACTGGACCCAATGTGACATTCTGGGCGCTATTAGCGCCGCAATAATAGTGCCACAAATGGATGCAAAGTGCCAATATTTACCTCCAGCAAAAAACTGGAGGTAAATCTCCCACTTTCCACCAAAACTCGGGATTGAGCAGAGCAGTAATGCGGCAGTAATAGCATTACTGCTGCATTTCTAGCTCTCCGCCAAACCTGTGATGACCCCCCTTGACTAATCAAATGTATAATTACTTCTTCAGTGTTATCAATGTTATTATTTATTATTATTATAGTGCAAACCTAGCTCACCCACACTGTAGCAGCTGCTGAGTCCGCAGACAGCACGGCCAGCACTGTAGTCCGCGGACAGAAGGTAGCATTCACAATGCTCAGAAGCACAGGGGAGAAAAGAAAATGTTCTAACTATCAACTAACAAACACATATACATAAAGCAACATTACGTATATTTACTGCACCCAAATATATATTTTTGTACAAATGATTACTTGAAAATGTCCAAATATTTTTTTATTTATAACACACAATCTAATGGAATGCACCAAAGATAAACCATATGTGTACACCTCATATTATCACTTCAATACAACTGTTCATAGAGACTAACAGGCACCAAGCGCTTACTGTAAAACAACCTGAGGGGTAGGTGGGGAGACCCTGACCTCAGATACAAGTACCCTAAAGGAAGGAAAGCTGAAGGAGGCTCTTAACTCATTTGCTAGTAAACAAAAGATGATACACATTGGAGGTCATTACGACCTTGGCGGTAAGGGGTTAACGGCACCGGTAAAGGTGCCGGAGCCGTCAACCCCTTAGCGCCCCATTACTAGTCTGCTCGCGGGAACCTGCTAAGGCGTCCTTAGCGGGTCCCACGAGCAGACCAGGATGCTAATAACATCCTCCCCATTGAGCCCTAGAGGGGCTCAAATGGGAATGGGGATTGGTTCCTTGAATGAGGAATTACCGGGCCCTCCAAGGTCGGAATGACCCGGTAATTCCTCATTCAAGGAAGCCGGACCCGGTACCCGGTATGCGGTAGCCGTGCCACTAATAGGGGCATGGTTACCTCCATACACGCAATGACCCCCATTGTATCGGATTGACTGTGAGTGAAAGCACACGTTATTGAAAAGCTTTGATAGTCAATTTAACAAATGAGCAATGCGAAAATGATACCGGTAGCAAGAGGACAATGGTAAAAGTGTTTTGAAAGGAAACAGTATCACAGAGTGGTCACGTATAAGAATATATGCATTCAAAAGTCTCTGTGAGAGTGAAGGAAAGTGCTGCAATTGCAGGGTAGCTGTGTGTGGCTGAAAACTGAGCAAAATAGAAATACTTACAGAAGCGCCTTGGTAGAAGGGGGGCTGGAAGAGGATTGAACTATGAGTGTTGACAACCATTGGGTTGGTCCCAAGGGAGGAGGCTGAACCAGGAGGGCCTAAGAGGCCACGCTCTAATAAACTGTGATTAAATTAAGAGTAAAGTTAGGCACCTGGTTGAGCGACCTGTAATGCATGGACCATGCAGTATGCAAACTGCGCCATGACCAGGGCAGGCCTAAGATAAGAAGGATTTATTGGTTCTGGTGAATATTATCAATCTGTGCACTCTATCCACTGTTGATCTATTTGTTCCGGTATTCACTTAATAACTGACTGGTCCAAACTAGTTGGAGGTCAGTAGCTACATGGCTGAAGAAGATGATTGATGGATTGACAGGAACTAATCAACAATGTTGTTCATAATTTGTTTGTGTGCAAACAGAACAAACAGTAATTCAAGGTGTTTAACTAGTATTAGTTGACTATCTGCTTGCATTGTGGAACCCATGAACAAAAGTCGATTAGAATCTTTCCATTATGAAGTTTGCACTTCAGCTGACCCCTTATCAGAATTTCCTAGTAGACCGCGTTGCCTCATAATATTTACATAGCATTGCCTAAAAACAGCATACAACTATAATCCAAACATTGCAATAAATGTGAGCTATGACTGTTGACCTATACGCAACAAGATGAATTGTCATTTTTCAGGTGCCCCGCTTTCAGTGGTACTGGGCTTTTTCGAAATCTGCAGGCATGTTCTCCAGACTACTCCCTGCCCTCTTCAGTGCTGCACTTGCCTATAAGGGTTGACAGCCTATAATAGACATTCACAATTGTAGTGGCCCCCAGGTGGTCAAAATCAAAACATATACCAATCATTTCTGACAACTTAGTTCAAAGCAATGCATTACATAGTCTTGACAAAATGAACCATGATGGAGCAACCACCAGATTTATTTGCATCAAAAATAGACACAATAATCAGCTTGACTGATGAGAAACATATAGCTCAGCTGCAGACAGTTGGGGTCATTACAAGTCGGGCAGTGAGGGATACCGGGCACCGGTAAGGAGGCCGGTGCCGGTAATCCCTTACCGCCCGATTCCGAGGTCCTTTAGCGGGGACCGTAAAGGACGTGTGGTCGGACCACACGTTCTTTAAGGGACCCGTTAAGGGACCTTGGAGCTAATAACGGGCTCGCAATTAGCGGGCCCATTATTAGCGCCTTCCCCCTTCCCATTGAGCCCTATGGTGGCTCAAATGGGAATGGGGAATGGCTTTTGGAATGGGGATTTACCAGGTCCGCCTAGGGTGGTATGTTCCGGTAAGTCCCCCTCCACCAGACCGGACCCGGACCGATTTTGGAGGCAGCCATGGCGCTAATAGCGCCATGGCTGCCTCCAAAGTCGGAATGAGGCCCAGTGTTCTGAATCAGGATGGCAGCCAGGAAGTGTGGAACCATGTTATAGACTGCTATAGGAGCCATTCAGATAGCCTTGTTGTCTCCCCACTGCTTGACCAGCAACCACTACAGCAGGCCCAGTGCCGTTGAAAATCAACCAATGCAAGGCAGTAGCCATGCGGCTGCTCTCAGAATACATTGAAGTCACCGCACTGCGGTGTTCAGGAGGCCCAGCAAAATGTTATTTGCATATTCAAAGTGGGAGGAGAGCACTACCACGATCACACCCTCTACTGCTACCAAACAGAAGAGAAAAGAAAATATGCTCTTCATTACCTTTAGGCTGCTAAACATTTCCACGACTTGGAGGGACATAGCTAGCTTGTTATCAAACAGAACACACTAATTCCTTACCACGTTGAAACGTTTCGGATCTGTTCTAAAATGTTTAGGCCAGATCCCACTTGGTAAAAGGGGAACCCACAAGGAGTGTCTCGGTTTTGGTGCTATTCTTTTTTAATACTGTTTGATCCCATTCAGTGGTCAATGGCTAACAGGAACTCACCACATTTTTGGATCAGTAAATACATTGTTCCATCTAGACTTTGGGCCTGATCACGACTTTGGCGGTAACGCCGGCGGTATTAGCCCTACCGACGAACTGCCCGGTGCTAATAGAGCTGGATCACGAGTTCGGCGGTAATGTAATTCCCCATTCCCCATTGAGCCCATTTGGGAATGCCCCAAGAGCTGGGGCGAAATCCGCCGAAGTCCTGATTTGGCAGATCCTTAAATCCGGCGGTAATAGCCTGACCGCCGGATTTAAGGGTTACCGCCAAAGTCATGATCAGGCCCTTTGTATCCACAAAGCTGTTTAGTCATTAGTTCCAGTAAACTTAAAAACAGGAGTGAGTGCAAATATGCCTGCATTTTCCTGGCCTTTACACTCATAATATAAAAAAGGCCTTGTTTTCTTGCCTGTTCAAAAAATGTAACAAACCGGGAGCTGTTTTGCATGATCACATTTCAAAGAGACAATGGACAAGAATGAAATCTTTACCATGTCCAGGTCTGCTAATAGAGCCAAAAGATACTTTCTCCTAACCCTTACATAGTTATTCCAAAAGATGGTCATCAAATATTCAGGTGACGACAGCTCTCTAGTACCTAGAATGAGTAGTAAATATTATGGAATATATGAAGCTAATGCGAGTGAGCAATACTCACAGACCAAGAAATTAAGAGAAGGCTAATTAAGGAATTGTGTGTGTAGTGTGTTATGAGGGACAGTTCTGTAAAACATTTCCATAAATTAAAATCTGCAAATAGAGTGAATTGTCGATGGGTTAAGAATGTCCTCAGAGTTAGGAAATAACCTTGGTTACATATCATCTTGAAAAATACTGATTTCCAGCTGCAGAAATATTGTTGTGGACTTGTAATTGAAAGAACCTAATTTCAAAAGAAAGATGTTTGTTATGTGTATTCTAGAACCATTGGACACGTCGTAAATACCAAATATTTCCAAACACAAAATATGACATTATTGAGAAGCCAAAGCCAGAGTCATTTAATCCGTTGATTCATTAACAGCTGCCAGGTTGATTCACCATACTCAAGTAATAGAGATTCACATCACAGAGCCACTTTAGTGTTATCAATGAACCAGCGATTCACACATAACATTGGGAATACCATGATTATTGACAAATGATTATGTAATTAGTCAATGGAAGGGAATAGTGGCATTTCAGACTGACACATTCCGAGAACAAATGCTGATAGATAGAAATGCTTGCATGTCATATTATTGTTCTAAAAGATGTAAGGAGCCTATGTGTGTGATGAAAGCAATTATCTCAGATTATTTTATCGAACTGAATTTGTTGATGACTTTATCCCAAAACAATGTACCAATTTATCACTTTACAAAACAAAAAGGTTCTACCACTGGAAATTCTTTCTTCAATATTGATAGTCTGATTCAGTGTCTGCGCATATCTAGACCTGATGTCCCGCAAGTTTCCTTTATGGTGTGACACTGCAAGGGACAAAAAACAACAGAAATTATAGTGGTTATTAGACAATTAAACAAAAACAATATCTATTCAAACAATCTATTTAAGAGGAATGTATGGTACACAATATAATGCACTATAAATCAAACATCAAAACAAAAGATGACATTGGATCAAGGAACAGAACCTTGGACAAGTAGACAAAAGTAAGTAGAAGACCCAAAAGGTGTGATACCCTTTATCTCAGGGGGAATTCTTTGATGCCAAATCAATTCAGAATAGAGACAAAGTATAGGAAGAATTAGAGAATTGGAGGATAATATAAATCCAAAGATGATAAGAAACAAGGGTGCCTATTCCCTTAAGTATCATCACCAGGCCATGTTGGAAGAGCCTGTAGAGACATGTATGTGCATTTGAGTATCATGTCAGAAAATAACCTCAAGTAATAAGAAGCCACTTTGTCACCCTAAGAAACGTACCCCAGAAAAGGGGCAGGGGGTTCTCCAGGAAGTTTCCCCCCTCTTGGTGGCTGGTGCACTTGAAATGTAGCAGCAGGAAAAAAGAAAGGTCCTGCAACTGTGTCGTGTCTGTAGGGACCCCTTACAGTGGTGTGAGCGAGGGGGACCTTAGATCTGGGAGAGAGGTCAAAGAACAGCCACCAATGAAGACAAGAATCATATATAACAGTCCTCCAGTGTCTAAAGTGGAGCAAAAATCCTGTGACCTGTGTATAGGGAATGAAGGTGTCAATTGACGATGGAAAAGGTAAAATGTGGAAACAGGCAAGCCTATCCACCATGGAGGCATTCTAGTGTATGATGCCATCTATTCATCAATCAAAAAATATGGACCAAGGGGCAAAAGATGCCAGTCCGTGTGGTCCACATGCCAGGCAAGAATTTACTAAAAATGGATGTGACCCACCCCAGTGTGACAGTTGAAGTGTGCAATGCATTATTAGCTGGTTAGTAGAAAGATGTGTCCCTGATTTTATATATGCCAGTACCTCTCAGTAGATCGATCGAGGGTGTTCCGTTTATAGGAAGAGAGCAAAGTATCTTTGTCCGGAATACATCTAAAAGAAGCATTCCGTCACGGCTAGCAGCAATCTGCAATTAATGAATTCAAGATACATATGTTAGAAATGGAACCACGAACGGTCCATATCCAGGCAGTACTGTGCCAATTTATAGGTCTACAGGGCTAAAAGAACTTACCTTATTACTGGATGTAGGTCGGTCATCGTAATTTCAGAGAGTTTCAAAATAAGCTGGAAACCAAGTCTGCTGCAGTCAGCGTTGATATGGAGACCCATGTCATATTCCTATTTGTCAATCGTGTATCTGTGTGAGGACATCACTGCATCGTGTTAATGGAAACCCATAATGTATACCGAAACAGAGTTGTATCATGGCCTGGGACGTCACGCCATGTCTGATATTAACCTATTAATCTAAAAGAGCACACACATCTGATGGTAAAAGAATTAGCCCATGTGTTTTGCTTTTCTAAACGTGCATGGATATAGTAATTATTTTTCTCCCCAATACACTAAATAGAAAAACATTGTACACTTGAAAGGCAATAATTCACACACACACTAGGAATACTCGCCTTAGAGCCAGGCTAGCCAAAATATATGAGCCACCCAGAAGCTCGCTACCTCTATCTCTATAGGAAAAAGGACACTTAAAACTGTGCCGGCAATTAATGTGCCAGTAAATAACCACCCTCCCAAGTCAAACAGCTGCACTCTCCAGCACTCGAATCTCATAGACCAACCAACTTCTCTCCTAGCTAATACAGCTCCCTCTAGCCCACCTATCAAAGGTGCCCTAATAAATTCTAGATCTTTAGTAGCTCATGCAACAGAGATTGCTGACCTGATCCTGAGGGATAACCTAGACTTCCTCGCCATCACAGAGACCTGGTTACACGGCGCAGCAGGCCCTATGCCTATGCTAGCAGTCCCAGATGACTATATTATCTTGAGACAAGACAGACAAGGAACTAGAGGAGGAGATATTGCCATCATCTACAAATGCAGTCCTGCTATGAGACTAGCCCCCCCTTATGATATCCAATTGTGTGAAGTAGTGTCAGTCAAAGTACCTTTGATTAACTCTCAAACCCTTAATATACACCTGATATACCGCCCCCGGGCCCTATTGGGACATTTGAGGATGACATTAACACGATCCTAACTAAGAACCTCAAAAGCTCAACACAAGTATTACTATTAGGAGGCTTTAATCTGGGGTTCAATGACCCCTCGGATCTGCCAGCACTGCCAATAGCTAATACACTAGCAGAATTCGGCTTCACCCAAAGAAGCACTACCCCTACCCACAACAAAGGTAGAATACTGGATTGGGTGGCAGACCACAACTGCCATGCCAACATCCTTTCCATTTTACCGCTGGCCTGGACCGACCATCACCTACTCTCATTTACACTCTCCACCAATAGACCTCTGCCCACTCCTCCCCCCATGGCTCCACCCATACTTCCCAGAAATAAAAAAGAGCATCACAGCGGATAGGCTTAACCCTTTCTAACACCCTTCCCTTAATGCACTTCCTGACAGCGCTGACCCCCAGAGCCTGGTTGAAGAGTTCAACAAAATCATGGCCTCTTCCTTAGACCAGATCACCCCCCCTTAAACTTAGACCAAGTAAGCCAAAAAATCATCTCAACAAATAGTTCACACCCTTCCTAAAAAACCTAAGGCAACAAAAAAGAAATTGTGAGGCTGCCTGAAAACTACTACCCTCGGAAATCAATACACAAAAGCTCACTAAACTCTCCTTCCTCTACAAAAAATAAATCTGCCTAAGCGACACTCGGATCTCCCATGTAACTCCAATATGAAAGAATTATTTACTATTCTCAAAGAACTAGAGATCCCCATCGCTATACCAGACACATGTAACAAAGATAGAAAATGGTGCTCAGACATCCAACATGCACTGGTGTCACGTCCCCGGTCCTGCCCTCCTCCCGTCACTCACCAGGCACCATTCGTTCCCATACCCACCACCCACACCAACAGGGAAGACACGGCAGGCGGGATGTCCGAGGGGGCAGAACCACCTCTTTCCGCCCATTTCCGTGCTGGCGCTTGCCATGGCGTCTCATACAAGCCCGACGGCTCCGGCGTCGTCGACTCCAGCTCCCGCGCACGGGGGACTCTGATCGCGTCTCGCTCAGACGATCACGTGACTGGTCACGGGATCGCCTGTAACCGACGCTGGCGTCCACATCGGACGAACACCAATCACTGATGGCGTACGTCCATCACGTGACGCTCCTGTGCAGTCACGTGCCCTGTCACGTGACCTACCTTTCCTACAAAAAGAGCTGAGAGGAAACACTCAATGCTTCACAGCTGTTTCCACCAGAGACCTGTTCGGCATTACCCTCGTTCTTCTTGATAAACTTTGGAACTCGACCACGGACCGTTACTTGGACTTGTCTTGGATTGCCCTTTTGTTTCGACGCATCTACTGGACCCTTGGGACTCTTGACCCCTCTTTTCTGGCTCTGGAATTGCTCTGGATTACCCTTCTGTTTTGGCGAACTTCTACCCACGCAATTCCTGGCGATCACGTTTTGTCTCCTGAGTCATTTGGGGTTCACCACCTGGACCTTGGATGGACTTACTATCTGGTCACGCTCTGGCTACCGGTGTGAGTTGGAGGAAGTGCTGTACATCCCAGCCTGCTGTCGGTCTTCCCTCGTTGTCTATTCAGGTTTACTACCTGTCCTATCATCCCCAGGGTAAGCTTTGTCATTATTCCTTGTTTGCTTGCACTGCCATTATTGTTCATAGCATACCTGATCCTAACCTTTGCCTTACAGCACTCAGGGGTCCTTCCGGTGTTCCGGGTATCTGATTGACGACGCCACTCATCACCTGTGGCCTCAAAGATTGCTAGGGCAGTATTCTTTACCTGCTCGAGCGATACTTGGGGACGGAGGTAGTTTATAGCTGCACGACCATCAAGGCGAATCACCAAGATCAGAACAGACTGTGAAGCCTACTGGTCGTCCAGCTATGGACACCTCAGCCGGGGACCCCGTGACGGCTCTAATGCAGGCAGTGACAGCACTCAGGGTCGATATGGCAACCGCTACTGCAACCCTACGCGCTGATATGACCGCCGCCACCACCGCATTACACCACCGCCTCGACACGGTACTAAGTACACGCCATCCCTTACCTGCAGAAGCCGAATTTGACGAAACCATTCCTCCCCAAAACCCTCCTCCTGTCATACCCCCTTCCTTCCCGGCCGCTCCTGTGGTGATCCAAAGCCCTCTCCCCTTGGCTACCCCCGAAAGATACCAGGGCGACCCAAAGAAATACTGTACTTTCATCAATCACTGTAAACTCCATTTCATGTGTCGCCCTCAGGCTTTCCCCGATTCCGTATCAAAAGCAGCCTTTCTTCTCTCCCATCTATCAGGGGTAGCCGCCACATGGGCCAATCCATTGCTGGAAAACAACCACCCTGCATTGTACGATTTTGAATTACTGACCCAAGAGATGGCAAAAGTATTCGACACCAGGCACAAAGCGCAGTTTAGAGACATGGAATTCCTAGATCTCACGCAGGGTCGCTCAACCCTCATAGAGTACATCACCAGGTTCAATCAGCTGTCTGCGGAGACCTCCTGGCCAGAAAATAAAAAGGCTGTGGTGTATTACCGGGGTTTATCTGGGGCCATGAAAGATGCCTTGTCCGTAGTGCCTACGCTTCCCACTGTATATGCTGATTTGGTGGACTTAACATTGCAAGTCGATGCCAGACGGTCGGAGCGACGCGGAGAAGGTTCATCCTCGTTCCCACTTTCGTCCACGGCCGTTGCTACCCCCGAACCCATGCAGATAGGCGGGATCCGCAGCCCTATCTCTCACGTTGAACGAGAGCGCAGGAGAACGGACAATGCCTGTTTTTACTGCGGTCTTAACGGACATTTCATAAAAGAGTGCCCTCGCCGTCCAAAAAACAGAAACCCGGATTTTCAGAAGGCTCGCCCCTAAGATCAGAGGTGGGAGAGAGTACTATCCGGAATACCTCTGAACCTACCTTTGGTCCTGTGCGACCCATTATAGTACAGGCCTTTCTGAACCATGCTACCGGTTCTCACGCCGTGTCAATAGTAATAGACTCAGGTGCTACAGGCTGCTTCATAGACATAGCCTTGGCCGGTTCATTGAACCTGCCTTTGGTCACAAAGGAATGTCCCGAACCGGTCCAGGCGGTGGATGGTACGTCTCTTGCCTCTGGTCCGATCCGGCAACAGACCGCTCCCTTAGAGCTGGTTGTTCAGGAAAACCACAAAGAGACGATATCATTCGATCTCATCTCTACCCCTCAGTTCGGAGTAATATTAGGCATTCCTTGGCTAAGGCTACACAACCCCCTCATTAACTGGGGGACGGGTCAGGTTTCATTTGAATCCGAAACTTGCCAACACTACTGCCTCCTGGCAACGCCTCAGTTCCCCAGTCCAGCGGGCATCCTGGGAAGCGTCACGTCCATGGCTATAGGGGACAATACAGACCACCATGATACGCACACAGTAGGGGCTGTCACGGGTGGGATACCTGCTGTCTACCACGATTTCCAGGCAGTATTCGATAAGAGTTCGGCAGAAGGCCTACCCCTGCATCGACCTTACGACTGTCCTATCGACCTGATACCTGGCGCGTCTATCCCGAAGGGTCGTATCTACTCCCTTACTCAGGTGGAAGAGCGGACCTTGCAGGAGTATGTCCAACAGGCTTTACGGCTAGGACACATTCGTCCATCGACTTCTCCGGCTGCAAGCCCTATATTCTTCGTCCCAAAGAAGGAAGGGGACCTCCGTCCCTGTGTCGATTATAGGCGCTTGAACGCCGTCACAGTAAAGAACCGCTACCCCATACCTCTGATCACTCCCTTGCTGGACAAACTCACCCATGCCACAATATACACCAAACTTGACCTCCGCGGGGCATACAATCTTATACGCATGCGTGACGGTGATGAATGGAAAACGGCCTTCTGCTCACGACAAGGCCTATTCGAGTATACTGTCATGCCTTTTGGCCTATGTAACGCCCCGGCTACCTTCCAACACTTTATGGACGACGTTTTCAACGACATCTTAAACACTTATGTAATAGTTTATCTAGATGACATTCTGGTGTTCTCCACTTCCCTTGATGAACACATAACACATGTCAGAGAAGTACTGTCGCGACTACAAAGCAACGCCCTTTACGCCAAACCGGAGAAATGTACGTTCCATGCTAATCAAATCGAATTTCTGGGGTTCCATATCACGCCCAAGGGGCTCTCTATGAATCAATCCAAGGTACGGGCGATCGACGAATGGCCCACTCCGACCAATCTCAAGCAGCTGCAGTCGTTCCTAGGATTCGCGAACTTCTATCGGAGATTCATATCAGGGTTTTCTTCGGTTGCGGCTCCACTTACGGCACTCACTAGCCCTTCTGTCCCCTATGTATGGTCCACGGCTCAGCAATCTGCTTTCGATATACTGAAAACCCTGTTCACCTCCGCTCCGGTATTACAGCACCCTGATCCCAACCTTCCGTATATTCTGGAAGCAGATGCCTCGTCCTATGCATTAGGTGCGGTGTTATCCCAGACCTGCCCTACCACCAACCGTTTGCATCCGGTAGCATTCCACTCCCGCAAGTTCACGACCACCGAACTACACTACACGGTTACAGAAAAGGAACTACTGGCTATTAAGGATGCACTACAGGTCTGGAGACACCACCTTCTAGGTGCAAAACATCAAACCACGGTGTTCTCCGACCATAAAAATCTCCAAGACCTTGCTTCCTTGAAGTGTACAAACAGTCGCCAGGTTAGGTGGCATCTTTTCTTTGCCGCCTATGATTTTGTGGTCAAACACAGGCCCGGTGTTGGACACGGTAAAGCCGATGCCCTGACCCGTTCACCTGGGGGGGAGACCCTTCCCTTTTTTCCGGACACCCTGTTGGGAAAGAATCACGTAATCTGTCTATGCACACCAACTCCCTCCTTGTTGTCCACTATCCGCCAATGGGCCTCTCAGTATCCGCAATCACTGGCGGAATGGGACCCAGTCATGCAAGATGGGTTGCCTTTCGTTCAGGGGGGTAAACTCCTTCTACCCACAAGTGAAACCCAGAACCAAGCGCTGACCTGGTCCCACGACGCTGCCATCAACGGTCACCCCGGACAGCTTCGCACCTTAGATCTACTTAAGCGTTGGTGCTGGTGGCCTACGATGAAGCGTGATGTACGGGACTATGTCAATACCTGTGCGGTGTGTGCCCAGGGCAAATCGCACAGGGGTCGGCCTTTGGGTCTGCTCCTTCCTCTCCCAATCCCTCCACGACCTTGGCATACGATCTCCATGGATCTGGTCACTGATCTCCCCCGCACTCATGGATATGACACTATTTGGGTCATAGTTGACTCATATACCAAGTTTGCACGTTTTATACCCTGTAAGGGAATACCTTCAGCCCCTGTCTTGGCCAAACATTTCTTCAAACATGTCTTCTGCCTTTTCGGATTGCCCCATGTGTTGGTCTCTGATCGTGGTTCCCAGTTCACTTCCCGCTTTTGGCGGGCCCTAACGGCTCTGTTGGGCATAGATGCCCGGTTTTCCTCTTCGTATCACCCGGAGAGTGACGGTCAGACCGAAAGGGTTAACCAAACGATGGAACAGTATCTACGCTGCCTAACACTACAATACCAGGACACATGGCTCAATCTGCTACAAATTGCGGAGTTTGCCTACAACAATGCTCTGCACTCGGCTACCGGTTACTCACCTTTCTTTTCACTCTACGGTCAGCATCCTCGTGCCCTCCCCATTCCAGACTTTTCCTCTTCCGACACCCCAGCCGCATCGGCTTGTGCCCGAGACATTGTATCTGTACACGCTCAGACCTTGGTCCACTTACGTGAGGCACAGGCTTCTATGAAGGCGGCTGCTGACAAAAAGAGGGCTGTTCCACCCGTTTACGGGGTGGGGGATAGGGTTTGGCTGTCCACTCGTCATCTACATATCCCTGGCTGCCGCAAGCTGTTGCCTCGTTTTGTGGGTCCTTATGAAGTGGTCAAGGTTCTGAACCCGGTGGTGTTGCGTCTGGCGGTTCCCCCCGCCTGGCGGATCCACCCAGTTTTTCACGTTTCTCTCCTTAAGCCTTGCCTTGGCCCTACCCGCTTGGTTTCTCCTCCTGCTCCCGTTTCTGTCTCTTCTCCCGATGTGTTTGAAGTCCGGGCTATTTTGGGTTCTCGTGTTCATCGGGGTGTCCTGCAGTACTTGGTGGACTGGTTGGGTTATGGCCCAGAGGATCGTTCATGGGTGGCTTCCCGCGATGTTCATGCCCCCCGTTTGTTGGCCCGTTTTCATCATGATAATCCTACGAGCCCACGCGGTCGTGGGCCTTTGGGGGGGGCTCTGTCACGTCCCCGGTCCTGCACTCCTCCCGTCACTCACCAGGCACCATTCGTTCCCATACCCACCACCCACACCAACAGGGAAGACACGGCAGGCGGGATGTCCGAGGGGGCAGAACCACCTCTTTCCGCCCATTTCCGTGCTGGCGCTTGCCATGGCGTCTCATACAAGCCCGACGGCTCCGGCGTCGTCGACTCCAGCTCCCGCGCACGGGGGACTCTGATCGCGTCTCGCTCAGACGATCACGTGACTGGTCACGGGATCGCCTGTAACCGACGCTGGCGTCCACATCGGACGAACACCAATCACTGATGGCGTACGTCCATCACGTGACGCTCCTGTGCAGTCACGTGCCCTGTCACGTGACCTACCTTTCCTACAAAAAGAGCTGAGAGGAAACACTCAGTGCTTCACAGCTGTTTCCACCAGAGACCTGTTCGGCATTACCCTCGTTCTTCTTGATAAACTTTGGAACTCGACCACGGACCGTTACTTGGACTTGTCTTGGATTGCCCTTTTGTTTCGACGCATCTACTGGACCCTTGGGACTCTTGACCCCTCTTTTCTGGCCCTGGAATTGCTCTGGATTACCCTTCTGTTTTGGCGAACTTCTACCCACGCAATTCCTGGTGATCACGTTTTGTCTCCCGAGTCATTTGGGGTTCACCACCTGGACCTTGGATGGACTTACTATCTGGTCACGCTCTGGCTACCGGTGTGAGTTGGAGGAAGTGCTGTACATCCCAGCCTGCTGTCGGTCTTCCCTCGTTGTCTATTCAGGTTTACTACCTGTCCTATCATCCCCAGGGTAAGCTTTGTCATTATTCCTTGTTTGCTTGCACTGCCATTATTGTTCATAGCATACCTGATCCTAACCTTTGCCTTACAGCACTCAGGGGTCCTTCCGGTGTTCCGGGTATCTGATTGACGACGCCACTCATCACCTGTGGCCTCAAAGATTGCTAGGCCAGTATTCTTTACCTGCTCGAGCGATACTTGGGGACGGAGGTAGTTTATAGCTGCACGACCATTAAGGCGAATCACCAAGATCAGAACAACTGGCTAATAAAGTATCTACTTTACAAAATAAAATATCCCAAAAAAAGGACTCCTTATAGAACCTACCATCTCCTATAATAACTGGGAACACAGCCGAAGCCCAACCCACCCAATTCAACTTCTCTAAAGTATCCATCCTCGAGTTGGAAAGAATCATTCTATTCCTCAAACCATCCAACTGTCAGGGCGATCTATGCCCGGCAGAGCTCATCAAGGATGCGGCTCGAGACCTATCACCTTTCATATCCAAGCGTATTAACGCTTCATTTACCACCGGTACTATACCCACCAAACTCAAACAATCATGGGTACTTCCACTCTTAAAATCTTTAAAAAACCAACACTAGATCCCTCAACACCTACCAACTACAGGCCTATCACAAAAGTCCCTTTTGTTCTAAAAATATTAGATAAGGTGGCTTATACGCAAATACAAAAATATTTGGAATTGCACCACCTACTAGGAGGTAGACGATCAGGATTCCGCCCACAACATGCAATGGAGACTGTGCTCATCGATCTCAAGACCCAAGTCGATGAGCTCAGAAACAGTGGCAAATCAGCCGTAGACCTCTCAGCTGCGTTCGATCTGGTGGACCATACTATATTATGCAACCATCTCGACACAGTAGCACACTTCTCTAAGGACTCTATAACTTGGATTAGATCTTTCTTAAGTGGCAGAACCATGAAGGTCTTCTCACCCTCTGCAGCTGCAGACACCATACCCATCACTTGCAGTGTTCCACAGGGTTCCTGCATTTCGCCCACTCTGTACAACATATTCACCAATCCCCTTTTCGACGATCTGGACCATCCTTGTATCACCTACACTAACTATGCAGATGATACCCAGATCCTCATCCCACTTTCAGGGGATTATTATAAGGATTTGGCCTTGGTGACCAGAGTGTACATCATCATCCAGGCATGGATGGCCACGCACGGTCTATGCCTGAATGATGATAAAACAGAACTCATCATCCTGGGTACCCGTACTAACTTAAATAAATTGGGACCTGACTACTCCTCATTTATTATTGATGGCAACCGCATTAAGGTAGCAGAGGAGGTAAAAAGATTAGGTTTTTATCTTGATTCTACACTCTCATTTACCAAACAAGTCAACACGCTAGCGTCCTCTACGGCCTATACGTGCAAACTTATAAAAACAGGTAAGCCATTTCTCTCCAATAACAGCTGTACCATCCTGGCCAGAGCACTTATCCTGTCCCGTCTGGACTACTGCAACGGTTCCAACAAAGCCATCATTAGAAAAATCCATACCCTACAATACAACGCCCTTAGAACGGCACTAGGCATTTCCAAAAGAAACCACATCTCTGAGAATAGACGATAGAATAATTGGCTTAGAACTAATGACAAAATCCTTCTAAAAACGCTGTCGCTTACCCATACATCTCTCAACAACGCTGCCCCTATTTACCTTTCTGAGAGATTCCACAAACAGACATCCATATAACCTACCAGATTAGCAAATAGGGACCACTTGTCCATCCCTAAATTCAAACTAACCACGATTGGAGGTTATAGTTTCCCCGTTAAAGCGTCTAAACTATCGAACTCCCTGCCTCCTACACTGAAAACAGACCTGCCCTATCTTAACTTTAGAACCAACACCATCCTGTGGGTGAAAGCCAATGACTACTAACTCTCATGACATCAACTGAATTGCAACTAACAACGCTTATCCCAATTTGTAACCTTTATTTGTTGCTTCAGCATACAACACTTGTTGTAAATATTGTAAATATTGCCATTGTAGAAATGTATTTCATCTTCATGACTCAACATATGCTACACTGTGGGGATAACTACATCATTGTACATAATGCCTGTAATATCTGTAAATAGCAATTTCTCATGCCCTGTAATTTATGCTTCACACTTTTGACTCCCTGCAACTAAGCTTTGCATTATCTTGTAACTGTTGCGCCCTGATACCTCTGGGTCTGGCGCGCATTATAAATAATAAACAAACACACACTCAAATAGCTTATAAAATGGCTCTTTATGGCTATTTAATTAAAACATGCATAATACAACAAAAATAAAAGCAAATTAGATAGTATACTTCACCATTGGCGCAGCTGCAGACCATCTCATCTCGCCAATGTCTTCACTAGACAGGTTCCAGGCCAAGTTGGCAGAGAGAATCGTCACAACGGATGGGTCCACCCTTTCCCCAGCACAGAAGCTTTGCTCTGTCAGCCTAATCCAGTGCTCTCCAATTTAACCCTTCCATAAATGGAGGATAGTAGTTTTCCAGAATGTTCACCTGTTGCAAGCATCCATTGGCATTCGGTTGAAATGTCACATGGAAAACTCCAAGAGGCCTTTTTACCATGGGAGCGTGAAAGACAACACAATTTACTTTCGGCTCCTGTAACCTTATCATGCTCTTTATTTAAAACAACCCCTGAAACACTGCAGACTGGATCAATATATTTTTCTAGTGATTCAAAGAAGGCAAAAATGCAGCCTTCATTGAGACTTGGGGGAAACTGTCCACTGCTGCACCGAGAATGCATTGCCAACAGACTCCATGTTTTAATCAAAGATATTACATTTTTTTTTAAAGCATTACACCGTGTCAGTACGAGTAGGGGCCTCACATTATAAATATGTACAACAGTGTAAAGGAGCACCTCTGTCATTGTTGTGAATGCAATGATCAATTAGACGGGCTATAGTGACATGCCTCTGTGCGTGGGGCACTGAGGCTTACTCAGGTCCACAGTTTACTAGAAGCAAAGTTCTTGTGGGGGACTATTGCATGAAGTGAAACCAATATAGAGGACCCCCCACATCACATAGGCTGAGTTCATATATGGTGTCCTGGTCCACAAGTCTGGTGGTATCCCGGTGATAATACTGCCGGGATACCGCCAGCGCAAATAGCGCTACCGCTACTCAGGTAGCGGTTGGGTGGTTATTGCCCATTCCCCATTGGGTCCATTGGACCCAATGGGGTTGGGTGGCGCTATTACCACTCTGCTTCTGTGCATGTTTGGTACCCCTTTCACTACCTCAAGTACTCACCATAGAAGGTCTTTGAATGAGTGTTGAAACTCAATGTAGTGGTTGACATTGGGTGCTGCAGCGTTTCTACACCAAATTTTGATCTGTGCTCTGCGATCCTGGTGTATATTGACGTCTGTAGTTTGACAACAGGGGCATTCTATGCACTAAACTACTTTACTGGTTTTGCAGTTGGAAAGATGGTGAAGTGTCTATTACCACTCACCTATTTTAAATGTTTGCATTTTCCTTGTGAAATTGCAGGCTATACAGTTACCACACGGAAAGTGTCCAGTGATAACTCATAGGGCCTCATTACAAGTTTGGAGGCAGCCATGGAGCTATTAGCTCAATGGCTGCCTCCAAACCGGGCTCCTTTACCGGGTTCCTGTAATGGGGATTTACCAGGTCATTCCGACATAGAAGGACCCACTAAGTCCTCCTTGCAGGAACCATTCCCCATTCCCATTTGAGCCCCCATAGGGCTCAATGTGAATGGGGTTGGAGGTAATTATTATAAGTGTCCCGTTGTTACCTCCCTCTTCCCCTCGCGTGACCTGGAAAAGACATCTGGTTTTACCAGACGTCTGGTTCGGGTCTTGCAAAGGGAACCTTGTAATACGCGCTCCCAGAATGAAGGGGGCGGTCCGTACCGGCCCCCTTCATTCCGGGAGCGCAAGGGTCGTAATGAGGCCCATAGATTCACCAAGCCAGTTCTTGGTGCTTTTTAATGAATTGAGAGTGTACCAGATATTCTTAGCCTGTTTGAAGGCAGCGCGTGTTAATGGTTCTCCTGGCAGGCTGAGCTGTGCCAATGGCCAATATTTACATATCAGTTGTTTAAGCTGGAATGTGTGTGTGCCATGTGTGATGCTGCATGTCAACTGGTTGTTGGTTTCATTTTATATGCTGTTCCTGGGAGTCAGAAGGGCTTCTCTAGCGGTAAATCTTGCCAGTTTCTTTAGATATGGTTTTCTGGAATAGTCGTACACTCTGAGCCGTTCATGTAGTTGTTCCACGTGTTTGTAGAATTCATCTAGGGATGTACAATTCCTACTGATCCTTAAAACATTGAACATACGGTAGATTTTCTTTGATATGTATGGGGTGATTTCTTTCAAAATGCAAGAGAGTGTTGCGATCACTAGGTTTGCGTTAGAGGTTGCATTCCAGTTTGCCATGATGGTGTCTAATCAACAGGTAAAAGAAGTGGATTTCTGAGTGACTATATTCCATAGTGAATTGGGTGTTGTCATTGAGCCAGGTTAGGAAGGACTTTAATCTTTCCTCAAAGTCGTCCCATATGAAGATCATATCATCAATATATCTTTTCCAGCTTCAAGCTGTTCCATAAATGGATTCTGGTTGGATAGGACATGATCAGTGTCATATTAACACAAACAATAATACTCCAGTTAGTTCACAGAAATAACTCATACATTGCCCCTTCTTAACAAAAATCTGTCTAATAAACATAATTCCCTGATAAATACTTTTGGTTATGTGTGCATAATTGTTATGCTTGAACTAAAATGGTGCAGGTGCGCCATGCATTCTGGGAGTGCTCGGAGCCATGATGGATATTTACTTCATGTCGCAGTGAAAAGCTGCACACATTTTGCTGAGTGTGAGATTCACGATGCTGAGAAAAACATGCTTTCCAAACCTGGTATGCGGTCAAGGACATTTCTGCTGGGAAAGCTAACTTTGTCATGGTTTGCTACTGTTCTCCGTGGAGCGTGTTTTTAGAGAAGGGAGGCACTGCGCTTCTTGGAGGGAGCTCTTGATTGACCCAGCTGGCAACCGACGGCTGTTCCTCAGCTGCGCAAGTGCAATTTCCAGAAGGTTCGAGAATTGACTCCCCTTTGTGGAGTGTGAATATATGCGGAAGCCCGTGGGTGGTCAGGTGAGACTTCAGCCGGAGAAGGACGCTTACGTCCGGCCCTCCTTTGAGCTGTGGTGCTCTCGGCCTGGCTGTTCCCGGGGTCTTCCAGCCGCTTCTGGGCGAGATGAGGAATTCTGTTACGCTCATGGTGATGTATTTCCTTTTGAATTCTTTACTTCTTCTGTGATTTATGTCCATATTATTTTTGTGAGTTATTTCTATGTACTTCTAAGCCTTGAATAAATAGCCGTATAAGAGCTGATTATCTTCTAAGAACACGTGGCTGTGAGTTATTGCGTCTGTCTACGTTCAACGTATTTGCTCTGTAATTGCATTGGTGATTTATGTTTGTTCCGTGCACTTTGGGGAGAGCAATACAATCGTTTAGCTAGTTTACAATACATGTAGGTAATTATGTAAGCCTATTAAAGGTACTATGCTTCACTGCTTGATATATTATCTTTGTCTGAAACAGCTGTTCTGCATTGAGAGACACCCTTTGATCTGTAGCTCAGGACTACACATGAGTTAATACATTGGTATGAATCATCACAGAAGAAGGTGGTTCACGTCATAAAATAAGGCTGTACGATAACCTGCTTTAGACATTGAAATATATGTATAAGGAGACAGATGTCAGAATGGCTGCTCTGTGTGCAATGTTGCAATACATGCAGTGTGAAGTCATGATAACCCTAGGAAATTTGAAATATAATAGAGGCTTTCCTTCTGGTTAGATGCAGAGCTGTATGCCTTTTAGGCTACAAGTTACAATGTATTGCTTCCACTTCTAATGTGTGCTTGTTGTCATGATAATCTCTTATTGAATGTTGAGAGACTACAAAACAATTCTCTTTTGTTTCTTTACATGATCATGACCCATGATAGATGTGGGTGCTTACATTCATTAGTACCCCATGGAGTAATGCAGCAAAGTCTCATTGTATAAAGTCTGGGCTGCATTTCATGATACTCGGATATTTCAGTAAAGCCACAGTCCAATCCAAGTCCTCCAATTGCCTGTCTTATGTATGGCACCAACCTAGGGTGACCATTGATTTTGTTGCAGGAAAAATCAAAGAGTAAAAAATAAAGAATACCAAACATCGAATTTGGCTAATGAAGAGGGCAAAAATAACTACAGGAGGTACACACTTCAAAATACAGGTAGGCATGCAAAATTTCAGGTGTGAGTTTTAGTTGTAAAACAAAGTCCAATTATACTGTATAACATAGTCTGAGGGTTTGATGTCTACCTGTAAAGGGTATTTGTAAGGCAAATATAGGCAGAAAGTAAAAGGGGTTAAAAATGATACTAAATCCCAACAAAATGAGAATCAAATTATTAAGTGTTTCACTAGATTGCATTCTCAGACTATGGAAACAGACTCCATGTAGATACTTTTTTGTTGTATATGTATTTAGATGTTATCCCAGCATTACAATCACATATAACCAATCCTACCACTCATCTGCAGCTTCCCCACTAGCAGAATCCTCCTAAATGCTACCACAGGCACAAGCTCCTCCTTTGCTCTCCTGCAAATCCCAACCCTTTTATAAGTGCTCCATGCCACAATTATAGTACAGCCATGTACCTATGCTGAGGCAGCCACCTGACACCCTTAGCACCAGCTATTTAGAGTGATGCAGAGCAGGTTCAAAGGTCACATGTGTTTTCCTGCCAGATGTTGGCAGACGTGGCTTTTTAATCTTCTACATTTATTTTTCAAATCTTAATAATTGTATGACTTAATCCATCTGGTGGCACTGATGGAACAAGTCATCAAATATAAGTTATCCATGGTTTGGGCCAGGTGACTCCTTAGAGCATACAATTATACAGTCCCAATAATTTATCACACGTGACAGGACTGATGTTTATTGGTGTGTGGTCTGACTGTGTCCAGAGCTGCCATGTGGAACAGCTGCCAGGACAGTGTATGTTTATCCTCCTGCAGGATCCTCCTTCATTCCAGGGCACAGGATCCCTCCCCAGGAGATCTCAGAATCAGTATTTTAAAGGCAGAACTGACATAACAAACCCACACTCACAGCAGGTTCTAATCAATGCAGTACCTTTGAAGTCAGTAGGCATGGGCAGTAAGAGAAGTGGTCTCAGATAGGGGCTCCACTATCCTATTTTCCAGCAGGCAAGGAACTCTGGGTGTGATATCAGAAGGTTAAAGGGCACATATTACTTGGACTGGACCAATCATCTGTTGTAGGATGTTTTAATCTGGTGGCATCTAGTGCAGGGGAATTGTCCAACCATCCTGATTCAGGTGCAATCTATTTTTATTTATTTAATAACGTTATTATTTGTAACTGGGACCCCCAATTTAACAGTATTGATTCCCTAAGAACCTTTCACCCCCACTTTTGGGACTCGAAACAAAGAGAGTTGCACAGAAGCTCTATTTATGAGCAAAATCGTAAAAATTGAATCAATTTAAATAGGCTGGGAGGATAACTCAGGGGCAACGCGATTGTCTTGGAAGCAACACTACGTATAGCAACAAAGGTCTGAATCCCGGGCTCACTCTTAGAAACTGGTCCCTGGTGCTAAGCGCGTAATAAGAGAACACTTCTAAGAATTATAAACAAATTATCCACACACTGAGATGTTCTTTTAGTTCCCAAAGTAATTCTTCTGTACGTGTACATGGCACAGAGAAAGATTCAAGGGATCTCCCAGCATATATACCATAAAAATATTTCTTCAACTCTATAATTCCAGAAACACATACGTTTCTGAAGTATTTACTTATTTCTCAGGATATTCAGTAAATTTATAGACCCCCATAATAATTACAAATGACAGATTTCAGGGTTTAATCTATTCCCCTTCTAGAGTATCACACCCCTCTGGATTGTTTCCCTTTGCATTATACTTTCATATCAATTTAATGTCTCACAGATAGGTGGGTACCTTCTTAATAACTGGTTTTAATTCTACCCCTCAGGAACAGGTGGCCAGCAGACATCCGGATGTTGTCAGTTTACCTCCACAGCCTATCTGGTGTCTCTTCTACTGAATAAGGCCTGGTACTTTAACTCCAGGTAGGCCTCTCTGACAGTGTACCACTGGTAATCCAAAAAGTTTCTAAAAGAGAAGCAATGCATTTTTCCTCGTTTCGGTTTGTTATCAATGCTCCTTTCTTTCCTCATTTGTTTTCATGAGTCAGTGAGTGGGTAAGTGTGTGAGTGTCCCCAGAATGTATGGACTTGAACCTTTATGGAGCAGAAACCAGACACCTTGAATTTGTATCATTTTTCTAACTAATCTAATTGGTCAATATATGTAAATGGACAGTATTAAAAAAGTGAACTCAAACTAAATCAACCCCTCTGTAGTCATTGGGCATATTGAGGAGGAGGGCATTGTGATGGGAATAACTTCCAAACCCAGTTTCCCTCCCATTTGATATGATGTCATCTTGAACATTTTGACATTAAACGTATGTAACTTTCTAAAGAAGCATATTCCACACATGTCATCATGTTACTAATCCATTATTCAGAATGTTCTCCCTTAGGCAATTTATAAACTGCAATTTTCAACTCAGTATGACAGATATTTACATTTTTACTCACTAATACATGTATACAAACATTATTTGTCCATCAGAAAGCTACAGTTTTGCTGGCATGGAAGCTCAAATATATGAAATGCAAACGTGTGCCATTTCTGCATGAAGTTATCCACATTCGTTTAGTTTACTTCATTAACATTATATTTAAAAAAATGATTTGTATTCAGCTGATAGGGCTTTTCAAGTTGCATTTTCTTTTAAACAATTAACTCTCTAGGAACTTCCACTCAGAGTTTAAAATTGAAATATGATTTCCAATGTCATTTCAATGGAGTGTTTATTTCTTATTTAGAAAATATGAAATGGCATCTCTGGTTAATCTTCCGAGTAACTGTTCAGTGAGGTGGATGTGGCATTTTGGCAATGTTGTCTCCTTCCCCCTTCCAGTCTCAAGTGGTCAACCTGTGATTGCTCTATCAACAGTAGGGGTGCTGAAGTGTTACCGTCGATGGACAACTTGATTGACACATGGATCTCATTCTGCGCACAAAACAACTTATTTGGTTCCTCATTGGGAGGAATTATCCTTATGTGAAAGCTGCCCCTAGGACGAGGTGTTGCAGCACCTATCTAACAGGGATAGTACAAGAAGAACATGTCCCTTCGCTATACTACAACTAACAACTGAAAAAAGCAACATCACTGACTGTTTATGCTTCAAAAGAAGAAATGCTTGTCAAGCAGATATGAATTCAGAGGTCAAATTGTTTACATTAGAGTTTTCCTATGGTCAAAACAAAGCACTTTGGATGCGATTGTATATGGATATATTGATGACTCAAATCATTAGTCTGTCTGTTGTTTGGCTAGTCAATATGGATGAACTTTGGAAAACTTTACAAAGGACCACCATGCCAAATATAGAAGAAGTAAGCAACATGATACCTGCACTCATCCACATAACAGCTTTTCCATCAGCATCTCCAATAGTGACACCAAAGAACACCTGTCTCTTTTTTTTATCTCTTTTAAAAACCCACTTGCATTGACACAACATATTTTGAAAAAGGAGATATCCAATATTGCTTCCATTGTATTTGAGAGGTAATTTCATTGCATTGCATGTATGTACATGTATGCACATGAAGTACAATAGTGAAACAATGTAATATCTGAACATCAGCATCTACGTATGACCGTTTCTGTGTTTTGTTTTACGTGACTTCACCTATATATTACACATTTTGTGATCACTTACAGATCTTCGAATTTCACAAATTTAGAAGCGCAATGCAACGTGTCTGTGGTGGAAAGTTTTACAAATATACAAGTTATGATGAAATGTGTTCCTTTGCCACATAACCACAGAAAGTTGAACATTACAAATTAATAAAAGAATCAGTGGCCCATGGGAAATAGTGTCTTAATTACGAAAGTGGTTGTTATTGTTTTATTGGTGTAAAGTAGGAAATATATTTTTTGTATAACAGAGTACAAACCAATACAATGTTTTTCAGGCGCCTTACTAGTACCAAAAACCTTTTTAAAAATAACATGATTCTGAATGAATGAAGGAAACATTATCACATAAACAACATGTTAATACGTTTTTGAATAAATTGACTGAAACACATTTATACATTTAAAATGTTTTGTTTTTCTGATCAAATATATTAAAACCATGTTAATTTGCCTATATGTCGACAACACCAGTGTATATAGCTTTATCGATAGAAAGGTCCTCCCTTATAGCCCATCAACACATGGAGATATTACTCTATGGAGTAAAACACCTATAGATTCCTTCAATCCCCCATGTGTAGGCTCTGTAGGCCACAATCTTTTACCACCTATTGATGAAATAGAATGTGTTGAGTCTAGTGAAAGTAAATGTAAAGTTTAGTGTTCTTGCTCATCTTTTTTAAAATGTAAACTCTGTTAGAAATGTGCAAATATAAAAGTACAAAAGAACATGGATCAACAAAATATATATAGAGGAAGAAATATCCAATTCAAATATTAGGTCAAATACATATTTAGTGTAAAATGTAAAAAGATTTATATTGGATATACAAGATAATTTTGGTGGATTTTTATACACTCTATCAAATATAATTAACATGGTAACAATGATTGGTTGACAGTAACAAAAAGAGATACAGATATTACATTTCAAGTATAGGGGCAATTTTTGCATATTAATTTGAAAAATATTTCAAGTAGGTTAAATTATAGGAACCAAACCCATGATGCCCACTCATTGCTCGGAACACGTGGATGACTGGTGCCACAAACGTAATGCATAAGCACTATCAGCATTCTCAGAACCAAACGTACATGTCACACTGCCCTGAAAAAGATTATCTTCAAATATGTAGGCCATGCAGGTGGCTTTTGCAGAGCAACAGGCATTTTCTTACCGTCTTCTAGAAGTTATATCAAGTTGAAATATATTCCATTCTGCTTGCTTCTGGGTCAAGTTCATCTTCAGCCCCATTTCTTGGTGGCTTTGCATTGAAAACATTACCTCTTCTGTTTATTCCATTTCATGCAGGAGCTCCTAATACCACCAATGAAAGGTGATGAAATAAAACAAATATGAGATATAGAAAAAGAGAAAAAAAGGGAATTACATTTAAAATCAATATTGAATTGAAAATTTGCTTTAAAAAAAATACGGTCCATGTTTATCCATTCAGAAAAAGGAACAGTTGGTCAACAATTTACGAAATTAAAATCACCCTAAATAGGTTTATAAATGTTCAATGTGTCCATTGTGCAATTACAGAAGCTATAATATATGACTTTGAAGCCCATAGAGGCAAGGACTTTGCAGTAGCAGAAATACTTATCTAAACATACTTCTTGTTTTGGAGGCAACAATGAACTTGTTCAGCTAGTAGCAGAATAACACAAACTAAAATGTGAAAGGGTTCAGAGATATATATTAAAAGCAGAGGTGCCTTGCACATTTCCATGTAGAAATGTTAATGCATTGTGTACAGAGGGCATTTAGCTCCATCGTGCAGTAACGTTATGACAAGGGGAGTTGCATAGTGTATGCAGCAGCTGATGTCTCATACAGAGGAATGTGCTATGATTTATTGCCTCCAGTGCACTACACCATAGGACAATAGCACAGCTGATGACAAGATGTTGATTGGTAGCTGGTGAGGTTTGCAGATATAAATTGTTAAAAAGTAATGGACATTAAAAACAATTATTGAATGCATTGATGTATGGTGCAATGCTGATGTGACTATGATTAGTAAGCACGTGAGTGAACAATTCCTTTAAATTGTTTGCCCCACTTTTCCAGATCACAAGCTTTCCACAAATAATGTGACCAAGCAAGCTACCAATATGTGAATCAAATAAGAAATAATAATTTCTAAAGGCTAAGATGTCTCTTTCTCTCAGAGTGAAAGCAAAGGCAGATACATCCCACATCAAATTAAAAAAACAAATGCAGTTATGGCAGCAACAGATTTATAGGAATCTATCTAAATGCTTTTCAGAAAAGGGTGCCACATTAGCTTGTTTCATTTGACTGTATGTATTACCCATGTCTCTGAAACAAGTCAATGCCTCCAGTGCACACATTTTGATAATGAAAATAAACATCATCTGCATATTATCAACTGGGAACATCTAATCTTAACTATGAATCCCTGTATTTAGAATTACATTAATAACAAAAACAAATGTATGAAAGCATAGAATGTCATACAGTGAAACTTGGCTGAGCACAATCAACTTACTTTAATATATCATGTCATTTATATTAGTAAATAACATAAAAATATGACAAATAATAACATCAATCCTTTTGACTGAAAACAGACCTCACAATTATATTGCACATTACCTTTTAATGGTGTACAAGAATCAGAATATTTGGACATTTTAGATTAAGTTGATCAGCAATTCAGAAGAAATTATTGAAATGTTATAGATGCTAGAAATACATTTTCCAAACTAAACTATTACATGTTCTATTCAACAAGACAGCTGTATCTAACTGAGGACGAAGCGCTTTGGCGTAAGGCGGTTTATAAATCAATAAAATACAAAATACAAATACAAATAAGAACATTCTAAATTAAGTCTGTTTTGGAGTGAAGAGCAAGTGAGAAGAGGAATAGATTTGAAGCACTGGTTCCTTAGGCTTCTGTTTACATTTAAACAACTCTTGTTTTGTTCCGAATACTAGCGAAATAGAGGACATTAATTGACTAAGGCTGTTACAGTGAATCATTTCTATTATCCTCTATATACATTATGCTTCAGAGGTCACAGATTCCAAAAGATCTTTCCATTCAAGAGAAAATAATGAAATTACATTATTTCTTATATCTGTAGAGGCAACTGTCACTGTTCCCAATATGCAGTTTCTAAGGATATATAGTATCTAAATACACAAAATGGTGAATTATTTCATTTACATGTGTAGTTGTTGAATAGAAATCTGTTTGGACAGTAATGAATATCAGGGCTTATTCTCTGTGGAATTTCTGGTTGTTCTGTCTCCTATTAAAGGGCTCTTTATGATGTTGGCGGTAACCCGCCGCTGTGACTGGCGGGTTGTCACCAACCCCGTAACACCAAATCCGGCGCCTGACTTCCTAGTGCCACCGGGACATTACAAGTCCCAGTGGTACGGGAAGTCAAGCGCCGGATTTCGTAACTCCTCATTCCCATAGAGTCTAATAGGACTCTATGGGAGTGGGGAGACAGAAGCACCAGCACCGTTGCTAACGGTGCCCATGCTTCCATGACAACTCTTCCTACCAGGGCTGATGTGCCCGCAGGGTCAGACCTGTCGGGTGCAGTGGCCCTGGCAGGCAGAATCGTACTGTGGCAGTCTGGAAACAAGGGTACCAGTGAGCTTACTGGTATCCTTGTTTCCGGACCATCACACTTGAAATGAGCCACCAAATCAGTGGATAGCAAGTAATCTGATTACACTTGTCAGAACTTAGTTGCAGTTAACAAGATATCAAAAGCTCTGTCTCTATCTGGTGCTGTGAGCAAATCCTCCTGTATTCTGGAACAATATTTCTCTGCTCCCTGTCTGCAGATTTGTTATATATTGTCTTGTCTTGATCATGTCATCTGTGCTTTCAACTCGTCGGAATACAATGGTCTCCTACCCATAGGGTTTTATTTGTATCTCCCACCTGAGTATAATTGAATGCTGCAATATTTGATTTCCTTGGCTTGATCGATTTAATAAACATCCACCCACATGGCCCTCTCTCAGTGCACAGGATTAGAATACCAGAGGAAGAGTTGCTAACTCCTATTTTCCCCACCTTCTATCATTTGTACAAGTTTCTATTAAATATCTTCATTTGCGTTCATATGAGATTGTGCCTAATAAAATATTATTCATTGGAAGCATGTGCTGATGCCATTGCTGTGTGTTTGACTTAATATTTATACATTATAAGGAAAACTAGATATCTTCTACACAAATACTTTGATTTAGCAGTTAGTGTAAACATGAAATATGTCTGTCATATTTCCCTGCCACATATGGTAACAAACATATGCATATTTTTGTAATACAAATGATCTTCAAAATATAATTCTGTGCATTTGTCAAGTTGTTTTTGAGTGGTGAATTTTTGAGATCAGAGGGCAATGAACGGATGGCGTAGGAGAGCCAATATTTATTTGTCTAATATATAAATCTTATGAAGGCTTCAACTTGAAAATACAATGTTAGTTAGTTAGTTAGTTAATAGTGTGAGAAACCTGAAGACACTCTCACAAATACTCTCCAGGGATATTCTGTTCAGGTGGCCATGGAATGGCCATCGCTTTTGGATCTCCAACCTGGGGGTGGACTAGTGAGGGAGGATCACCTGAGAAGAGGGTGCTTGGGGATTGGGAGGAGGGTGCCAGAGGATGAGACACAGTATCCGCCTTTTCCTGATTTTGACTTACCCTACCCTCCCTCAGCCTTCTTGAATATTGCTGTATGTATCCTAATTTCCCACCTGAAATTACACAAAGTACTGAGAAGAGGAAGATGTGTCAAAGAGTAATACAGACTAACTATTTGAAACCCCACTATATTAATGGGAAGCAGAGGGATCCTGAAGACTACAGGGCTGAAGGTCAGGCATGTCCACTGATTGGGTTAACTATGGTCAGGCAAGCCCAATCCAGGACTTACACCTGAAACCCATTGATGGGGCTCAGCTGTATAAAAGGTGAAGCACCAGAGAACTTGAGGAGAGAACACAGGAGAAGGCCAACCAGACCCATCAGAAGCCTAAGGAGAACAGAACGCTGAGGTGCTGAAGGACTGCACAGTGAAGCACAGTGGAAATGCGTGGCAAGGGAGCCTTGTTTCCAGGGAGCCGGTGAAGATGGGAGAAGGGAACCGTGGAAAGTGTTGGTCCTCTTGCTGTGGCCAAGCAATCCTTGTTCCCTTGGATGGAAGGGTACCAGTCCACGGATGTGTGAGCAGCATGCAGTGAGATCCTGACTTCAAAGACAACAAATAATTTCAACGAGGAAGTTAAAGAAAAGAGCACCGCAACCAGAACTTTCACAGAATGCGAGAAACCCGGTATGCGTATCAGAGTACCTGAGATACATTGAATGGGAGTGTTCGTGTGTGATCACCACTTTCTTGAAAGCCGCCTATAAAAGCAGGAGAATGAACTGAAACAAATGCAATATTAGAAATGGATTTTGCAGAAACAATATTTCAGAGTGGTCATGTCTGAGGACAATATCCATGTTGAAAAGTCTCTGATCAATCAAGTGTACTAAGAAAGTAATATGAACTGTTAATGTTATGGAAAAGACAATGAAAGCTGTGGACGAGCAGCCATGGGGAGCCAGTGAAGTGTGAGCAAAATGACGAATGAGGAAAAACTAAGCTGAACAAGTAGAAGGGAAGGCTGTAAATTAAAGCCAATAAAGTGGAATTGGGAAAAGAGAGACAAAGAAGTGCCAAGAAAGATAAATCATGAATCTATGACCTTGTGAGTCATCTGAGTTGATCATGAACCACCAAACCAAGCCAAGTCAAGGTGGCAGAAAGCTGGGACAAGGGCAACTGGTTGTGTGACATTTAATGAGTAGGCCATGCTGCCTGTCAACTGTGCCTAGAAGAGGAAGCCCAACAAATACAGGAAAATTGTAAAAACAACCCTGAAACAAAATACAGCTGAACATTGTGAGTTTATTTTGTGAACACGTGCTTGAAGCTTGAGGAAGGGAGCCTTGAGCTCCTTTGGAACATTGTTTTGTGAGCCAGTACTTTGAACTTGGGGAAGGGAACCCTAAGCTTCTTCTGAACTTTGTATACTGAAACCAACTGTGCTTGAAACTTGGGCAAAAGAACCCTGAGTCCTGAAGGAACATTTGAAGCCTATAATTATTGGAAATGTATCCTGAACTTGGGGAAGAGAGCTAGAGACTGCTCCAGACTTTATATTCCACACTATTGAGTTATAATAACCTTACACTACATTTGTGTATGAGACGTGAGGGCAAGCATACGTTTTGACACAGACAGACATTTGAGTTGGACTTACAGACATAGGGCCTCATTACGAGTTCGGCGGTAGCCATGCCGCTATTGGCAGCATGGCTGCCGCCGAAATCGTGTTCGTGTCCGGGTCCTCGGAATGAGGACTTACCGAGCCATTCCGAGTTCAGAAGGCCCGGTAATTCCTCCCTCCAAGGACCCAGACACGGTCCTTCCCCATTCCCATTTCAGCCTCGATAGGGCTGAATGGGAATGGGAGAGGGAGCAAACAACGGGCCATTACAAGATGGCCCGTTGTTTGCTCCCTCTTCCCCTCGCGGGAACTGCTCTGCGCGTCTGGTAAAACCAGAAGTGCAGAACGGGTCCCGCGAGGGGAACTCTTTATCGGGCGGTACGGGGTTGACGGCACCGGCACCTTTACCGGTGCCGTTAAACCCGTACCGCCTGACTCTTAATGAGGGCCATAAATTTATCTTAATTTCTTTAGGTGGTAGAATCCCTACCATAGCTATAGGGCAAGTTAGGCATTACACCCATCCTGATACTTAATAAAGATTCTACTGTTGAATAAAGATTACCCAAGCGTTCAGCGCAGGAAGTCTTGATTCTATTAAAGATATGGAGGTGAGCATTATGCTTCAACTTCTTTAATACTGCTATCCATCCGCTTTTAAAATCTAACTTTATTTTTTATTTTTTTATACAATTCCAACATGTGCAAAATAACAAAGAAAAACACAACACAATGAAAAAACATGGGCATACTACAGTCCCATGAGGCCTTGCTGCCTGGTAGTCCCCAGCCTCTATCTCACTGGCCAATCCAGGTCCCCTTTTCACTACAAATATCAGCTGCACTGGGTCCCTTCCTCTTCTTTGTAGTTGCTTCCATAACTGTGAACCATAGTCTTAACTCGAAATCCAATGTATTAGATAACAAAAATGTTCTCTTTATCTTTCTGTCCCTCGCTGTCTTGCGCTCCTTTCTATCTGCATGTCCATTAGAACTTTTGTTAACTGGCTCCATGCTACTGGATTCATTTGCTCTTCCCCTATATAAAAAAAAGATTTGCAATGTTAGGAAGGGGGAATACGTTCATCATCTTCTCATAATAAGCAACACTGTTATTATTGCCACATAAACACTGTTACATTCCATATTGCAATTCTTGTACACGTATTCCTGCAGGGCAGGATAATGCTCGCCTCCGTGTCTTTAATAGAATCAAGACTTCCTGAGCTGAGCGCTTGGGCAATCTTTACAAGACAGGAGGCAAGCATTATGCTTGTTCAAAGCTTTCCATTACTGCAGAGGCTATATTGGAGACTGGCTTAAAATAGAATGTCCTGAACTCTGAGTAACTCGACCGGTCTGCTGCCTTTAAGATCTCCTGCAGCGGAACTCCTGCTGCAAAAGCTTGTGAGGCCATAGTCTTGTGGAGTGTGCTCCAAATATCATAATGTCTGGACCCGCCAGCTCCATTATTCCCTTAACCCATCTAAGGTTGTCGCAATTGATTTATATGGCTTCCTACGCTCCTTAAGCAGTTGACTAACTCACAGAGGTCTTAACGCTGCTGTTGCTGCTTCATAGCACTTCATATTTTGAGCTACACACAATTCATCATTGTTCGGGAAATATGGGTATGAAATCACTTTAGAGTTAGTCTTTGTCTGCTGTGCTATGTTAAACGCTATTCCTTCCGCAAAGAACACTTTCCTGTCTATCTCTGGAGCTTTCACATCTGAAACCCTTCTGCATGATACCAAACAGAGTAAAGTCGCTAAATTCACTGAGAGTTGTCTACTGGACAGAAGGTCGTTCCTTGGCCATTGCACAAATAATCGCAGAATCTTGTGAACATCACATTTGCGATGGGTCCTGTCAGGTCTAGCAACTTGCCTTGGCATGACCTCCATGCTTGGTCCATGCCCTTTCTAGTGTCCTTTCCTGACTTTCTTACGAAGGTCAGTATTTTGGGGTCGAGCACCGGTGTGTCGGCCACCTTCCCTGCTAACTCAGGTCTCGGGCACTCTGCTCTGAGCCGGAATCTGGTATCTTTCTCTAGGAACTTCCTCATTTTTGAGACATGTATAAGGCCATGCTCGGTGAAAGAACCCGTTCTGTGGACCTTGGGTGCCTAATGGTGTGCGGTTGAAACATGTCCGACATGTCCTCATCTTCCTGGGGACTCTCGACAATGCTGGCTTTTGGCTCGCAGGAGTTCTTCCTCTGCGAGGTTACGCTTTCTTTACTCAAGCTTTGTATGTCATCCTCTGGTTCTTCCTCCTGCTCCGACTGCTCCGAGGATGACGTAGCTTCCCCTATATTTGTCGCCTCTGGCATAGGGGGTACAAGGCTGGGCAGGACTGATTTCTTTAAAAAGGCACTCTTTAGCCTGTTGAATGCGTCAGCCGCCTCCTGGGGCTTTTTATCTTCCCCATATCTGAGCCCAGGGGAGTAGAAGAATGTTTTCTCTTCTGGGCCGCTTTTCTCCCCTTATCATCGTGTTCCAGAGGCTTTTGCGTGGAGGTCCCCTCACCTGGGTCGTCGAGCGTGCCAGCTTTTCTGCCCAATATCTCTTCCAGGACTAACAGCCTATCCTGCAGGGTCTTGACTCCCTGAGCAACAGCTCGCACTAGAGAGTCCCCCAAAACTCTCTTAAAGCTATTAGAGAGGTCAATAGGTCAATCTCATTCTCTCCCATGTACTCCTCCTCCAATTCATGCTCCCTCTCACTTCCCTCGCTCCAGACTTCTTCTCCCATGTTGTAGGCCATGGGATCTGTTGCAGGCGCTTGCAAAGCTGATGGCAATATGTAGTGCGCTCCGTTTAATCTCTCTTTATTTTTTTTTTTATGCCCAATCCTGGGCCTCTAGTCTGTTCAGGGAACAGCTAAAAGACTGAGTTCTCTGAATGTATTGGGAGCGGAGAAAGAGCCGTTCTTAAGTCGACCGTTATTACGAGATAATACGCTACTGTGCATGTGGGTAATCTCCTCTGTGTGCGTCACGGTCTGAGGAGGAGATATCCCGGTAAAACTCTACAAAATCACTGAAAACTGACAGCTGACAGACAGGAGCCCTGCACGAGTGCGATCACTCGCGGGCCCGACCTGTCAGCTGTGACTGGAGTTTAATGGGTACGAGCGTGCGCAAGTTCCTACACAGCGTTCGGAAACGAACACTCGGACTAGTTCAGTTTAATGAAAAAGCAAATAACATTCACACTATTTACTGTACGCTACAAGCTTTATCTCACTCATATATACAGCTGACTACGAGTTGCTACGCACACATATGCTACCACAGAAACACAGTGCATAATACTAGGGTACTTAGCTGTATGATGCAGCAAAAAAGAAGAGGAAGGGACGCAGTGCAGCTGACATTTGTAGTGAAAAGGGGATCCGGATTGGCCAGTCAGATAGAGGCTGGGGACTACCAGGCAGCAAGGCCTCATAGGTTCTCTAGTATGCCCATGTTTTTTCGTTTTGTTGTGTTTTTCTTTGTTATTTTGCACAAGTTGGAACTGTTTAAAAAAAAAAAGATTTAAAAAGCTGTTGGATAGCAGTATTAAAGAAGTTGAAGCATAATGTTTGCCTCCTGTCTTCTCATAGAATTCATAATCTGTTTTCTGTGTCATCTCTTGAACCAATGCTGTGTCACAATAGTGTTTATTCCTGTATACCATGTATTCAGTTGTTGCTTGTTTAACTGTCATGAAACCTCAATTGCATTGAAAAATTCTTATACGCCACAGGTTGATGTGAATACTACAGCCATTGCTGTATTGCAGTCAATTGCTTTGACAGAGGGTCATCCTTCATCAACTTAAGAGTGCACATAGAGTAGCCAAACATGGCTCACTGGCTTTTTGAAGTGGTCAGTCCGAGAAGAATATTGCTCCCTTCCTCCTTTTTGTCGAGCTCTCAGCATGCACTATACCTTGCAACAGAAACGATCAGCGATTATGAGCAGAGGAAAGCAGCTAGCAAAATGAAATTGACCCGCAAAAAGCAAGAGGGCACTTTGAGCGAGAAATTCGATAAACAAATATTGAGCCCTATTTATTCGATAGATAAAGGCTCACTGCTCAAAATGTGTACAACTTTTAAGCGCCATTCATTGGGGATGAATTTGCTGCTGAATGAAAACCCTACAGTAACTACTCTGTCTAACAGTCCTAATTTGATAGACTTGGCTAATAGGACCAGATTAGACACACAGAGAGTATTGAGGAGGTTAACTTGAGTTTCCTCCAAAAGAATGCTATGGAGATTGATACTGAGCTATCATAAAGAAAATGACCTTAATTTAAATTTTTTAATTTTTTTATTACTTGTACATAATCACAGAAAAATGATTTTTACAAGAAGAAGAGACAAACGAAAGGAAGTACAGTCTTGTACCCGACCCCTCTTTACTTTTAAGACAATCAGAACTTATTCGAAAGTAACAGGTACAGTAGACGGTTGGCCGCCATGTTATTTTAGATGTGGCGAGCCGAAGTAGGCCCAGGGATCGCAAACAAGTCGAGATGAAAACCTGCCAGTTGGGGCGAGTCGTTCGCTTGACCAATCCTTCAGCAAGGGTCTGTTATGGTAAATCAGCCACTGTCATAGAAACAGGTTCTGCAGCACCAATTTTACAAAATGCAGCTTCAAGTATTTTAGCCGTGGCTACAGACCATTGAGTTTTTTCCCCTGATATAAGACGGAGCCACCAAGTTTCTTCTTCAATCAGGACTGAGGCCGCCCATAGAGGTAGCAGAAACGCAGAGCGTTCTAAGCGTAGTGAAGGGCAGCTTAGAAGTAAGTGGCGTACTGACTCAATAGATTCAGGATTTTTACACAGTCTACATGTTTTGGAAGCAGAAAGGTTTCTTATCCCTAAAATTTCTCTGGTGTGCAAAAGGTTCAGCGAGGCCCTTAAAAACGTGCTCCTTAATTTTTTGTTCGGAAATTTCGTACAATAGGCTAGCGGCGTTTTGAGCCTATTATATGTGGGAGGAAGGTGATTCAGTAGTTTGCATGATGCCGCTTGTTCAATAGTATTAATCCAGTCTTGGTTCTTCAGCTTCCCATTTACTTTTTGAGGGTTCGTGATGAGATTGTCTGTTGTGCATGCTAGGTCCTGAAGTTTGGCCACTTGCTTTTCTGACCAGCTCAGGAGAGCAGAACAGTTTGATGATGCCAACTCTTGGCCGATTATCTCAAAAATAGGAAGATTATCTTTCAGGGGAGTCTTCCTAAATAACGCCAGAGCAGCCACACTGACGGTTGCACTCAAAGAAAGAAGCCCCAGTTCTCTTCTCACAGATGCGATTGGAATCGCATTGGGGAGTCCGAGGATGGTTTTCCATATGTAACCCTCGAGTTTCAACCAAAGCGATTTAGGCATGTTAATCATAGCGTCCATCCCATAGGTGAGTGCCGGCACTATTTTGCCCTTATAAAAGTTGATGGCCTGCAGCAGGGAAAATTTGCCGAACTTACGGTCGACCAATTCGAGTTGGGAGGTTAAGCTTTTGGCTTTGGACCACAAGTGAAGTTGCATCGCTGAATTACGTGTAGTCCCATCCAAAACTACGCCAAGATATTTAAAGTTTGACACCACCTCAATTCTTTTTCCATTCACTGCCCAGTTATTGCTGTGTTTCTGGGGTAGATTTGATTTTGAGAGGATCATGATTTTGGTCTTTGACTTATTTATGGATAAATTGTTGGAGGCCATATAGTTTGCTAAGTTATCAAGCTGGCGCTGTAAGCCAATTGGGGTCTGATCGAACAAAATCATGTCATCAGCGTACAAAAGTCTGGACAGTCTTGTGGTGCCAAGTTTCGGCGGGAATCATCAGACTGTGGCTTCTGAATCCTTGAAGTCTCCCAAAAAATGCCACAAACAAGGTGGGAGCCAGCGGGCAGCCTTGCTTCACTCCTCAATTGACTTGGATTTCCCTAGAGAGCGTCCCTTGCTTGTTAAGACGGAGAGTAAGCGTGGTTTTAGTATGGTGGGCAATTATGGGATTCAGAATCTCGTTCGGGCAATTCCATTCAGCCAATTTTCTCCACAAGAGTAATCTGTCCACCTTATCAAATGCCTGGGAAAGGTTTTAATTAAAATGGAAGACCTGCATAATCTTTGTTCTTATATGGCTATGGACCAATTGCAGCTAAAAACCTTCACGGAAAGAATTGCATAAATCATATTAGACTAGTTCCCAGAGGCTACATCAATTGTACAAGAGGCACCATCGGGGGCCATGATATCAAGCAGGACTACAGATTCTAGGGTGCCACAGGTGGAAAGTGCACTTGGTCCTGTTGCATTACAGGATGACTCAGGCCTGAAATTTTCCCCAGCTGGCCACAACCCAGACTCTTTAACAATCTTTGCTGAGAATGACGATGAAGGGAGGAATTTAATGGTAACTGCATGAAGATCATGACGCCCAACCCTACAAAACAGGTTACTTTTTGAGAGCAACCCTCGCCAAAACTGGCTCGATATAAAGATAAAAGTCTGAGGGCCCATAATGCAGGTCTGAAGACAGCGACTAAAAACCAGGGGGCTGGCACCAAAAGACAAGTAACCCTGAATGGGCTGTTGGATAAACAGACCTGTACAAAATCTTCATCTTCCTTGTTACTGGACCAGGTATCAAACAATCCCACACCAAAAGGAACAACTATATATATAGCCTGCCAGAGGGCCCATAGGAGATGTTTGGAGGAGCCTAGTGATGATGGCTATCAGCCATGTGATCTTAACCATTACTTAGTGGAGAATGGGGCGGCATCTCATCGCGAGCCAAGGGGCCTTGAGTATGACCTGTATGAGCATGGTGGTAGGGGAGAGGAAAAGTATGACAGCTACCAGCAGACTTTTGACCTTTCCACAACCTGAAGGAGCCCCTCAGCATGCACCTCCGCCTCCCCCTCACTCTTTTTGAAATGAATGGCCGGCCTCGTGCTCACTTGAAGAACTTTACTCTACCACCGCCAGTCCTTTAATGAATCACACTGGTCTCTTGCGTCTCTCGTCATCTATTCCAAGTCTGTCATCCATTGGCAGTAGAGACATGTTCCAAATCGAACTACACGTGTAGTACAGCCTGCTTAATTGGGCTCTGATACATTTCTCTTCTCCAGCTGTTGTATCTGTACTGTGTATGTGTGGAGAAATGCTAAGATCCTTAGGCTATAAACTAACAGTTTGCTGCAACCACTCCCGCCCGTTGAGTAAAAACTGTGGTAGCTTTATGCCTCTGGGCTTGGACAGGTCCAGTAAGTCAGTAAACAAAGTCATGTTGACCCACCTCTATGAAGATCGGGGATGTATGGGACCCTGAAGGTGTGCCATTGCAAGCTGGAACACAAGGGCATATTGCCATATCACGAGCAAGGAGGGGTCAGCTTCGCTGCTCGCCAAGACTGATATCTTTCTGTTAAAAGCAACTTGTTTACAGTCCTCTCTAGTCTTTGAGGGGTTTCAGCTATACCAAGTTATGCCCAAACGTGCAGGCCACATGGAGTGCTTGTGATAGGTATCAGTCACACTCTTGGTGCCTGCCATCGGGTACTGGCCCCTACCAGTAGCACAATGCTGGGAGTTGAGCTAGCATTTAGTGAGGCAGATGAGGAGCTCAGCCTGGTGACTGTGAACATGTATATTTCTCCTGATACCAGCAGTTTGGAGGATATACAGGAATCTCTTTGTGAAATACTGACCGTGGCATCGGGACAAGAGGATGAGCTGATCGTTCTACTTGGGGGAGATTTGAATGCCCAGTGTACAGATTATCAGGAATGTCCCTCACATAGCAATTTGTCAAATATTTGCCAAATGCCACAAAAAAAGGCAATACAAAGGGGAACCAATGGTTTCGTTCCTCAGAACATCTGACCTTACCCTGATGAATGGGAGAACCGGGGGAGATGTGCCGGGGCAGTTTACTTGGAGCTCGAGTAAGAGCAGAGCAACTTTATATGATTTCTTTGGTAACAAATCCTGTATGTTGAAAACAATTAAATTCGAATAACTTTAATGATCATGATATTTTTTCATTGAGCCTGGATTTTCAGAAGGAACCCATGGGCAATAAGTGCTATAGTGGGGCCTTTGCCAACCAAGCATGTAATCAGATCTGTTGTTCAGATAGACATGTACTTAGGGACAACCAATTGTTTAATTGTGCAATAATGAGAGATATGGGTTGGATGGCTATGGTGAATGGCAATGAAATAGAGAACTGGGTGATAGATCTAGTGACCACAGCCGGAATAGACCGGAGGGAAAACCGACCCATATTGTAAAAATCTTAAAAGACATCAAAGAGATCTAACATATATGCCCCATTCAAAACCTTGAAGTAAAGCTTGTGCCTAAAGGTGAACTCCCAATTGTGAGGCAACATGTCTTTTAATGTTTTGCCAGTAGGAGACAGAGCTGTAAATGAGTTTAGATTGGTAAAGTTAGAGGAATACAGATCTATTTTATTTCATTAATGCAGAATCAAACCTACTTTATACATAATTAGAACAATAACATCAGTCAAAGATGAATTTAGATGTGGGAAGCAAAGAGACAGTGTTTCCTTGGCTGGTGATTTCATCAAATAGGCAAGTATTGGATCATCACAATAACCAGCAGGCATTAATGATTAGGTAAAGGGGAAACATCTTTAATTTAAAAAAAAAAACCTCAAGAGAAAAAATGAGCAACATTGAGTTGGCCCATGTTTTTATAATCTTCCAAGACAGAATTGCCTCAAATGCATTTAAAACCGAAATAACAGCACCCAACATTAGAATTGAGACCAACTCTGTGCCAAAATCAGGTCAGAAGCCAGATTGATATTCTTGAAGTAAAGCTTGTTTCGAAAAGTGGTCTACCAATTAGGAGGAAATACGTTTTTTCAGGTTGTTGCCAGTAAATTGGCATAGATTGGTGAAGTCAGAGGAATCCATACTTAGTTATTTAAATAAGGCACGATCCACCCTACTTTAAAAATCATGTTAACAATAGCCACTGTCAAAGATAGGCTTCGGAAGTGTAAGTGTAATGGGTTATTTATAAAGCGCTTAATATCGAGAGGTTTCTCAGCACGGACCAGGGGATCAAACCTGTTTTGCCCGCGCCTTGAAACACTTGTGTATAGGCGCATTATGAATGCCATATCATATCAGTGTCGTCTTGCATCCAAGGCGAGCGTGTTGCCCCTGAGCTATCTGCCTGACACCGAGTAGTGGGTAGCAAGAGGCAGAAATGCTTTGGCTGGTGATTTAGTTAAATAAGCACGTATAGTATCATCACTATAAATTGTAGTTTTCATTGAATTCGGTTATATGTCTTTATAACGACAAGAAAAATAGTGATAAACTTTTTCAGTGACTCTAAAATAATGAAAAAATATCAAATTATTTATCTTTTTTAAGCACCCTTGCTCCCCTCTTTACTAACCCTCCCAACCGCCTACCCTTTTTAATCCCATACCCCACCCCCCACAAGTACGTTTATTAAAAATTCAACATTTTTGTCATTATTTATGTTTCCCTGAAAAAGTTTGTCACTATTTTAATTTTGTTATAAACATGCATTTCCATTGAATTCATCAAAGGTAGGCACTGGTGAGCAGGTAAACGGGAAATGGCTTTCATAAAGGTCCTCATACTGACAGGGTTAAATCAGCACACGTGACCTATTCCACCCACCATCAATATCTGTGTGACGTTTATTTATTTTCCTTGCCAATATAGATGAATTGTCCGACTTACTCATTAGATATAGAGAGCTGAGGCTGGGAGACACAATTTCAGCATTGCCCTAACTTTCTGACAAATCTCTTTGGGGTGATTTATAGCAGACACAATATGATTTTGAATATATAAAATCACAATTTCATTGGACTGAGAGTTGTTTGCTGCTGTAGAAAATAGATTAGCTCTTCGAAGTCACAAAGACATTCTTCCTGATATGGTAATAGTCAAATTGAGGGGAGAGACATCTTCTGAGAATGTTACCAATGCTGGCATGCAGGAAATGAGTTACTGTGATCATCTGATATCAGAGTTATACATCTATACCACTGAACCATTAGCTTGCAGACAAAGCACCAACAAGCTTTTAACTGTTTAAAGAGATTCTTGCATTTACATAATTGAAAACATCAATTTTTGTGTGCTAGTGGTTTCTAAAATAGAGGCCTGATGAACTTGAAAAAAGTAGATGTCTGTTCATAGTAAAAATGGATTGAAGTGCGGGGTTTAAAAAGGAAGGTTAAGGATATTGGATAGTGTACTTACTTTGTAGGAATAATTTTTGCTGCCCATCTCTGCACCAAAAACAAATGTTTTTTTTTTAAATTTTGTTTATGGTTTGAAAAAAACCTTTGCAAAACATTGATATATATTTACGAATATGTTACAGAATAAAGAATAATTTAAAGATCACAGGTTTCACAGAATAAAATCACAAGTTTTACAACATAAAATCACATGATTATCAATAGTACGGAAACATAAACTTTTATATATCTATAGTACAAGCTTACGTTAGGCTACTAAGGAAAGGATACATAATATGCAAGTATATTTTCCTTTTGTCCCTTTTTTTCTTTTCACAATTATTTTTGCAAGAGCATGTTTTTGTGTAAATCACGCACATGTGCAAAAGGGTCTACAATACGAACAAAGTAGATACAATCCACAAAACAATTATGAGTTTAGTGCTACTGAACATTGAAAAAATCAAACAAACGACTAAGGAAAATGGAACAAGCAGGACATATCATTCCCAATAATACATTTCCAAGTCAATGATTTTCAAGAATAGATTCAGTACGATTATAAAAGATCTTTGTGCAAAAAACATATTTGTGCAGAAGGTCCAACTTTATCAAAAGATAATTAAAATGGAACAGGTAGCAATAGGTGAGTTGTTTGTGTTCATTCAATATTCAGGTGACCAAGAACACAGGATTGGGGTATAACAATTATGTCAAATCACTCCTATTTTTGTAATTCTGAATCAATAATCAATTCTCCCGACATCATTCTTATCCAGATAAATTCTTGAGCACTTTCTACTTTCGTGTTCAAGAATTTGGTAAGCCGGTTCCGTCTAGACTCCCTAAAATGTGTGCATTCTAAAACCAGTTGCTTCAGAGTCTCCTTAGGTACTTCACAATTAGTGAACCTACATTTTATCACAGGTTTACCTCCTTTTTCGCATGACCAATGAGATACCCTCTCCTGAGTGTGAAATTGATTCAATCTGATTCGCATAAACAAAGTGCGGGCAAAGTTGCAGGGAAAATAATTTATATATAAGCAATGCTGTTCTCTTTTTCTGAAAAATGTGCATATTCAGTATAAGTACTATATTTGTTCAAAGCCTCTATAGTCTTAATCCAGTCCATTTCAAAAAGTTTGTTTTTTAACAAAAGTTGGACGAGTAATCAGGTCATTGGTAGTAATACCTAGTTTGTCTATTAGCGTTTGCTCATAAAATATGAAGAAAAGGCCCTTGGCCATTAACAGACATCATTGCATGGAAATCCTGGTATGGCGAGTTCCTGGGAGGATCTACCATTTTTGCAAAATTACAAAGCAACCTCCATGCCAATCTGGAAGCTAATGAGATTAGAGTCAGTTCATGACAAACCACAGAATTCGGAACCGGATAGGGACATGTTTAGTACAGACTTCAATAAACAGCCCTCTAAGCTGTTTAGAAATGATTTGATGTCGGTCATACACATATATAGTCCATTAGAAGAACTGGTTCCACTTTCAAGGTAAAGAAGTTGATCAAGGGTACAATTGAAAATGTTCAGTATTTTGCGTGCATCACTTTCATTTAAAACAGTAGTGATCTAGATTTTACATTTATGATATCACTCCACATCTTAATGGAAGATGCATTGCTCAAGTTGTAACTTAAGTAGGTCATTTTCATGGGTTGTTCAATGATTGCATCTCCAATCAACCATCTATACGATTTCAATTTTTGACCCGCAGTAAAAACCAAGAACTTCGATTTAGTAGAATGTGGTCTTAACTTGTGTTTGAAAGCAAAGATGTCAAAGATTTTAAGTTTGTTACGGAGCCCAAAGGGAGTAGTATCTAACAGTATGATGTCTACAAAGGCGATCCAAAGCAGACGCATCAACCCCAATTTAACAGAAAAGGTGTTTGAATCTGTCCATATCTTGTCTAAGTCAGAGAGATATAGGTTGAATAGTGTGGCTGCTAAGTTGTGTCGCTATACTATTGGTCATTGCACAAACAGTATTTATCCTAACTCTTTATGAGGTGTTGACATGTAATAATGAGATTAGGTAAGTTATAGATTGGGGTATCCCTAGGCTAGTCATTTTGTACCATAAATGATTCCTAATTATGCTATCAAAAGCGGCCGACATATCCAATGAGGCCATATTACCGGTGTGGTGTCTTTATTCTTAGTTTGGGCCAGGATATGAGAAAAAACAGTGGCATTTAATGCCATGCTCATTCCTTTACAAAATCCAATCTGATATTTAGAGTATATGTCATTGTTGGCTATGTATTTCTCAAGTTCACACAAAATAAGAATTGAGAAAATCTTTGCAGAGGCATCAGTAAGTGCAATGGGTCAATAATTATCAGGTGACATACGAACACCCTTTTTGTATATTAGCCCTATAATGGATGATACCCAAGTGTCAGGAATAGTTAGTCAGATATGTGGTCACATTTAGCTTTCAATATGATAGCCCACAGACTTGGGTCCGATTTGTACACACAAGCCGGTATACCATCGGGTCCCACGGCTCTGGAAGGATTTAGTTTTGCAATTGCCCACTCTATGGGCCTCATTACACGGAAGGCGGTAATGGTTAACGGCCACCGTTAATGGTAACGGTGACCGTTAACCATTACCGCCTTACTACGAGGTCCCTTAGCGGGTTGGTGCTTTAACGCCTGCTTTTTGCAGGCGTTAAAAACCAACCCGCTAAGGGACCTCGGAGCTAATTACGGCACCGCAAAATTGCGGTGCCGTAATTAGCGCCTTCCCCATTCCCATAGAGCCCTATGGGGCAGAAATGGGAATGGGGAAGGGCAATGGCGGAAGGGGGATTTACCGCCCCTCCAACCTTGGAATGGGGCGGTAAATCCCCTTTCCGCCAAGGCGGTGCCGGTAATTTACCGGCATGGTCCAGGGTGCTAATAGCACCTTGGATCACCGCCTTCCGTGTAATGAGGCCCTATGTCTTGTGTATTCCATTGGAAATTTTGCATAGATGACTTCAGAGGTTGGGAATAACGAATCTCGCTGAAAGAAGAAGGGATTCATAACTTTCTATAAGATCTTTCCACACCTCTGATGAGATGGAAGAATAAAAATCCTCTTTATGCTCAAGAGTGGTCTCTTTAATTAGGGACAATATGGATTTTGTATCATGCTGACAAATGTATTTTATCATGTTTTGGTTTTCGTTGTTATGATTTTCAAACTTATTTTTGTAGGTTTGTAAAATAATGTTTTTGTTTGCATTATATTGTGAAAGATGTGAACCGTTGTTCCTCAAATTTATTAACTCTATGTTTTTGCAACATTTTAGCATCTTTAGTTTCAAATTAAATTAATGCTTATGAGGGAGGCACCCGTGTTTTTGTTGACGGGTCAGTTGTTTAAGTGCGCTGGAAATGATGTGGGTGACAATTACCCTTTTCAAAAACTGGTCTCCTGTCTTTTTCCATTTCCTGCGAAACCATATCTGTAATGTGGCAACACAACCTAGAGCTCCATCTTAGTGATATCGGTGACAGTATATTTCCAGCAGTCTCAATACTGCATCCGCTCTATGGTTGGGCAAGGATGTGTTCATATTTAGCTGTAACAATGAAAGATCGCTAAGATTGGTGTCATGAACAACAACATGGCCAGAAAGGATACCAATTGTATGGGAAACGCAAAAAAAAAAATCAACTACAGAGCATGCTGTGCCACGCTTCCAAGAGTATTTGGGGCCAGTTTCTGCTATTTGAACAAACCCTATGTCCCATTCTGCGAAATGCAAAACTCATTTTCTCCCTCTTTGCCTGGGCTTTGTCCCGCTCCAGTTCCGAGAACTTGAGTGGGGTACCTGCTGGTTTTCTAAACAGCATGAGTTGAAATCCCATCCAACGATTATGTCATAAACTAGATTTTGTATATATGTATTTTCCAGAATTGTGTCTATTTGATTAAAAATAATCTCCTGAGAAATTTTAAGAGGATTTCAATATAGACTCATCACCAAATAGGACCTCTTCACCTTTTCCATTGTACAGAGCTCCACAGCTAATAAGTGTTCAGATCAAAATATGGGTCTAGTGACACAGCCCATTACATTATTGATGGTAATCGCCAGGCCCCCAGAGTGACGCCCCCGTTTCACAATAGAGGCCGGAGAACAATAGGTTGTAAAACCTTCCAAATGAGTTGGTCTACTTTAATTGTTTCTTGGAATAAAATCACACTGAGCGTTTTTCCGGTTTGAGGGGAGTCAAACCACGTTATCAGGTTGTGGAAGCCACAGGATTTTCATGATATATAGAATAGTGAATTTATTGCACAGATCGTGCTATGCAGGTTTCACAGAATGTTTAGTTACAAAGATAGATTTCATTAGTGGTTCAACCCATGACCAATCTTTAGTAGTAGCAGCTCCAAAGAGGGAAAGGGCTTCAGTGTTCAGAACTGGGGATTAGATTCTGGAGCTGTAAGCTGATGGTCCGATCAAGATCGGGGTGGCTGTTCATTTACTGTATTCTGTGTTGTTTCTTTAATGGTTCCCGTAGGTAACAGAGAATCAGAAGTATTGACCATTTGGAGATGCACAAAAGTTAAAACAAGGGGGAGACTTCTTGGCCAAGGGGCCGAGAGATCGGAGAGAGCTCTTCTAAAATTGCACCCTCATAGCATCTGGGGGTGTGCTGGAGAGGTAGTTCACGCAATATCTTATTCCTTCCAATTGAGATATTTGCTGGAGGTCATGAGAGCCCTCATGACCTATGGGGTCGACCGGTTTCGATGGCTAGTAGTAATTTAAACCATCTTCTTCAGGACCGTAGTTCAAAATAAGGAATGAATCGGGGTTTCAGGAGGCTGAAACCAGGACAATTGCTGTATTGTAAGGATACAGAAGGGAAGGGGGGGGAAAAACAAAAGAGGAGAGCATGAAGGTTTGAACACTCTATCATTGAGAAGTGCTTACTTGATGGACACCAAGCCCAAATGAGTAAGAGGGAACCTTGTGAGTCTCACCAATGTAAATTGGAGGTGCAAAGTAACAGGATAATTGGAGTGCCTGGTCACTGGTGTGTACTACAGTGTCTCAACATGGCAGGTGGGAGGGATGGGCGGAGGGAAGGAGGTGACAACGAAGGGAGCTAGGGCGTGAGTATGAAAGGAAAGCAGAAAAGCTGCTAGTGTCATGAGTACCTTATGTCAGACTGGGCTGGTGCTGCCAGATCAGTCACTCTGGAAGACAAGAGGTAAGGTGCTGTTAGCATCAATGAATTATAACACTAAAAACGAGCCAGCTAGTCTGGAGTACAGGAGCAGCAGTACCTGGTATCCGTCTGCCGGTAGGCGTCCGCTCGCGGCAACTGCTGCAGCTCGGAATGAGCTTGATGTGAAAACGGGGCCAACCGCCTCTAAAGAATGGGAAAAACGCGCTCCACACTCGCGTCACGTGACGTGCGCTGGCGTCGTGTCCGCGTAGCGTGGAGCGGTGTGGGTACTGCGGGGAGAGTGTGCTCTATCGCCCGTAGAACGTGCCACAAAACACGTGAACACGGTCCTCCTCAGTGAAGACAGTCCGAGGGGCTGGGTGTGTGGAGGACCCCTGTATGGTAAGGGAGGGGGGGCAGGGGATGGGGAGGGGGGAGGGGGGGGGAGGGGGGAGGAAAGGATGGGAAGGAGGGGGGGGAGAGGAAGGGGGGGTAAGGGGGGGGAGGGCGGGGAAAACTGGGAAAGGGGGCAATTGAGATGACTAATGCCCCAGGGGGGCCCGGACAAAGCGTAAAATAAATCAATGAATGTCGGGAGGCAGGCAAACCTACCGGGAAGGACCAAAAAAGGAAGTGGATCGAAAAAAGGAGGAAAGGATCAAAAAGAGGGGAGGCACACAGGCGATCCCTCACTTCCAGGGCAAAATATGCTAGGCAGAGCCTGTATTTACAGGCAGACTATGGTAGCACTGCTAGGTCGTGCCACTGGATATTCTCATTAAGCCCTTTTGAGCATGTGTTGAGTTTAAAAATCCACTGCTGTTCTCTTCTAAAGAGTATGTTGTTGTAGTTACCCCCTCTTGCAGGGGGTGTGACCCTTTCTATGATGGTCCATTTGAATGAGTCTGCTGTATGGCCTTCAGCTGCAAAATGTTGGACTAGGGGGGCTGTGAGTTTGTTGGTACGTATACATGACCTATGTTCCACCATGCGGATCTGAACTGCCCGGGCAGTCATGCCAATGTATCTCAGAGCGCAGGGGCATGTGATCATATATATCACTCCTTTGGAATTACAGTTTGTCAATGTCATTTGCCTCCAAGGTTGAGACACTGTAGTACACACCGGTGACCAGGCACTCCAATTATCCTGTTACTTTGCACCTCCAATTTACATTGGTGAGACTCACAAGGTTCCCTCTTACTCATTTGGGCTTGGTGTCCATCAAGTAAGCACTTCTCAATGATAGAGTGTTCAAACCTTCATGCTCTCCTCTTTTGTTTTTCCCCCCCCCTTCCCTTCTGTATCCTTACAATACAGCAATTGTCCTGGTTTCAGCCTCCTGAAACCCCGATTCATTCCTTATTTTGAACTACGGTCCTGAAGAAGATGGTTTAAATTACTACTAGCCATCGAAACCGGTCGACCCCATAGGTCATGAGGGCTCTCATGACCTCCAGCAAATATCTCAATTGGAAGGAATAAGATATTGCGTGAACTACCTCTCCAGCACACCCCCAGATGCTATGAGGGTGCAATTTTAGAAGAGCTCTCTCCGATCTCTCGGCCCCTTGGCCAAGAAGTCTCCCCCTTGTTTTAACTTTTGTGCATCTCCAAATGGTCAATACTTCTGATTCTCTGTTACCTACGGGAACCATTAAAGAAACAACACAGAATACAGTAAATGAACAGCCACCCCGATCTTGATCGGACCATCAGCTTACAGCTCCAGAATCTAATCCCCAGTTCTGAACACTGAAGCCCTTTCCCTCTTTGGAGCTGCTACCCTCCTGAATTTTCCTTGCCCTTGTGAACTAGAGGCGATCCACCTTTAGTTTTTTGGCCTCAGGATTTTTTCAAGTATTAAATTATTATTTCCTACAAAACCGTTTTGTGTGCTACCATCCTTGATTTATAGTTAACGGTTCAAAGGAAGCCAACGGCTTGTCCGTGCTCTCCCTCTATTGTTTATCCCAACAATATACCCTGTTTGTTACTATACTCTCTTCGCGCAACTGTCTAAGTTGCTGGGTTTGATTAACTCAAAATTAATAAGAGGAAGGTCACTCTCCCTCTTTCTAGCTGTTACTCAACACTACGGTGTGTTTCAGTGGTCTCATCCAACCCCCCCCCCTTTCCCCGGCAATTTTCCGTCCAATTCCTATGCCCAATGGCCGATGGACATTTTCTGGCCTTTGCGGAAGAACTGGTCGATGGGATCCTTGCCAACCCCTCATTACTAGGTATTGACCTTACCCCACAGAACATCAGCAATAACGATGAATGGAATGAGATTGAAGCCTTGAGAAAGAGAATCATTCGCACAGAACTGCATGGAGCACTGATGACCGAATATCTAAGGGCGCATGCAGCCCCAAATGGTCTTATTATTCGCATCGAACCACGGATTTTTTTGGATAACTTACAATTTAGAAAAGACTGGTCCTTTATTGCCAATAAATGTACACGTGACTGGCTGGTACTCATCATTAACACCGCTAAAGTAATTACAGATAAACTAGTACGCAAACTGAATGAGAAAAGTGCCCTTTTGAAAACCAAAATAGCCACAGACATCTATATAGCCAAACTAAGTCTACTGGATACCACACTGAAAGATTTTAAGGAAACCAACCTTAGCCGTAAGATCACAAAACTGAAAAAAGATCTCACAGCATTTACACATGTGAAGGTGTACCCATACGTAGGGGAAGAATATTTTTCAGAAGAGGCTAAACAATCCAGACGAGAAGCTGCACAACTACGTTTCCAAACCCTGCAACGAAGTAACGCCAACCGATCTTACAACAGCTCGAGTAGCAACTCCAGCAGCAGCTCGGGCAAGCAGCATTGGGACAAGAGGCGTGTAAATTTCGGCGGTCACAATCAAGGAACTCCCCCTGCGCTTCCTTTTTTAGGCCCACGAGGAGGAGGCCAGCACCGGGCACGATGGCAGAACCATCCGCCGCCCACGATAATCACGCGCAGCAGAGGACAAGGCAACATACCAGCGCTGCTCCCTCATTGATTGTCAACCAGTCCACGCATGTACTGACCAGAGCAGAACAAGAAATTCTACAGAAGGGGCTTTCCTTCATTCCCACAGCACGGTATGACCCTTTTCAAACGCGTGTCGAATGTACACAATTGATGCGAAAAATAAGATTAAAACAGTACTTCAATAACGAGACCATTGCAGACACCGACGCTACGGGCCTACGCCCACCCTCTCAATTCTTCCCTCCACACTGTACCAACACCCCAGAATCAATCACTTTCGAACAAGCACTGCTCAAGAAAATAGCAGAATTCGAGCAGACCATTCCATTTATCAATAGCAACTGTACCAAACCCCAATTGACAGCCCTTTCCGATCTAGCTTCCAATCCAGATATCACCATTAAGCCGGCTGACAAAGGGGGAGCCATTGTTATCATGGACACCACCAACTATGTTAATATGGTCAATATCCTTCTGAGTGACAACATCAGTTATAAGAAACTCCGCATGGACCCCACACCTTCCCTTCAGGCAAGAATAGCTCCTATCATCTACGAAGCAGAGGCCGAAGGTTACATCAGCAGCCGTGAAGCTGCTTTCCTCTCTCCACCCCACCCTCGCATTCCGGCCATGTATGCTTTACCCAAAATTCACAAGGGTATCGTGCCACCACCCGGACGCCCCATTGTGTCAGGCATTGGCTCGATCCTTGAACCACTCTCTCAATTCGTTGACTTTTTTATAAGGGATCAGATCCCTAAAATGACAAGCTACATAAAAGATTCTACCCAGATGCTAAATTTAATAGACTCCTTGCAGTATGATCCACAACAAGAGTGGTTAGTCACGATTGATATCGAGTCTCTGTATACTCGGATCCCTCAACAAGAGACTCTAAATATGTTAAGCAGGTTATTACATTCTGGCATCGAATTACATGGTGTGCCGCCCACCTTCATCCACCAATTGGCAGAGATTGCATTAACCAACAATTATTTTTTGTTTCAAAATACCTTCTACCAACAGACATCCGGCACTGCGATGGGAGCCACTTTTGCCCCTAGTCTAGCCAATTTATACGTCAACCTCTTCGAACAAGACCACATCTACTCAGCCACCAACCCTTTTGTCGTCAACCTGGGCATATGGCGAAGATACATAGATGATATCTTCATAATTTTCAAAGGGACCGAATTGGACCTGGTGTCTTTCCATGCTTGGCTTAACTCTCTTAACCCACACCTTCAGTTTACATTAGAAAAAGACAAACAATCCATACACTTTTTGGATCTCGCAATCTCAGCCAACAATGGGGGACTAGTCTCAAGCGTGTACAAGAAATCTACGGATAGAAACTCTCTGTTATCCTACTCCAGTTACCATCCCAGAGCACTCAGAGACAACCTGCCCTTTGGACAATTCTTAAGATATCGCAGGCTGTGCACCCAGACCCCTACATATACCACACAGTCTAGCCTCCTAAGGGAACAATTGGCAGCAAGAGGATATCCACAAAGAATCATCAGAGACACTTACAAAAGAGCCAGAAACATCCCGAGATCTGTAACCCTCCAACAACACTTGAAACCAGCTAATACCACAGGAATCACAGCAGTGTTTAGCTACTCGCCTCTTCTCAATAAAATCAAGCACGAAGTCAAGAAGCTATGGCCGATCTTAAACACAGGAGAGACTACCATCCCTATACCCCGTTTTGCCCTCAAAAGACGGACTAACCTGCGGGATAAGGTAGTTAAAACACTAGTACACACTACTTTACCCTCAAGACCCAATCAATGTACCCTCTGGGATACAGCACCAGCCAGAGGACACGCACCATGTGGTAATTGCTCCATGTGCCCCCAGACATCTCGCACAACAGAGATAGACATAGGCTGGCATACACCTTGGAGGCAAATGACATTGACAAACTGTAATTCCAAAGGAGTGATATATATGATCACATGCCCCTGCGCTCTTAGATACATTGGCATGACTGCCCGGGCAGTTCGGATCCGCATGGTGGAACATAGGTCATGTATACGTACCAACAAACTCACAGCCCCCCTAGTCCAACATTTTGCAGCTGAAGGCCATACAGCAGACTCATTCAAATGGACCATCATAGAAAGGGTCACACCCCCTGCAAGAGGGGGTAACTACAACAACATACTCTTTAGAAGAGAACAGCAGTGGATTTTTAAACTCAACACATGCTCAAAAGGGCTTAATGAGAATATCCAGTGGCACGACCTAGCAGTGCTACCATAGTCTGCCTGTAAATACAGGCTCTGCCTAGCATATTTTGCCCTGGAAGTGAGGGATCGCCTGTGTGCCTCCCCTCTTTTTGATCCTTTCCTCCTTTTTTCGATCCACTTCCTTTTTTGGTCCTTCCCGGTAGGTTTGCCTGCCTCCCGACATTCATTGATTTATTTTACGCTTTGTCCGGGCCCCCCTGGGGCATTAGTCATCTCAATTGCCCCCTTTCCCAGTTTTCCCCGCCCTCCCCCCCCTTACCCCCCCTTCCTCTCCCCCCCCCTTCCTTCCCATCCTTTCCTCCCCCCCCCCTCCCCCCTCCCCATCCCCTGCCCCCCCTCCCTTACCATACAGGGGTCCTCCACACACCCAGCCCCTCGGACTGTCTTCACTGAGGAGGACCGTGTTCACGTGTTTTGTGGCACGTTCTACGGGCGATAGAGCACACTCTCCCCGCAGTACCCACACCGCTCCACGCTACGCGGACACGACGCCAGCGCACGTCACGTGACGCGAGTGTGGAGCGCGCTTTTCCCATTCTTTAGAGGCGGTTGGCCCCGTTTTCACATCAAGCTCATTCCGAGCTGCAGCAGTTGCCGCGAGCGGACGCCTACCGGCAGACGGATACCAGGTACTGCTGCTCCTGTACTCCAGACTAGCTGGCTCGTTTTTAGTGTTATAATTCATTGATGCTAACAGCACCTTACCTCTTGTCTTCCAGAGTGACTGATCTGGCAGCACCAGCCCAGTCTGACATAAGGTACTCATGACACTAGCAGCTTTTCTGCTTTCCTTTCATACTCACGCCCTAGCTCCCTTCGTTGTCACCTCCTTCCCTCCGCCCATCCCTCCCACCTGCCATGTTGAGACACTGTAGTACACACCGGTGACCAGGCACTCCAATTATCCTGTTACTTTGCACCTCCAATTTACATTGGTGAGACTCACAAGGTTCCCTCTTACTCATTTGGGCTTGGTGTCCATCAAGTAAGCACTTCTCAATGATAGAGTGTTCAAACCTTCATGCTCTCCTCTTTTGTTTTTCCCCCCCCTTCCCTTCTGTATCCTTACAATACAGCAATTGTCCTGGTTTCAGCCTCCTGAAACCCCGATTCATTCCTTATTTTGAACTACGGTCCTGAAGAAGATGGTTTAAATTACTACTAGCCATCGAAACCGGTCGACCCCATAGGTCATGAGGGCTCTCATGACCTCCAGCAAATATCTCAATTGGAAGGAATAAGATATTGCGTGAACTACCTCTCCAGCACACCCCCAGATGCTATGAGGGTGCAATTTTAGAAGAGCTCTCTCCGATCTCTCGGCCCCTTGGCCAAGAAGTCTCCCCCTTGTTTTAACTTTTGTGCATCTCCAAATGGTCAATACTTCTGATTCTCTGTTACCTACGGGAACCATTAAAGAAACAACACAGAATACAGTAAATGAACAGCCACCCCGATCTTGATCGGACCATCAGCTTACAGCTCCAGAATCTAATCCCCAGTTCTGAACACTGAAGCCCTTTCCCTCTTTGGAGCTGCTACCCTCCTGAATTTTCCTTGCCCTTGTGAACTAGAGGCGATCCACCTTTAGTTTTTTGGCCTCAGGATTTTTTCAAGTATTAAATTATTATTTCCTACAAAACCGTTTTGTGTGCTACCATCCTTGATTTATAGTTAACGGTTCAAAGGAAGCCAACGGCTTGTCCGTGCTCTCCCTCTATTGTTTATCCCAACAATATACCCTGTTTGTTACTATACAATCTTTAGTAGTACCAGCTATGGACAACATTTTGGAAATATTGTCCTTTTCCGCAGCTTGCCCACTAGTACCCTCCGTGGTTTGCCTTTCCTCAGTACCATTTTGAATCTCCTGATATTGCACAAACTCATAAACCTCTTCTTCCAACTTGACAAGTTGTAGCATTAGTCTTAAGTCCACAAAATCTGATCTGTGATTCCAAATAAGTTTTAATATGATTACGGAATTCACTTGGCAGATCATCTGGTGGTTAGTATGGCGGGCTAAGGAAATCCATTTAAAATCCCCTGAGTTTAAGATTCGTAATGAGAGATTTTGTGTTATTGTATTTAATAGAAAGGGACAGTTTAATCGGGTGTTCCCCACAGTCCCAGCATTGCCAACCCAGCCTATAATATTCAAAGAAGGTTGCGATTCATCTCAAATGGGCGACATTACTTCAGATTGCTTGGCTGGAAGAGTAGCAATGTTTTTAGACCCGCTTGAATTAGAACCCTCTGACACCGCCACCTTATTTGTTATTTCCGAGACCCCAGCCATGGATGGGCAATTTTTTCATAAGACTATTGCAAGCCGAAGGCAGCAATGGTTTGTCATGTACTATATTACTTCTCAACTGGTCAAGTAGAAAGGATGGATCAGGTGCTTGTGACAAAGTGGATTTAGGCATGTTCAAGTGATTAGGTGGTATAGAATTAATGAATGATGTTTGTGGTATTACTGCATTATTAATATTCACATGTTGGCATACATCTGCATATGTGGGTGATTTCTGTAATGCTCACCTGGTATCCACGGGGACGTCACTCAGCCTGTTCTGACCTCTTACGACCTCGAACCCTTCCCTGGAGTCTACTCGACTGGAGACTGGGCCTGAAACACAGGATTTGTAGAGTTTAGCTCCCTATTGTCTCTGTGTGCTTGAACCCCTTCTTCCCCGGGGTTCAACCCTTCCCTTTGATCCAGAGCTCACCTTGTTTTCTTGGAAAGTGTGCTCTCCATCCTGCTTTCAGCGCAGGGGCGCGTTGATTGATGCGGGCTCGTTGCTGTCTAGTTACTTCACTGGCAAGAGTCCGACAGCTAAGTATAATGAGTCTTTTGAACAGTTCTCTAACTTTGCTCCTTTCCTTCCTTAGATGATGGCCGGCGTCCGGGGATGGCGGCGTGCTGCTGAGATGAGTAGCGCTGAAGGTGAGTGAGAGGGCGATGCGCGATGCATCCCTTTCGTATTTGTATTGAACTGAGTTATTTTTCTGTGTCTTTTAGGTGACGCAACTTTTTCAGCGTAGATGCCGATTATGAAGAAGAAATGCGGAGAGTAAGCGCCTCTAGATGTTTCCACGCTAACCTGGAGTGTCTTTTCCCTCTTGCAGATGGATGAGAAGTTCCGGAGACAGAGTTCCCCCAGAGCGGCTGGGATTCAGGTAAGCGTTTGAAGCTCATACAGTCTTTAAAAATAAGCGAAGATTTGCTGAATGCTTACTAATGACTTTTTTCTGTTCTTTTCCCTTTTCCTTAGGAAACAGCGTGCCAGGATGGGGATGACACCGCCGAAGATGCCCGCAGAACAGAAGGAGCGATGAATGATGGGCAGAAGCACCGCAAGGTAAGGCTGTTCCTAACAGTGTTCTTGTTCTTGCAGGAGCTGAGTGCAGAAGAAAGATGCAGGCCTGATGGAGACCGGTCCGAACACAGTGAGTGTCACGCTGCAGGTGCATAAAACACAAAGCATGTTTCTCAGCCTGGGCATGGCTTAAATAGTCTCTGGGTATCCCAGGTGTCTCTGGGCTGAACCACACCCAAAAGACTAGACTGCACATGCAATTCTGGGAACCAAAATTTGTGGGGGCATCTATCTTGTCCCCATCAATGCACTACAAGTCCAATCCGCAATGTTATCCTATAGGAGTGAGTGAGTCTGGTGCCACAAGCGCCAAGTCTGACTCCAAGTGGGTCTTTGGAGGGATGGAGAGGCCCTTGAGGGCCATGTAGGTGATCGTGCCCTGGCTCCAGCCTGACATCTTGGAGGGCTGGAGACATGAGGGGCAGGAATCATGACAGCTTCGTATTGAGATCACCTAAGGTGTTGCCAAGTCGCTTATTTTCGCAAAGGTTGGAAGAGGGAGCACATATGCCAGACTTTCATGTCTCCAATGTATGCAACTTCATCCTTCCACTGGAAGGGAAATAGTTGGGCAGAAATTGCTGCTTTTTAATGCCCAACTCGGGCAATTGTTGGATCTGGCTTTGACCCTCCACTAAGATTTCTGCAAGTGCTTTTCTATTTGGATTAACCTCCTGAGAATCTGCTTTTTTAAGGCAACCACCCTCGTTGTTTCCGGCAGTTCTCAGAGGTTTGTAAGCGCTATCCTTCGACTGGTTCGATTAACCATTCACCTGTAGGTGAGATTTGCTCTCTTCACTTAACTGGTGTAGGTCTAAGAGTTCATCCTCACTACTTATCGTGCAGATATTTTTCATGTCTGAATTATGCCTATTGCTTTTAATAGATGGCAAGTTCTTGGATTTTTTCATTTGGGACTCTAATAACTTTTTTCTATTCTCCCTACATTTCTCAGCTCTGATTTTTAGTCTTCCATTTCGCTCGGAAAGGAAGGCTGTAGAACTGCTGGAAGAGGCCGCTGCAAGGGCATCTATGTTTTCCTGATCGATAATATCAGTGAGGGCAGATGGACTATTAATTGGAACTACTTCCTCCAGAGGTAGTGGACAATTTTGTCAGCTTTGCTTAAGTTACAGTTTTCAAAAACTGATCTCCCCACTTTTTCCATTTCCATTACATTTCCATTTGATGCGAGACCATAGCTGTAATGTTGTGGCACAACCTAGAGCTCCATTTTAGTGATATCGGTAGACAGCCTATTTTCAGCAGTCTCAACACTCCATCCGCTCTATGGTTGAACAAGGATGTGTTTATATTTAGCTGTAACAATGAATGATTGCTTATATTGGTGTCATGAACAACAACAGGGTCAGAAAAGTTACTAATCGTATGGGAAACTCAAAAAAAAAAAAAACAATTAGAGAGCATGCTGTGCCACGCTTCCAAGAGCATTTGGAGACAGTTTCTGCTATTTGAACAAGCCCTATGTCCCATTTTGTGAAATACGAAACCCATTTTCTCCCTCCTACGGCCTCCACTCTATGGTTGGCCGTTTTCTGGTCATCAACTGCCTCCAGGCCTGACTTCTTTTGCCCCTGCATGGTTTTTTCTTCAGAAATTCAACAGTAGATTCTATTTCTTTGATACTGCCAGAGATAAGTGCCAGGGTATGATGACAATCTGAAGAGGTGCGGGTCATTCCGTTATTAAAGACAATATCTATAAACCACCAAAGCTTGGAGTGATATCTAAGGCCTCTGACCCATCTCACAATGTCTAACATGCTTTATGCCTAGATGTTATTTGAGCTGTTTGTGAGGATTCTGAACAACATCAAATATTTGAAGGGCAGGTTTACTGACTAGTAGACAGATCTGCATGTTTCTCTAGCCATAACAAAGCCTTCCAAACGATTTATTTTAGAGAGAATTTGAGAGATGGAGAATTTAATATCCCTCATTTCAAAGTGGGAAACTTTGTGCCCTTTGTCAAGTGGGTCTAAAATGTGAGTAATTACAGGAAAGTTATATAGGTCATGACTCTCAGGAGAAGTAGACAAATTGAAATTGGATGGGGATGTTTGAGCCTTAGTGCCCTTAGGGGATGAATTTATCCTTCCATTGCCACCCAGTGTGGAAATATTATTGGTACATTGCATTGCCCCCAGAGTGCCATAACCTTTTGTCAGGTACTCATAAGGGCAAGGGTTGATGGCATTTTTCTTATGTTAACTATTTTTCACTATGGATGATGCCAGAGTAGACCTGGAGGGTTTAACAAACAGATTTTACGCAACAAATAGGCTAATATCATCTATGTCCCTAGAGCGTTGTGCCTGGGGGGTGATGGGACCTAGGGAAAGCCTTACCCGCTTATCCAGCTCTGCCATCACCACCAGGGCTGCAGTGAAATGTCCCTGTTTTTCAAGTAATTCTGTAGTGCAGACTTTTCAAGATCATATATTTCCTGCAGGGAATATAGCTTATTATCCAAATTTGCAACATCATTTGCTGCATGATGGACCTGAGCCTGAATAGGCTCATGTTTATTAATTCTGCACTCCTCGGTACCATGTGCCATGTCACTGTAAGAGATCGGAGACCCAGTTTTATTTTTGTTTTTAGCAGTCAAAACCTATATTCTTGAAGGGGACCGTGTGTCAGTGTCATTTTTTGGTAAGACTTCAGCTGGTTCGCTGTTAGATGTGGAGGACTCTACCAGACACCTACCACTACAGAGACCACCTACCATGGTTGTGGAAATAATTAATACGAATAGACTAAATTTCACAACTGCACATGCTTTTAACTCAAAGTGGCAGCATGAAACTACATAGACCAGCATGCAACAGATACAAACTTTCAAAAAGTGAAAACTAAGTTATATCATCAATACGTAATTGTATACTTTATCACAAGACAATGCTTGGGTATTTTTACAAATGGGGAATATTAAACCTGGATACTCTTAAGCATACCCTGGTGTCACCAAATAATAGCAATGGCTTTTCAATGGAGCAGAACGCCGACTCACGTGGTTTAAGATCGGTCACTGTAGAAGATGGCCATCAGACAGCGCTGGGTGAGCCGTGAAAGAGGTCTTAAGTATGCACCAGGTAGCTGATTGAGCAAGTATATAGATGATACAAACAGATTCTTAGATTGTGCTGCTAGGAGTGACCAGCCCCGCTCCCCGCCACCCAGCCAAACAGCACAACAGAACACTTGCGGTGCACTTCGGGTGTGTGTGCACACCGCAATTGTAGGCCTGCTGGGAGTGGGTGGGCGGACCAAACGGTGAACAGAGACGCTGTGAATTGAGAAACAAAAAAGGGCTGTAAGGGTGGGCTATGGAGACAGTAGAAGTCCCAACTCACAAGTCTCAAACGCTAGTTACAAGTCTCTAGATCAATAATTACTTGGTGAAGATTTTCACAATGAATTCCACTGTGTTACAGCACAGCAGGCTCTTCCTCTTGGGCAGGACAGTCCAACAAGGAATCGGTAGCACCAGTATTGATTTGATTGATTGATTTGATTAGATTTATTTATTTATAGAGCGCTTTACACCAAGGCGCTGTACAGTGGAACAACATAATACAAATTAACAACAACAAATAACAGTGGGAGCAAAATGACATCATGAATCATTCGACAAAACAGTGCAAAGAGCAATTAACTGAAGGGGGAAGGGGATTGGGACTAGGTGTGGGGGGGTGGAGATGAATTGGGCGAGGGAAAATGGAAGGGTGAGAGAGGAGGAGCAGGAGAGGGGAGAGAGAAATCAGATGAAGGGGGATTAGAGAGGGTAGAGGGGGAGTTTTCAAGGAGGAGAATGGAGGAGGAGGGATTTAAGGGAGGTGCGAAATGAGGTGAAGGTCATGGTAGAGCGGATTGAGAGAGGGAGCAAGTTCCAGTGCAGAGGTGCAAGAAGTTGGAAGGAGCGGAAACGGGAGGAAGCGCAGGGGGATGGAGGTACAGTGAGAAGGAAATGGTCAGCGGAACGAAGGGAACTGGAGGGGGAGTAGAAGGAGAGAAGGGAGGAGAGATAAGGACGAGCAAGACCATGGAGGGATTTGAAGACAAGGCAGATAAATTGAAATTTTAGCTGTAAGTGGAAAGGTAGCCAGCCAAGGTAAGAGAGCGAGGAAGAGATGAAGTCACGGGAGGTAAGGAGACAAAGGGTACAAACAGTAGAGTGGTATATAGATTTAAGAGGGGCAAGATGAGATGTGGGAAGTCCAAAGAATAGAGAGGAGCAGTAAAAGAGGCAGGAAAAGATGAGAGAGGAAATTAGGAGTTTGGTGGCTTGGAATGTGAGGGAGGGAAGGATTTTGCGAATATTGTAGAGGTGGTATCGGCAGGTGCGAGAGGTGAGTGAAATGTGTTGCGAGAAGGTGAGAGAGGAGTCAAAGAGAACGCCTAAATTTACGAGCTTGGGGAGAGATGGGGAGATTGGAGGGAGGAAAGTGAATGAAAGGGGGAGGAGAAGAAGAGGGAAGAGAATTAGAGGGGAAGAAAAGGACTTCAGTTTTATCGGTGTTAAGAGAGAGAAAGCGGGAGGACATCCAGTTCTTGATAGCAGTGAGGCAAGAGGAGAGCTTGAGGTGAAGGTCAGTTGAGAAGGAGGAGAAAGAGAGAAAGGCCCTCATTACGACCCTGGCGGAAAGGGGAAAACGATGGCGGAAATGCAATACCGCCATCGAATAGCGCTCGGTGCGACTATGACCCGTCACCGCAAAGTACGAAGCCATTAGCGACACCGTAGTGAACGCCAACGCTAACTGCACTAAGCACGCGCGCGCGCGCCATGCCAAACCGCAAACACCACCATGGTGCAACGGTACGCCAATTCCGACCCTAGCGGACATGTACCTAACGCCATCAGGCATGGCGGAATGGACCATTCCGCCATGGCGAGAAGTACGGCATCGCGAATCAACCGTAAACGGCCCCACTGAGTGCCTGAACACCGCTCCCTGCCCACAAAGTACAACTCCCTGTAGGTGCAATGAAGTCACAATGCAACCATTGAAATGTACAAAGCACCCATGCATGCCAACGAACAAAAGCAACACAAGAGGGGCCAATGGGAGCTGCAGGGCACAGATGGCACGAATACAGAAGCCATCCCAATGGACATGACCACTGTCCCCCACCAAGAAACGCACGCAAACACAGGCACCTGTGCCCAGCAACATTCCGAAAATCACATCATTCCACCAGTCCACCTGGCTGACCGCCATCTGTTACACAAAACCCAATCCCCCGCCCCTGAGCATGACAACATCCAAACTGTCATATAGGCAGCCCCCATCCCTGACCTCACGGGCTCAGTAGGCAAACGCGCCCAGCACAGTACCACGCAACTAAACCCCGAAGCAGGAACCCAATGCAGATCTCCTCACAATACATCGCCCCACAAATAGGCACATGCCACATCACTTGCAAAGAAAAACGCTACACGGGCCAAATCAGAATAGAAATTTAATGCACAACAAAATCACCAAGCCCATACAGCCATCAGGCCATGAACACCAAAACACATTTCACCATTGTGGGCTGCATCCGCAAGAAATGACCAGCCACTACTTGTGTGACGCCCTGTCCCATCATGGTACACAGAGCCACAATCACGTACGAAAAGGCAACATGGAAGCGCACAGAACCGCAGGGCCGTCCCAATGGGGAGGCACTAGTCCAGCTGAAAGGCCGAAATGTTGCTCCGAGCCACCAGTACTGCGTAAGGGCATGTGGGCCACTGGCGATCGTCCCATAAGATCGTAATGCTGCTCCACCGATTAACACGAAGCAGCAGGTGTCGGGAGTAAAATCCATCTGCAGGAGTGGCATACAGATGGCAGTGGCAAAAGGGGAGGAGATACCTGTCAACCAAAAGAGAAGAACAAGAACAGAATGGCCATCAGAACTACATTCGAACAACTCACTTCAATGAGCACACGAAATCCACAGCCATATGCATGCTAGCCCACTCCAAAGGATCATCACCACCCCAAAGCCACTTGCGACTCATAACCATCTATACCTAGGTGTAAACACCATCACGAACGAGTGTACCTGTGCATGCGTCTGCCAAAACAGAATCCATCAGATGGGAATGTTAACGTGCATGGACACAAGTGTCTGAGGGCGCGTCGAGACAGGGAGGGCTCAACAAGGCCAGATAGACGATGGTCCCACTATGGCAGCCCTGCATCACATAGCGTAGGGGAGGCGGATAGATCCCAAGAAGCCCTGTACATGGCAAACTCTGCATCAAATCACCTGCCCATGCATCCATTCATCATTCCCTCATCCCGGGATCAAAACGCCAGAATAATTACTCACATGACATTAGAAACGTCCATTGAGTCTGTGCGTAATGCAGCCTGCTAAATCCACAGTGCCCCAGCCCGTAAATCCAGTGTTGTGAAGTAACATGTATTTGGGAATGGCCGGCCTCATCGCCCACGTAGCTATTGCGCATCCCAAACTATTCATATCAATCATTGCTCCCTCGCCATGGGCCCTGTCTCAAGGACATAGAACAATAGAACGTTATATTTGCAGTCAGACCTGTGGGCATCTCCTCGCCGCTAGCTGAATTCCTCATTTGCAACATCACGTCGAAAAGGCATCTGTGGCCGTTTGAAATCACTAATTATTCCATCGAGTGCGGCTGTGTGTGAAAATGGCAACTGCCTTCACCCACAAATGGGACGCCCCGCCCGTCGTTGCAAATCCGTACAGTGATGCATGAGGGCCCACCGTTACTCGAATACTACGTTCCACTGACCCTTCACAACTCCGTTCGCGACTGCACAGATAGTATGGGAAACAATGGGACCACAGCAGAATGAACATATCAACCAATCTTACGCGCCCATCGGGTACAAATACATGATTGCAATAGCAAGATACCATTACCCGATTTGCAGCGTTGTGCGCGGGACGTGCTTGGCCAAAGGGGAGAGCAGTTTGCACAGGTGGAATCAATCACCACAGGTGGAGGCCATACAGCCTGGAAACACATAAATTGCACAGCCAGTCTCCTCCCACAACCACAGCGAAATGCTACCGGCAGGACTCGCGATGTTGGCCCTGGGGGACCTGATAGCACTGCAAGTGCTCCGACTCCAAGAAGAAGACGAACAACAACTACAACCAGCCGCACGGAGGAGACGCAGGAGGAGGAGGAGGCCAAGGCAGGGCCAGCAAGGCCCAGCAGCACAGCCACTACCACCACGCAGGCAGCCCGCAATCCCACGCCTCCGAGCACATCCGTTCAACCTCACTGATGAGCAGATTCACACCCTCTACCGTCTGGACCGGGACACCATAGCCGCCATTGTGGACATGACACAGGCTGACCTAGTCAGCATGATAGATAGCCCAACCGCCATCCCACCCCTACTGAAGGTGGTGTCTGTACTCCACTTCCTGGCCACAGGCACCTACCAGCACACAGTCGGACAGTTGCATGGCATTTCTCAGCCACTGTTCTCACGGACACTATTGCAAGTGCTCGATGCCCTCCTGCAGCACGCAGACGACTACATCTCTCTACCACGCTCGGAGCAGGAAATAACCAACACAAAAGTGGGATTCCATGCACTTGCCGGCATACCGGGTTGCATTGGTGCCATCGACTGCACCCATGTTGAATTGGTCGTGCCACATGCCATGGAGGCCCAGTACCGCAACCGAAAACAGTTTCATTCCCTGAATGTACAAATGGTGTGTGACTCCAACAGGATCTTTACGCATTGTTGTGCCCGATTCCCTGGATCAACCCATGATTCCATGGTCTTGAGGAACTCTACAATACCACGCTACATGGAGCGACACGCAGGGAACAGATCCTGGCTACTCGGTGAGTCTCATTGCATGCATGATGATGTGGGGTATGTGATTTGGCAATGTACTGGCAGGAAGGGGGGGGGTGTGCGTACGTATCAATGGCATTCCACATCCTACGTTTCTCGTCCACATACAGGTGATGCTGGATATCCACTGAAGAGATGGCTCCTCACACCAGTCCGGAACCCACGGGACCAGCATGAGGAGGACTACAACCATGCCCACTCACGTACCCGTGTAGTCATTGAGCAGGCATTCGGCCTACTGAAGGGCCGTTTCCGCTGCCTCAGCAGGTCTGGCGGGGCACTCCTGTACCGCCATGAGAAGGTTGCAAAGATGGTGATGGCATGTGTCATGCTCCACAACATGTGCGTACGTAGAAATGTGCCCATGCCCCCTGACGCAGAACTGCAAGCACCGGATGATGGTCATGATGAGGGTGGGGATGTGGCAGCACCTCAAGGAGTCTGCGAGGCACCGGAGGCCCGTGACATTCGTCAGCATCTCATTGATGTATGCTTCTAGCACTCATGCCTGGTGGCTGATACATGGACACGGGACACGTGGCACTGTGTGTGTCTGGAACATGCACAAAATGGACTGTACGCCTATGATGGCCTAGTACACAAAGATCAATGTCCACACATCTCATTGGTTGATCGTGCACTGTTTATGGCATATGTGATATCATGTTGTACACCCTATCGACCCGCCACCCAAGTGAGCCCAACACACCCCCTCCACCCTCCTACCTCCCCCCCGAACACCAGTGTTCAAAGATGCTCATTGTCAGTGGGCTGTCGCTATTGCATGCCCCCTCTGCGGGTATCAGGGGCACCCCTACCTGTGGAGCGCCGGGTCCTCCCAGATCTACGTTGGGGGCTGCCCTGGACGGAACTTGCAACGGATGATGTGTCTGCCTGCTCACGTCCATGCATGTCCCTAAGGGTTTGCGAGAGCTCAGTGAGCACACGGCGCACTGCGGCAAGTTCGGCACATACGTCTTTGGACGTCGCATGCAGTTCCCCCCTCAGGCTCTCGGTGCTTCTCTCAATTTGTGACCTTAGCGTCTCTGTGCCTCTCTCCATTTCTGCCCTAAGTGTCTCAGTTGATGTTTCTATGTCTGCCTTGGTGCCCCCACATTCATCGGCATGGTCCTTGAGGAGTGTGGCCAGTTGCTGCTGTTGTTCGATCAACTGGTCGAGGGACTGTTGCCTCTGCTGGGCCATGGCCATTTGCGGGGGTGTCGCAGAGGGGCTGTTGACCTCATGTTGCCTTCCCACAGGGCTTGGGGGGGATGGCCAGTCGTCTTCTTGTGGGTGACCCTGCGTGGTATCCTCATGTTGTACGGGATGGGACAGACAGGGGGATTGGGACAGGTCATGGATGGATCTGACTTCGGCATCCCCGTTTTCTGTGTCCGAGCATGCTGCCATCAATGGGGTGTCACCTATGGTGCTGCTGCCACCAGAGGCAGTGCCTTCTGTGGCATCCATTGGGGGGACCTGTGGTGGTGGTGTTGTGGGCATGCTGGCTGCTGGGGTGCCTGTTGATGTTCCCTCCTCTGTGCTGCCACCTGATTTGTGCTGCTGCCGTGTCTTGATGCGTGCAGCTGAGGTGGAGGGTCTCTGGCCGTTGGTCTTGGCCCTCTTTGCAGGTGTGCTGGTAGGGGTGTCCTGTTGCTCGTCGTTTGGATCGGACCCTGTGGTGGAGTAAAGGAGAGCGAGGGTTATTGATGGGTCTGTGGGAATTGGAATGGCATTGTATCACATGCTTTGGGGTGGTACCTGAGGGTGTTTTGGGTCGGGGCCTTGGAGGTGCTTTGATTTGTGTGTGGAGTGAGGGTGCAGTTGTTTGGCAGCCTGCAGTTAGGGTGTGCCTGCTGCACGTGTAGTGCGTGTTTTAGGGGTTTTTAATTATTTATGTATTTATTGTGGTTTTTAACTTGCGCTATCAGGCCGATGTGTGTGGACGTTCTCCTGGACATGTGTTTCTGTTGCACTATGTGGACGCATGGTACTTCACATGGATGGACTATGTGGATTGTTTTATCTGGCCCACCTACCTGAATCTTCGGATGTCTGCACTCCTTTCTCCATCCCTCCGACTCCCTCTATGCTCTCCATTCCGATGGTGGAGGCACATATTTCTTCCCAGGGGGTCAACTTGATGGGTGATTCAGGACCTCCCCCGGTGGCTGTGGCAATGTTGCGGTTGGCAGAGAGTATGCTGCGGACGCGTATCCGCAGGTCGTCCCATCGCTTGCGGCATTGCTGTGGGGTGCGGGGTGCGGTCCCCACCGCACTTACCCGCTGTGCCACCAGAGCCCATATGGCCTTCTTGTTTGCAAGTGCCGTCCTGGTCATTTGCGTGGAGAAGACCACGGCAGCATTCTCCTGGAGGGTCTCTGTTAGCACGGTGAGTTCCTCACGGGAGAAGTGGACCTGCCGCTTGCGGTCGCACGCTTTCTTCGCTACTTTTCCCATTTTTCTTGGTTTCGCTAGGGTGGTTGATGGGGTGGGGTGTGTCTCAGGGTAGTGTTTTTAGTGGTTGTGTGGTTTTAGTGTATTTATAGGTGTACGCCGGGATGTTTCCCGTTCCGGGCCCGTGTTTTAACTTCCGTTTCCGTATATTTCCGGCCACCGTACTTTCCGGTAGGCGCACACTGCGGTGACCGCTAAGAGGGGTGGCGGTATTGCACCTAGGGCGCCGTACGGCGGCGGTGTGGGCCGTTTTGGGGTCATTTCCGCCATCGCGGACTTTGCACTTCCGCCATGCCGTGGTGCTCGTGCCCGATGGGTCGGAATGGGCCGCACTTTGCTCCTTCGTGCTATGGCGGAAACGCTATTTACGCTGTGGCGGTCCGGTCAGTCGCTTTCCGCAAGGGTCGTAATGAGGGCCAAAGAGTTGAGTATCATCAGCATAGAAATGGTGGGAGATGCCGAACGAGGAGATAATAGGGGTAATGAGGGAGATGTAAAGAGAGAAGAGGAAAGGACCAAGTACAGAACCTTGAGGAACACCATAAGTAAGAGGGAAGGAAGGAGAGGTCAGGCCTCCCCATGATACAGCAAAGGAACAGGAGGAGAGGTAAGAGGATAGCCATTTTATAACAGGGCCTTTAAACCCGAAAGAGGAAAGAGTGTGGAGCAGGAGTGGATGATTGACAGTGTCAAAAGCTGCGGAGAGATCAAGAAGAATAAGGATACAGGATTGCTTGGCATGTCGAGCAAAGAGGAGGGAGTTAAGGATAGAGGTGAGTGCAGTTTCAGTGGAATGTTTGGGACGGAAGCCAGATTGGAAGGGAGGAAGGAGAGAGGAAGTAGTGACAAAGGATGAGAGTTGAGAGTATGCAAGGCGCTCAAGAAGCTTAGAAAGGAAAGGTAGAAGAGAGATAGGTCTGTGGTTAGCAGTGAGAAGTGGATCGGCAGAGGGTTTCTTTAGGATATGAATAATCGTTGCATGTTTGAACGCAGAGGGAAAGGTTGATGAGGAGAGGCAGGAGTTGAAGACAGTGGTAAGGTAAGGGATAAGAAGAGGGTAGATATTGGGGATAAGAACGGAGGGGAGAGAGTCAGAAGGGGTGGACGTGGGGCTGGCTTTGGATAGAAGGGAGGAGACTTCAGAAGGGGAAACAGGTGAGAAGATGGACATAGAGGAAGAGGGAGGAGAGGGGGGAGGACGAGAGGGGGAGTCAGAGAAGGAGTTAATTTTTTGCTGCAGGGTGAGGATTTTGGAGGAGAAGAAGTTGGCAAAGTCCGAAGGAGAAAGTGTGGAATTGGATGAGGGATTGGAGTAGGAGGAGAGAGAAGACGAGATAGAGTTTGAAAAATCCGACGAGGGTGGGAGGCTTGAGACTGGAGAAGGTTAGAGTAATAGGAGGATTTGGCCGCTGCAAGACAAGAGTTGTATAGTGCGTGGTGAGAGAAGTAAGAGGTTTGATTAGAAAGCGAGGGAGTTTTGAGCCAGAGTCTCTCTAACCGTCGGAGAATGCGCCACAAAGAGGGGAGATGGGAATTAAGCCAGGGTTGGGAAGGCCTCCGGGTAGGACGGAAGAGAGAAAGGGGGTTGATCAAGGGCAGTCGAGATAGAGGAGGAAAGGGAAGATAGAGCATCGTCTGCAGAGAATAAAGCAAAGTCTTGGAGAAATGGAAGAGACGAAGAGCAGGTGTCATAAAAGAGGGTAGCGTTGAAGTCACGAAGGTCACGACATGAGTAGATTGGAGGGGAGGGATTAGCAGTAGTGGAGAGTGAGAGAGGAGAAAGGGAGAATGAGAGTAAGGCATGGTCAGAGAGATAAACAGGAAGAGAAGAGAAAGGGGACCTCAAGCTAATCGTCCAGGGATCGGGTCGTGCAGCGCTGCTGAGGTGTCACGTCTCGTTCAGTGGGGCCCCTTTTTGTCACACCATCCGATGCCGGTCTGATAGCGTGTGTCAACCTTCGACAATCCGGCATCAATCTTAAGGGTCCCTATTCGGGCGCCAACTGTGAAAACAAAATCAAAATACCGCAAAAGGAAATACACCGAACACGGGTTAGAAAGGAACATACAAAGTACTTTAATTTATACTGAATCCAGTTACAAAAACAGAGCAAAATCAGACATCTATCGGCCCTCTGTACAACACAACGAACTCCAGCGTGGTTCAATGTGTTCAGTGAGAGACGCTGTACATTAGAATGTATTGGCTTTTTATACATTTTGTGAGCACGATGTCCGGCCCCACTTTGGGTTAATATTCCACTTAATACATCACCAATCTAGGGTTCATGCCAAGTCTCAAACATCCGCCTATAACTGGTTTGCTTTTAGTACATGTATCAACAAGCCTATACAGCAACTGTGTATTCTAGGATTTTCCATGCAGGTCTTCTTAAACATTAATACAATGTGCTTAAACAAGTGTTCTATGTTCAGTATTTGAATGCATTGTCTTTATACTATACTCGTGGATTAGTTTCTTTATACGAGTAACCCCTTACACACAGGTCAACGAAGAACAAGGTTTCAGTTCACGACCTGAACAAGTGGCCTGCAGGCAAGTTACATATTAGCTATGTACAGAGGTCAAGACGTCCATGTTGTATTTTGGAATGACATCGTCCACCATTTTAACTCACAGGGTGTCTTTTACAAAGCGAATCCTAAAATGGCGGATTGACCTAAAATGGCGCCTTACATTGATTTTAAGGTCAGGACCTTGCGACACGGATTCTTTCACAAGCGACTTTCAAGCAGCTTGGTGTAGGCCAATATACATATATTTATTGCAATAGGAAGCACAATATAATTTCTCTTTTGACAAAGGAAGGACCCGCAAAGGGAACTCGTAGTAGGGCGGTAAGGGATTACCGGCACCGGTGCCCTTACCGGTGCCGGTAATCCCTTACCGCCCACCTCGTAATGAGGCCCAATTACTTTTAAAAGAAACACATGTGTGTTTACATGAACAGGATAAATGAGTTACAAACCGAGATACAAGAGACTATAATGACAAATTCCAGTGCAGAATGAGGTTGCCTTAAATTATACGTATACGTTCAAAGTGATTGAAGGAGAGAGATATATAATGTAATTGTTAACAATTAATAATCAGCAGATAAAGAAGTAATTATTATGAACACATCAATGTGACTGTTTTATACCAAGCCCCAATCGTGTTCACCTAATGATCATTTAAATGATATAATGAGTTTACTCCAAAATCTAATCAGGAGTAACTTTGCACCAGGTTTCAGTGTGGTAATGCTAATTAAACCCAAAATAACCTTGTAAACAGCAGACTAGCAATTAAAGGTCAACATTATAAGTTTGTACTGTTCTATTGTTAAAACAACAGGTATATTTTAATTACTGGAAGGTATGCCCAAAAACCTGCAACAAGTATAAATCAAAACTGGCAAAAAAGAGTGCCTGAGGTTGCAAGAATAACAAATGTTTATTACATGCAGGTTTGGCCAGTTTTGGCTTGGAATAAAAGACAAGCTACATTTAACGCATCATCATTAAATGGCGGTATATATAGAAAAGAAGACATGACATGATTTTGACATAGTTGCCATAGTTGCAGACACATGTTAATGCGTGCGTATTGATTGGTTCACAAATAAAACCCGCTACATAAATCTATACAATAATGTGCCCTATTGGCTTAAACCTTACCCTTGTGACCAGACCAGTAGCGTCCCTCTAATCATGGCCTAATGTCCAAATTAGCAGTCCCACATTTCCATTGGTTGACTCTGGTGATACAATTTGTTACTCACAACCCTCTTCTCCATTGGTTGTGGTGTCTCATGATGTGCTTCACACCTTCACCCCTTTACCTCTTATTCTTGACCAATGGGAGGTGCTGACAATGTTCCATGCGACCAGAACTACTGGCATCCCCTGATAGTTCTCATCCTTACAACTGCACAACAACATGTTTGATTTGCGACTTATCATTGGACACATTAGGCACATGTTGCACCATCTTCCTTCTTCCCATGGGGATCCATAGCCTAATGATAAACACTACTGAACACTGCTTGTTCAGGGAATTGGTTATATGATGTGTGTGTGTGTGCTCTTAGTTTGCGTTGGAGTTTCTGGACAGCATTAATTGGGCAGGGGTGCAGCAGTGTTTATCTGCCCACCTTTTCATACCCCATTATTTAATCCCCTTCCTTGCTTATTTATTTATACTTATTTCCTTCTGCAGTCATGTGTCCTAGTTCCACTGTTTATTTGTCAACCATATTCCCAACTACCTGCCTGTAGCTACATTCTAAGTGACCTTTTTCCGTCAGGGGAAGTGTGTTGACAATCAGACCTGTTCTCTCTGGCCCCAATTCAGCATTACTGTGTTTGTTCTCACCAACCTGGGTCCTTCACCTGCTTAATAAACATTTGCTCTAAGTTGCAACATTTAACTGTATTATTGTTCCTCGCTCAAGACATGAGAACTAGCTGCACTCTTCCTTTCTGACCATTCCCTGCGCGGCTCTACCCCCTATCTTCCAAGGGCACTGGCCTTGTTCGTGGACTGTCTAAAATTGACAAGAATTAAGTGTACATTACAGTGAGGTAAAATCCATGTGCTTCTGGGACCTAATAATGCTAAATGGCCCAGGAAGTTGCTTCTATGATGGGGCCTATGTTTATGTATGTGCAACCTCAATTTTTAGGCAATTAATTTGTTGTAAAACCGATTTGTACTGGTCTTTGTAGCTACTACCTGTGGCATTACTATAAGAAAGTGTTTCCACTACTTGTGGTTGCCCTTTGCACCTTTCTCTGCTTATACATGTGTATCAAACCCAATGCACTACTGCACAATATTAGCCCAATTTATTTTGTCACATGAGCTATACTGTCAATGTGCATTTCTACTATTTGCTGCTGCCCTACATTTCTTCATGGAATCCTCTCAGAAATATATCTCTCGCTCTTGCTGCTCACATACAGTAGGAAGGGTGTACCTGTAACTGAGGCCACTGGCACTTTAATAGGCCTATACTCTCTTCTTCAGGGATTTCCTTAATTTGTACTTTCTCTCATGTTTGGATGTTGGAATTACATCTAACGCTGCAGCTGGTAGTAGCTATTTAAAAGCATGCACATAACTTCGTTATAAACATTTGGTTTTGACATTAATACTCAACTTAAAACAAAATAACACTGCTATTGTAACTGTATTATTTTATTACAGTTGAATTTTACCAACACATCTCCAGCCAACTGCACCCTAGCAGAGCAAAATTCCTGCTGCCATAAGAGCATGTAAATCAACCTGTCTATAGCTTTTCAGTTTCCCTTGTATGAAAATACATTTCTGTTATACAATACTGACATTCATTGATAGAAAACTGATTATGGTGTTATGTTCATTGTATGCACTGCTGGGGACAGGAGAGCAAGAATACATCTGCAACCCACCCTTTTCAGACCCCCACGTCTGAGTAGATGTCCTACTCTGTTTTTCTCCACTATAAATACTTAACACCTTCTCCACCTCACTATCCCATCAATCGGGTTATTTAATAACTGCATGTTAAATTATTCTTTACGATTTCTAACGTCAGGACTGCCCTGGCAATGATTGACAATCTTTATGTATTTTTGGTCCAGAGACATGCCTTCCTCAATAAATAAAGGCAAGTACAATACACATCTTGCTCTAGAGTTATCAATAAACTAAGAATTATCGGGGATGTCAGTGCATCCATACATAATAAGCCATAAAACACCCACCCCATACATAAAAAGGATTATTCAAGTCCCTGTGGTGTTCCATGTTCTTAAAAAAGAAATCACTCTTACGTGGCCGGCATTACCTTATTACATACCATATGGCATACTTTATCTGCACCACATGATGTAACCTAAATCACAGTTTCAACAGGATACTTTTTAAAGGATGTCCCAAAAGAAAGAGTTTTATGGAAACAAGCGAGTTACCTACACTTCTCAACCCACCATGAGGTAAAATATCCGCCCAGTGACACCAGGCCAAAGCAACAACAAGAGATCAGCAATGTTCTAGCATGGCCTAGTTATTCATGGCCCAAGGAGCGATGCAGGTTCAGTTCACGTAGCAGTTTAAGGGGAGATACCAAGATGCTGGAGAAAAAGCCCACTTAGCCCCAGCAGTAGTTGCTTTCCAGTGATGGTACTTGGAGGAGGAAATTAGATCATTGCTCAAATTCCCAGCATGTAGTATGCTATGATGGCACATGGAGGCAGCTTGAAGGAAATGAGTGATCAGGATGTTAATTTCTTTTTACTGGTGTCTGTAGTTCAAGCAATTTATTTAGGAGAAATCATTGACAGTGGAAGTGAGGACCACTGGGTGGCTGTGTAATTCAGTGCATAATGCCTATGCGGCTATGTAGTTGTATGTAATCAAAGGCATACATTATTTCCCAAAAATGATTCGCAAATATTTTTTATTAAAATGTTCTTGATTAGCAAGAAAAGTATTTGATTAGCAATTCTGTACTTATTGCTCTAATATTTCTAATGTCACCAGAAGTCATGTGTACCCAAAACATCACATGAGCAACAATGCTGCATTTTGTGTGCCTTTGAAGAAATTAGTGAGAGGATTTTCTGTACATTTTCAAAGTTAGCTGCATGAATGGACACAACTATATAGACATAACAAAAAAGGCTCTAAAAAAGTTTGAACTGCAAGGCTCTGTACAGTAGGGTGCAGTCGGTGCATCACAGGGAAGTGTCCTGCGTACAGGATGCTTGCCCATCATTTGCTGCATAAGTTCAGAACGTTCATACATCAAAAGGTTCATGATGTTAACGGGCTGTCATAGCTGGAGACTAATCATGTAGTATGGTGTTGCGGCAGGCAGGGTAATTGCCAGCTCCAGGTCGACATACTGGCCCATGTCTATCATCAATATCAACAAATTTCAATAAAGCATTGAAAACTACTTACACAGGAGGGCAACAATGTATCTGCCATCAATCCCAAGCCAGGGAGGTCCTATATGCAGCATTGCAGCCCTTTGTGCCCATGAAAGCAATCGTTTTTGCTATTAGTACTCTGGGCCGCCATCTGGGTTGCTGATACATTTTTGTTTGTTTTTAAGGAAACCAGGCTTTGCGCAATTCATGCTTCCCATGAAAACAAATTACACATATGTCCTCAATTGGAAATAACTATTTTCTGGACTTAGAGGTGGGCCAGGAGGTGTGCAGATGACTGGGCAGGACGGCCGAGTGGGGGATGGTGGTGTTATTAGGGGTCAATGTGAGGCACTAGAGTGGAGACTCTGCATGGGAAACCGCCTCCAAGGACAAGGTGAATGCTGGGCAGACATGAAATGCTGACAGCTAACTTCAGATTTCACTTGCATTCCAGGCCTCCTGATAGGCCAGCTCTCTCTGCCAGGTGTTAATATGTAATGCAATCATAATTGGAGAGCTAAGCAAGCTGTGGAGACTTACTACAGTGTATGGTATTGCAGTATATTTGCAGATTTACAGACAAGTTGGGACTATTGATTGGTACTTTGCATAAACATCCACCTAGCTTTGTGTATTCATTATGTAAGAGGCAAGAAAGTAAGAGACTATGCAGAGTCGATGGCATAGCCAGCAGACACTAGGTGTAATATTGTAGTTTGCGGACATCTTCCCTTCTGGGTAGCTGGCATAGAGCAACAGGGTGATGAGATAGAATGTAAACAAGTTTGTTATCATCCCATGGGTTGAGCATGAGTTGCACAGATGAATGCAACATGCAGGTCACAGAACTATGTTTTCAATCAACACATTTTTGGCCATGTGATCATGTAAATTTTCAAAAGTGTGCACTTGTCAATAAGATGCACCTTCCTCTACACAATAAAATATAGTTGACGCTATAAGATTTAGATACACAAACCTAAACTTTACTGAACAACGTGCAGACAATATAGTGTTTTACAGTAGAAATGCTGTAATTATGACTTATGTAACTACTTAAATGGAATTGTAAGACTGTATTTAAAAAAAGAAGAAAGTTAGCATGTAATGGTCTTTGCCAAACAGAATATAGTTAGCTTAATAAAAGTATCATCAGGATTACTTATGGTTTGCAATTATTTGAAAAAGAAAGACCCTCTCTAGGCTAGCACTCCCACACAAGCCTCTAGCATTTTTATGAGTGGTGGATATGATTACTGTTGCACTCTTTCTCTCCATTAGCCCCTTTAAACTTGCAATGAGTTGGGAGAGCCTCGAGGGCAAGAGAGGAATGTAGGGTTAGTTGTTTTTTCTTTGAGTATGCTAATTTAAATAGCAAGATGTGCTACACAAGTTTCAATTTAATAAGCACACCTACAGAATTGCATAGCAAATTATTATGCAACACTGTTATTTTATCCCTTGGCATTCAGACTGGTGGCTGCAACACAAATTAATGTGCATTATTTAAACAACCAACAATGCACGACATTCTGTGGCAGAATTACTTCTGTCACAGAGGAATACAAGGTTCAGTAGTGGCTAAACTACCTACCCAGTCTGCATGCTTCTACTAAACAAGAGAAGTCCCAATCATTAAGGTGAAACAGTGTGAGAAACTTGAAGCTGTCACACTTGCTTTCCCAGGGGATCTGTCATCCATATGGCCAGGACACGGCCATCACTATTGGATCCAGTTCCTGGGGGTGGACCAAAGAGCGAGGATCACCTGGATGGGGGTCCTTGGGGAGAAGAAGTGGGACATGGTATCCCCCTTCTTATAACACCTTTTCCCTATCCTACCCTGTAGGATACTTTAACTGTCTACGCCCGCCCTTTTTTGACACATACTCTTTCGCATACCATGAAAGATGACAGGCAAATCCCAGAGCCGTTTACCTGACATGTCCCACCACGAGGGTCAGGCGGTATAGGTCAGGCAAATAAGCAGAATCATACACACCTGATGGCCCTTTCACTTCCCCACTGGGATAGGATAAAAGGTGGAGCATGAGAGCACAATACGAGCAAGGCAGACTGCACAACAAGAGAGCTAACTCAGCATGGCAGTTCAAGAAGAGGAGAAATACGGAGCGTACCGAGAGGTTGACAAGGAGAGAAGCAACCTTGCTTTTTCCACCAAGGCCTGTGAAACCTCTGCAGAAGGAATCATAAGACTGTGAACAATAGCCAGCATGTGTTGCAGCAGACATCAATGGTACACAGGGCCCTCCTCGCCTGATAACCAAGCCTGGGAGAGATACTTGCCACCTTGGTACTGGCCTTGACTCCAGAGACCAGAAAAGCCAAGCAGTTCATCACAGCTGGTGATCTGATGGGAGAGCCGGTAAGAAACCCAAACTGTGTTGAACAAAAGTAGAAAGCAGTTAATTGAAGGAGGTACAAAGAACTGTTAATACAAAAGGGGAAAACCAGCGATAGATGAGTCAGGCACTACGTGGTTGCTCACTCAGGAAACTCTGGGAGATTACCCTATTGTTGAAACTACCGTTACCAGAAGGCCTTGGGAAAAGGCGAGAAAGGGGTCAAAGTGGTCATAGAGGGGTCTAGCAAAATCGTCTGTACAGTTGAAAGTATTTGACCTACAGGTGATTGTGAAGCTAAGGGAAGTGAATGCTGCATTGTAAGAACTGTTCAAGGAATTGTATGATTGGCAAAGTTGGCATGAGTGAACTGGACGTAGGGATGTTGATGAAAAGGGGGAAAAACCTAAATGTCATGATAAAAAGTATGTTGACAAGAGTGAACCCGTCAGAGGGCTGTCCACAGTGAACTGTATAAAAGGACATTAAGATTTGTAAGTGCCATGAACTGGAATTGATAAAAGCCATATTGAACTTGACGGTAGAGGGGGAACTAGGTCGAGAGGGATCTGAGCCCGGAAGAGGGAGATTCAGGGGTGAAAAGCCCTCACCCACCGTAAAGGGCCGTAGTGAACCCAACTGATTGAAGGTAAACATTTGAAGAGGGTCTTAGCCCATACCCTCCGACACGTGACGTACCACATAGAAAGCTTTTGAATACAAGCCAGGTTGAATCCAACAGAGGGAGGCTGACATTTGAGAAGAGTCTGAGCCCAGAAGGGGAACCCAGGGGGGAAGAATTATCACCCCAAGTACAAACAGCAAAGAACTTTTGTTTTATTATTTTTAGCTCATCATGCCCTCTGAAGCAAGAAACTTAACTAGCAATGGTTCTGATATTGCCAAGAACTTTTGTGGGTCTGAGCCCAGAAAGGTATCAGCCAACATGGAAGCAAAAAGGAACTTTTTGTTTATTATTTTGAAGACATTAGGTCCTCACAGGCAAGATACTTTTTGTAGAAAATAGACTTATCTACTGAAGGCCCTGATAGCTGAGAGTGGAACTGTTAGCTCATGCTGGGAAAGCTTGAGCAGGTGCTGTGCTCAGGAGTCCCGTCTTGTTCCATGCTCAAAACGTGGGGGAGGGTGTCCCCCTGGCTACCACATCCTGACCAATCATTTGTGAACATGTCTTTCTTTCTTGTGAATATTATCCCAGACTCCTTTGTATATAGCGTAAGGATTGGCAATAGATAGTCTTAGTATAGGCCTTTTTATTTGACAAGACGCATTAGGACTGCCTTAATATCATTTGATGGTCGTACCTTTCTCCCATCTAAGATTTAGGTTTAGATTAGGTGTTTTTCCAACCCCAATATACAGTTTAATAAACACCCTTGAACTGTGATCACTTGGGTTTGTCTTTACTGTTGCCACCATGAGTTCCTTACAACAGGCATTGCTAAGAGATATACCTCCTTCACCTTTGTGTTAACTTGGGCTGAGGGCAGGCTATACTCTTAAAAGGGTTGCGAATGTGGAAGAGGAGCAACACAAACAGCAATAGTACAATGGATTGAACAATGGCTCCCACTTGCTGATCGCATCACATATTAGACTGCCAGTAATACCGAGCCTGTTCTTGGTGGTTAAACTTTGCCGATCAAGGCTTCTTGCATTTGTACGAATGGTTCCAATCATGCAGTGAGCCAAGGTGATGCAAACTATGCAGATGATACCCACTGTCTCCTCACCCTCTTGGGCAGCCACTCGAAAGACACACTCATGATCAACGACATCTATGCCAAAATTGAACATTGGATGTTGGATAATGGCCTTGCTCTTGACACATGCAAAAACAGAACTTATGATTGCAGGCACAGCAGCTCAGTTAAGGAATCTTGGTAAGGATTACAAGGCATTCACTATTGCAGGCCACAAAAAAGTTAACCCTTCCTAAAGTTAAAACCCTGTGCATAGTTCTGGACCAGGAATTATCCATGTCGCCATGTCAACACCCTTGCTGCCAGTTCAGTTTACCATCTTAAACTATTAGCACAAATCAGACCTTACTTGAATCAATCTAATTGTGCCAGGGCAATCGTTGGCTCTTGTATGGACTATTACGCTAGCCTCTTCCAGGGAACTTACAAGGGGGAGTTACCTCATCTGCATGTTGTCCAGAACAATGCTGTGAGGGTGCTAGAAGGTGTAAAAAGATCGGACCACATCACAAAATCCAGAAGAGCCTTGCATTGGCTACCTGTGGAAAGGCACGTGACCTATCGGACCCTCTGCATTGCAGACAAATGCCTCTATGGGACAGGCCAAAGTTACCTAGTTGATAGACTTGAATAGCTACCTGCAAGGGGAGTTCTCTGTTCAAACAACTCTCCCTTGCTGTCCATTCCTAGAAGCAAACTTTCTGTGGTGGCCCAGAGATCTTTCCCACCACAGCGCCCAGACAATGGAACGATTTGCCCCCTGACCTAAGAGCATGCATGGGTTTCTGGACATTCACAGGCGATCTCAAAATGGTTCTTTTCATCTGATGACCTGACTGATATTTAAGTGTCCTCGCCGCCCTGTTTCTGTTTTGTGTCGTCTGTTTGTCTGCGCTATCATGCCTACGGGCATTGTCCATGTGCACTATAAATACATGTAATAAATAAATAAAGATGGGGAGCAGACATCAAGTTGCAATCGAACTTGGGCTCATTAATGTTTGATGCATTATTCAATCGGAACAGGTCGAAGGGTATCAGAATCCGTTCAGAGTTAATGCTTGGGTTGGTGAGTAGTTGCTTTTGGTTCAAGGCGCTGTTCAAAATGTGGCAGTTGAAGAATTATGCAGTTCAAATAGTTTGAGCGGGTGCCAAAGGCATCACTGTAAGGTCCAGTTGCTTTGAATCTGGCAAACATAGATCAAATAATATCATTTATCTATACAATAGATACACCTTACCAGAGAGAACTTGATACTTGATAACCTATACCATGGATCACCTATGAGGCCTTCAGCCAACACTCCTGTGCTGCAACATTTGTAAACCAATCCAGCTGAGACTTGCAACTAATATGTATCGTAGACACAACCTGCCACCTTAATATTTATGTTAATAAGTTGCTAACTCAACACTAACAACCGCTCTACATTCTTTTCTTTTCCCTTCCTCAATCCCTTGCACCCATTCTCTCCAAACTCAATTGAAACAACCTAATAATGCATGTATGCATGTATAACTAACAATGTTTTGGGACTATAAAATCCTGAATGATGATGTGGTAGAACAAAATCATACTATGAATACTATTTCACCTATACAAACACATGTACTAATGCAATCATGTTTTGCTCTGTCCTACATTCAATCAAAATAAATTGGATGAACATAATAATAAATACTATTCAATCACCAATGTCACTCACCTCACGCATAAAATCACATATCACAATATACATGTCACAAATTCTGATGTACCTTGCAATTAATGACTAATGAATTGAATGAAATATACAAATACAGTAGCCTTGATAAAGACCTGGCGTAAGGTCGAAACACGTGTCGGCACCCTCTCCTCAAAACCTTGAAAAACCAAAATAAATCACTAATGAAACACCAGAAAAATCTTGTATGGATCCTTCTTATTATACTCAATTGAGATAACAGAATTAGACATATAGGATTGAATGTACTAGCGGCAAGTCGATAGCAACACCAACCAAACCTGTTCCTTGATAGTCCCTTGTACACGTTTTTAGAAGTCTCCTCATTTCACATGTGTTGGGTTTCCCTCTGTGACAATGGAGTTCACTCCTGAGGCACTCTTAAGATTCATGGGTTCTCATGTCACCACTGTGATGAGGGAGATAACTCCTGAGGAATACATGACTCTTGGATCTATGGGTATCACTACTGTGATGAGGGAGATTACTCCTGATGAATACTTGGCTCTTGGTTCTCTGGGTATCACTACTGTGATGAGGGAGATCACTCCCGAGGAATGCACAATTCTTGGTTCTCTGGGTATCACTACTGTGATGATGGAGTTAACTCCTGAGGAATACTTAACTCTTTGGGCTCAATGGACCCCACCCAGATTTCCCACAACTCATTTTACCTGTAGCTCTACTGGGGAGTATATCACTCCCCAGTAAAGATACAGGTAAAATTAGTTCTTCCTGGGGTCTCATGTCGCTGTTGGTTCTGCATGCATTCAGCACGCATTTTTGCTTTCCTCCTCTTTGGTCTGTGTGGCTCCATGGAGCTGTTGCTGCGGCACTCTCGGCTTGTTTTATGAACCAGACTGTACACATCTGAGAGGCCACGCCACTTCTGGATTCCTCCTGCTGCTGCAGTGTATCAGGTTTACTCCGGCTTGTGTGGTTCCTTTCAGCTTCTTTTTTGTAGACCGACTGCCTCCCGATGCTTTGGCCAGCATGCAGGATGGACACCACCACCCCTCGCTGCTCTTCCTGCCCCCAATCACACGTAGTCCTTCCCCTGTCTTTACTTTATATTCCTGGGACCGCCCCAGTGTAGCATCAATGTTTGTCATCAGTGCCTTTGAAGTTATCTTCATGCCTCCTAGTGGCTGCCTTGACACAGTCCTTTGGTAATCCCTTCTACTGTTTTTTTGTATGTTTCATCGGTTCTTCTTCATCTCAGTCCTATTTGGTTTTACAGATGAGATACTGGAGACTTCACAACAACACACAGTAGTAGTTTCAGGTTGGGAAGGAGATGAAGTTAACAGGGCCATGGCTTCTGGGAACGAGGGTTTAGGGAGGTCTTTCAGGGCACAGGAGTCCTTATCCCCATGAGGGCAGTCTCACCCTATGAGTCCTCCCACTTTTTTCCATGCCTATGGCGACTATTGGGTACCGGCCTCACCTCCCTAGCCTCAAAGGGATGGGCGCCCCTCTGGGGAGAAGTGACGAGATCTTATGAATCGTGATACAGTAAAACATGCCATCATTGTTTACTGCATCTTCTTTAACAGCACTGACCATTACGTGTAATACCCTATGGCATTTACACCACATGCAGTAAATAGTAAACAAGGGTAAATACCACTTGGTCTTGTGTTGCCTGAAATTCTCTGATAATTGTAGATGGAATGGCACGAATGGCTGTAATGTCATGGATGTTTGTATGAGAACATTGGGAATGGCATTTAAAGAGAAGTGGCATTCATAGGAAGCAATTAAAGCAGGAATGATCTTAGTAGGGTGCCTTTACAATAGAGAATTAATGTCCTCAGAGTGAATCAGTTAATAAAAGAATGGTATGGAACAGACAAGACAGGCATAATAGGTTAAATGATAGGGGCTACCGTCCTTTACACGTAATCTGTGAAAATAACCACCATGTATTTCCGAGGGAGGGTGTTCCAGTGTAAGTGGCTCAGGTGGTCAAGTAGAGTGAAAGAGCTGAAACTGGAGTAGGAATGGGTCAGGTCGAAGGGACAGATTGAGGAGAAACATATCATAGAATTTCAGATGGTGTGTAGAAGAATTATGTCAAAAAGGAAGCTGTGGTAATGTCACGGATTCGTAGATGTTGAAGGAAGGAGCTTGATATGTTGACGTGTATGTAGTCAAGAATGTTCTTTAGTCGAGAGGAGTAGAAAGCAAAAGAGTAGGCTGGAATGGTAATCATGTTTGTGGAGCCCACTGGGATAGAGAGATAATCAAGTTTGTGGAGCAGAACAGGGTAGAGATACGAGTTTTGGTGTGGGTGCTGTGGCAGTTGCATTCATAAACTGGAGTCTAATATCTGTCAATGCAGACTCCAAGGTTGTGAGATTTGGACTAGGGAATCAGGGGTAAATATTACAATAGGAGTGGTAGCATTTGAGGCTGTGGGAAAGAAAACGATAATCTTGGGAGTATGGCATAAGGCAGTTCAGTGATGGATGGCTTTGATGCAGTTGTGATCAGGGGGCAGGTGTGAACGACAAACAAGCTAATATGTGGTTGTGCTCTGCAGAGGTGGCAATGATATCCAAAGGATGCGATGTTTGAGCAACAAGGAGATGGAATAGTTCCTGAATGTATCCTTTGGGAGCTTGCAGATAGGTCTCCACAATGCTAGTGTAGTGATGTGGAAGGAGGGGCTGGAGCACCATGAGATGGAGGTGGGGTGGTCAGAGATACTAGTAGACTGCAGTATAATTAAAGCCAAGGGAGGGTTGGTCAACTATCAAAGGCTGCAAAAAGAGTGAGCAGGATTATGGATGTTGGGGTGGCATGCGCAAAACATCCAATATTATTTTGCATTTTTTGATAAAATTCCCACTTTTAGCAAACATATTGAGACTTTATGTAGGGTCTTCAATACATGTAGGATTGCCTGAGCACATCTCACGTCCTTCACGCAAACAGACTATACTTTACAGTTTAATTATTTGCATTTCTCCACACTCTCTCTCAGTTCAGTTCCCTTCCAATTGTTCCTTCTCTCCACTCTAGACTTCGTCCATCTCTAACCCCGAATTTCTTTTTCTCAGACAAGAATAGGCACTTTGAGACAACTATGGCTGTGATTCAATAGAGTATAAATGAATTAAGAATTCTTCAAGGTTTACCTCCAACTAAAAGGTGCTGTTTAAACAATGTATATCTGCTATCTATGGGATTGCTTTACAGAACATTTTTCACCAAAAGTGAATTAATATGAAGTGCATCCGCATCACTTGCGAGATCCACTTTATTTAAATGCACATTTTATGATGCCCGTTTTCTACTTTGAGGGTGAATTTGGAGAAGTCTATGGGTGGGCATGGCATTTCTCCGCATTTCAATGCACCTTCTCTGTTCAAAAATGGAATGCATCTTAAAATGGCATGAAAATCGAAGCATTCCGATAGTCTTTTTTTTTAAGCTGGCATAGGGAGATGCACGGTGCATAGAAGGGTCATCCCCTCTTACTAACAGCAGCCATGCAGTTCTGAATATAGATCAATCAATCTCACAGGTATACTACCAATGCAACATTTCAGTTTTTACTGTGTCTTGGATGGGTTGAAGGAACTGAAGCATGCACTCATATTTTGGCTCGTGGAGTACTGTTATAACATGCTCATTGATAGCATTGTTTCTTGGATGCTAGCAAGCAGATGGAATGTGACATGTGATGTACACTGTATATTGTATTATTGGGAGTACTTTTCGTTCGAATGCCACCACACATCTGTTTTTATCCCGTACCCCATGTCACAAAAGAAGACAACAGTGAGAGAAAGCAGGGCCTCCCAAGTGGGAGTACATGCCTGCGTCCATATGGGACCATTCATTCTAGAAGACACATTGGGCCTCATTACAAATGTTGTGGTAAGGTGCTGTTGTTGCCATGCCACAACATTGCGAGTTTTCTCGCGGGGGACATTCTGCATGCCTGATCAAACCAGGCATGCAGAGCGGCACCCGCGAGCAGACCAGGATGGTAGCAACGGTACCGCTATGAATGGTACCGCTGCTACCATCCTGCCCATTCCCATTGAGCCTTATGGGTGCTCAAATGGGAATGGGGACGTACTGGGTCTGGGTCCCGCGAATGGGAATGACCGGGCGCTCCAAGGTCGGAATAGCCCGGTAAATCCCTTTTGTGGGACCCGGACCAGAGTTTGGGGCATGGATACCTCCAAACTCATAATGAGGCCCATTGTGCCCATTGTGCCCCTATCTTATTTCTGTTCCAACAGCTTCACTGCTCTTGCTAATGTAGTTAGGGCGATGGGGCAGAAAGACAGCCAGGACTGACTGCATGACAATTGCTGCTTGCTGCTTGCACTCGACTCTACATGCGGCCCTGCTGTTTAAGGCAGAAGCCCAGGGAATTTGGCACAGAGAGGCGTCAGTTCCTTAGCCACGTCGCTGATGCTGCGTTAAAAGGAAGTTTCGAAGGTTCAGAGATGGTGCACTCCACTCTCCCATCTGGCACATCACTGCTACATCCTCCATACAGGCACTCGCATTGCATGGGGCTCTGGAAGCCGACTACATGAAGGCGTTCCGTAAACAAAACCCAACATTTCTGGCTTTGACAATGCTTGTCGTAGCAACTTGTAGCATCAGATGTGCTCCGCTTGCAAATGCTGCGCGTTCCCTTGAATGGCTTCTTGCATTTCTAGTCCTGATTTGCATTGCATTGCCTAGTTCCCTGTGTATCTCTTGCTCAGTGGTTTGCAGCATGTGCTGCGAATGCATCATAAATAAATGATACAATAATAATAAAGTAAATGCCTTTAGGAGAAACCTCTCTCATATGCATATGTGTTGGAACAGACTTTGTGAACATGTCTGCATCAAAATCAAACATGACAATTTTTACCATATTCACTGTTTGCGAATAATTCATGACTACATTCTGGTCGGATTCAAATTGTCACATGCCATCCTGTACTGTCACTAGTATTAATCAACCATTATGCTTTCCACGATTCAAAAATAATAGATGTATATATTTTTTTCAGAGTTTTAAAGAAGGAAATAAAACAAATAAAACAACTATAAACATATAGGTGTAAATAGTATAATGGTGCTACTGTATTTTGTTATGCGCAACATTTTCAAACGTATCCAGTTATTATATTTATATATGTGCTTATTTTTAAAATATATATATATATATATATGCCATTGCAACACGTGCAGTATTACTAGTAACACGTCCAATATGATTAAACGTGGTAGGGTAATTAGAACAGTATAATGGGTAGAATTGCATGAGAAGTGTACACATTAATGTACATGAGCCAGAGACAATGTATTATTAAAGGGGCATTAATTAGGCCATAGAGTAATAGAACAACAAAAAAGGCAACTATTCCTGTGTTTGCTGGTGCATTGGTTTTGGTGGGTTGGTAGCAATCCAAAACCCGAATGCTAAAAATAATCCAAGAGATGAAATATAAACTGCATCTCTTTTCAATGGAAAATTTCATTACGAGTCGGGCGGTAACCCTGCCGGTGCTTCTGGCAGGTTGCTGCAGGTCATGTAACACTATTCCAGCGCCTGGCTTCCTGGTGCCATCAGGACGTTACAAGCCCGGTGGATCAGGAAGTCAGGCGCTGGAAAATGTTAGTCTCCATTCCCATCGAGCCCCATAGGACTCCATGGGAATGGGGACACAGAAGCACTGTCACCGTTGCTTTCTGAAAACTCTGGGTGTGGCGGCTGTTGCGCCCGGAAGGTCTTACCTGTCGGGCTCAACTGCCCCACCCGCAGTATTGCAGTGTGGCGGTATGGAAATGGGTGCCAGTACGGTGTGACCGGCACCCACAATTCTGGACCACCACACTTGTAATGAGGCCTAAGGTTTATTACATGCAAAAAGGTCTCAGACAGTCCCGTAGAACCGAATTGACATGGAGCTCACACTTTCCAAGAAATTCCAGGTTATATAGCGGAAAACTGCAAAATCTGAATACATACATTACAATATTATCCCACCACCCTCTTTAAAGCCATAAAGCATTGCATCAACCTTCTCCCGATCCACCTGTACTGTACACCATTGAAGAATCCACCACCATCAACTCTCTCATCATCAACAAATTTAGCATCACTCGCCATCACATAGACACCAACGCCACAACTGAAAGCACACAACACATCCCATCTCACAAAACTATCACTACCTGGACAACCTTCAAAACACACACCATGCAAGACTTGACTGCCACTCTAGCATCCCTCAAGATCATATCATACGTGGACAATGGCCTACCTTTCTCTGAACTCAAGATCCTTCCAACTGAAGCACTCTTATCTTGCATCTTGGTATTCATTAACAGCTCCTTTACTAAAGGCACCCTACCCTTGACCCTCAAGATGAGTCAAATCCTCCTGCTCCTCTAGAAACCAACACTTGACCACATAGACCTTATCAAGTACTACACCATCACCCATTTTCCCTTCCTAATCAAGATCCTTGAGAAAGCAGTAGCCACACAACACCAACAACCTTATTCAATCCTACCAATATAGCTTCAGACCCAGATCCAGAATGGAAATTTCTCCCATTAAGATCATCGGCGACGCCGTTAACATCCTTGATGATGGCCATCCTTTCCTGCTGGATATCCTCAACCTCACTTCAGTTGTTGACACAGTAGACCAACACACACTCACTGACATTCTATTTTGCCACATCGGCATCAGTGAGGCTTACCTTTCTCACCGCAAAACCAATTCATTCAAATTGGTACCTCTACATGGAACTGCTCGGAACCCTCCTATCTCCACACAACATCTGCTTCCGACAATACACAGATGACATGCAGATCTAACTCAAGATATCCTCCATCGAAGAGATCCACAGACTCAAGTTCAGCATCACATTGATCCAGTCCAGGATATCTAGTGCTTATCTGAAGCTCAATCAATCAAAGGGTGATTTCCTATGGTTGACAGACAACATTGAACAACCTGAAATCCTTACCTGGCTCACCTCTATTTTGTGAGAACAGAAAGGGCTTCAGGATCCATCTGACCACCTGCACCAAGTCCCTTGGATTCCTCATGGATGGACACCTCTACTTCAAGGAGCACAAAGCAAGAAATGCAAAACGACTTTGTAACAAATTTTCCTCCTGCAGGAAATCAAACCATTCATCATTGTTAAAAACATCAGATTTTGTGTTTAAACCTTTGCTCTCTCCCATCTGAGATGTGTCCTACATGCTGCATCAAGACTCATAAAACAACTATGCAAGTTTGGCTACATCTCTCTAACCCTCATCAAACTGCTCTTGCTACAGCTGCAAGCATGTAACTCCTTCACATCCCACTGCATCATCTACAAGGCCATCACCCTAAGGTCTCCAAGCTACCTCACTGACAAGCTCAGCATCTGTAGAGGTCTACGATCCACCATGTATGGATATGTGCAGAAAGTATGCCAGTGCACAAAGGAAAAAAACAGAAGACAAGACTCTCTCTATGCCCCCATACTCTGCTATCTCCTACCCATCAAAGCAAAACTCTGTACCTTTGCTTCTTTTTTTTCATAAAGGAGCTTAAGACCCTCCTTTTCAAGGAATGGCTCTTCCCTTACACCTACATGACCAGCAACTTTTCCACCTACTTCCCTTTGTGCACTCGCTGCCGTACACTGGAACACCCTCCCTAGCTCCCTGCGCTCTGAACCCTCACTGACCGCTTTTTGGAAAACCCTGAAAACGACCCTGTTCATCTAACAATTACATGGCCTAGCCCTCATAATTGTATTGTATGATGTATTATGTGATATATCTGATCACAGGTCACTGCCTTACTGTAACCCAAGGCACAACCTGCTCACATTGTAACTAAGTCTTCCTTGCAAGTAACAGTGCCACAATGCCCCTGGGCTGCCTGCGCGCTATATAAATTTAATAAAAAAAAAATAAATAAAAAAAAACTCCCTTGGTTGCTTGTAGATTCGTTGCTGCCAAATTACCTGCCCTCCCCTCCCTGTTGTTGGGTGCCTCCTCTCTTATATTTCTCCTTATCTCACTGAGTACTTCCCCCTATGACTACTAAAGTGCTCCGCTACTTTCTGACGCTCGGTCCATCCTCATTAAATACCCTACTAAAAATACTAACAAATGTTCATGACACAACAGATGACTGTGTGTCTCTGCTCAAAAGTCCCCTTTTAAATGCAAGATTTTATGTTCATTAGGGCCCTGATGAATTGACTGTTGGGACACCTGTTGAATTATTTATTTCACCTTACAATTGGTGATTCACAATAACTATAGACTTTCCCCCCATGAAAAATGAGTATATTTTGCAGTCTTAGCTGCACTTAGTGTTCACTGCCGTTGGGAGAGATTTGTAATATATGTGCCTTGTTGCTGGCACCACAAGGCATTTCAAAGATGGCTGCTGCCTTCTTGAATCACTGAGAAGGCCTTGCATGCGCCTCAGCACTGCCTCCCTCACCTGGATTGGCTGCATGCCTGCCTTCATCTAGCCTATCGGGGGAAAGGCATGCTTTAGCCAGCCCCTCTTCAAAGGCCCATTTCTGGGCTCTGTCTGTTCCTGTCAGTGCCTGGTCATGCCCCAGGCCCCACATCCATACATCTACAGTGAAAATGTTAATGTTAGTGTTAAAGGATATTTGTACTGCGCACTATCACCACCAGAGTGGTCCGCTGGTGCTCTGGTGAATCTGAAAGGAAAGGGGCGTAGGTTAGGGCGTGTTACTATGACAACGTTTGGAGAGGAGCAAGGAAGCTGTGATGTACTGTTGGCAGCTTCAGTTCGGTTAGCATTGTTCTCTGAGCTTTTTGGTGTGGTATCCGGTCCGAGTCCGTCGTGTGCTGTTGAGTGAGGGTCTGTGTGGTGTGTTTGTTGTTGCAGTGTGTGAAGTGCATGCGAGTTGTTGCGGTTTAAGAGGTGTGGTTGTGTTTAGTTCGAGTGTGAGAGGTGTGTGAGAAGGAATGAGGTTTTTAGAAGTGTTTGTACGGTTGGTTAGTATACTTGTTTTCAGGAGAAATACACACTGCTATTGTGTGTCTTTCTGGATTTAGAGAAGGTTGTTTTCCTTTTAGTGATCTAGTTTCAGCATGATAAGGCTGTCTCTCATCTCTCTGTTGTTATGCTAAGTTAGCTAGTCTTTGCATTTTTATCTTTGTTTTTGACCAACCCCTACATCCCAGTTTGTGGTTGGTGCAAACTAGTCCACTCAGGCCAATCTACTTGCAACCTACATCCGTACCGATGCCCTGGCTTGAGTGGGTAAGGTTGGGGGTTATGCCTTTTGTGTTAGGATTGTGTGCTGTTGTTCTGTCCTGATGGGATTGTCGTTCATCTTCTGTTCCACCTACCATTCTGTCTCTTGTTCTTGTCGGAGTTTCACTTAGTCGGTTCTAGGTGTTGTCTGTGCCATCATGGATTTTGTCAGCCGGTTCATTGTATTTCCTGTTTGATTGTTTCAGTTGTTTCTGTCTGGTTCTGAGGTGTTGAAGAGCCAGTTTTTTAGTAGTTTTCAAAATTTTAGGTGGTCTTTGGTGTTTCTTATTCCTTTCGGGAGGTTGTTTCAGGTTTTTGCAGCTACGTGGGAGAAAGAGGAGACCCCTCATTTTTTCCTGGCATATGGTTTTGGTTCCAGGCGGATTTCATTGATTGATCTGAGGAGTCTTGTTGGCGTGTAGATTGTTATCTTCTTCTGTAGAAATTCTGCTCCCTGTCCAACGATTACCCTGTGTGTTATGCACATTGTTTTGAACGTGATGCAATGTTTGATATGAAGCCAATGTAAACATTTTTGGAGTGATGTGATCTCTTCTAAACAGTTTGAGGAGGAGTCTTGCTGCTGCATTTTGGATGCATTGTCATTTCTTTAGGAGGTGTTCCGGCACCCCGAGGTAGAGGCTATTTGCGTAGTCGATTCTTGACATGATGAGGGCGACAATTGTCAGTGTTTTGTGGGTGAAGGAGAGGAAAGGTAGGATTCTTTTTGTTGAGTGAAGGAGGAAGAAGCATTTCTTAATTATCACATTTACTTGTGGTTTTAAGGTTAGAGCGTTGTCCATTCGTACTCCCAGCATTTTGACTACCTTAGATGGTAAGGGTATGACGGTGTTGTTCTCTTGGTTTTTTAATATAATTATGATTTCTGTCTTTCCTGGGTTTATTTTTAGGTTGTTGGCGTTCATCCAGTCATAGATTATTTTTAGACATTCTCCTAGAGTTGAGTGATCTGCTTTTGTTTCTCCGATTTTGTAGATTATTTGAGTGTCGTCTGCGTAGTTGTAGCATGTACAGTTGTATTTTTTGAAAATCTTGATTAACGGAGTCTGGAAGATGTCGAAGTATAGTCGTAATAGTGAGGATCCTTGTGGTACTCCACAGTCGTTAACTTGTGGCATAGATTTGAAGGGTTTTCTCCATACAGTTTCTGTTCTGTTGTTTGGAATGATTTAATACAGAGTAGAGCCATGCCCGTTATACCTATATCTTCTAATCTTTTGATCAGGGTGTCATGGCTTACTGTGTCAAAAGCTGCTGAGAGGTCAAGCAGAATCAGGGTTGAGGTTGTGTTGGAGTCTGCGTTTGTTTTTAGGTTGCCCCAGATGGATAGGTGTGCCGATTCTGTACCTCCTGCGGGACTGAAGCTGACTTGTGCTTGGTCTACCAACTGGTGTTTTTCTACCTGTTATTGTGTTAGTTTGTATATGTATGCTTCTTTGAGTTTTGCTGGGTAGGGAATGTTTAATATCGGCGTGTAGTTGGTGGGGTCTTCTACGTCGCCACTTGTGTTCTTTAGAAGTGGTTTATTATATGCTGATTTGAAGGATTGTGGTACGGTCCTTGTCGCAAGCAACAGATTCAGGATATTTCTGTAAAATTCAGAAGACGTTTCTTGTGTGAGGATGGATTTGTAGATGTCTTGGGGGCAGGGATCCATGGGCGATCCTGCTTTCTTCGTATGTTTTACCAGCTTGATGAATACCTCTACTGATATTTGTGGGAAGTTTTGGAGTTTGTCTTCTGGCTTCTCGCCAGGTCCGGTTGGTTGTGTGTTAGGATTGGTCAGTCTGTTTTGTATGATTTGTCAGATGTCGATTTTGTTTTTTTTTTAAATGATTTGTCAACTAGTTGCATAGTTTCTGTGAAGGTATTGGGGTGTTGTCGCAGCCTGGTGGGTTTCTCATTTCATTTATGATGTTGAACATTTCTTTTTGTGTCTTGGTGGTGTTGGTGATTCTGTCGTCATAATGCCTTTTCTTTGCCTTTTGAATTTCCTTCTTATACAATCAGATTTGTCTCTGGAACTGAGTTTTCTTATCTTGGTCATATTATTTCCTCCATTCTAGTTCCAGTTTCTTATTGTTCTTTTTCATGGAACTTAGTAGTGGGGTGAACCATTTTGCCATTTCTCTTTTTCTTAAGGGGGTGAATGGTTTTTCTGGGGAGATGTTTTCGATTGTATCAGCAATCCAGAGTAGTTTCCTGTCTAGGTCTGCCTTCTCCAGTTCTCTCGTGGAAGTTTTGGTCAGCACCAGATGTTCTATTAGGTTGCTTTCTTTGACGGTTTTCCAGTTTCTTTTTGAGGTGGTTGGGAGTTTTAGGGGCTGGATGGTAGCTTTAGTTGGTAGCGTGAACACGAATGCAAATATGAGATGGCTGCCCCAAAGTATTTGCATCAGTGGTGCAGTGGTGATAGGATTTTTCTTGACGAAGATTGCGTCAAGGGTGTGTCCTGCCGAGTGTGTTGTTCCTTTGACAAGCTGTTGTAGTTTTATGTTTGTTAGTTGCCCGATTAGTGTGTTTTGTGAGTTGGCATGTTTGTTTTTCTTTGAACCATATGTTGACGACACCCAGGATTATAAGATGCTCATGTTGAATGTCTATGTTGGTGATGGCTTCTATGAAGTTGTCGACAAAGGTTGCATCATATCTCAGTTGTCTGTAACTCAATATAAATGTAATGTTTATTTTTGGATTGGCTGATAGGTGTATGGCCATGGACTCACAGTTCGTGATGTTTAGAGGTTCATCTGTTTTTATTTGCAGGTGTTCTTTGAATGCTATTGTAAGGCCTCCTCCTTTATTTCTGTTTAATTGAAAGCATTTGAAGTTGGTGGGGAGGCAGCTTTGGAGTGTGAATTTGTAGTTCTCGCAAAGCAGGTTGAAGATCTCTGTTGAGTGTTTTGACATGGATCTTGCGTTGATTAAGTTGCAGTGGATTTATATGGTACAGTTCGGTTTGTGCTTTATTATTGGTGTTGTCTTCGGACTGGTTTTTTGGTTTCCTTCCAAGTCGATCTCAAGTTGTGGTGTTGATGCAGTTGTGTCTATGTTGTAGTCGAATAGCTCTTCTAGGTTAAGTCTTGGGATTTTGTTTTTATTAGTTTCCTCTTCTAAATTTTGTGGCTGTTGAAGGGATGGTCCTCTTGTTTTGCTGATGTATGGGGTTAGGGCGTTGATCGTGTTCTTGTTACCTCTAGCTTTGTCTGTTCTTCTTCTGCATGGTTGTGTTTGTTTGTCGGTCTTTCTTGATTCGTTCATTGGGTTGGTTCATTCCGGTGAGTAGTTGTTTGCGAGGTATGGTCTTAGGTATAGGTCTTAGGTATAGGGATATCTCTCTTCTCTCTGCATTGGTTCTGTTTTCATTTTTGTCGGTGGAGTGTGTTCTGCAGTTGTGAATCTTTGGTGGTGTTCATTTGTGTTTGTTTTCTGTGCCATTTGTCTTTCTTTTGGCCCAATTCGTTTTCGCAGTATTTTGAGTTATTTGGCAGTCCACTGTGGGGTTGGTGTCATTGTTCTTTCTCCCTTTAGTTTTTTTTACTTTTTGTTTGGGTTGTCGCGATTGTGTTCTTGTTAACGTGTTCATTTGTATTTCCTTTTGATTTCCTTCAGGATTGAGGTAGCTGTAGCAATGGCGGTAGCTATCATGCAGTGCTTTCTTGGCTTGCTCGTTTTTTAAAATAATTATACGGTTGCACATGCTTTTTTTTGGTCGGTTTTGTTTGGTTCGTTGTTTCAGTGTGATTTTGGGCGTGGTGTTGTTGTCGCACAGAGTCAGTCTTTCGTGCTGTAGACTGGCTGTCTTGTCGGGTTGGTCTGGGTGTGGTGGGTTTGTCCGGTACAAGCTTGGGCTCCGTCTGGTGGGGGAGGTCTAGTCAGGGTTCTAAAGCTAGGGCAATTCAGGTACTGCCCAAATCTGGCAGTCTCTGGATGAACCTCAAGGCAACATAAACAATTATATAGGGTGCAATGCAGGCTAATGTTCACAGCACCATCTCAGTATGGCAGAGGCCAATATTCACAGTACTATGTCAGTGTAGCAGGGGCCAATATGTAAAGTACTATACCAATGTGGCACTTTCTAGATGTGAATCAAGGCCCTATTAACAATTCTCCAATGGTGCGAGTCAGACCAATATCCACAGTGCTGTCCCAGTGTGGTATTGGCTAATAATCACAATATTATCCCTGTGTGGAACAGGGTAATGATCACAGTACTATCCTAGAGAGGCACAGGCTAATAGTCACTATTCTGCTATGATGTTTTCTAGATGTGATTCAAATCAGTATGCACAAACCTCTACAGTTGTGATGCGGGCTTATAATCACAGTACTATCATAGAGCAGCACAGGCACAACACAGGGTAATGGCACAGGCTAATAATCACAGTGCTAGAGAGGCATAGGATGATGATCGCAGTACTATTCTATTGTGGTGCTATCTAGATGTGATTCAAATCAGTATGCACACATCTCTAAGGTTGCTAAGCAGGCCAATAATCAGAGTACTATCCTAGAGAGGCACAGGCTAATGATCACAGTACTATTCTATTGTGGTGCTTTCTAGATGTGATTCAAATCAGTATATACAAATCTCCAAGGTTGCAAGGCAAGCTAATAATCACAGTACTATCCTAGAGAGGCACAGGCTAATGATCACAGTACTACCCTAGAGAGGTTACAGGCACAATACAGGCTAATAATACAGGCTGATAATCGCAGTACTATCCTAGAGAAGCAATTGAAGATGATCACAGTACTAATATGTTGTGGTGGTTTCTAAATGTGATTCAAATCAGTATGCACACCTCTCTAAGGTTGTGATGCAGGCTAATAATGACAGTACTATCCTAGAGAGGTACAGGCTAATAATTACACTACTATCCTAGAGAGGTACAGGCTAATGATCAGAGTACTATCATAAAGAGGCATGGGCTAATTATCACCATACTTTCCTAGAGAAGCACAGGCTAATGATCACAGTACTATCCTAGAGAGGCACAGGCACAGCACAGGCTAATAAAACAGGCTGATAATCACAGTACTCTCCTAGAGAAGCAAATGAAGATGATCACAGTACTAATCTATTGTGGTGGTTTCTAAATGTGATTCAAATCAGTATGCACAAATCTCTAAGGTTGTGATGTAGGCTAATAATGACAGTACTATCCTAGATAGGTACAGGCTAATAATCACAGTACTATCCTAGAGAGGTACAGGCTAATCATCACAGTACTGTCATAAAGAGGCACAGGCTAATTATCACCATACATTCCTAGAGAGGCACAGGCTAATGATCACAGTACTATCCTAGAGAGGCACAGGCGCAATACAGGCTAAAAACACAGGCTAATAATCACAGTACTATCCTAAAGAGGCACGGGGCGATGATGACAGTACTTTTCTATCTAGAGAGGCAAAGGCTAATAACCACATTACTTTTCGATTGTGGTACTTTCTAGATGTGATTCAAATCAGTATGCACAAATCTATATGGTTGCGGCGCAGGCTAATAATCACAGAACTATCCTAGCGAGGCACAGGCACAACCCAGGCTTATAACACAGGCTAATAATCAGAGTACTATCCTAAAGAGGCACAGGCTGATGATGACTGTACTATTCTATTGTGGTGCTTTCTAGATTTGATTCAAATCAGTATGCACACATCTCTAAGGTTGCGACACAGACTAATAATCACAGTACTATCCTATAGAGGCACACGCTAAAGATCACAGCGCTATCCTAGAGCGGCACAGGCTAATAATCACAGTACTATCCTAGAGCTGCACAGGCACAACACAGCCTAATAACACAGGCTAATAATCACAGTACTAACCAAGTGTAGGTATGTTTGTTATGTGGCAGGGTTTCCAGAGTACAGTGGTTGCTCTCCTTCCCACCCAGGCCAATCTTACCTTATTAGTCACTGCTGGTTGACGGCTGGCCACTGGCGTCGGCTGCTGACACCTGCTGACACATTTTGGAGCTGTCTCTGTAGGTGCCGCCCTTTGCATCGGGGCCCTTAGCCACAGGGATTGCTGGGTAGAGGGCTGCCCTAATTTGGGAGTCTGTTATGGGAGGGATGACCAATCAGGTTGTTTGGGAGGCGGGACGATCGCCAATGAGGAAGTGCGGAGGGAGAGGGAACACATTCGAAGTGCACGCTCTCTGCGGATTAAACCAACCACTTAAAAAAGATTTTTGGTTGCCTAGGGAGGTCGGGCCATGGCTGCACTCGCCTCATCTCATATCCAGGAAGGCTGGGGGTCTCAGGGGTCTGCTCCTCATTGATAGATTACGTTCAATACTGCTCGTGTCTGTCTTGCCTACTCCTGCCATCATGTGAGTACTGCTAATTAATGGCTGCCTCTGCTCCAATGCACTCATTTCCTTGGCATCTCAAGTCATCAAGCTTCAAGCTGCCCCATTCTTATTGGTGACTCTGCATTCTCCCTTCACTCACCGTGACTCATTCTCTCTAACACCAACTACTGTACTGCTGTGCTGCACTCCTTGTGCCATTCCTCCAAGACTGTACCTGTTTGAAAATCGCTTTTAGTTGTGCCTCCTTCCTGCATTGAAAGTTCCTGTTTGATTGAAAATCGCTTTTAGCTGTGCCCCCTTACTGCATTGAAAGTACCTGTTTGATTGAAAATCTCTTTTAGCTGTGCCTCCTTCCTGCATTGAAAGTACCTGTTTGTGTGAATATCAATTTTAACTGTGCCTCCGTCCTGCATTGAAAGTACCTGTTTGTGTGAAAATCGTTTTTAGCTGTGTCTCCTTCATGCTTTGAAAGTACCTGTTTGATTGAAAATTGCTTTTAGCTGTGCCTCTTTCCTGCATTCATAGTGCCTGTTTTGTATGTATATCATTTTTAGCCCTCCTTCCTGCATTGAAAATACTTGTTTGATTGAAATTCGATTTTAGCTGTGCCTCCTTCCTGCATTGGAGGTACCTGTTTGTGTGAATATCATTTTTAGCTGTGCCTCCGTCCTGCATTGAAGTACCTGTTTGATAGAAATCATGTTTAGCTGTGCTTCCTTTCCTGCATTGAAAGTACCTGTTTGATTGAAACTCACTTTTAGCTGTGCCTCCTTCCTGCATGGAAACTACCTGTTCGTGTGAAAATCATTTTTAGCTGTGCATCCTCCAGCATTGAAAGTACCTGTCTGATTGAAAATTATTTTTAGCAGTGCCTCCTTCCTACTTGTTTGATCTTACATATAATACCCGTCTGGTCTATTATGCCAAGGGTATCAGGTTCAGAACTGTGCATTACATACTCACCCCCATCTCACCTCTCACTTTCTGTCTGCCTCTCTCTTCCTCTCTCATTCCGATATGGCACTCTCCATCACCTATCCTCCCACTCTCATTAAATCTGGTTGGAAAAAGCATAAAAAAGACATCCTTGCTGCTAACCAGGGCCTCCCAATTGCAGACACCTATGTCAGTGTATCCTCAAGAAAAATCTTCACTGACATCCTCTTTTCCGTCCCATCTCCCGACCGATGGACCACTCACTTCATTGGCACCCACCTTATACTTCAACTTCCATTAATGGCGGCACCAAGTGGAAAGTCCTCCTTTCAGGCTTCTTCTCTACTCACTGCTGTATCAATGTTTACATCATGGGCACAGTCCTGGTTCAAGGCCCTCAGGCCAACCTACTCCTATTTGACACGCTCCTGCCTTCTCTCATCAACTTCCTTCCTTCCCCTCCCCTTCCCCCTGCTATCCACTCCAGTGCACCCCCCCAAATAGATGCACCATGTCTTGACACCCCGCCGCAAACAAACCGCAAAGGCAGTGACTGTCTCCATCTGGCAACCCTCAACTCACACTCAACCATCCAACATACTGGTGACATCTGCCTTCTCCTTGAGGACACTGACCTGGACATACTTGCACTCATGGAAACTTGGTTCAATGCCATCTCTGTTACTTCCTTTGACTTACTCCTCCTGGACGGCTCTAAGATCACCTCTAAACCCTGACCACTCTGTGCTGGCGGTGGAGTTGCCTTAATATTCCCAAAATGGGTTCCTTCCCCATCATACCCACTCAGCACTATTCTTACTTTGAGAGCCTAGTGTACAAATGGTCATCTCTCCTTCCTCCACCTTGACCATTGCTACTATCTATTGGCCCCCTGGTACTTCTTTTCTCTTCCTTTCTGAGTGGGTGGACTTCTGTTCCTCCCTACTTTCTCAATCTCTGTTCCCTACATTTTACTTACTGTCCCTACAGCAAAACTCATTATCCCTCAATAAGATTTTACTCACCCTGGTAGTGCACTGATGTATCGCTTATCAAGGATAGAGGATAGAAGAAAATAGTCGCCCTATCCTCTCTCACCACTTTATTGATCTGTTAAAATTAGGTGCACAGTACTTCTGGAAGTCGATCTGATTACTTTTAAAATAGTCACTTCCATTTCCTGTGGTTTATCAACAAGAGCTAAAATAGCAATACCATATTAATTATAATTTTGTTCAATATGTGTTTCAGTATTGATTCATATTGCTAGGCAATAAAAATGACGATATAGTTTTCACAGGCCCAAATTTCGTTCTCGATGGGTACGTGGGATTAGGTTGTCAGTCCAATCCACTTTTTGTCTACGGGTTTCAGCGGAATCGGACCCACTCTCCGCTTTCTTCAGGACTCTCCCTCTGGCAGATGTTATCACAGGGAAAATATATTTTAAAAAAAGACAATCTTCTCAGTTGTTGTCTTGCGTTCCGTCTCTCGCTGTGGGGAGGGCACCTCAATTTTGAGGTTGGGACATCACCAATTTCTTCTTTTCATCCCTAAAAGGGAATATATACAACAGGGAACTATCAGTCCTATACATGTCTTGAAAATATTTGAGTTATAGCTGCCACACGAGGAGGACTAACCTCTCACAATGTCAAATCAGTGGCAATGTGTCGTTCCTTATTTGTCATCAGGTCTATATCGATTGTATTACTCTCTGGAGGGGTGTCATATGTGGGTAAATAATACCTTCTTACTATGATTTTGACACTCAAGATCAAGCATACGCTATTTATTAAATGTGCTCTTTGATAAAGATATTCATCATACTCACGATTTGGGTGGTATTCTAGTCTTCAACTGTCTTTGTCCCAAAAGGTTTTTCCATATGCAGATCCCGCTCTGATGTTAAGGTTGCCGGTGCGGTTTTCACAGGGTCTGATGCCCTGTGTCCACTTTTCAACACCTAGTCAAAGAGAGGGAAGGGCAGGGAAAGGTGGATCATGTGTCAATCCAAGTTCTTTATCCCTTGACATGAGCAGCATGCGTCCTAAAAGCTGATCAGTCCTCATCCTTGGTATTTTAGGACTCTAATCAATTGTAGTCAAAATGCCCATGCTCTATTGCTCATCTGCATTATCAATTTGTTTGGTAAGCCATCATTTGAGGCTGAATACCCTGGGCTATATTGCCGTAGTCACTTACATTATTTCCTAAAAATGACCTCAGGGCTCCATTATTTCACCCTGGCTTTTTAACATATGCCTTTCTCTGCTGGCACAACTCATTTCTTCCTTCTCCGCCAACTTACAGTGCTATGCTGATGATACACACATTTTCTTCAAATTTCCCACTGATGCCCTTGCACCCTCCTTCATTACTGACTGCCTCTCTGCCATCCAGGCCTGGTGCACTGCCAATGACCTCTGCGTCAATGCCAGCAAAACAGAGATTCTCCCTATTGGGTCCCCTGCACCATACTTCTTCCTTGCACTCTGGTTTTATCCATGGCCCCTGCCCTGCCCACTGCACTAGAGCTAGGAATCTTAGAGTCGTCTTTGACTCCTCCCTTTCCTTCATTCCTCACATTCAGGACATTGGCCGTCATTACAAGTTTGGCAGTAGAAAACCGGTGTTACTGTGATGGTGGTGACACTGGTTCTGTCAAAACGTGGAGGCGGAAACAAGGTTGAATTACAGCTTGGCGGACGCGCGCATCAGTAACGTCCGGAAACGGTGCCACCGCCAGTACGGTAACTGGCGGAGATGGATGGACCTCCACAAAAGCCTGAGGTACATCCGTATCCGCTCTGAGCATGACAGACATAGCGGAGGCGGAAATACCGTTATTGCGGAAACCAGAGCAGTGGCCATTACATAAATCACTATCCACTGAAATCGTCTGGTACCTGAAGTCCCGCAGCTACTCTGACAGCCTAAACCCACCTAGAGAGATGTCATCCAGGATCCCAGTGAGCTGCCAGCGCAAACCTTGCTTCAGTGAAGCGGAACTCACCCTGCTTGTCGGCCACATAGTCGACAATGCAGGGGATTTGTTCACGGCAGACAGAGGCGCAGCACGCAGCTGAGGTGAAAGGCCATATGGCCCGAGGCTGCCTAGTAGGTGTTAGCTGTGGGGGTGACACCCCGTTTGGTCAAAGACTGCCACAAGAGGTGGGATGACCTGCGCTTGAGGGTGTGGAACATACTGGCAGCCGCAGACAGCAATGCAGTGCCACAGGAGGTGGACCACATTCCCCACTGAAGCTTCTACCATGGGAGGAAAGGTGTAGCAGTGTGCAGCACCTCAAAGGCATTGAGGGAGTCAGTGGAGCAGAGGCTGGAGCAGTGACACCTGGCACGGCAGGTGAGTACAGAAAGTGCGAAGATATGAATGTGAATCAAGCTAAACCTGCCCCCAAATGTACAAAGAGCCACATATCACAGTCCCCATCAACCCTAGCACTCCCAGTACCCCAATGGGCCCCCTCGCCCAGCCAGATGGTGTGCACGAAAGAGAAACCCCGTACACACCCACATGACCGCAGCACACTTCAATGCATGAAACCACATTTTGATGCTGCTTGAGGAGTGGGTTTCATGTAATTGTACCATACATATCCTGTGACATCACTAACAGCATGCCTTTCAATCTCCCACAGCAACATCATCTGAGACCAACGGGGTCATCTGGGGACATCAAGGGGAACTGGACGTGCCCATCATCGAAGATGACATTTGACATCCGCTGCAGGCACCTCCAACACCCGTGGTTTCACGACCGTCCAGGTGCACTGCATTCAGGAAACCACCACTCCAGCAGTGCCAGAAAAACAGCAGGCAATGCAGCCATATCCCCCAGCAGCACCAGCAAACCAGCAGGCACTGCAGCCAAAAGCCCCTGCTGCCACTGCAAGCATACCTGACAGTACAGCACCACCACCAGACCTGCCTGAGTCAGATGGCATGGATAGCACTCGAGACCATCATGCTAGTGAGGCACCTGGATCTGGAAATTACAGGTTCCCCCCACCCCTGATCAACTGGGCAGATTCAACCCAATGGACCCCAGGAGTCCAATGTGCTCCCCAATGCCATCACTGCAGGAGTTCACCTGTTGCCTGCAGTGCATAGAACAATGGCAGGACACACTGGCCACTCTGGTGGAGCAACACCTGGAGGAGTCCAGGCTCCAACGTGAAGAGTCATGGTTGCAGCGGGAGAACAACGAGAAGTCAGTCCGCAGGTTAGCACGAGTCACTGGCCATGCAGGCCTTCCTGAGTTGCATACCCCCACAGAACCCCGCTATGCCCTCCACCAGCACCACTCCATCAAGCTCCCAGGCACGCAGCCCCAGGAAGAGGTCCATGCAGCTATCTGGGCTAACTCCAAGTGACATTCATGGGCCCAAGCATGGGAAGAAATAGAGTGTACTCTGAGATACCAAAGTTTCACATGTTACCATATTGTGTCTTGGGCCTGGGCGGTGAGTGGGTCTGTTGGGGAGGTGGGGTTGGTCCATAGTGGGAATAGCTAGTTTGGGCCTAGGCGGTGGGTGGGTACGTTGGGGAAGTGGGGGTGGTCCATAGTGGGAATAGCTAGTCTGGGCCGGAGCGGTGGGTGGGTACGGTGGAGAGGTGGGGGTGGTCCATAGTGGGAATAGCTAGTGGGGTCTGGGCGGTGGGTGGGTACATTGGGGAGATGGGAAGATACTTTTATTTTTTTTATTTTTTTATTTTATTACATTTGTTACTCGCCCAGAACCGTGGGTATCACAACGAAGTTTCATATACATTGTGGCATTTTTATAGTGTTACAGTTACAATCATAAAGAATATTTATATCCTGAATTGCAATAAGTCATGGGGTCAACTTTCTTATACTAAGGTACAGTCGGTCACAGTAGTAGGTCACACTTTGTTTGAACACTGGTTGCAGATCAAGAGGTGACCCCTGGAGGTTCATGCCGGCCATGGGATTACATTTAGTGTTTTAGTTCAAAGAAATGAGGTAATCTGAAACATTCTGGTACTAAGGTAGAGGGGATTGGTGAGGGTTAATATTTATTGAAAAGCCAGGTTTTCAGTGCTTTTTTGAATCTTGGTAGAGAGTCCTCATTTTTGATACTAAGGGGTAGTACGTTCCAGTGCGGTGGGGCTAGGACTTGGAAGCTACTTCCTCCTGCTCTACTGTATTTGTAATGAGGAACTTCCAAGAGGGCCAGTTTATTAGATCTCAATGTCCTGCAGGAGATTGTTTTCTTGATGGTGTTATTGAGGTAGCTGGGCGCTTTATTGGTGATGCATTTGTAGGCTGTGCTGAGTGTTTTGAAGATGATTCTAGCTTCAATTGGCAGCCACTGGTTTTCTCTTCTGATGCTAGAAATATGATCGGATTTCTTTATGCCTAGAGCCGCTCTAAGGGCTTTGTTTTGTAAAAGTTGGAGTTTATTCACCTTGGTTATGGAGGTTCCTTACAGTAGTCCAATTTCGTTAAAATCAGTGCTCTGGCCAAGGTTATGCAATTTGTTGGGGTAAGAAATTGGCGGCTAAGTGCGATAAGTTTGGCTGTGTAGGCTGTGGACGAGGAGAGAGTTGTTATTTGTTTGTGCATTGTGAGGTTGGCATCTATGTAAACACCAAGCATTTTAACTTGTTTGAGTACTTGGATTTGTGTACATCAATGTTGATGTGAGAGCAGTTAGAGTGGAGGGTGCTTATTCATTTTTGGGAGCCCACGATGAGGACCTCCGTTTTCTCATCATTAAGGCAGAGACTATTTAGGGCCATCCAATTTTGAATTATGGCATAGACTTTATTGATGGTGTCAGTATTTTGGGTGTAGTCCCCTGTAATGGGGATGAGGATCTGGGTGTCATCTGCAAAATTAGTGTAGATGACACCCATATCGTCAAGAGCCAAGAAAAGGAGTTTAGTATATGCATTGTAAAGGGTGGGCGAGAGGCAGGAACCCTGGGGGACTCCTATAGGTACTACTATGGGGTCCGCTGCATAGTTTCCAATGGCAACTCTGGATGTGCGGTCCGTTAAAAAGTATTTGAACCACTGAGTTGTGTTACTGGAAAAATTAAAATCTTTTTTTAGGGTGTCGCATAGTTTGTCATGGTCTACCAGGTCGAATGCTGCTGATAGATCCAGTAGCAGTAGAGTGGCTAATTTGCCTGAGTCTCTAATGGAGTCCAGTTGGATTTTCAAGTCCAGGAGGGCTGTCTCCGTACTGTGGTTGGGTCTAAAGCCAGATAGTCTTGCTCCTAGTAAGTTATTTTGTTCGAGGTGGGATTGTGTTTGGTTGTAGGCTATTTTGTGGATGATTTTAAGAAGGAAAGGGACGGTCGTTATGGGCCTGTAGTTCGTAGGCACTAATGGATCTAATGTCGGGTTTTTTAGTAGAGGGGTGACCCATGCCGCTTTAATGCTGGCTGGGACCTGATTAGTATGGAAGGAGGTTCACGAAATTAGTGATTATGGGTGTGAGCGTAGGGGCGCATAATTTGATTAGGTGTGCTGGAAAGTTATCTCCTTTGCAATGTGAAGCTTTGAGTTTGGATATAGTATTAAATACTTCATCATAGGAGACTGGTGTAAAATTGAAGGGGGGGTTGGTATCTTCTATGATCATGGAGATTTGGTTAGACATAGGAGGCTTATCAGCTAGGAGATTTCTTTTGGAGATGATTTTATTTTGTGATAGTTTGATTTTTGAAGACAGGGCATCTTGGATGGTGTTGCACCATTCTTTACTTGGTTGGACTGGGTTGATTATAGGAATCAGATTCTCTAACTCCTTGAGTATAGTGAACAGTTCTTTGCTATCGGAGGAGGTGCTGCTAATTCTGGTGTTGAAGGCATCTGCTTCATGAGCAATGATAGCTGATTTATAGATTTTGTTTGCAGAGTTGAAAGCTTCCATAGCTTCTAAGGTATGGGTTCTATTTAGCCGGTGTTCTAGCGATCTTTTGATCCGTCTGAGAGAGACTAGTTCCTCGTTAAACCAGAAGGAGGATTTTTTTTCCTTGCGTTTGGTTTTGTTAACACAAGGTGCTAGGTTATCAATTGTGCTAGTTAGACAGTTATGATAGGTTTCAGCTAGGGCACAGGGGTTTTCAGTATTGATGTTGTTGTTGTTAAGGGAGGTGGCTAGTAGAGGGTTGAGGTTTTCTGCTGTGAGTTTCCGGATGTTTCTCGTTACATAAGATACCTCAACGACAGTTTTAGGTAGATCTGGTTCGTCGCACAAAAAAGAGAAATGTATACTGTGATGGTCTGACCAAGGAATCGGGTTGATAGATATGGATACTACGGTATTGAGTGGTAGTATCCAATCTAATGTTCTCCCTTTTGTATGGGTAGGGGCATTCACTAGTTGTATGAATACCATGTCTTTGAGTGCACTGTGTAGTGCTTCTGCTTTATGGTCTTGGGTATCATTGAATCCTAAATTCAAGTCCCCTAAGACTAGGCATTTTGTATTTGGTTTAATTAGTGGCGTTAGTAGAAGTGGTATATCTATTTCTGGTTGGGATTTGGCATTAGGTGCTCTGTAAATGGTTATTATGTTTATAGTAGTTTTATGATTAGTAGCTAATTTGGCTAGTAGGACTTTGTAGCCGTCTGGGTTCTCAATGAGGTAGGTTCTTATTTTGAGATGGGTTTTTAGCAATAATAGCTTCTCCCCCACCTACTGATTTCATTCTATCAGTCAAAAGGATGGTATAATTTGGAGGAATGGCAATAGAGAGTGAGGGTCCGGAAGCTTGGTGGAGCCAGGTTTCCGTCACTATAAGTAGGTCAAGTTGTTGTTCAGTAATATAGTCATGTATTTCTGTGGCGTGAGCCGGTATAGACCGTGCATTAATGAGTGCTGCTTTGATGTGTGAAGGAGGGGTGGATCTTAGATTGGGTGGGGTGGGAGTGAGTTGGCGGTCCCTATGATAACAGCTTGTTGTTTGGTTGTGGTGATCCTTTTATGGCGTTTAGGCTGGGTCACTAATGGAAGTGAGCTTCCGATAATAGCAGGGGAGGAAGGGGCAGTTGTGCTAGATTGGTTTAAGAATCAGGATCTGAGTCTTTGGGTTCTTACGAATCCTAGTAGAGGGATTTGTTTTGTTTGCTTAATTTTAGTGGGGTTCCTACTCGGCGAGCCTAGCGTGGTGACAGTCCGTGATCTAAGTCTGGAGCGTCTAAATGAGCTGAGGACTGGAATCGTCATTTTGGGTTGTTTATTGGAAGTAGTTGCGTGGGGTGAGCTGGCTCTAAGTGGTTATTGGATCCCTATGTGGTCTGTAACACCATTAATCAGATAGTGATGTTGGGGAAACGGATTGGTGAGCGGCAGGAAGGGTGTGGGGCAGGGGATGGGGTAGTGGCGGGGGCATTCTGCTCTAGAGAGGCCATTATCATGGATGATGAAGTGGGAGCCTATGCAGGGTGTATCATGTGGTACAATACAAAATGGAAACATTATGATTAGTAACCAAACTGTCATGGTTTAGTTTGGAGAGGAAGGCTGGTTGGATACCGGCTAGCCGTAATGTGACTGGAGTGTCGCCCCTATGGAGTGGGTCTAGGCGAGTAGTAAAGCAGAAAGCAGTTGCTACATGCCTGGGAGATCTGGGTTGCAGTTGTAAGCCAGAGCGTTTGCTTAAGCGTTTGCTGAACACCTTACCAATAAGCTTGGGGTGCTAGGGCAATTATGTCCTGAGATATAAAGACAAAGGCCAGGCTTACTAACGATATTTCCAAGCAATCTAGATGCTACTGTGCACCTACGTGCTAGAAATGGCAGTGGCAGGGCTAACTAGACACAGCAAGACAATCTGACTGCAACTGTGCACCTATGTGCTAGAAATAGCAGTGGCAAGGCTAACTAGGCACATCAAGACAATCTAACTGCGACTCTGCACCTATGTGCTAGAAATGGCAGTGGCAGTGCTAACTAGACACATCAAGACAATCTAACTGCGACTGTGCACATCTGTGCTAGAAATGGCAGTGGCAGGGCTAACTAGACATATCAAAGCATTCTAGACACATCAAGGAAATCTAACTGTGACTGTGCATCTATGTGCTAGAAATGGCAGTGGCAGGGCTAACTAGACATATCAAAGCATTCTAGACATATGAAGGCAATCTAATGGCGACTGTGCACCTATGTGCTAGAAATGGCAGTGGCAGGGCTAACTAGACTTATCAAAGCATTCTAGACATATCAAGGCAATCTAATTTCGACTGTGCACCTATGTGCTAGAAATGGCAGTGGCAGGGCTAGCTAGACCCATTAGGCAGTGTAAAAGCACCTGAACACCTATGTGCCGGAAATGGCTACAGTAGTGGGGCTAATTACGACCTTACAGGCAGATTGGGTGCTACTAGGTATCAATGAATAGATGATTTTAGCAGTAATATTGAGGAGGCAAAACAGTACAATGTTTAAATGTGGCAGATAATGCTGAGCTGCACAAGTACAGTGGTGTACATAGTTAAGTAGTCAGTACAGCACACACATCCGTGTATAAAGCGGGACATGTGTGGGATGCAAGGAGAAGGGAGGGTAGTGCAAATAGTCTGCTATGCTTAAATATTGTGAAGTGAGTCTCTGGTAAGGAAGGGGAGGGTACCATACGGTTAGTGTTAACATATATGACAGTCAGTAATGTGTCTCACCGTGATAATTAGCAGTCCTGGAGAGGGGAAAAGGCAATGCACAACAGTAGAGCTCAGACCTGGAGCAGCCCGCAGCGCGGCACGCTCGGTCAGCTCAGTCAGGTGCCTTGGTTCCTGTGCCTTCGTTCGTGGACCGGCGCTCGCCTACCGGCGCTGTGGATTGGTTAGTTGTGCAGGCTAACAACCAATCCTGGAGCTTCCAAGCTGAAAGGCACCAGTGGGAAGGGTGCAGGAGGCAGGAGCAGCCATGATGAAGTGTGCAGGGTCCTCGTGGCAGGCAATGGCGGTAGCCACTCGTTTTTGGCAAAATGATTGAAATGCCACGTTTCCTTGCAGAATGCTGTGTAGAAAGATTGCAAGGCGGCCAGGGATAATAATACGAAGCGGAAGGTTGCGGGATGCAATTTCGTCCTCGAAATTACTTTTGGCTCTGTAAAGAGCCCTGGGCCTTACTTTAACACCCGGCAGGGTGAAGGGGCTGATGGAGCTGCTCCTGCAGCTGGGAGAGCTGGTAGAGCTCCAGCTCTGTAGGGAGTGGTAATGGGTACGTGTGGGCATGTTTTCTCATCGCATCTGTTCCCATTCATTGTTATCTTAATACACTGGTTTGCAAATTCTAATTGCGAGTGGACAATCGTCTTCTGTGTGTCTATCAATCATTTAATGTAAGTGTTCCAAACTGATGTGCACCATATGCATTTGAATTTAATCAGAAGTAATTCTCAATAAGTACTCCCTGTGCATGTAGTCCATCAATGGCACCCTCGACTCGTTGTACACTCATCCCATCATCATCATTCTCATCCTCTTCATCCTCATCATCTGGCTCCATGTACGGGGGCAGTGGAATGTTCCTGCTTATCTACATATTGTACATTATGGCACATGCCGGCACGATTTAGCCTACATTCACGGGGCTGTACAGCAATGCTCTGCCAGATCGGCTGAGGCAGCGGAACCTGGTCTTCAGCAGTCGAAAAGGTCTGCTCTATCATGCCCATGTCCGTATGTGTGCCCGATTGTAGGCCTCCTCATGCCTGTTCTGTGGCTGTCAGATTGGTTTCATGAGCCATGGCATGAGTGGGTATCCGGCATCACCTGCATGGGGGTGACAGTAAGGTGATATGTTTTTGTTTGTGGTTTGTTTTTGGCAATGCTAGGATGCACAGACTCTCGGCATAAGAACAGCACAGAACATAGTACAACACACAGATGTGAATGTGCTATGTGGTACATTGACTTTGATGAACTTTTCAATTTTGCACACTTGGGTCACACATTCCTACAGAGACTGTTTTGTTTGATGTCTCCATTTGTGATGTGTTGGTAGGCAACTACTGGTCTCATTCATTAGAATTTACACAATGGTGTGTTCAGATGTACTAGGTGCCTCGTGTAGTGTAAGTTGCTTGCAAGATCTGCCTCAGACAGACACAGGCCGCACGATTGAGGAGACTACTGCACACAGAATGATGAGTAGCCATCGTGCACATTGGTGTGCCTAGTATGTATTCACCGGTGGAGATACTCGCTCCCACATGTTGGTATTGCAATGTGTGCCACTCCATGGGTAGGTTTTCTTTCCATTGGCCAGGGTATGTATTCCTGTGACATGGCATAACAGCATTTGCTTGTTGCAGCAGTAAGATGGGTGGGCTGTGGTGAATGTCTATAGCCCCCCAACACAGAGAGCTCATGCATTGCTTGTTATACTCACCCAAAGCCAGGGACACTGTGGTGAGTGTCTATTGCCCCCCCACACACAGAGGTGATGCATTGCTTGTTCTACTCACCCAAGAGCCTGGGACACTATGGTGAGTGTCTATTGCCCTCCCCCCACACACAGAGGTCATGCATTGGTTGTTCTACTCACCCAAGAGCCAGGGACACTGTCGTGAGTGTCTATTGCCTCCATACCAACACACAGCGGCCATGCATTGCTTGTTCTGCTCACCGAAGAGGCAGGTTATTTCTCCCTCATAACGTGCCATGAACCCTGGCAATGTGGAGTTGTGCAATACCATGGAGTCGTGTGTGGACCCCGGGAAATGTGCACAGCAATGCTTGATTAGTTGCTGTGCAACACAGACCATCTGCACTGTGGGATACATCTACCACCCAGCAGAACTCCCCTACTTCACCAAACCACATCTCACCTGTCACCAGCAGAATGGCTGCGCTGGCGCTGTTGAACACTATTGCCCTGCCTTAAAAACTGTGTTTTGCAGTCACCAAAATAATGGCTGCACTGTCTTTGCCAAGCACATATGGGGCAAGATGGAACATGGAACACACTGAAAAAGGCTGCCAGTGTGTTCCTTATGTGCACCAAAGAAAATAATTGAAAATTAGCGTTGCTCTGCTGCTAGCTCAACATTTCCCATTGAAAAAGGAAATATTTTGCATTTAAAATGATGGCACCCTGATGCCTTTTTCCACCGTTTCAGCAGTACACAGTGGTTCCAGTGAGACTCAGCCATGCCCAGCCATATTCAGGTTCGGCCCCAGCAAAAGAAAGCACTTGTCACTGAATGACAGGCTGTGTCAGGCAAGATCTGTGAAATAACAAAGAAACTTCATTCTCAGCCGTACGTTAAAACGCTTGACTTTTTGCTACAAAATATCACAGATAAACTCTTCAAAAGAAGCCCTGTTTCTATGTGCTTATGTTAGTGTCAGTGGAACTTTGCCTTAAATAAATTGCTATGTGAAAGAAACTGACTAGGGCTGCAAATAAAGTTTAGAATATAGATGGAAGAGAAAACCGCATTGGAAGTGACAGCAAAAGGAAAATTCACCACGTGTAAAAAGGGGGGTTTCATTTACCAAATAAGAAAATGTCTGTTTAAAAGTTAATTGTTAAGTTAAGGCCCTGTCATTGCCTAGAAATGTAAGGGCTGTTTCATTTGGAAACATATATAGGATGTTTTATTTCGACAGACTTTCTTCTGATTCAGAAAAAAAAAATAAGTAAATAAATAAATGCATTACTGTGCTGAAGCAACAGAACAGATTTCCTGCCCTGACTTCAAAGGACATTTGCTTTCTGGGAACAGTATTTGCCTTCCCCCAAAGGGGCCAGCCCCTTGGAAACTATGAATGGACCAAGAGGAAGCATCTCACATGCTCGTCAGACTTTGTGGCTGGGCTTGAGCTTGGTACAATAGATTTCTGGGACACTTAAGTTGCCCCTCCCAACCAAATTAAACTAGAGAGCTTCACAGACTTCAAAGACAAACTCCAAGGCAGCACAGGTCTAAACTGACATTTGGTTATGGCCTGGAAAGAAATGACCATATTTGGAAGAGAAAGGCTGGCCCATCTGGCTCAAAATACTATTTTAATTAATAAACTTTAAGACTGTTATTTCTGCGACCGGACAACACAATAATGTGAGAGTTTTACAGTTTAAATGCAATATTTGTGGCAATAAATTAAGATGTTGTTGCTTTCACTAGCATGTTTGTGACGGAAATGGCAGAAAATGCTATATTCTGAGGGAAGTGTATATGGTGCCACTTTGAAATTCAAGACTAATATGTCTTGTGATAATAGGTATACATGTATAAAATTATAGAATGTTAGGTAACATATTTACCACTGAAAATGGCAAAAGATTGTTAGAGGGCAAAACAAAGTCCTACAAACTAGCGAGTGTGAATATTATGCTCTGTGTGGAATATGTAATGTGCCTGTATGATTTGCGAAAGCACCACAACTGTACAAATTTGCAATTTATTTCAAAACTGAATTTTGGCAAAATTAACAGTGGGAGGGCCTGGGCATAGTAAACCCACACCGTAAAACTCATGTCATGTCTCTAAAGTCCACCCGGCTGACAGAAAGGCGGTACAATAAACCCTGACCAATCCAGTTGTTTAGAGGCATGTCCAGCCAAAGCCTTCCCCCATAGTAAACCCTGTGATGTCACCCACCTTATAAAAGGGGGAAGCTCACAGAGACAAAGGACACACTCCTCTGCATTTTCCAGAGCTTGCGTATCCTGATATTCCACATTCACTCTGCAAGATTCCAGATTCTACTGCCAGACCAGAGCATAGCTGATCCTATCCAGGCAGAACCACCCTTCAGAACTGAACCCCATAACAAAATCCCACTAACTCAAGGAGGAATGGGGAAAAGTTGTGGTACTCTTTTTAAGAGTATTTTGTGACCAGACCAGCTTTTTGTCCCACTACCTGCCTGTACCTGTGCCGTGACCAGATCTTTGTCCAGCTGTTTTCTGCTAGGAGAGCCCCGCTGTGGTGCCGTGACAAGATCCTTTGAGAGAAGAAACCTGGTCGGCTGTCCCAAGTCCCAACTCCAGCTCTGATTTGAGTATCTCCCCATCCCATAGCAACACATAGTATACCCCAATTTGATACCTTGTCTTGGTTCCATTCTCTAGGTAATCCCATCTATACCCTGATAACTTGTTTAAGAATCCTCTGTGTATTCTGATCCTTGATTTTCTAGTGTTAGTGCAATACTTTCACTCATCTCTGTCATTTGTAAGTCCTTAGTACTATTTCGAATAATTCTCCCTGGAAAGAGGAACACTGCGTGAAGGGTTACAACTGCAGCATAACCTTTCTACTTCACGGGTGGCGTTTCTGTTTTCTAGCCACTAAATCTATTTTAAGTGAAACCTTTCCCTTTTAAACCGATTTTCTCTGTTAAATGCTTTTATTTTTTAAACCGAACTTCCTTTCACACTGAAAATTTCATCCAGTTATTCAGCTAGAGTCCCTTTTTCACTTTCATATTATCCCTGTAATGTGCATATATCACCCACCCTAAAAACCACATTCCAATTGCCTATTTTACCCATTTTTCAAACCGTTTTGACATTTAAACTGGTAAAAGGTGTGATTTGGCTGCACTTAGTTCTTACTTCCAAGTTGATCTTTTAACTGTATGCCCTTTATTGGTACCTTGCCTTGTATTTGCTACTGTCCTTACATCTCTGATACTGTTATAACTCACATTTCCCTCATTCATTCAACCGCACATTTACAATACTTAGTTAGTAATTCTCAGTGCTATTTTATGCAATTGCAAAGGTTTTCAAATCCGACGAAGGTCCGATTTTAATTCTGTCTGCTGCCTAGTATACCTGACTGCTTTCTGCTCCTTTCTATCCACAAAATTCCATTAATAGGGGTTTGAGGGAGCATTACAGAGAGAAGTCTTAACTTGGGTGCTATCTATCCGAACAATAAACTTGCTCCTATTCATTTGTGCTTTGGATATGTTATAGTAGAAGGTCAAATTAAGTCTATTCTATCATTCTACAGTGTAATTATCACCCCATTGGTGATTGCTGCCCAATATTAAATTTGTGTGATTTTCTTTGAATTTAAAATCAATCAATATTGTATTACCACCCACCAGCCTGGTTCATGGTACATTGTGACCCGGGGTATTTGTAAAAGGGGGTGTGAGACGAGTTGAGTGCCAGCTCAATCCGAATTCTAGGAAATAAAAAAAAAGTATTTTAATTGTGCACTACCTCCCAGGCTAAGGGCAAGAGTCCTGGTCTGGTGTGTGACGCCCAATTGGAATCCTTAACAGCACGTTCAGTGATTGAAATTGCGATAGACCGCCTCACTTGCATGTCTGACAGTGAACTCCACATGTGTACAATCTAATGCACCAATGCAATTGGGAATGCTGGCAAGGACATGGAAGGCCACTTTGGTGGCATTGACCAGTGCAGGGGTTTGGGGTAGGGCAATGTGGTCTGACACATGGCGCAGCAATGCATCCAGTAGTCTAAGAGTATCCTTGAAAAACAGGGTTGTGACAGCCTGTGCAGTTCTCCAACAGTGTCATGATAGGTTCCAGTGGCAAGAAATTGCAGTACTGAGACTACCTTCAGCAGAGGTGGAATAGCAGTCTGGATTTTGATTGTGCTGCTGATGTCTTCATTGATGAGAGTGACAATTGATATTATTGTGGCCCTGCCAAGCCCTGCCAAGTCAGTATAATGTGTGGATTTGACTAGGGGTCAGGTTCCAGGGTGAGGGCCTGAAGCAGGTGAGGGCCTGCTGGGTGGTACCTGCTGCACATTGATGTTTGGGATGGCCACCGAGTTCCGCATTTGCCTCCTGCACCTACACCTCCTCCCATGCCTCAGTGCTGCTTCTAACTCCGTTGCTGCTTGCAGGTTCCCCCTCTCAATTGCTGCTAGGCCGACTACCAGCATGGTTGTGTTGGGAGGTGGGAGGTGTTGGGAGGTGGGTTGTGTGTGGGTGTGGCCCTTTTGTAGGTTCCCAGTGGCCAATGATGTGCAGCTGGCCTAACTGTGCACACCTGGGGCTTGTTGCTGCTCACCTGGCACTGTTTAATGGCTGGGAAGCGGCACCAGTATTACAGGTGCAGTGTTTATGGTACTACTGCCACTTTCTGGTGGTGTTTCGGTGTACATGATACTCGTAATGTACCCGGTATAACGCTGTGCCCGTCCATCGAGTTGTCCCGCTGTTTGCGGCCACGGGACTGCCGGGTTCAGTAGCACCTTGGGGGTCACTTTACGGTGTTTATGCTATTGAAGGTTTGCATGTGCTGGTCTGGTAAATGGTGCCGGTACGGTGCTAATGGCACCATTGTTACCGGACCGGCACACTTGTAATGAGGCCCATTGTCAAGAAGTCCCACTTTCAGCTCTTCCTTCTGAAAGGGATACTACCCTTTCTCCCCAACCCCCAGAGACTCAATGTTACCCATACTCTGGTTCTCTCCAGGCTAGACTACTGCAATAGCCTCTTCCTTAATCTTTCTTCATCCACCCTATGACCCTTCCTGCTAACCCAGAATAGGGCAGCAAGATTTATCCTTGGCCTCCAGCCCACAGACCGCATCTCTCCTGCTGTACAAAGCCTTTACTGGCTCCCTGTCTCAGCACAGATAAAATTCAAATCCCTCTGTATCATACACAATGCTCTCTGGGGCCGGGGACCACTCTATCTTCAATGCTTCCTGACCAAATACTCTCCTTCTAGTCTCCTCCATTCCTCCGGCACCAACTCTATGCATGTTAAATGTTTTGGTAAACAGAGAGTTGGTTGGCAGTCACTTACCTCCCTCTCCCTCTGCGTCTTGAGCATGACCTCCTTAAATTCCCAAAAAAGGCTCAAGACCTTTCACTTTACCTCCTACTTCTCCTCTCGTCCCTGCTAATCTTACAGCAGCATGACTGATGTGCAGCGCCCTTATGTGTCCTCGGGGCACAGATCCCCCACATCTCTCATCCCAGCCGCTGTCTTTCTACTGCACTTACTTGGCTCACCCACTCATCAGTGATTGCACTTACATTCTTCTTCTCATCTCGTACTTACCCCGAGCACTTCTCCATGGGTATCCATGTACCTTATCCCTCACCCCTCCCCCTCTGCACTTGCACATTCTGAACACTCACAAGGCACGGTGGTTTGTCCACCCTTCGCTTTACTCTCATTATTTGTTTGTACTATTAATGCAATTATCTATCCTTGCTGTAATTCATTGTCTACCTTCCCCTGTCCCCAATGTGTGTGGCCTGTGGGTGCTTTGAAACAGTTTTACTAATAGTATAAGCGCCTAATAAGTGACCAATAAAATAAATACAAATATTACCATCATCTCTAAAAGTCAGAAAAGGAGCCAACTCTATGCTTTTTGGTCTGTGTACAGATACAAGACTGTTTTAAGGGAAGCATCAGGTAAATCACATGGTATGGCAGATACAGGCACTGGAAAAAATTGTATTGTTGAATTCTTTATTTTTGGGCATTTGTGCACACTGAGCAAAGACAAGTCCTAGTCTCACTGCCAAGCAACTTCTCATGTGATGCTAGAGAAATGTGGCTATGCTTTCATTTCACGCATTCATTTTCAAATAAAGGGTAGGGATCTGCGTATTCCTGTTGGTCATACTTACTCTACTTTGTGTCTTTAGGAATTTGAAAAGGGTTTTCCTTAAGGACCAATTACTGCCTTCATAATTTCATATTTAAATGTTTATTATTTTGTTTTTCTTCTAATTTTTCTGTAGTGTGTGGCTGTGGTGGACCAACTCACAGACTAAATTCTAAGCTCAGACTGTTTCTCCTTGACTTTATTCATGACTATCTTTTGTTGTCCATTACAAACATAAAGAGTGAAACAGGGTGGCATGGGGACTATCACCGGGGTGTGTCAAATATCGTCTTACATGGCTGTTTTGTATTTTATCTTCAGAGAATTTCATATGGGAATGAATTAGTGGCATTTGGCTTCATGTATTTGAGCAAGTGAGGAATTGGCGGTTCATTCTCTGTTACAGCTCTGATAGCAAGTGTGAATGTTGGATTATTAGAAATAAGACATGCATAACAAGCATATTCTAAATGCAAGTATTTGTAAGTGTCCAGTCAAGATAGGTAAAATAAAGCCACACTAGTAGATATTGTGTTCAATATGCTTCTATCTTGCTGTATATATTGTTGAATTATTGTGAGATTTGTGTAATTTCAAGACGTAGCTCTATATGACAGTATTGTTTTAGCTCTTGAAACTCAAACCATAGTATATACAATATTCTAAACAACTATAGCTGGAACGATATGTGGTCATAAAAGGAAGGAGTCTTAGTGACAAGGTCATATCAATCTCCAATTTGAAACATAAGAGTGCTGTAACATATTGTACAGATTGATTGATTCGCCATACTAAAAATCCAGTCTTGTACCAGATGATCTAGCAAACTACTGTTCCATCACCTTCTATCCTTCATCAGCAAGATCATCAAGAAGATGCCCCAACTACACAAAACGATTGTCCCACACAACATAATGCAAAAATATCAGCCTGGCTTCTGATCAAGATGCAGCACTGAGACATTCCATATTCAAGTGATTTACATGACACTCCTCATCATAAACAAAGGCAGCCCATGCCTCCAGGTCCTGTTCAAACGATCTGCCAACACTGCCAACGACAAAGTGATACTAAACAACCAGCCCTGCTTTAAGGCATAATGCTGCAGTCCTTCAATGGTTTGACTCCTACCTTACCAATAGGCACCGGCTCTTTCAATTAGGCACCTGTGGATCTCAGAAATCCCTGGTGACTTCCATAGTCCCACAGGGTACCATCCTCTGTACTGTCATCTTTATTCTATACACGGAGCCAGCAGGGGCCTATTTCCAATGCTAAAATCAAAATCTATTGACATTCTTATGGCACACTCTTATTATCGAAGATGAACTGCCTCAACAACATTCACCAGCTGAAACTGTGACTCTCCACCATTTAATCCAGGATGTCAAGTGCCTACCTGAAACTCAACCCCACAAAAGCAGAGTACTTACTCCTCTGATGTGCCACCAAATGCTCTCAAATTTGTAACTGACAGAGATGGATCTCAACAGGTCCTGCCCCCAAGTGTAAAGTTCCCTAGCTTCACCATCAAATGTGTCTTCTCCATCAATGCATGCATGCAGAACTAAGCACCCGGAATTTACTTTCGCTCAAGACAAGCAGATAAATGCTATCCTACATGCACGTAACATCTTGTCACTATAATCTATTGCCCCCCCACACTTATTCTGGAGCACAAAGACCTCTTTGCCCCATTTCTTACCCAATTTGTAAATGCCTCTTTTAGAGACAGCCAAGTCCCCAAGGATAATTAAGAAAGTTACGTTTACCCCTATCCGAAAAAAGCTAACATTGACCACAGGCACCCAATCTACCTGAGACCAATCCCTAACAGTAAATTTCTCCTTAAAATATTGGACAAGTTTGCAACCTCCCAGCTGCAAGTCTTCATCAAATCGAATCGCATCCTCCACGATCGACAGTCAGGCTTCTGCACTTCCTTTAGTACAGAGACCGTTCTTGTGGATCTCGAATCTCAGCTCCTAAAAATAAGGGATAAGGGGAAAGCCAGGATGTCGATCCTATTGGATCTGTCTGCAGCTTTCAACCTGTAGACCATGAGTGCCTTCTACTGACAAGCCTCCTCCCCTTCTGCGTTAATTAATTGTGGGGTGCCTCCATCTCACTCGTATTGTTCAACCTCTGCATAAGGTCGTTGTCCACGCTCTTGGAGGACAGGGGTGTATTTTTTACAAATTACCCCGATGACACCTGACTGGTCATCAAGCTCAGTGAGTACCATGCAGAGACTCTCTAACCTTGTCCAACATCTATGGCCTCATTGAGGCTGGATGTCTGAAAAATGTCTGTGCCTGAATGGCAGCTATACAGAGCTCCTGATATTTGGTTCCTCTCAGGCCCATGCCATACTCAGCCCTTTATGTAGCAACTTCTACATACAAGACATAGAAATTGAACTCAGAAAAAATGTAAAAACCTTAGGGGTCCAAATTGAGGATTCCCTCAACTCAGATGCCCAAGTAAAATAGCTCAACCAAACCTGCAACTACCATCTAAGGCTATTTAGATGCATTCAACCCTACATCACTGAAAAGAACTGTGTCACTATTGCCCGGGCTAACATTTTGACAAGATTGGACTATTGTAATGCCCTGCTATGTGGGGCATCCGAAACAAATATCAAGGCTTGTCAGACTATTCAGAATGATGACGTTCGCATTGTCAAGAACATTCCGAAAAGATTCTATATATCCAATTATAGAAGAGAACACCATTGGTTGCCCGTTCATGAATGTATCCTCTTTAAAATTGGCACTTTGCTCCAAATCTGACTTTTTGGCACTCTCCCAGCATATCTCAAAACCTTGGTATCCCTGCATCAACCTACTAGAAGTCTCCGATCATCTACCCTAGGCCTGTTACATGGCCCAAAATCAACGGCATTGGTAGATCGCTTCCAGTTGAAGCAACCTCGTTTTGGAACACCTTACCTCCGACACTTCGACTCCTGCCAGATCTGAAGCCTTTCAGAAAAGCCCTGAAAACTCACCTATGTGAATACCCCGAACCTATACTTGGCCTCTACATCTCCTCATCCTGTCCTTTATGTTCTATTCCGCATGTGTTTTTGTTGTTCCCTAATTCCCGTGGTCTTCCGCCGCACGATAAATATATAAATAAAAAATAATTACCAAGAAGACACAAACAACATGGATGAAGCTCTCACTCCTGTGTCAATTCAAACCCTTCATTCCAACCTCAGACTTCACATCCTTCATCTAAGCCATGTTGCTGTCCTGCCTGTGTAGTGGTAACACCTTTCTGGCACGTGTCCCAACCACAACTTCTGGCTCCTCTAAAAACTATCCAGTAAACCACAGCATGCCTCATCCCAGGACTGAACAATGTCCATACACATGTCCCCCAGTCTCAAGGAATTACACTGCTTCCCCTTCAAGCTTGTATCACCTTTTAGACAGGCTGCGCCAACTGCAAACCTCTAATATCCTAGATATCATCATACGTAGTTGAAAAGTTCAACATTGCAGGATGGCAATGCAACTGGAGGAGACAAGACATTGGGAGACTGGAATAAAATAAGCGTAAGAAGGAGAAGATCAGCAAAAAGGTATTATTCTAATATGCTCCCACGACCTGGAAGAACTGCCCTGCTAACAACAGCCCAGTTTTCTCGCTCCTGCAATTCAGGAAAAAACTGAAAACCCTGATTTTCAAGGAACACTTCACTGACAAAGGAAGACCATGTCATGCCAAGACAATCCTCCCAACCCTCTCTGTACCACTACCTCGACTGTACAGTGTTGCATTGCTTTCTAGCTTGTTTACATTATATATATCACCTCTATGAACTACAGACATACAACCTTGAAAATGTATATCAAACATGGGTACCAATTGATATAAATACATAAACATAAACTTAAACCGACTGGGTCTGTGTATTGACCGGATTAAAACAGTGAAGTGATAAGGCATGCTGAAACACTAGAAGGACTTCAAATCTCCGCCATAATTTCTCAATTTTCTGAGAAGAATTTTAATGAATAACCTTCAGCAGATTAACTCATTGTTAACACCAACTGCTAAAAATGAAGTAACCATCCAGGTCACAGTAAGCTAGTTGTTTCCATTCAGCTACCTTTTTAAATGGACGTACATAACTTGGAGGAGTTGAATAACTAAGGAACTCTAACATGCTGGAAGCTAGTCAGTCACGGAGAGCAGCTCATGAATTCACAGCCCCTGATTGAGCTATATGTCTGGCCCCAAATTCAAAGTCTAGACTTGATCCTACCATCTCCAGGGTCACTGACATAATCTTGGCATTTTGTACAAGTCACTGCCATAACTCACTAACAATCCGTAGACTGTTTGATTCCACAGGCCACTGATTTACGGGCTCTGAGGTATCGAATTTAGCAGAAAGAAAAGAAAAGAAAACCCAAGTTATGTAACAATTTCAGTAATCATGGACTCTGAGTTTACCTGCCCACTACACTCACACTGCCCATGCTGAGAGCCACTGCATGCTCTTCAGGTTGTGTGCATCAACCTTGCTCACTGTATCTCACTCATGCTGTAATTGCCTGCTCCCTACATGATGCTCATATGATCTAGTTATGCAGCCTCTATTCTTTGGTCACCTACCCTATGAGGAACAGTCTTCCATGCTCTAGACATCTAGACACTGGGGTGTGAAATAATTCTAAGCATCCTCACATTGAAATGTGTTTGTGTATTGTTGATGGAATTCCAGCAGAATGGCCCCACTTGCACAGTCCTTTATTACTGCATCCATTAACAATGTGGTATCGTTTTTATGTAAGTAATGGCTCACTTTTGGGAAATTGTCCAGGGGCTTACCCATTCCAAACACACAATTCAACTAATGTGCCTCTGTGATAAACAGTCATTCTAAAGTACTTGTTTTTTTTTATATTCAGAATACAACTTAATATTAACACATAACCCTACTAATGCATTGCTATCCTTTCACATGTCTGCCGATAACCACACATTAGTGATGTAATGTGAATGCAGGGAACAGTGACTTGTATATTATTGTCCTAAACTCTTCACAAAACAGTTGTCTGTATGTGAAGGCCATCCTGTATCAATCAGTACATTTAATAGTTTGAACTGCTGTGGCTCACATTTATGACAAACATGTTGTTGCTTTCAAGGTGATTGTACCTTTTCAGGTTTTTGTCTACAGCGATAAAATACGTCAATAGATGGAGGTATCAAGCCAAGATGACTATATTTAAGATGGTACTCAATTGAACATTGAACTACATTTTGTGTAGTATTACAAGCCTTGTGTACCTCCTCATCCTCCCATTTTACCCCTTTTAAACAGCCCATTCTGAAGACATACTTACAGTTATTTATTGCTCACTTCAACTCATGAACTAATTCAATTGCTGTACCTGCTATAGGTTTGGTTCCTTCAATTCTTAAATGCATCAGCCCACAGATGAGTATGCCATTAAATAAATCCAGCAATGGCTTGCCACTTTCAGGATGTCCATCAAATGGTCTGCTATCTGCTATCGAGTACATGTTGTACAGTAATCTGCACCTGAGCATTTAGTGTGTGCCTTATGGTGTAGTCGCCAGAGAGCTGTTTTCAGGGTCATTTTCTGGAATAAATAGTTATATTGAAGGACAGGTTGTACATTTCTAAATTCTGCAAGGGTCGTGGGTGCCCAAGAATGGCAGCTATCCATATTAAGCAGAGCAGGCTCTTAATTTTCTAAACCCAAAAAGTTATTTAACACATGATTTGCTGCAATAGAACTGAGAGAGCACCATGTGGAGGATGCGGTTTTCAGTTGTGAGTTCATGGGATGAAGGTATGCATGAGTGTAATCTATCATGCTCACTGAGCTCTGCTTTGCAAGTCGAGGGATTCATTATCAATTATGTTTGGGTGGTAAACAGGACAGTGTTTATTTCGTTTGATTAGAACCAGGCCTTACTCTGAGACCATGGGCTTGCGATCATGGAGAGGGATCATGGGAGTTGTAGTGCTACACATCTGGAGAGCCACGGGTTGCAGACCCCTGCTCTATAACCTGAGATGTCAATAGGGAAAAGCAAGTGGTCCATATGATGTCTTGACGGAAATGAAGAAGGCTTCTGGGGCATACTGTCATGAACGAGACACTGCCCACCTAGAACAATTCATCAGGCTAGCTATCAGGAGCTAGAGTCACCTTTAGCATAAGAATGCCGTTAAGCATCCTGTTGTAGTACAAGTCTAGGGAAGCAACTCTAAGAAGGGCCCAGGACCCCTCGGGATATTTTGGGAACAGCCGTCTTTAAGGAGAACACAATGTAGGGGCTGTTCCCAAATTCAAGTAGGCATTACCCGCCACAAACTAATACATTACACAACATACAGGACAATGACATAAGCAGTTCTCTGAAGCAGCACATAAGGGGAAGAAGAAGTTATGTGGGCTTGAACCCAGAATCCCATGGCCCAAAACCTATCAAGTTGATTAGGAAGTACCTGAGGGGATACTTCGATGGGTGTAAAAGCCATCCAACAAAGCAAAACTCTTTCAGGGCATTTCACAGAATTGTTGACAGGTCCTTTTAGCAATCAATGAAGGAAGTCTTGACATGGGTGTAATCAAGCAACCACCTCCTAGAGAAAAAAGATAATGTTATACATACAATTTCCCCAGTGTAGCCCAACATATATATTTGTTTGTAATTATGGACAATGTTAGGTAGAGGACAAAGGAGAACCACCTTATGGCCAGCAGAACTATTTCAGCATCATCACCTGGTTAGTGGAAAAATCCTCTTTCGAGTATATGCAAATGAACTGTCCAAGTACAGTTGAGAAACACAAACCTTTTCATTTATGTTTCAATTGCTACCTCTTCTCCCAACCTCCTTCCAAAACTCGTCCCTGCTGTGCCTAAAGCACTAGGGTAGACATCTAGAAGTGATCAGAAGTTTAGAAGACACATACATACTCTATCCTCTGCTATAATAAACATGTTATGCTCTTATAAGCACAGTAATAACTGGTGTTAGCACTCTGGTGGGGCGAACCAGCCTATCAGGTGGCTATGTACGTGGGCTGAAACAGGCGATCTCAGCCCCGTTCCCTGCTGGCTGACAGAAATTTTCCCCTGCTGCCATCTTCCCCCACCTGCCTCCCCCTTATTTTAGTTTTCCCACCCCCTTACCTTATTTCTGCTGTGGTAAATGCCGCAGCCACAGCCGCTCCTTCTTCTCTGCTCCCGTGGCCACCATGGAAAGGGAATTGGGGCTCCGTACCGTGCTAATAACCCAGGGTGCTAATAGCCTTAATCCCCAATTCCAAGTGCTGGAACGAGGTGTAATGGCTTGGTGCCCTCTTTATCGGCCCGCTTTGCTCGGCCCGATAACTTGGCCTGCCGGGCCGTTACCCACCGTTCCAGCTCTTGGAACAGGGAATTAACGCCATATTACTATTACCCAATTTAATTGGACCGATTTGGAAGGATGAAACAATATACCTCTATTGAGCTAACCGCCCATTCTCCAGTGAGCAAAAGACCTGGTCAAGTACTGCATTGCTATCAGAATACCATATTCAGCCAGGCTTTATTCATTCATTAATTTGAGAGTAGAACAGACAAATCTATTTACTGAGCATGTGTGTAACATCACCACCTAGTAGTCACCCACAAAGTCAAAGAGCGAAGCACTATATATATATATGTATATATATATATATATACATACATTACATCAACCTAAGCATTTACATTGAATAACATATTCAAATATGCTTTATTTGTCATTAAGGTGAGAGTAGAGCAGACAATTCGATTTAATGAGTATGCGTGTCACATCAGCACCTAGCAGTCATCCACAGAGTCATAGGGCAAAGCAGTATGGCTATACAACCATTAAATGAAATGCTTCCTTTTATGCTCCATATAAGATAAATGTCATTTGGCCTCATCACGAGTTGGACGTTAGCCCATAAATGCAGCGGTAACAGTATTAGCGCCGCATTTAAGGGCTGGCCCTACCACGAGTCTGGCAGCATTACCCCCAGTTCTGAGCTGGGGATAAATACGCTCCAAAAAAATCCCATTTTTAGCGCAGTTGCACTGAAATGCCCTATTGGGTCCCCAATGGGCAATGGGGAGTTACCACTACCGTTGAATCTGTGATCTGGCCCGGTTGGGGGTAGCATTATTTTCCCTGGCCGTATCCCCGTGATGAGGCCTATTGTCTTATAGTAAAGCATTATTCATTTATTCATTAAGGCAATAATGTAATCATGCATTCCGGTCTTCCGGTCTTCTTTTTATGTTGTTGGAGAAAAACCTTGCCCACTGAAATGCTCGCTCTCCCTGACAAGGTGTACGCATTCTTGTTACTGAAAAAATGTCTCCTTATCTCAGTTAGTGACAGTCATCTAGCATTGTAAATGCCATTATACCACTGACCAATAAGAAGCACGCTTTCAGTTGCTGTACATTTAATTACATTCATATACACATATTATGAGCAAACAAAAGGAACCCAAACCACTGGCCTTCTAGCAACATTTATACATGATTTTTCTTTGGACACAGTTTGAATATGTGTTCAAGAGAGCAGCCTCTTCTTATATCTACACATTATAAAGAATATTTAAATGTGGCTTACATTCTTGCAGCCATAGAAAATGAAATGAAAATGTGCCTCTGCTGTATTTTTCTTAGTCTTTTTTGTTTGATCATAAATGCACATTGTGAGAGGATCATGTCTTATACCTCCAAGCTAAACACTGTTTTGCTACTCATTAGTGATTTATAAATGATATTTTCTCCCTGGTGACATATCTTTTGATATGATTCTTCAATAATAACAGCTACCAATATTAAAATAAGAACATCCCCATGTATTGTGATCATCTTCAAATACATTTTCTCAACAAAATTAAATTTTAGCTCACCAACTGATATTGTATGCATATATTTGTCTACCGTCATTATAAAACCCCTACGGGTTTCTATAAAACGATAGTTTTGCCTCTTGCCGTAATTCTACCTAATGCTCCAAAGCAAGAAACTAATTACATGCTGACTTTTCACTAACTTTGATCTTTTAAATACCATACTACGATGAATCTATAGGTAATCACATAATTGCAATCCACCAAATGAGTTGAAATTAGCTAGACATTTCTTCATTTAAATTATATTAAACATTTCTTCAGAAACAGACATTTTCTGAGGCCCCCAGCCTGGTGTTGTTTGCTAGCTTAATGGTATGAATAAAATAAATGGTATCATAAGCAGTAACGTTTCCAACACATACCTAATTATCAAACAACAAGCTTCATTCTACAGGCATGCATCTGAGTTTTAGAATTAAATTGAAGTCGCATGAGGATAATGTTGAGATTTCTCACGGAAAATGTGTTTGTCTGCAGGCAAAATGACTGCATAGTGTATGTGTTTTTTCCATCGAACTGGACAGATGTTTCACACATAAAATAATTGTTGTTTTTCATAAAGGGTAAAACGCGTTGCTGTCAGTAACTTTTGCCTGAATAGAGCTTTAAAGGAGTACACAAATATACCTTATCTAGGTTTTGAGAGTCGGCCATAATAATCATCATTGCGCGTTCAGAAGGCTGAAGTACAGAGTTCAGTGTGTAACAGCCTTCTATATATACACTGTCTCATATGGCTAGATACTTCCCCAAAATACCCAAGTGATGACATCGTAAGCCAAGGAGAAGCAATAACTTGCCCAGATACTGCCATTTCATCCCAGGTCAGGCTTCAAGATCCAGCTAGACATGATATACACACAGTTTCATATGTATATGCCAAGAAATATCAAAACATGTCCAGTTACAGCATGACCTGCCCAAATACTATTCTGATGCCTCAACCTGTGTCTCACATGTCGTTACTAAATCTAGACAAATCCCTTTGCAACCAGTACAAACCCAGGAAGCCCATAACATCTGAGCCATGTATCTTTCGTCGAGTAAAGACAGGCATAGGGCCTCATTATAATATGCCGGTACGGACACACCAGTGCCGGTAAGCCTACCAGCACAGGTGATTCTGGACCGGCATTGTACTACCCGGCCCACAGAGTTACACGGAAGCACCGGCACCGTTAGTAACGGTGCCGGTGCTTCCGTGTTTCCCATTCCCATTGAGTCCATTGGGGCTCAAATGGTAATGGGGAAATACAATTACCGGCGCCTGACTTCCCAGAACGCTGGGGTTGTAATTCCCCAGTGTTTCCGGCAAGTACGGTGGCAACCCGCCGGTAGCACCGGCAGGGTTACTGCCGGACTTGTAATGAGGCCCATAGTCATCACATGCCATGTATATCCTCAGATGTCTCAGGAATATCATAATTATGGCAATTGCAACTTTGTTTTGCCAACGTCTTGCAATTATAACCCAGCCATGAGCAAGCTTATGTCCAGGGATGCACAGACATTTGGCAGGCCCAACCACCCATGTCATATAATATGTAGACCCAAATACCGAGGTACAAGCATCATTGGCTAGGCAATGACTTTTGTTCCCACATATTGCCCTTTTTAGTAATCACATAATCCTGGGCAATGCTGCATGGGCATCCCACAAGCAAAGCAGGGTAACTGCTGTTACCATCGACAGCTGGGAGAGGGGCAGCCCCAACCCCCCATGCCTGCTCCTCTCCCCTCCCCCCAGCTACGGAGACACGCAGTCTCGGCAGCACAAAAGCCACGGAAGGTAAGGTGCGAACAGTCATCGCACCCTTCCTCCAAACAGCAAGGTGCTAAGGCGCCACAAGGAAACAACCATCAGGCAGGGCCCAGGTTCAAAGATCTGCCCCCACCAGGGGGTCAGACAGTTGGCTATCCGGCAGGGGGCTGCAACAACAGTGGCCCCCACCACATACACAACAAAGACCCAGGGAGGGCCTCTCTGGGTCCTATAAATGAGAGCAGCATGCTCAGAGTAAACACAATCTGTTTGTGGACCCTGAACGGGGACCCAAGCAAACAGGAGGTTCACTGTTTACTCAGTGTCTTCCAAATCTTCTTGCTTCTTTAGCAATTCTTGAAGTTCACTGTACATCGCAGTGTCTTTTTCTTTCCCAAACATTGTACTGTTCAAAGCATTTGCAATACAGCTTTAACAAAGGAAGAAGCGGCAACCGAACGGCCAGCGCAGACGCTGTCAACTTCAACATTTTCGGCATAGAGCGAAAAGCAAGCTGCGAGCGTGTCCAAAACAAAACAAACAAAGACGCGTGCCGCGGAATCATCCCCAAAACCAGTGCGAATGAGGGAGAAGCTGCACACGAACAAGCAAGGCGCAGACGGCTTCCGATTCAACACTTTTAAGGCATAGAAAAGCATGGGGCCCAAATGGAAAACACGGGCACCCCCAACACCGGCGCAGAAGCCCAAATCACCACAATTGCTAGCAGCCATTGAAGCGGCAGAGCACTACGGATGGGTTAGAGAAAACATGTACGGCCTACTCAGGGAAGGAATTACCAGCCCACCCAGCCATGAGGAGGTTTCTGCACCATTAAAAAGGAGAAAAATATCCGAAGGCGCCAGAAAAGGTACAAAAAATTGTCAGAACTATGCGAGAATGTAGCGGAATTACAGCATCTAATGGTAGAAATAAGGGGGAAACAGACACCGCCCACAAGGGAACCTGGGGCCTCAAACCCCACCATCGCAATAGAACCTACAATAACGGTTGTCAACCCACCCGTAACACCACCTATAGCAATCCCGCCACAACAAGCACAGCAGTTGCCAATAGCCCCCACAGCTATAAATACATCAGCCTCCACAACTCCAGCAACTGATCCAACAGGTGCCCTAAAAGCATGGACAACCCCAGGCACAGACAACATGGGAGCGACAGGGACACCAGGCAGCAATACAACTGACATTGTAACAATCTGTAATGCACAATCAGACAAGAAAATGAAATTCTTCCAAACAGATATTAAATAGATACAAAAGATGCCTGGCATGGAACATTGATACCACAAACAAAGAAGCCATATGGGCAAAAGAATTTATAGAAATCTTTTCCCTAATAGAAGCCCAGCGCAAAGGGAAAGACGCTTTCAGAGACCCCAAAAAAATAGAAGAAAAAGCTATTGCCAGAAACGCCCAGGTCGAACAAAGCTGGGACAACTGGTTACAGTCCTTTGCCATCTTAGCAACAATATACAAAAAATAATTCCCTTTGGATAGCAGGAAGATCTGGGCATACGTTGATAAAATAAGGGCAGTAAAAGTAACACAGAGAGGGAAGACATGGCTTGCATACGACATTAGATTTAGGAGGAGCATGTCAGAAAGGCCGGCCATTGAGTGGGATGAAGTCCAGAACGATTTATACATCCTCAACGCCGAACCTCCCCATGAAGAAGATACCATGCAGTCTTCTTCCAAAAATAGCAAAAATTCCCAAGTAAGCAAATCCCATGACAATGATAAATCCAAAACAGGGGAGCAGCCCTTTCGAAGGAACCAGCCTTGGGCAGATAAAAATAATGCCCACAGACAGAACAAACAGCAGGCTGTCAAAACCAACATCCCATGCAGAAAATTTTGGGAAAAACCATGGGGCAAAGAATGCTGGTACAAACACGCCTGCACAAACTGCAACGGCGACCATGCAGCAAGCAACTGCACCAGACTACCAGCCAAGAAAGAATGATATCCCAGTTTTAGAACCAGGACTAACCACCATCAACCCGGCAATTTTAGGGACGCCCTAAACAGCTACCCTGACAAGGAAACCAGCAGGATAATATCGCAAGGTTTCACCAAAGGGTTTTTCATCCCATTTAAGGGCACCGGGTCACAACACATCCCGATGAACCTAAAGTCAGCCAGGGACAACCCCCAGATAGTAGAAACCAAAATCAAGAAAGAACTGCAACTGGGAAGGGTAGCAGGTCCCTGGGACTTCATGCCTTTAAAAGACTATTTAATATCTCCACTAGCCCTGGTCCCCAAAAAAGAACCCGGAAAAATGAGACTAATTCATCACCTCTCCTACCCTAAAGGCCAGTTTTTAAACGACGGCATCCCACACACAGAATCCGCGGTATCGTACAAGCATTTTCAAGAGGCGGTAAGGCTCATACAAGAGTGCGGCAGAAATGCTTTGATGGCCAAACTGGACATCAAATCTGCTTTCAGACTCTTGCCAGTCCACCCAGAGTCACAGCAGTGGCTAGGTTTCACTTTTAACAACAAATTCTACGTAGATAGATGCCTCTCCATGGGGTGCGCAGTATCCTGTGCACTATTTGAACAATTCAGTTCCTTTTTCCAATGGGCTTTCCTAAAACAGAGACCAGGGACAAAAATAGTGCACTACCTAGACGATTTCATGGTCATAGGGCCACCAAACTCCGAGGAATGTGGCCGGGCTTTAGCAAATCTCGAGCACATGGCAGCACAGTGGTGAGTTCCCCTAGCGAAGGGAAAACCACCAAACCAGATACAAACATAATTTTTCTGGGCATCGAAATAGACTCAGCAAAGGGACTCTGCAGAATCCCCAAAACAAAAATATCAGAACGCCTGGCAAAAATACAAAACCTGATAATGAGAGAAAAGGGGACCGTAAAGGAAATACAATCCTTGGTAGGCAGCCTCAATTTTGCATCCAAAATAATACCTCAAGGAAGGATATTTGCCAGAAGCCTGGATTTCAAAATCAAATCACTCACCAAACCACACTTGCATATCCGGCTAGGCAGAGAGGTGAAACAAGACCTGGAAACATGGGGAAAATTACTCAGAGATTTCAGCAGGGTTTTACTTTGGCGAACGTCTTTAAATATCTGGTCAAACAGGGTCCTATACACCAATGCAGGTGGGAGCAAGGGGTTTGGAGCCATACTAAACTCCGAATGGGTGGCAGGACACTGGCCCAATTCATGGCAAACAGCAGGGTGGACAAGAAACATCACCCTACTAGAAATATTCCCCATCTGGCTAACGTTACACGGTTACCAGACATTTGGTCGAAAACATTTGGTCGACTGGACAAATGGTCGAACCAATTTGGTCAAAAGCCAAATGGTCGAATTTATTTATTTTTTTTTTCACCATTTTTTTTTTTTTTTTTTGGGTTCTAAAAAACCCTTTTTTTCCCTAAACGAAAACCAAAAAAATACATAAATAAATAAAAAAAAAATTAGACCATTTGGTTTTCGACCAAATTACGTCGACCATTTGTCTTTCGACCAATTTACAGTCGACCACTTGTCTGGACAGCACATTACACATTTGGGGCAGGCGACTAGCGAATACGGAACTTTTGATCTGGTGCGATAACATGGCTGTAGTGGGCTCCATAAACAGAAGGTCTACGAAATGCCCTCTAGTACTAAAAGTATTACGAGCCATTACAACAGTCACACTACAAGTAAACGTTGCACTCAAAGCGAAGCACATTTCAGGGGCAGACAATAACATTGCTGATGCCTTATCTCGTTTCCAGTGGACAAGATTCCGAGAGCTAGCACCGCACGTCCAAGAACGGATGACGCCAATACCAGCAGAATGCTGGACAATAATGGGAAGACAAGAATAACGGCATCAACGCCAACGCCATAGAGCACAGGCAGGGATGCCCAACGAAAACCAGGCACCGCTAAAACGGGAGCCAACAACACATTGGCATCAATGCCAGCACCAGAGAGTGCAGGCCGGGATGACCAATACAAAGCAGGCACCTCTAAAACGGGTGCCAACAACACATTGGCATCAACGCCAGCACCAGAGAGTGCAGGCCGGGAGGACCAATACAAAGCAGGCACCTCTAAAAGGGGTTCCAGCAACACATTGGCAGCAACGCCAGAGAGCCCAGGCCGGGATGCCCAACAAGAATCAGGCACATCAACAACGGGTGCCAACAACCTCACAAGCTTCCTAACAGAGATGGCAGAGAGGGCGGTGAAAAGCACCACTGCAACACAGTACAGTAAGTGTTTGCAAACAGTATTTAAGGCCACAGGTGTAAACCACGTAGAACTTATAATGATTAAAGATATAGAGGTATTTTTAAAATGGGCCCGGGAACAAGGTTTCAAAAGGGATTGGGCAAAAAGACACCTGGTGGCAATTTCATACCGGCCGACCCCTTGATTTCAGCAAACTGGTGAAGTTAGCAAGCCATTTGGAAGCCATATGCTGGCACCCATACGAGATAGCGTTATTTAAAACAGCTTTTTTCCTAGCCTACTTCAGGGCTTTCCGGGTGGGAGAACTCATCGCTTCCAGCACCAAGGCCACAAACGGCCTGGGTATCATGGAAATCAGGGTGAGGCAAGAGAGTGTTAACATAGAAATGCAACAGTAGAAAATGGGTGCAAAAAGAACCATCAATATTTGTTGCATCGATCAGGCAACAAACTGCCCAGTTTGCATCACCAACCTCTATTACGCGCAAAGACCCAAAGTAGGGGGGAGTTTTTTAATCCACAAGGATACATCGGCCCTAAGCCGCTACCAATTTAAAGGAGTGCTGATAAAAGCAATCAGCAGAGCAGGGTGGGATCCCAAACAATTCGGCACTCACTCCTTCAGGATAGGTGCCGCCACTGCAGCATGGCAAGGAGGTTTAGCACCACAACTACTAAAAAACATAGGGGGATGGAAGTCAGACTGTTATAAAAGATATATCAGACCAAAATTGATATAGCCTCCGCCCTAAAATTTTCATTCTTTTCCCCACCTCCGACCACCACCGAAACAACAGGTGAATCGAGGACCACACTACGATCAGCATGGATAGTTGGCCACTCATTCGTTTTCAGGACAGGCAGATGGGCTGACGAGACCAAAGAAGGGCCACCGTTCAGAAACACCATTACTTCATGGTGGGGATACAAAGGCCTACGCTGGGCTGACGTCCACGAAACACTAGCAGAACTGGTGGCATACAGGGACACCCCAGAATTCCTGATCATCCATCTAGGGGGCAACGATCTAGTTAACACAGCTAGATGCCTCCTATGCGAAGAAATCTGCTCCTCCCTAGCAGGCATTTCACACAACTGGAGGGGGACGGAAATATGCTTCTCAGCCGTCTTACCAAGAAAGAAATGGCTAGGGGCCAACTGCTACAAATCTATAGACATATCTAGAAGAAAACTGAACAGGACGATAGAGAGATTCTGTATGACAAGAGGACTGGGTTTCATAAAACACCCAGCCATTACACTAGGCAACCCAGACCTTTTCCTCCATGACAGCACCCATCTGTCTAGCCAGGGCATGGAGCATTTCTTTCGGGAAATCAATACAACTCTTGCTCACAGGGGCTGTCTCTAGGGCATACTCTTGGGGGAACACGGTCAGCCAGGAACCTGCCCGTGTGTGGCGGCACGGGTCCGAGGGGGTAACCTCAGGACCCGGTGGCCAAAAGTATGATACCATCATGATATGTGATATTGTTATTGTCATAACCCATATCTGTACAATAAAATCCTACAGCTTTTTTATTGCCAATACTTGAAACAAGTTGTGAGCCTATCATTATGGGTGAGGGTTCGGGGTTCGGCCATTACTAATGCATGCATATGGGTTCAGCAGTTATGGGCAATGCTGCATGGGGATCCCACAAGCGAGGCAGGGTAACTGCTGTTACCATCGGCAGCTGGGAGAGGGGCAGCCCCAACCCCCGCGCCTGCTCCTCTCCTCTCCCCCCAGCTACGGAGACACGCAGTCTTGGCAGCACAAAAGCCACGGAAGGGTAAGGTGCGCACAGTCATCGTACCCTTCCTCCAAACAGCAAGGTGCTAAAGCGCCACAAGGAAACAACCATCAGGCAGGGCCCAGGTTCAAAGATCTGCCCCCACCAGGGGGTCAGACAGTCGGCTATCCGGCCGGGGGCTGCAACAACAGCGGCCCCCACCACATACACAACAAAGACCGAGGGCCTTCCTGGGTCCCATAAATGAGAGCAGCATGCTCAGAGTAAACACAATCTGTTTGTGGACCCTGAATGGGGACCCAAGCAAACAGGAGATTCATTGTTTACTCAGTGTCTTCCAAATCTTCTTGCTTCTTTACCACAGAACCCACACACCCTGCAAAAGGGGAGAAGAACAAAAAGAAGTACAAGGCACTGTACGGTGCCCACAACAAGTCGTGGGACACAAGGAGGCGGCACAGGTCCGAGGGGGTAACCTCAGGACCCGGTGCCCAAAAGTATGATTCCATCATGATATGTGATATTTTTATTGTCATAAACCATATTTGTACAATAAAATCCTATGGCCTTTTTATTGCCAACACTTGAAACAAGTTGTGAGCCTATCATTATGGGTGAGGGTTCGGGGTTCGGCCATTACTAATGCATGCATATGGGTTCAGCAGTTACAGGTATACTTATAACCTGCCCAGTGCAGACTAGAGTGCACTGCTTTGTGAAGCACTTTGGGCCTCATTACGAGGTAGGAGTTAATGGAAAAACGATGCCGGTAGAGGATTACCATCATCCCTTACCGCTCCGCACCTTTACGACCCGCCAACCCGCTATTAGTGGTACCGTAAATAACGGGACCTCTAATAGCAGCATTGGCTCGGGCACGTGACCCTACATGCCGGCAATAGCGGCATGGCGTAAACAGGAGCTGAACACAAGTCAGGCAGACATGCAAATAATGGCCTACTGAAGCCCGAAAAGGACATTACCGGCATGGAGTAAATACCGCTATCGCGAACCACCCGTAAACGGCCATGTGCAGTGTTCCCAACTGCCACAGGTGCACACAATCAGCACAGGTGGAGGCAATGTAGACTGGGCCAGCACAAAAGGAGCACACCCCACCCCTTCCCACACCCAGACACACACCAAAATGATACCAATACTAGTAGCTATATTGGGGCTGGAGGACATGATTGCAGAGGAACTCCAGCAACAACTACAACAACAACAACAGGCAGCACAGAGAAGATGCAGGAGGACAAGGAGGGTGAGGCAGGCACAGCATGCATTACCACTGCAGGCAGTTGTACCACACAGGCAGCCCCCAATCCCTCGAATCAGAGCCAGTCCATTCAGCCTAACCCCTGAGCAGATCCACACCCTGTACTGTCTGGACCGGGACACCATCACCACCATTGTGGATATGATACATAACGACATTGCCAGCCTCATAGACATCCTTACCGCCATCCCCCCTCTACTGATGGTGGTGTCTGTGCTCCATTTCCTGGCCACAGGCACCTACCAGCACACAGTAGGGCATATGCATGGCATATCATGACTATTATTCTCACGTACGCTGAACCAAGTGCTCGATGCCCTCCTGAAGCACACAGGCGACCACATATTCCTACCACGGACTGCCCAGTAGATCACCAACACCAAAGTTGGCTTCCATTCACTGGCAGGCTTTCCAGGTTGCATCGGTGCCATCGACTGCACCCATGTGGAATTGGTGGTCCCACATGCCATGGAGGTAGTGTACCGCAACCGTAAATTGTATCACTCCATCAACGTGCAAATGGTATGTGAGTCAAACAAGATCATCACACATTGTTGTGCCCGATTTCCCCGATCAACCCATGATTCAATGGTCATGCAGAACTCCACGATACCACGCTACATGGAGCGACACGCAGGGCAACGATCCTGGCTACCCGGTGAGTTGCTTGTCATTATCATGGCATTGTGATGTGGGGAGATGATTGTGAGGAGAGATGTATACTTCACCTGGCTGAGAAGGGGGGGGAGATGCATACTTCACCTGGCTGAGAAGGGGGGGAGAGATGCATACTTCACCTGGCTGAGAAGGGGGGATGCATACTTCACCTGGCTGAGAAGGGGGGGAGATGCATACTTCACCTGCGTGAGAAGGGGGGGAAGAGATGCATACGTCACCTGGCTGAGAATGGGGGGGGATGCATACTTCACCTGGCTGAAAAGGGGGGGGAATGCATACTTCAGCTGGCTGAGAAGGGGGGGGAGATGCATACTTCATCTGGCTGATAGTAACTGTGAGGATGGACCATGCTCATGCCCCAAAGCAGGCCAGACTGGACCTGACACGTGACACCTAAATGCAAGATGTAAGCTGCACTACCATCAAAATGAGGCACTGCTGCAACCATTTCACAGCCATCAACATGTATACTGCACATAATCAGACCGTAGCCCCTGCAACACAATTCAGCGTCATGCTGTCAGTATGGTCAATGCACATGAGCTATTTACATCAGCAAGACGGATAGGTGTCCATAAGTGCGTACAAAGGAGTCACATGAGGCCAAAATACATGATCCCACTCCTACACCAACACAGAGGTCCAGCATACCAGCATGGCAACATCAGGCGTGGAAAGTGAGATCATCTAGAGTCTGGCATCAACGGTGACAGGATAGCAGCATACAATGAACTACACATCACCTAGAACATGGGACATGGACACTGTACACTATTCACCAATAAAGCACACGTACACAATAAGCAATGTCCGGACATGTGAATTCTCATATCACAACAGGTGTATTGAACATATAGAAAATAGAATGTGCACAAGCCCTCCACCCCACATACCCTCTCCCCTCTCCACCTCCCCCTCAACTACCCCACACACCCTCTCCCCCATCAACTTCCCCACACATGGTGTGCTCTTGTGTGCACCATTAGTCTTCAAGAGTTAGAAATGGCAGGCTACACCCCTTTTCCACTGCCAGCATCGGGTGGACCCCTGTCCGACCTGCGCAAATTCCACCCAGACCTACGCAGGGGGCTGGTCTGTCTGGAGCTGGCATTTGAGGAGGTGCCTGATTGTTCAACCACCTGTGGAGGACGCAGGACCTCCAAGGCTTCCACCATGCGGGTGAGGACCTGCCTCACTGCTGCCAATTCGCTGCATATGTCTCTAGATGTGGACTCAATGGCAGCTTTGAGGGACACTGCACATTCCCTGAATTCCACCCTTGCCTGCACACTTTCAATGATGTGCTGGGTCACCAGCCCAGTCAGCTCCTCCTGGCGCTGTTGGACTACCGTGTTCCCCTCTTGCCTGTCCCAGACACTGGCGGATGTCGAAGGGGCATGCAACATGGTTGGTGCTTCATGCATGCTCCTTGTGGGGCTGAAGCTCCATGGCCATGACTCCACAGCAGACAGCTCATGGCTGCTGGTATTGTGTATGCTGGGTGGGGTGACTGCAGGGGGCCTGTAGCGGTAGGTGTTCCGGGAGTCGGAGTATGTGCTTCATCATCTGACACAGCTGCCGTGGCAGCTGACTCTCTGACAGTACTGCTGGCAGTGGATACAGTGCCTTCAGCCACTGGCTCCTGTGTGGTGGTGGCTGGCGTGGGTGCTGTGGGTGTGGACCTATTGCACAATGGTGCTGTAGGTTCTTGGGGTGTGTTGGGCTTGTGATGTGATCCTGGTGTCACTCTTCCCCTTGATGTTGAGGGCCTGTTTGCCCCCTCCATGCCCCTGGACTTCTTGACTGGTGTCGCAGGCTTCTACCTGGGGTCCTCATCATCGCCGTCAGATTGTGTGCCTGTGGGGGACCAAGAGAGGGAGAGCATTAGTGATGGGTCTACGTGCATCAGGCATGCATTGGGGTAGCTGCATTTCTATGGAATGTCAGGTATTTGCCATTGGAGTACTGACATACGAGTTGCTTGCCTTTTGGTTGGGTCATGCAGGCATGCATCTGGGATGACACATGTATGGGGTGCATCATGCACGGGGATAAGATGGTGCTGTGCGCTGCCTGTAGACAGGGTTACGCACATGTGTCTGGTGGACCCTGCTTTGCATCATTTCACTGTGAGTTTGGGGGGACATCTTCCTGGTTTGCAATACAGTGGTTTAATTGTGACTCCTACCTGCATCAGCCGATGACGGGGCTCCTCGCTCCATATCCCCCATTCCCTCGATTGACACCATTCTGATGGTGGTTGCACAAATCTCCTCCCAGGGATGCATCTTTATGGGTGAGCCGCCTCCGCCACCTGTTGCCATTCCCTCGTTACAGTTTGGTGCAAGGATCTTCCTTACACATTGGCGCAGGTCATCTCAGCACTTCCGGACATCTTTCACTGTGCGTGGGGTGGTTCCTACAGCACTCACTTTCCGCGCTACCTCTGCCCAGATCTCTTTTTTCGCAACAGTGCTGGTCGACGCATATCAGTAGAAAACACTACATCCCCATTTTCAGCCAAGGTGTCCGAGAGCATGTTGAGCTCTTCTTCCGAGAAGCACTCCTTGCGCAGGCGTGTGGCTCCTTTTTTAAGTGCCTTGGGCATTCTTATATGCTGCTGAATTATATTGGGACAGGTGTGGTGTTGATGTGGATCCTGGGTGCAGAGCATGGCAATGGATTGTGTTTTTGAAAATGGCCGCCGTGCTCTTTCCCGTTCCTGTGCGATGACGCTACTTCGGTTCTGCTTATTTACGGTCACCGCTATTAACGGTGACTGCTATTTGCGGTCTCCGTGGATAGCGGTTCCCACTATCGCCGGGGGCATGGATGGTGGTGTGGCTATCTGCGCTTCTCTTGATGCCGCTAAGGGCGATTTTTGGTTCTTTTACGGCATGCCGGTAAGGTCCTTACCGGCATGGCGCAAAGCTCATGCCCGCGAAGCCGTAATGACCCTCTAATAGCAGGCTCTTTGCAACACGGACACGTTATTTGCTCCATGCCGGTAAGGACACTGACTTACCTCCAAACTCGTAATGAGGCCCTTTGTCTTTTATGGATAAGATATGCCTGCATACAATTTACAAGAAAGAGCAGAAAAGTAACTATGAAAGTGATGTTTCTAATTGACTTTTCTCCCGGAGGTCTTTTAAAGGACTAGCTTGAGGATGCTTTAACTGAGAGCTAACCAATCTAATAGATCTTCAAGACGGACCTCACACTCCATCTACTACTGGATAAGCAAGTTTTTCCCCCCCTGTCCCCATCCTCTTCTCACTCACTCAACCCAACCCTCCCCCGGCCATCCCTCTCATAATGTCATTGAGGATTGTAAATATGTCTATAGGTATATTGCAGAAACGTACACAATAGCAATATGCCCCTATGTAATGTATGTCCTATATATGTCTGTCCCCTTGGCACTACTCTCGTATATGTCACGCTTTTTAAACCTATCCCATCATCACCTGGTTCACTCAAAACTCAGTTCTCTTACGGTAAATACACTCTCACTAAGTGCTATGATGTTCTGTCCTATTTCTGTTAATTCTGCTTGACATTACATCCTTACTGTTTAACACAGATACACATTCAAATGAATAATAAAGCGTAAGCAAGTGTTCCAGAATGTATATTATTCCATTGGATCCCAGCTATCTGATTGGTACTATCATCTGCCACAACATGTATACATGTGCCCGCCACTATGTCCTGAACCTCCACCCACCCCCAGTGTGCACTGCATTGTGGTAAGATACCTTTTAAATATCTTTGTAAACGTCCATGGTGTGGTGGACTTAGGCTCCATATGACCTGTCTTTCAGTTCCGTGCAGAATATTGCCATTTATCTCTATGCATATTGTGTTAGTCTATCTTCTCCACACCCCTGCTGCCATGGTGCTCCATCATGTTATTCCTGGGGTTACCTTTATAGCCGTGGGAGGGTAGGTGTATGCATGGTCCTCAGTGACTGCACACGCCTGACTCATTTATGGCACTTTACTTGATCCAGAGCAAATACACATTTCCGGTAATCCACCCAAAGTGGCTGTGACCTCCACGAGGTTGTGAGCAGTCGTGTTTCAAAGGCCATTGTTTGCAGACACAATATAGATTCTAGTTACTGACAGCAAAAAAACATAACTGTATACATATGGCAGGGCCTGCGCTAGCAGCACTGTAGTTATGGTTAAGTTGCACAACTCATAGAAAGAGAACTTTTTGGAAATCTGCACAAACGTTTTCAGATTATAGACCCAGCCTTGGTTGTTTGTGCAAAGACTGAATGGATTTTGTCCAGTGGGGGCTAAGTTATATGATTAATTTGTATATGCATATTTTGCCACTTTTCAAAAAATAAAACATGGACAGGTCTGCAGCAAAGTCTTGCAAGGAGCATTGGCAAAGACGCGAAAGCATGGTTTTGCAATTGTCTCAGTCTTTTATTTTTTGAAAGTGTTATACTTTAGATACAAATAATTGTGATATATCTTTGGTGACTGAGGTATAACCTGTGGCGATGGGCAGTGGCCAGATTATCTGGGTCATGGGCAAAAGCCATGACCCGGACAATCTAGCTACTGACCATGACCACGAGGCACCCGCAATGGGCTCAAAGTGGGTATGGCCACCAGGGACCGGCTATGTAGTGATGTCATCAATGACATTTGTGATGTCATCTTTGATGTCCTGGGTGTTAGTCTTAGCAGTGCATGGTTGTGGCGCGAGTTATGGCTCCTTAGCTTACCATAACTGACACATTTTGGGTGTTTCGGTTTTACTTGTAACCATAACATCCCTTTAACACAGTTTTTTCACTGAATTTCATAGGTTTCTATTAGTGCAACTTAACCATAACTTCCCTCCCTTTAACAAATATTTGTCACTGAATATATCTATTGGGAAAATGTCCAATTGTTGTTTATACGCACATGTTGGGCACTAAGAGCTCCAAGGCATCGTATGTTGGTTTCACCGTAAATCTGTCGAATATTTTTATTTTAAATTTGGCAAATAGCAGGGTGCCCATGTACCCAAAAAGTTAGTTGTATCTCCCATGATCGATTTCTGTACCCCAGGAGTTTCATTTCTAAAAACCTGCCATTTTGAACATCGAAATTTGGATCTAGATTTCTTTTTTTGGAAATGGCCCAAAAATGACATAAGAGTAGTGAATATGGTAGTTTTCTGACTTGGGAGCATGTGGGCATGGTAAGAGAAGAGGATTTGTGAAGGTTTGGGGCTTTGGGATAGTGTAGAATTGTTTTTGTTTATTGAGTGTTTTCCCAAAATCTAGAGCTGCATCTCAGTTTGTTTTTGAGTGGCAAATGAGAATAGTAAATACTTTAAAAACATAAAATATGAAAATGTGGCAAGCACAGTAAATGCTAGTGCAGGGAAGAGTAGTATTTTGTGTTAAATTTAGCATGCAGTTTTGGTATTAACAAATACATGGACTGCTTCTTAATTCCTCAATTAACCTAAAATGTGTGGGATGGAAGTATTAGGCAGGTATTATTGTTTAGGGTGTTGGATTAGCTTCAAAACCTTTAATTTGGTTAATGAGCATGAGTTTTGCCGATGCATGTTTTCAATAACCTTTGCTCACATTGGATAAGCAGGTTGCCTGATTTAATATTAAGATCTCAATGTTCTCAAACCATCAGTAGTAAAAAAGATAGCCATTCCCTCAACTCCCAATTCCTCGTCACAGTATCCCAATAGCAATCTGTTACATTACACCCGCCTCCCTCTTCCTTGTCCCATTATCCCAGTAGTAATGTTTTGAATATCCTACACCTCCAACTTCCTCATGCAGCTGCACATTAGTAATCCTACCTTTACAGCCACCTCCTTCTTCCTTGTCACAGTATGCTATTTCAAATCCATTAAATGACCCCACATCCCTCTTCCTTATCCCAGTACTCTGTAATGCCCATGTCTCCTTCCTCATCCCAGTACCCCAATAGAATCTGTTGCATTAACCCACCTCCATCTTCCTCATCACAGCACCCCATTAGTAAACCAACCTTTACCATCACTACAGTCTTCCTCCACTAGTACCAAATTATAAATCCATTACTTTACTCCCAACACCCTCTTCCCTGATCCAGTACACTATTATACTCCACCTCTCTACCTCATCCCAGTACGTCATCACTGCCTCCTCCCTCGTTCTCATACCTATACCTCCAAATTAATTAACTGCATTACTACCTCCTCTTTGGCCCAGTAACTCATTATAAACAGTTACATTATCACCACCTCACTCTTCCTTTTACCAGTACTTTATTATATCCCTGTACGCCATGTGAAATCCATTACATTAACATCACTCGGCTCATTCCCGTACATGTACACCATTAGTAATTCCTCATTCCTCTCTGATTGGGCGGACCTATCCTCTTCCCTCCTGGTCTCGGCCAACCAACTCCTCCTTAGGGGAGACTTTAACATCCACTTGGATGCTTCCTGTCCTTCCTCTGGACTCTTTCATGACCTCGGCGACTCTCTCTCACTCTCTATTCTCCCCTCTGGCCCGACTCACTCTGCAGGACACACTCTGGATGTTCTGATCTCTTCAGACCTTCCCCTTTCGATCCCTCTCACCACTTCTCTCTCCTGCATTGATCACTTTCTCCTTTCTTCCCAGCTCACCCTCTCTACCCCTCAGGTCAAGCCAACTCCATCAGTGCCATCTACCTTCTCGGTTGTCCGACCCATGAAGCGTGTGTCAGTTGAGGCTTTCTCCGCCACGTTCTCACCCCACCTTCCCCACTTAGCTGACTCACACCCTGACACAGCCCTTTCCATGCTCCACTCTGCTATATCTGATACTCTTGATGTTCTTGGCCCTGTCATGAGGATCCACTTAAAGCCCAAAGCCAAATGCAACTCTTGGTATGACTCAGACCTCCTCACCCTTAAACGCAAGTGCAGGGTGGCTGAGCGGATATGGCGTGCTTCCGGTACATCATCTGACAAACTGGCCTGCCGCCTGCTCCAAAGGCAATACCGGTTCTGTGTCTGCACCAAGAAGAGAGCCCACATCCAAGCTCACATCTCTGCGGCATCTAACAACTTGGCCAAACTCTTTAAAATCCGCAAGGCACTGGCCAATCCTGCTGCAATTTCTACCTCTCCTGTCCCCTCCCAGGCCCTCTGCATGGCCCTGGTTTCTCATTTCATCTCTAAAACTCAGGACATCCTATCCTCTCTCCCCCCTCCATCTACTCCCTGCTCTTCCTTTGGCCCTTCTTCGGCCACCCTCCTCCCTCCTTCTCAGCCTTTCCCCTGTTCTCCCCTGATGAGGTTTCTAGACATGTCCGATCTATGAAAGTCACGTCAAAACAGGTTCACCCCTGTTCCTCCAAAACCATCAAGGACCACATTGACACTGTGGCTCCTGCTCTGGCTGACTTCTGCAACCACCCCTTCGCCACTGGAATCTTCCCTTCTCACTGAAGGACTCCCTTGTGCACCCTCTTCTTAAGACATCCTCTGCTGACCCTTCCTGCCTAACTATCGCCCAATCTCCATCACTCCCTTCCTAGGCAAACTCCTGGAAAAGCTGGCCATCTCCCAGCTTACTCTTCAAAGTGAATCTGTTGGTTGTCTCCATGACTATCAGTCTGGCTTTAGAGCTGGCAGAAGCACAGAAACTGTTCTCCTGAACATCCGTGAAGACCCGCTCTCCAACCTCGATTCCAACACCCCTTGTGTCCTCATCTTACTAGATCGCTCTTCTGCCTTTGACACTGTCAATCATGCCATCCTGCTCAACCGTCTTTGTGATAAACTGGGTATCACCGATCAGGCCCTGGCTTGGCTGACCTCTTTCCTCTGTGATCGACCCTCCCAGGTCCAACTTGGGTCCTTCCTCTCCTCTATCTCTATCTCTACCTGTGGTGTTGCCAGAGGTCTAACCTCTCTCCCTGGATGTTCAACCAATACCTGGCACTTCTTGCCCACCGCATTGCTGCTCTCTGCCCCAACTTTCAGTGCAATGCATATGACACTCAACTCATTTTCAGGCTCCCTTCCGCCACTTCTTCTCCTTCTCTCATCTCTGACTGTCTGCCATCCAGGAGTGGTGTGCCGCAATGATCTATGCCTTAATGCCACTAAGACCGAGATTCTCCTCATCAGCACTCCTGCTCCCTCTTTTCCTATCACTCTCTGGCCGGCCTCTCTTCGACCTCTTCCTGCTCCCACCTTTGAGGCTAGAAACCTCAGGGACATCTTCGACTCCATACTCGCCTTCTCTCCTCAAATCTCTGACATCTCTAAGAGGTCACACTACCAGCTGCACCTCCTCAGAGGTTTTCTTCCTTTCCTCTCCATCCCCCATACGATCACTGTATCCAGAGCTCTGGTTCTCTCTAGGCTGGACTATTGCAACAGCCTCTTTCTAAATCTGCCTGCCTCTACTCTCCGCCCTCTGCAACTCATCCAAAAAAGAACTGGCTCCCAGTGGCGGCGGGGATAAAGTTCATAATCCTCTGCATTTTCCACAAGGCCTTTGACCTCAATACCTTCAACTCTATCTTCCTAAATATCTTCCTTCTCAAGCTCTTCGCTCATCTGCCTCCATATCCCTCTCGGTCAGTCGCTTCTCCAAGCAGCGAGTTGGTGGTAGATATCTTTCCTCTGCTGGGGCATCTCCCAGGAACAGCCTCCCTGCCTCTCTTAACCTGAGGAGAACCATCTCCGGTTCTGGAGGCACCTCATGACCTTCCTCTTCTGCTTTCTCTCCTTCTCTCCCGTGCTGATCTCCTGACTGAATTGTGGGATGTTTTAACCCACGCATCCAAGCCATACAACATCATTGTGCATTACTGACATGGGAAACATCATAATGGTGGACGGAAAGCATGCTGCTGGCCAGAAATCACCAGAAAGTGCGCAGTGAGAACCTGTCAGACAGGCTGCCATCTTATTTTGCCTCTGTCAGTGTTAATACAGGAGACCATTGCCAGCCCCATCCTTTGGCTGCCCACAGAACAGAAGCAGACAAAGGAATACAGAGCTGTTCAACAATTCATTTTCTTGATTGTCAAAATTGCTAAAATCATGGGCATGAAACCACCAAAAAAATCCAACTTCTGGTTTGGTGTTCTACATTACTCTACTGCAGAATCCACATCAATACAATGTTAGCAAGGATCATATGCTATCAAGTAAAATCCCCTTTTTGAAATGTATTAATTTAAGACAGCTGTCAAAAATGGGTGCAATACCGGTGCCCGCCACTGACCGGCGCTAGCGATCTAAATTCTGACAGGAGACTTGTATTTCAGGAACTAAACAGTGAAACTGAGGTAGCTGGGACTTCAAAGGCTTGTTGGAGGCTGTAGGATGTTCTGAGGCCAAGCCCTGTAATTATTAATATTGTAACATCTGTGTTTATGCTAGAGACCTCAAAACCTACTGTAATATGCCCAGAGAGGGTGTGTACCTCCGTGTCGGATTTGATGAAAAACCAATATTGCAAAACCCATCAAAAGCACAAAATGTTGTCACTTCTGCACCCAAGCTCTTAGAAAGATCAGGGTTGAACAGAGACCTTTCTTAATTCATCTGTGATGTGTACATGTAATTTCAACAACTTGTGTATCTGGGAAGCATGTTTGGTTATGAAAAATTGTTTTTCTAAGTAAACGCTAAGGGGAGGGACTTCAGTCAAGCCATAAACATAGTATCACTCTGACTCATTCTGACTCACTACTCCGTTCTCCAGTCAGAGGACAGTAAATCCTTTAACCTATCAGCATCCTCAGATGGTTGGGCATAGAAAGTCAGCCTTCCCACCCACTTTCAAAAGACATAAAAAGAATCACTGAGACCCAGATAGGGACATTCATTTTCCACTCTTTAATCGATTTCTGCGCAGCACGCTGCCCGACCATATCTAGAACTTAGACTCCAGATAGACTCCAGAACTTGAAGCAGAGAGGCCTGAACCAAAAGCTGAATCCTTCTCAGCAGGCCACAAAGTCCAGCAACCTAACCAAACTATTCAACAGCCGGGCGAGATGTTTGATTCTGGATAAGAACCATATCCAGACCCAGAAAGCAGAGCTGTATCCAGACCCAGAAAGCAGAGCTGTATCCAGACCCAGAAAGCAGAGCTTTGTCCGGACCCAGACCAGACCGCTGTGCAGTGCGGATTACAGACCCAGACCAGACCGCTGTGAGCAGAACCAGTGCCAGAGACCATCCCGGGGCAAGAGAAACGCAGCCCACCTGACCAGATCTGTGACGGGGTCCATTCCCTTGCCGCGAATTGCAATTTGACTCAATTTCACCACTGGTAAAAATAGCTGCTTCTTGCTTTCCACTGCTGAAATTCGTTTTCACTCTGATAATCATTCCTGAATCATTGCTAGTGTTGACCTGAACTAATTCAAAGTAGCTACCACCTCCCCTGAATCTCCTATAGGGAATTAAAATCATTTTGAGCATATTTTTCACTTCATTGCAACCACATTTAAAAGTATTTGGCCTGTGTTTTAAAATCATCGGTGTTTCTCTAAGCTTGCTGGGGGGAACGGAACTGAACTGCTTCTGATTGTATTCCTGAAAACCTGAGTGGCCTCATTTCCACCTCTTCATATTGCATAGGGGGGAGTGAGTTGTCACAAAGGAAAAAGTGATCAGATTATCTCTTGTTGAAACCATATCCAGTTTATTTCTGTGCTGCATTCTTTCCACAATTGCTTTTCCTTGAAACCATCCAAAGTATTCTCTGCTACGTTATCCTTTCTATACCAACTCCTAAGTAATTAAGGAATTGTGCTACTGTAATATTATCCATTGTTGATCACTGTTCATACTCATAAGTGTGCTATCAAATATTAATTTATTCATAAAAGTGTGATATATATATATATATTGTTTAATTTTTCCAATAACCCTTTTAATTTGCAAAACAAACCTACTTCTTGGCTCAGTAAGGTCAGGGGGATTCAAAGAGAGGGGCGTTATATAAGGTTTTATCATCCAGATTTAAGAACTTGACATAAAAATATATAAATAAGGGATTCATTGGGCCTCCCAGACTAGGCATTGATTTAGTTGGATTGCTGAATTGAAGTAATTTACATAATCTGATACTGCACTGGTTACCTGACTATCCTCTGATCTTGGGCCCAGGTCCCCTTCCCACCAGTTGCACACCTTCACTACCCTTCTGGCAATCCCTGCAGGCAGGGACTGTTTCTGTATCCCTACTGCCCCTACTAGCACTTGACACCTGATGTCTGCACTTACCCTTGCACTTGCCACGAGCTGGCCACAATTCTATTTATTGTCTTATTTATTTTACTGTTATCCTATGTACTGCACTGCCCCCTCCCCATTCCCCCCACACTTCTCCCTTCCCCTCCTCCCCTGCACTTGCCCAATCTCAATGTCACCTGGCCTAGTAAGATCGTTGTCTCTGTCTTCCATCTTCCAATTGATGCATTTGTCCACGGTGCCACACACCCAGCACGTGTCATTCCCAAGCCAGAAAACATATAAAGTAGTCAATTTGCCATAAGTTTTAAAATGGTACAGAACCTCGATTTTTGTTTCTGAGCATGGAAAGTGGAATACAAGTATTAACATCCACATACGATAAATGTAGGCATATCCTATGACACCTCACCCCCCAAAAGGATAGTTACATCATGTTGAAAACAAGCTCGTAACCGGTTCATTTAGGATGTTAATTTGTTGAAAGTCTATTTATCCCTGGCTGCTGTGTATACTGCACCTCTGTCATGGCAATCAAAATGATTCAGGCTGGCAAGGCCAATAACGAAGGCTCCCTTATTTTCCATTAATCTTAAGATCTGGTTGATACATTCCCAACACCAGTGATTTAGTATGATATTGGGGCTCACCCCTGGATCCCTCCCTCATTTAGGTCATTGCACTTGGTCAAGTATACTGGGTTGTGGTGACTGCAGTGTCACTGTCCCTCCCAGATTACGGCTTCACGGACGATGTTTGCACATAAGCATGTTGCATGTAATAACTTCCCCCTTTGACATTCCCTCCATCATTGCCATATATTCTCAGTCAATGAATTTCAACTTCAGCTGACTGCCATTGTAAGGAGTTCTTGATTGGGAATGTGTTCTTTTATGTGTTTTCAAAATGGCTTCCACTTATTTCCTAAACTGTGCCAATGCAGTATCAGAAAATACTGCATGCAGTATTATTTTAGTACATGTGTGATTTGTTTTTACTGCTTAAGTCATTGCACACTTCTAACGGGTCTACAAAGGTACTGCATGAAATACCGAAATTATGCTGTATTTATATGAAAAATGACAAAAAATACAACACGCACTACATAGGACAATATTGTTTAGTGAGTACAACATGCCACTTTACTCATGATAGCAATAATACAATTCAAAGTGATTTATTGCTAACCCAAGAACTTACCTGACCCAGGCTTGCAGTCATACCTATGCATCTAAAAAAAAAACATGTACACAAACGCTTGCCTGACTGTGCATGTTTTTTCCTCCTCCGTTGGGCAGTACTGTATCTGAACTAACCATCACCAATAGGTCACTTTGCCAGGGGCTTGGGCTGCATGTTCTGAACTTCATTATGAGCAATGTGAGGGGCTTAACTCAGGGTCCCAGGGGATATCTCTGCTTCCTGTTTGTCAATGTCCTTGACATGGGCTTAAGGTCTCGTTTGTAATCTACTGGAGTTGGCACCCAATCTCTGTCAGGTATGTATTTGTGCTCCATTGCTCCATTGCCGTAAGAGGTGGACATTAGGGTGTATCATGTTGACATCACCGCACCCCGAAGCACCCATCCATATACTTAAGGGAAATAACCACCGCCTGACCTGAGAAAGAACTGATCTGCAGTCATTTAATGTCAACCCATTTTAAATACTCTTACTGGGGAGTTAATGGAGACATAGGTAAATATGTTTTACACCAACCTTGTGTCTGTCACATATGGTATGCACATTTATGAATATGTGCATATGGAGTATGCGAGTTAGGAGTCGGTGGGGGGTGGGCAGGAGAGTTTGTCGTGCATGGAGGAGGGGAGTGGGTGACGGACCAGGTTTCCCAAATGTCATCAACCAAAACGTAATAGTCTGTCAAACAACATAGAGCAGTCACGAGTCACCTACAAGTTCATACTTCCATTCCTGTTAGCCTCTATTTACTATATCACATCATCATAAGGGCCTGGTTATGCCAGTATGTGTGGAAGGCATATACTTACTGTATGGCAAAACATGATATGATATGATATGATCTGATAGTTTATTTATAGCGCCTATACACAATGTGTTTCAAAGCGCTTCTCGGAGGGGTTGTTATTGGTTGTGCTTTGTAGAGTGGTATGAATGCTGTGCAATTTTTGACTTGCTTTAAGAGCTCAATAAACGATTGTTCGAGTAGAAATTATGGCAATCATAAGTGTGCCTATTCAACTGTCAACTAGCCCATTGTCGTATTGAGGTGATCTTCTGATGACAACAATCACAGTCAGCCAATTCTTCCAAAATCTTGCCATTTAAGGATGGGTAATTTTCAAGCATGACTCATAACTAATCTTGAAGTCAATAGGCAGTAAAGATCATGCCTATGACCATTGTGACAGCAGTTAATGATGCAATCGTAACCACCACCACCTCCTGGTATCATAAATGCATAGGAGCGGTGATGGCTTATTGAACAAAGTGGAAGTGATTAATTTGCCTGTAGCTCAACAACATATACATTCAAAAGACCCTCCAAACAAACCTGAAATGCTTTCTCAGCTGGATGCCTGAGGACATCTGGGTCATTACTACTCCAACCATTGCAGAATTCATAGCAGATGTATTGAACCCTGAAAACACAAAAGGATGTTATTCTGATGTACTTCTTCCTATCTGCTCTTCTCAGTATGGATCTCATGTCATGAGTGTTCTAGGAGTAGAATGTGGTGTGAGGTTCTCTGCTGGATATTCCTTGGATTACAGTTGGTGAGAGGCTGGTGAGAAAGAGGGTGGCCGGTGGCTGTTCCCCAATGTACTTGTGTCCTGTGACCTGCGGACTGATCTTATTAATGCTGTAACTAGTTATAAAAGACCAATTTTCTACGTGAGACTCAGTGATCTGTTGACTAAGCCACCTCATTAAAAAAGATGTCTTTTTTAGGACAGTCAGAGTTTGGCCCACTAGAAAAACCACAGTCTGTTAACGATTCTTTAACCTAATCGGCAATCAGATTCTGATTCTCCAATTAGCAATAAACACTTCCTTCTTCATTCTTTCTCATTCCTAGCTGAAAATGAAATATGTCAAGGACTATTTGAATGACCAATGACCGGAACCATGTGAGGTTTGACACAGGTGTCTGCCATAATGATCTTGTGCCATAATGGTCTTAGTTTTAGCACTTTGTTGGGCCAACAAAAAACACATTTTTAAAATGAATTCATTCATACCACCAACACTTTTTCTAGGACACTATAATGTTAGAAACATTACTTTAAAAATATATTAGTTAAATGGAGAGGTGGTAGTTAAATTCTTTAAATATGAATTTAGAATTTACTATGACCAGTAGTTCTGTACACAATCCATTTTTGGACAACCAAGATATTGAATTTACGTCAATACTTTTAGTAATATAGATATTGTATTTTTGTAAATAATTTCAGTAAACCTACAGTCTGTAGAACATTTGTTTAATATCCCATGTATCATCCTAAATAACAAATAGGTTATTTGGCGTAGGGCTAGTTTCTCAGATTAAGTAGCTATTGTAGAAATAGGCAGATTATTTCAACCAAGTTAATATTTTGAAACATTGAATAGGTAGTTATGTATGCATAGCTTGTTTAAAGCGCTCACCTAAATAGTAAGCAATGAAGTATTGAGCAATAGACTAAATTATGCATAGGGATTCTCATCAGTGTTGTTGGACAGGAGAAGGGCATTAACAGGAACATTTAATGGTTCATCATGCTTTCTGAATAATTTCCCAGAAACATGGGTCTTCTTCAGCTCTTTGCTGAGCTGCTAAAATGTTGCTGGCGTGTGCATTTTCAGTAGTGTGTCGTTCTGTTAGGCAATATTGTATGCAATACCCTTTGGGTGCACTACAACAACCCTGACCTCCTGGCAATAGGAACCCAACCTTAGGTATAAGTCTATACTACATCAGTTGGTAGTGTGTTGAGCAGCCAGGCTTATCTCAAGAAGGGTCAATGTGAGCTGTAGCGGAGTTACACAGAGATTCACAGTGACAAGTATTCAAATAAACTCTTACACACAAGGTTTCTTGATTAAACAATTATTAATTTACAGTCAGTTCGAGTAAGCCTTCTTCAGAAGCGGCAATATAATTGTAGTGTATGTGTGTGTTACTTACACACACATACACTCCAAAATACCCACTCTGAGTTTCCCTAAATCAGCAAATACTCATGTGGGATGGCGCACAGACACTTCCTACACATTCAGGTGATTTCAATAGTTAGGACAGTGTGGATATTAATATATCAATGTTGCAGCATTTAGGGCAATACTTAGGATTATGTCTCAGAAAAACATTATTAGAATAAAACAAGAGATCTCACAAATATTCCGAAACAGGTAAGTACTTTTGGTATCCCCCAATGCAAAGACAGTTAACCCCTTCCTAGAAGGTGGGCTAAACACAGAGGGAAGAAAAGTTATTCAGGGAGCCAGGCCAAAGTCAATTGGACAAAAGTCAAGGTGATGCAATTATTGCAGGTAAGTAAAAATCTTGCACAATGTTTTAGAAGTCTTTGTAAAATAAGAAGAAATCAAAGTAGGGCCACAAGCTGATTGGGCTTGTGAGGTAAAGAAGCTGATAGCAACCCTACAGGAGCAACCAAGACAAGTGTCTACTGAGAACAAGTGAGGTTACATAAGAAGAGGTAAGTTCTCTTAGACTTTACAGTACCTTAGGTTAGAAGTAAAGGGCTTTGGCTGGCTTCTGTTCCTGTGCAGCTCTGCAGATCCTGTGTTCCTGGGCCTCAGTTGTGGGGACAAGAGGGAGGATGTCTGGAGGACTCCTGCACTGGAACGGGATGGTCAGCGACAGAAAAGGACCAACTCCTATTGAGTGGCACTTCGCGGTTTCAGCTCCTCACGTCTGAGCAAATAGCACCACCAAGGACTCTTGGCTCTTGAGATGGGCTTTCTTTGCCTCTGGGGTCCAGCACTCTGTTGAGGTGGCTCAGGCTCGGTCAGCTTCCTGGGAGTCTGGAGGATCTTCCTGGAGCTCTTGGCCAACTTAGAAGCAACACACACAATCTGGCGTTCCTCTCCCTGGCTCTTTGGTTTCCAGCAGCAACTGCAGTGGAATCACAACCAGCTTCGAGAGGATGTCCAGGTGGCTTACTTTGGAGTTGATTGGTCCCACCAACTCAAGGGGAGAAGTTGTCCTGGCAGGGCTTCTCTCGTCATAACGAATTCAGAGCTTCAGCACAGCAGCAGTGCTTCACCCGGCAAACCAACGGTCCAGCAGTTGCAGCAGGCGTCTCTTCCAAGTTCTTCTTTGGATTCCTTCGTCCAATGGTTGACTCTGCCTTCCAAGCCAAAAAGCCTAGCCTTTCATGCACGTTTCTCTCATTCATTCCAGTCTGTTAGTCACCCAGCAGGGTAGTTGTCCTTGCCGGACAGCCAGCCAGCCAATCACCTAATAGGGCATTCCTGTCTCCTAGGAGACTAGTAGCTCCCTCACTTCCTGCCCGTGCCAAACTCCTTGGAGCCAGAGCCGGGCTTAACTAGTGAATCCCCCCAAAGACAAAATGAACAAAGGGACCAAACCTGGTTTGGTCTGCAGAGTAAATCTCAGGAAGGACCTTTCCATAAAGAAATGGCTTAAAAAGAAGAGCGGGCCGTTTTGACAAAAATGCCACCGATGGGTGCTTTACTGCAGCTGCGAACGCAGCACGCGGTAAAAACATACCACGGTACTTAACATTAAACAACTACCACCAGCTTTTCATAGAAGAAAAGGTAACATAAAATGTTACATGAGAAACTAGACAAAGGGGATACTAAGTAACCCCTCCAGCACCCTATTGTAAGATAATGTGTGCTGGGTCTAGAAGGTTACAAATGTAAGTAAAGTCAATTTCACTTCACTGCTCTTGGAAACAGTAGTTTATCCAAGAGAAGATATTTAAACCTTTGGGAAATCTGAAAGATTCCCAGTGCCACTGCACTGATGGTGCTGTGTGACACAACGTAAAAGATGATGCCTATGGAGTTTGTCAGACTCCACACTTAAGAAAGAAACACAGAAAACTCATAGAATTAAAAGTACAAAGTCCAAAAGTTCAGCAAAAGAGCTGGGGGTCTCTAAGGTGGGAGGAATTTAGCACTAAACTGAACATTTCCCCTAACACGTTCCATAGTACCAGTTTGTACTAGGGAAATTACTGTTTCCTAGTTCATTCCTTCTGGCATTCCAATCACATAATGATGGGTCGTCTGACAGTCTACGGGCCTCCAAACACGGAAAGCTTTGCAGCTGGATTATGTGGTGCTAGATGTGATGCAGTCTTGTGTGTAATTCAGGCTGTTTAGAGATAGTTGGTGCAGGTATCCGCAGCCAATTTAGCGTGCTTAGAGTGGGGGATATGCGCTTAAAGTTTGTGATGCCAATGATTCTGGCAGTATCTTCCAGTGGCACAGACCTGTGGCAGAGCTGCTGGTGAGGAGTGTGACCCCCCATGTAAGTATGATAATAATAAGGAACTGACACGTTATTGAAGTCAGTGTGTGGCAACATCGATTTTGTTCTGTGCAGGAGTGTTAGTTGATACCATGCCCTGTTGTTCGATTTGGAAATGTGATGTTAGAGATATTGCAGCCTTGCCCAGTGATTTGTCACTGTAGGCTACTTTCTGTCTGGGTTCTTTAAGATTCAAATCAGTTAGCAGTGATTGCATGTGTATTTAAGTGGCCGGATTGCTGAGCAAGTTTGGTAGTGTGGATTATCAAGTATGTGTTTCATATGCAGGATTGAATGAGTGCATGAGAGCATTTCAGCAGCTACCCTTTAGATATAGTTGGGAGTCATATGCTTGTTGATTCATAGACCCTTGAGGTAAGCCCCCATGGAGGCTTCATACTTAGATTATAGGCGACGGAAAACATAATAACACCTTGGAATGCTCATCATGTGACTCAACAGTACTATAAGAGTAATGTCCCCAACTGCATCAGCTGGTGTCTCTTAAACAAGTAGGGGTCATACCAGTTGCGCATGGATACAATGAACCCCATATGTATGATAAGTAGTACCTGACCAGCTGAGTGTTTGATCATGTTGAATACAATTGAGAGATTTAGCAGAATTGGGAGGCAGGAGAGCAGGTTTTCGATCATGTGCGGTGCATTGTCGATAAACTTTAAGGTTGCTGTTTTGGGCCTACCTCCGGTTCTAAATCCACATCCATAGTCTTGAAGGACACCTCATTTATCTAGCTGTTCTTGTAGTTGCAGGACTATGGGTTTTCCAAAAAACCTTTTTCCTGAAAGGGAAGTTTGGTGATTTGGGAGTAGTTTGTAAGGCTACGTGGGATAGATTCTCTTTTTGTTTGGGAAGCAGGCATATTAATGCTGCTTTGGGAACCCAACAGGAAGGTCACTCAAGAGGCACTAGATTAATTTAATGACAGTGGAGGGAGGATGTGGTCCTTGTATTTCATGTATCATAGGAATGCAATGTGAGTGAAGAGCTTGCTGATAGAGGTGTGCCTACGTTCCAACCATTCAGGTATACTCCTTGTTGGGATTGACAGTGAAGATGGATTAGCAGTGGCATTTTCATCAATGTTTGACATAATTTTCAAGATTGGCTCAGTGCAAAAGTGGTTTATGGTATCAATATCTTTCAAACAATACCGAATAACAGGGTTTGGAAGAGGGTTGCAAAGATAATTATTTAAGTGGGGGTCCGTTTTTCTTTGCTGCTTCTGTTATTGCTGTGGCAATAAGCCCCAAAACAGCGGGCAAATACCGCCCCAGGTAATGCCCCCAGGGCCCTAGTTACAGGCCTGAGCATAGCAAGGGCCTTAACGAGGCCCGAGGGGCATTACCGTGGGCTGTATTGGCCGACCGTCAAGGGGCTTATTGCCATTAGTACCCCGGGCCATTAGAACTAATTGATACTATTTTTTGTTTCGAAAATATATATTTAAAAAATACTCTCTAACTCAACTGGACAAGATTCCCTGAGGTATATACAAAGTCCCCTGCCCTTTTCTGTCAGCAGCTGAATACAGATTAGGATATATTAAAGTTTCCCGGTAAGTCAGTGTTAGGTCTGTAGAGAAAGAGACAAATACCCCTACCAGAAGCTCTGTCCCATGTTGCCTATATGTTGGAAACCGGAAATTGCAACACATGCAGTACCAGTGAGGATGCCTATACCTTCAAAGAATTCTTGAGACAAGATATCGACTGAGAAAACCTAATATGCATTCATGAAGAAATTATGGTCTTCTGGACAATCCCAGAAAGAAGTATGAAAATGGATGAGAAAGAGGACTGGTGATGTCCTGAAGAGCAGAACTGACGCACCTAGAAAAAGACAAAATGAAAGAGGATCCTAAGCATTCTATAAGATCTGAAGAGGAGGTGTCGAAGTTAAGCAAAATTTCGGGATCGAAAATAAAGATGCTTGTGCAAAGAAACACTGAAGAAAATGCAAAGTAATTTTACACTTATACAGATGCTGTAACGCAAGTAGACATGGTAATCCTGAGGCTGGCTACGTAGTGAATAGATTGTGGCAATGCACCAATTTATATACATAGGAATATATAGAATCTGGATGTTCCATAATGCACCTTAGCAAACTTGAACCCCTTGAATGGAAAGAGCTTGAGTGTGGCACAGTTGGAAAATAGCTGATGGCAAAGAAGAATTCAAGAAAGGCTGGCTGGCCCAGCACCAAGGGTCGAGGCCACCATGAGGCTGTTTGTCTGTCAAGAAGCTATATGAACATGAGAAAGAAACAAACTTCTGTTTGAGGTGGAATGGACAAACACTGAAGGAGTCAAGAGTTCATCATTTAATAGTATTATATGCAAAGAAGGTACTACCGCACCTCAGAAGCATTGACTGACACATAGCCTTCTGGAAAGCTATCAAAACCCCCGTTGTTTGTGTTAACGGGAGTGACAGATTTTCCTGTACTGTATGCTACTTCTCTCCATGCTTTGTAACCTACACTGCTAATGTATGGTATATGTAACACATAACTACTATGTACTAGCTTCTCCTCACTCTGTCAGGATTTACACTCTCTGTAACCCTGAGCAAGGCTTTTGTCCTTGTAACTAAGACACTTTCTTGCAACAGCGCCTCGATGACCCTAGGCTGTTAGTGTGCTTTACAAATAAAAAATAAAAAAATAAAATAAAATAAAAAGAGCTCGAATACATGGTCTTCAGTCACATTATCAGATCAAAATAGACTTTGGGTCAAGCTACACCGAAATCGGAAGATAAGACCATGTCACACTGCCTTTTATTCTCAGGCACAGTGAGCTTCTATATGGCCAAGTTCAAAGCCTAATTGAATGGCAAACCGCAGGAGTGATGATAGATGTTGGGCTATTTGGGTGGGGAGGCATGATCAGGCCGACCCTCTTAGCACCTGGGGTAACAAGCTTGTGTGCTGCTAGCAAGTGGAATATTCCAGAAGGGTACAAGCATGCCAACCATTTATAGAGGCACACGTATCAAAGAGCCCTACAGTTTGTGTAACCGATAGATGATTGTGTATTTTGTGATTATGAAGATAACTTGCACTAGTGGAGGGCTTAGTTGTCCACCTGATAGTAGAGACCTGATCGCAACCGCTGTCAGTATGGAACGTATACCTAGATGTTCCCGTTAACCCTATCACATACCCAAGTAGGTTTTCTTAGTTTGCCACGTAGTATGACATCAGTAATGACAAATTTCTAGTATGAGAATGTTGTTTTTGTTAAATGCATTGACCTTGTAATGCACAACGTCTGTTGATGTCCGTTGTAACTCCCTGTTTTAGATAATTGCTAATAAAACAGTACTAAGTTTGGCCAACTTCCTGAGTCAGCGTGATTATTGATTTATGAGTAAGTTCTGCATCCCCATCCATCTCTAAAGTATTGCTACCTCATCTTAAAGGGCCCCAGGTCCAGTGGTTCAGGTCAGTAATTGGATCAGTTATGGTTAGCTTTGTCATCCTGTGAAATGTGCAAACAGGACAAACATCTTGCTGACTGCCCTTTCAGAGAAGGGACACAGACATCTAACTAGAAGCTACAGTTATGTAGGCAGAGGATTAATGATTTAAAACACAATATCACAGGTTAATAGCTCCCTCCTTGAAGGATGCAGTACATAGGATCCCAAAGCCACACAAGTACCACAGAGGAGAGCTTTTTTAGGTTTAGTCTAGTATGGCCGACATTGGATCCTATGATATCCTGAGATTGTAAAACCCCTATGAAGAGATGGAGGCAAGTACCCCCACCTCATTTGACCCACCCGATTACCTGTATGCTGGAAACCAGACTATGAGACATATTCAGAACAGCTGAATCGACAAAGAGCAGAATATGGACTCAGTCCAGTACCAATAAAAGGGCCAGTACCTAAGAGGATCTGGGAGCCAAGGTACCCATTGAGAAAACTTTATCTACATACAACGGAATATGATGGCCATCTCAATGAGATTCCTGAAGAAGCAGAACCATTAAAAGGCAAATATGAATGGTAGTATTACTAGCCATTTCCAAGTATATGTTCTTTGGAGCTGAAGATTAAGTAAATCAGAGGATGCAGTGATCAGACGATGTGGATATTCTATAAGGCATCAAGAAAGCAATAAGGATAAGTGACATCTTGGGCTAAGGTGAAGAAACTTATGCCACAGAAACAGATGAAGATATTAAATAATTTACGATGTGTACAGATGCAGAAGAAATGCAAGCGGCAAAGTGATTGTGAAGCTAGCTCTAAGCTCATAGTAAAATAGATTGTGGCAAGCGCCAACGTATACATACATATGAATGAGAGTATTATGGATGTTTCCACTAAATGTATTAAAGCAGGTTGGAACATTAGCAAAAAGTTCTCAGTTCAGTGTGTCGCAGTTGAAAAAGCAGACATTTTTTAAATGTTATGTTTTATTATTATTTTATTAGTTCATTAAAACTTTTAAAATATAACACTCCAAATCTGTTTCTTTCATCAATATGCATTTAAGTTGATTCTCATACTTTGCTTCACTAACCATCTTCCATTTTAATGTCACACATGTACTTCACATTCAACGAGATATTTAAAAAACATCTAATATTTTTTCCAGTTCTTCAAGATAAGATATTAAAGCAAATGTTAGTTGCCTATTATTTCCTTCATTCATTTGGCTCCAAAGTTCTTCACCATTCAGAGATGCTCTTGTCATCATCAGTTTCCCCAGGTGCAGAGTTCGTAAACCCCTCAGGCTTGTGCAATATAGGGTCAGAAGTTTCAATGTTTCTTTGGTTCTCTCACAAAATCTGCACAGATCATCATTAGAGGTTACTCTCTTTCTGAGATTTAGGACTTCTTTTGTTCGAAATCTATTTAAACGAAAGATGATAAACCGTCTCCTGTTGTTGTTACAGTGGAATATATCTAAGTACTTAAGTAAAATGTTAATAGCCCTTGCTTCAGGTGGAGCATTACTCGTGCATCTGTGCTGGACTCGACTCTTTGTTCAGATGTTTCACACCAATCCCATTCCCATAGTTTTTTCTTCACTTTATCCAGCAGACATTGAATTACAGAAGCGGAGCTCAGAAAGGCGAAGTTGGATGAGCCCCAAAAAGCCAAAGTCTTATCAAAATGGAATAGACTAACTTTGGATACAAAATCGTGTGAAAGAATACACCTCCTGTCCAAAATGAGTGTGCATAACAAGGTAGACGTCAGAGGTCAATTGGAATAAAATATTAAATACACGAAAAGGCTTGTTTTTATGGTCTCTAGTCGCATGGAAGCATGAAGTTGGATGAACAAGATGATCTCCCCTACGCATGAGGCAGGCTGTGCTTCTCACTCTCAAGGACGAAGTTCAAAGGCCTGGATCTCCCTCGTTCAAAGGCCTAATTGACAGGAGACCACTGAGGTGATGGTGGATTGATATGCTAATTGGTGAGAAGCTAAGGTTAAGGCAACCTCACCAACATCTGGACGGCCAGCCTGCAGGCTGCTAACGTAGGTGGAAAAGTACTGTAGATGGACAGAGTGCCAACCAATTGTAGAGGACCTGCGTATTTAAGGGTGCTATAGTGTGTGAACCAATGGGATGTTGTGTATTTAGTGACCTTCATTGTGGTCATTTTTAGCGGAGGGCTTAGTTGCCCACCTGATTTTAAGCAACCAACCACATAGTTACACTTTTTTAGACTAGTATGGATCATATACTTAGATATTCACCTAGAGCCAATCATTCCCTCCATTAGGTTTTTGTAGTCTGCCACATAGGATGACATTGGTAATACGTAGGTTAGATGTCAGCGATGACACGTTTTGATTATAAAAGTACAGTTTTTTTTAAAATGCTTTGAGTTTGAAGATCGAGCGTTTGCGTTTATGTTCGTTATTCTCTGTGTTTTAGATAATTGACATTAAAACAGTCTTTCTTCTGTCAACTTCCTGAGTCGGCTCTATTATTTGGTGTATGAGTACGATCTGCATACCCATCCATCTCAAGGGTAATTGCTGCTCTCATCAAAGGGGATGGTAATATTCAGTTCACCTACAACAGTACAACCTGAAGAAACATTTTTTCCAAAATTAAGAACAGTATAGCAAGTGCACTAGCATTAGTACTTGCTGACTACAATAAAGGGTTCACCCTATACTCTCATGAGTAGCATGAGCTTGCCCTAGCAATTCTTAGTCCGAGACATAGCATTCATCAGAAACATGTGGCGTATTGTAATGTATTGCATGGATGACACATAACACTTTTATAGCAAGGAACTAGACCATGTGGGCACATGAATCCCTTATTGCTTAGGATCAGTTATGTCAGCCACACTAGCGGTCGAACAGTGTGGTATTATTGTGTTGAGATACCCCCTGTAGCTTTTGGTGCCACACTCCCTTTGGCTGAAAATGAAAACACAGTGCACATCTGTATCTTGTCCTAGCAAGTATGAAATCCTTCCCTTGAACTCCACCATTGTAAATGTATCCAGGTGCTCAGTACTGAAACCAGCATCTATGCTCCCTAATCCAATGGATGGTGAACCACATGGAACCAAACTCCATGATTGTGCAGGTACTACTGATTCCCTATTGATCTCCCCTTGAACTGCCTTAACAGATGTCCCTCTCCCTGATGCAGACCTAGTCTCCTACAATGACGGGTTGTGTTAATGAGATCAAAATGAGAAATTGGTTTTGAGGTACGTGGTTTGTAAGCCTGGGAAATTGGTGGGAGGTGGGAAGTTGCAACAAGTCCCTTCTGCACAGGTTGCAGAGCTGGAGGCACTCACAAAGGCATGCAGACTAGCTGCCCAATGATGTGTTAATATCTATACTGATTTGTGATATTTTGATGGGGTAGCACACTACTTTGGTCAACTCTGGAAGCAGAGAGGACGTCCGGCATCAACATATCCCCCCTTTTAAAAATAGCCAATATGTGTAGATCCTCTCATATGCCATCATTATACCTGAAGGTTGCCACCACCAAGTGTGCCACATCCCTAGATGATTACATTAGTTTTGGCAACAATTTCACAGACAAAACCGCAACATTAGCTGCTGTGTTTGAATCAGAACACAAATACATACTCCTTGATAAGACCAGTTTGACCCCTCCCTAGAGAGGACCCCGGATGATTTTGTTCAACTGCAGGAAAGTACTCCCTCCATTGAAAGTATAATTGGAAAAAAAGGGCTGTTGGTTTCATGACAACACTCTTTGATGAGATGTCTAAGGAAAGATCACTGAACAAGTTCTGGTTTTCCCCCAAATTCCCTAAAATGGCTCAAGGGTACTCTGGGTGTTACAACATCTGCCTCTAGAAATAAACTGTGGAAAACCGTACCTGCCACTCATGATGCACACCATTATGACCCTTTTGTATGGCTTAAGTGCAACCTTCTTCAGCTTCCTCATTGCAATAACTATCAGCATCTTCCTGTAATTCTCGATGGGTTGTGTTGTGAGTTACCCCTGTCAGAGGATACATGCTTTAATGGCTGTTATGCTACTTGTCTTATATTCTATACTCAGGTTTGGTGAGCCAGTTAGTATCAACAGCAACCAAGGGTTGCAATTCATGAATAGCATGGTAAAAGCCCTGCTGACCTGTCAGAACATGCAACAAAATGTATACTGTCTACACCATCCTCAATCCTCATTTGCAGTAGAATAGTGCAATAGTATTATAAAGAATGAGGTGGCAAAGATATTTCTAGATATTGGGTTGAAGTGGCCCGACGTCCTCCCCCTTGTGTTGTTCAGTATTTGAAGCAACCCTAACAGAATAAAAGGGTTTTGCCTCACCAATATATTATACATGAGGCTGCTCTTACCTCTGCCGGTAACACCTGTAAAAGATCATCTGCATTTGATTGACAATACATTACTGTGGTATGTGGTATCAAACTCTGCTGTTAAAGGGAAAGGGCACCCGACATGGGTCCAGAGGACCCATTGCAAGTGCCCGCTTCATCTGTCAGTTCTAGATGAAAATGTATATGTTGTACATCTCTGCTATGTTGTTTTCTCTCCTGGTTTTAATGCATTGTATGCCTTGTCCACTGAGTTAATGAAAAGCTATACACTTTCAAATATGGTAACCATATCAGATGTGCAGTCTCGGCGCTCGTATGGGAGGGGACTTGCAGTGTAATGGTAGGGAGTGACATGAGATCTTAATGGTTGTTGGGAGTGTGGTGTAGAGATTTGGTTAGATTTACTCCCCAGGCCAGCTATGCACCCACAATGTGCTGTTCTCTATCCAGGCAAGGATCTCCCAAACAATTGTCTGAAGAGGACTATCTTCATGCCTTAAAAACTTAATCAGTTCTCAAAGATGACCACCACCCCAAATGTGCTGTCCAAGAACGAAAGTACTGTTACTAAAAAACTGTTCCTGAAATATACCCTTAACTGTCCCCTTTCTCAGAAATAACATATTACTGTTGCTCAGTCTTGTAGGATGGGAAGAAAAAACATCTGAAGATCATCTATAGTTACTAATATTTGATGAATACAATTATGTGGTGGTGAGTGAAACAGTACATAGCAACAATGAGCACTGAGACACTGACACAGTGCGCCTGCCCAACGTGGTGTTCAGTAATTAGGACTACAGTTTAGTGTTAGGAAATGACTATAATTATCCTATGGACCTATATTGCTATCGACTAACTACACCTACTTATAGAAACAGTACTTAGGTGGTAAGGGTGTGCTCAAACACCACTCGTGTCATGCCAATAAAAATAAGATTTGGAAAATGGAATGTGTACTCTAACCACTATCTAGATTCACCTACATTGGAGGTTTCTGAATTCAAGGACATTTACACATATGTAGACAGTTTCTCTAGTATGACACCATGAGTAAGATAGATAGATCATGATTTTGTCATTCTACACACCACTATGACAACCTTGATTTGTACCTTCCCCTTGTATTAATTTTAGGTCACAACTCACTTTACCAATTGTACTGAGTGGACAGATATCCACCTGCAAAAGCAGTCTGAGGACTTGCACAGAGGATGAAAGGAAAGGGAAGTAGTCATTTAGATATGGGATGGACCTAAAACAACTGTTGCAGCTTGGGATGTAAATAAGGGGCAAATGGAATATGGCCATTTGGGCAAATTAGAACAAGCTACACGACTTATGTGTGTGGCATAGTTAGCCAATACCAACACAAACACAGGGGAGCTTTATGCGTTTGGGACCCAAAACAAGCTCACAAGATAAGCTCTGATACAACTGATAAAGGGAGTAATGTCATCTGTATGAATGCTACAATTGGACATTGCTTGTGAAGAAGTGCATGTTGAACTCCTGAGTATCTGAGAAGATTTGAGCCAAGAGTTCTGGGAAACGTTTCAGGACTACTGGATAACCTGTGACTCTAGTCAGAGTTCTTGCAGTACGTTGGATGGACCTGTGGCTGTCAAGAGGGCACCATCACTACAATGTTGCCAGTGGAAGGCATATGGGCCCCCAAAAGCAGAATCATACCTGTTCTGTGGGCTGGTTGTAACTGGGACTCAGCCAGATATGTCATTACTACCCCAGGAAAATCCCCGATTTATAGTTAGGAATAGGATCAACCTGGAAATACTGGACACTTTAGCCACCCCAGATACAATGTCTTAATATACTATGAAAAGGACAGGGGTTATTTCTAGGTAACAGAATTTGTTACGATGTGAAGTCAACTGGGATATCATTGACTGGGAGGATATTTATCAGTTAAAAGGATAGGTGTGTAGAGTTGGTCTCAGTACCTAGTTCAGACACACATTTTTATAAAGACAGGAGCAAAACAGTTTAATGTGTATTAGCCAAGCAGTAGAAAAACATAAGTATACTGTCTACACCATAGAACATAAGTCTGTCAGTATACATATAGAGTTTCTAAATGGATGGCCCAAGGTAGCACATCATTCAAAAGACAAAAAGACTCACAGATGGCCGCTATTAAAACATTTCTGAGATGACTGTAGTAAGGAACTCATGGTGGCAACAGTAAAGACAGACACAAGTGATCACAGTTCAAGGGTGTTTATTAATCTGTATGCAGGTTGGAGAAATGCCTAATCTAAACCGAAATCTAAGAACAGAGCAAGTGTCGACATCAAATGAAAAATAAGGCAGTCCTTGTGGAGTTGTGTCAAATAAAAGGATGTACACTAAGAAACCTATTGTCAAACCTTACAACTAATAGTCCCGAGGAGAGTCCTAGTCTACTCCAGTCTTCTACATGCGAGGAGCTGCAGCGACGTTGTGTTCTTCTAAATAACTTGTTCCTGTTCCTTTAACAAAGCTCTGCCTGTGATTGACTCCACCTTAAAAGGTGTACGCGTGGGCGTAGCGCCGCGCGGTGTCACGAAGAGAGTCCCAGTCTACTCCAGTCCACTTCGGACCCTCGGTCCCACGGCTCAACCTTCTTGCCTGTCAGTTCTCAAACAGATAAGTGGAAGCAGCAGTAGCTGCACAATGGGGCCACAGACACAGCTCAAACAGCAAACACAACTCGAGTTCGAGCGACAAGGCACTTCATTCCATGCCGCGTCTCCTAACCCTGAACTGGATTCTATAATGGCACTTCCAGCAGTGAGCGCAGAGGTAAGCGCTGGATTATTCATCTCTTTGCCTCAATCTCATAACATTTCAACAGAACAATTGCGTCCCGTGTCGTTTAGTGTGCCGGCGCTAGCATTTCTGGTAAAGAGTACCATAGCGTTGAAAAGGCTTTTTTCAGGATTGGAAATCAATCATTCATTGTTGGCTCGCACACAACCTGCCGAATCACTGTTACATGCCACGCTACCCATGCTTAAACAAATCATTCGGTTCAAGGCAAAAGTGAAGTAGTGACACAAGGCACAAGTGCACCAGACACTTATGCAAATTGTAAAAAGTGTGAAATCAAACACGTACAGGCTCACAAACCATGGGCCGCAGGGGTTTCAGAGGTAAATGTGATCGAGGTAAACACATCGTCATTTCAGTCACCCTTCGATGTGACCGATACTGAGTTGCTGCAAATTCAAGTGTCATTAGATGACTCTAGTGCGTCTAAATTTGCATTTGTTCCTCCAATTATAGCAATTGACCCCTATTTTGACTCGAATCATTCACCAGCTTTGTGTCACCTAGAACATCAGTGCCTACAAAAAAAGCTCCCTTGTCTGACATGGAGCCAAACTCTGATTTATGGCTTGGCACCAGGACATTGAAAAAAACAACTTTACAGCGGCAGGCTACTCCTGTGACACTTACCGACAGTCTCAAAGTCACAAAAGGGAGACCAGACAGGGAAACTATATAATGCCTTTCTTCAGGTACAAAGCCAGGCATTAGCTGCATTTTATTGAACCACACCGGTACAGCTCAATATCAAGCAAAGATCCACAGCAGGCATGTTTCACTGAGAGACTAACTCCTGACTTTCAAGCAATCAAGGAAAAGCTAATAAACAGCTTTGTCAATATGTCTATTGACAAATCCATAACTATAGCAACTCGTGCACCAAAAACAGCTGACCCTCAAATGTTACCTAACTTTGACTCCACGGCGTCACATATGACTTATCCGCAAATCGCAGACCAGTGCAGCACTCCAAAGATGAGCCACCAGGCTTTAGGAGACAAACCACAGATTTATTCTGCAGATCACGTGCCTAAGCAAATAAGTAGGTCGGCAAATGAAAATGAGTTTACCTCGCAATGCAATGTGTCACAGATCCCCTCTGAAGCACACTTACAAGAATCGCAATCTTATGTATCACCCTCAAAGTTGGCACAGGACCGAATCAATAAAACCAATCTCTCTGTGGCTGCAGGAAGTCAAATCCACAACAATGTTCTAGCAGCCACATCCTTAGCTCTCATCCCTTTTGTAAAATTGTATGAAAGCTTAAATGATTCCTTAAAAGATCAAAGCATACAACTCTGCAATCTAATTGCAAAAGTGGAAAATATGGAGCAAATAAATGTTGCCCTCAAACAAAGACTAGAAAGAGAAGCAGATATCTCTTCAAAATGGCAATATCGTCTCGGTGATCTTGCGACAAGAGCATAGGATGATAATTCTACTCGTATGTCCGCAACCCTAGAATGCATGAAATTTTTAAAACACAATGAACACTTGAGTTGTGAACGGAATATGGGTCAACTCAGTGGAGAAGCTGTTGGCACAAAGAACAGTGCACCATCAAAACGCTCAGTCAGTGCTTGAGCCAGTGCTTCTATCCTCAATTAATTCTCAACCTATAAATACTCCTACAAGGGATGCAAGTAGGACAATTGATATACCTCCTGTAAACACTGCCATTCCAAACGCCGGCCTTCCAATTCCACTTCTGTCAATAGCTGAGAAAACTTGTGAATGTAATGCAACGAAGAACAAGTCTGCAAACGAACCACCACTGGTGCCAGAGAAGTCAAGTAATGCAATAGCCTCAACAGACCCATTGGCTAATGGAAAGAAGTTGACTTTTGGTATCTTCTCAGGACCAGCAAAGAATTTGCCTTCACTTACTTCAGCGCCAGCAAAGTCGAATAAAAAAAAAACATGCAGATGGCCCAGGCAAAGCAGTTAAAATTCTACAAAAAAGTTGTCTACAAATGTGAAACAATTTGTTAGAAACCTGTCAGCACCTCAAAAGCTTGGCCTATTCCAGCGTAAACTACATGGCCAACATTCAGATAATCCAGTTGTGTGACACTCAACTGAGATCCAGCAGAAAGGTGAAAAAGAATCTTTAAATAAAAAACAAAATCCTAAAAAGCGGGCACGCCTAGACTCTGATGTACAACACCCAGAAGCTGATGACAGCTCTGTGGATCTTTGCGATTTATCAACCTATTCCATTGGTTCTGATGACTCTAACAGCTCTAAAGGTGACAGCAGTTTGGATTTGAGGCCAAAAAACACTCATGGGTTAAAACCTGTTGCAGGGAAAGATGAACGCTCAAGTAAGATTCCGGTTGCAGCAAAGAAAGACACTGCAATCCCTACAGTGCCTCCGAAGAAGGCTACTACGCCCAAAGAACATACAGTCAGTCCTCAGGCTTCAGCAAGGAAGAGGTGTTTGAAAACGTCACAAAACCTAAATCCCAGAATGACCTCCGCCCAATTGAATAAGAAAGAAAAGATCGACAAAGGCACCAAGATGTCATGAGATCACAAGCATGGAAAATCAGGGTGGAAAACTTGTTCCTCGAGGGCAACGACCTCAATCTAAACAGAATAAATGTGATGAAATTATTGCACAATATTCCATCTCTACATACAATCACCACAGAGGACATATTGATTGTTGAATACATTTCTGAAGAGTCAGCTGATAAGGTGTTTTTACATATTAGATCAACTGCAGTTGAAAAAACATTATTATCTGCAAGGGATGAGCTCCTGTCATATGGCTTTGAACTCCAAGTTGACAGATGTCAGAAAAACCCTACACAAGTCAAAGATTTTAATCCATCAAATGAATGCCAGCGTGATGAGTTAAGGACACATTTTTCTTTGAAATCACCTAGGTCTCCGACGAAATTTACTCAGAAGGACAGAGACGAAACTGCAGGGAGAGTAGGAAACCACAAAGATAGCCAGACATAACTAGTACAGAAATTGGGAGACGAAATATGTGGGATTTTATCCTGGAACACCAGAGGATTTCTCCATTTGTTCAAAGATTTCCCAATCCCACTGTCAAACAAGTTCATAATCTGTCTCCAAGAAACGTGGCTGCGAGAGACTCCGGTAAAAGACAGATATACCATTTTGTTGTAAAAAGCTGAGAAAAACAAATGAGGAAGACCCTTCTCCGGTCTGATCACAATGGTGAATAACTCTTATGGATGGGAGGTACAGCAAACCTTTAACCCTAACATTCTTGTGAAAGGGTCACTACTATATCTAACATCTTCCCTTAAGGAGTATTCCCCTCATTTACTGGTTATAAATCTATATTGGAATCCAGCGATGATCTCGTTGACCAATGTAATGTTAAAAGACAAAAAGGAACTATGGGCTGATTTCATCGAGGAGTTGTTTGAACTCATATCAAGGTCCAAGACAATCCCGAACTCATGGAAATCTGCATTAATCATTCCCATTTCAAGAAGGGCAAAAGGGACAATCCTGCCAACTATCGCCCTATTGCCCTATTGGACTTAATAGGCAAAATATTTGCCAGCTGTTTACAACAAAAAATTGCGGCTTGGGCATCTCTTAACAATCTACTGGACTCCCGCCAAACTGGCTTCACTAAAGAGGTCAGCACCAAAGTAAATCTTCTAATTGTTAATCTCCTGAAACTTGAAGCAATGAAGTCCAAAAATAAATTATTTATGGCCTTCATAGACATGCGACAGGCCTTTGACAGAATTAACCGCACAAAACTCTGGAATAAACTGTCAACATGGTCCTGCCCAACCTCTCTACTCCAACCTCTCATGGTCCTTGCATAATGAAACATCCATCAAACTGCGTATTGATAACATCGGTCATTTGATAAAAGAAGTATTAACAACACTAGGAGTAAAACAAGGCTGCCATTTGGCAGCTCTTCTGTTCAAGTTGTATATTGCCGACATTCCAGAAGCTTTGTAGTATGTCCGTTGCTTTCCACCAAAATTAAATGAACAGATGATCAGCTGGGCTATCTATGCTGACGACATTGCGTTGTTTGACCAAACTGAGATCAGTCTACAATGATTTTTGAACTCTTTAGATGACTATCTACAAGCCAACGACCTTGAAATTAATGCAGGAAAATCTAAGATCTTAGCGTTTGGCATAAAACAAAAGTCAGTGATAAATTAATTCAAATGGTCAGCAGCTGGTGAAATAATCGAGTCTGTCACAACCATTCGTTATCTAGGTGTGCAAATAAATAAATCCATTACAGAATGGGACTGGGTGGCAGACCTGAAACACTGCATGTCGACCTTGACCTTGCAAGGCAAACGATTGAACTCTGAATATGGCAAATTCACTTTGATCCCAATCAAGACCTTTTATTTACAGAAAGTAATCACTGCACTAACACATGGGGCCGAGGCTGACCTAAACATTGACAACTCTATTTGGGCAAGATTAGAAGGCCACTTCTGGAGAGGAGTATTGGGCTTACCCTCTAATATTTCTATTGTAGCCATACGACATGAATTAGGCCTAGAGCCTCTCAATGGGATCATACAATGGAAATCAATTGCACTATTACGCAAAATGAACATTAGTAATGTTCCACCTGCATATGAAATATTCAAAGCATCAGAGGATAATCCATATACTGGAATTCTAGGCATTTGGGCCATGAAAATCAGAAAGATTCTAGCAATCACTGACATTTCTTGGGCCACAGTAATGGACATGCCTCAAATCGCCAAAAGAAGCTAAGACGGTGGAACTGGATAAAAAACAATGAATTGCGGGATGCAATGCCAACTTCACTCAACTTAGGTGTAAGCTGCAATAGCCTAGATAATTTACCAAAGTATCTTGCAAGATTTCCATCAAGGATACATCGTAACAAGTTCTTGAGGCTTCTTCTCAATGCTTACAAAACGAAAGAGATGATGTGGCTGAGACACTATAGATATAATGAAAAACACATGCAGGCTTTGTAATAATGCATTAGAATCTCTAAAACACATAGGCCCTCATTACAACACCGGTGCTAAACCATGGTGCTATTAGCACCATGGTTGTTGCCAGTGTTGTAACGGGTCTGCCATGGTTCAATGGGGAATTACCACTCCATTCCAAGGTTGGCGGGGCGGTAATGCCCCATTGAACCATGGCCTTTCCCATTCCCATTTTCACCCCATAGTTTTAAACTTCTTATGCACTTAACTGACTGCTTTGATACAGGCGGCCAGCGGTACAGCACCCATATTCTGACAGATTTCCCCAAACAAGCACACTTTTTAATGTGGATATTCTCTGATAGATTCTGCTTTTCCTGACATAGTGCGCTTATGTGGATTTCTTAAATAAGGTGATGGTTAACACCCATCAAGGATGTTGTATCTTTTCTGATGTTTGGGAACCATTATTTTGCAATTTCAACAGCCAAGGAAAAACGGATTTTAGAGCACTTCTAGTTTTCCGTGCAATGAAGCCCTGCCTTTTCAGGTAGTTCCATTTCCCTCTGTGGGGAGCCCAATGACAGGTTTTGGCAGTGTGGTCTCCTGTTCCCCACTGACACAGTCAAAGGAGATTGGCAGCCAATTTTTCCGGTTTATCTAGGTTTTAGCACGCATAGGGCTTTTTTGCTGCCATTCTGTTGGGTCTGGTGAAAACAGCACACAGTGATGTCACAGGGCAGAGCCTAGTGGGTCAATACATCCCACAGGCCCCCCCTCACGATTTGGCATTGAGCATCCATCAGGAGAAGTCACGAGACTGGGATGATCAGTTTCTTTTATTTCTGGTTCAAATGTCAAAATTCATCAGCTTCTCCCATCAGTGGTGGATCGACCAGTTCTCCTCACCCAGTCCTGATGTGAGAATGGAGCGATACCCCGGGCCCCTTGGTGGTCCTCCTTGGTTTGAGTCCCCATGGTTTCCAATTCTAGGATGACAAAGCAAAAGCATATTTGTAGACATTTCCCCACCACTATTTATGTAGTGGGGCAGACACATACATTTGGCATATCAGGACACATTTTTCTATTTGCAATTTTTTTTACTATATAGGTGGAATATTTCTTAGTTGGAATTCTAGGGAGCTGGAGTGACCCCCTCTGGAGTTCCAGAAGACTCCTCCAGTTGCTGCAGAGTGTGCTTAGAATGGCAACACTTCAGTTGGTTGATATGGACCCACTTATCTTCCCCACTGCCAAACTGCCTTTGGGATGAGGATTTTATAGGCGACGGCGAGCTTTTGTCTACAATTACAAAAAACCCCTCCATCTAGGCTTAAATGTGCACAGTTTGGCCTGGTTCCTTTGGAAATTTTATAAGTAGGCCTGGTCTCCTACATGGTATACTTTTCTAGTACTCTTTAAGTCATAATGGGTCTTCAGGCTGTCTGCAGATCTCTCTAGATTTCGCTGTTCATAGGCAAAAGCATGTTGAAGGTGTTTTCTTAGATGTTCAACATACTCATGAGTTGTGGAGGCATTTATCAATGTCTGCTCTTGGGTTCTGTAGAGCATATGTTGGAGAAGCACCATCCTGCGTCCAATCATCAGCTCAAACGGTGACATTTTAGTTGCAGATGAAGGGGTAGATCTGATGGCCATCAGGACAAGAGGCAATCGAATATCCCAACTTGGCCCAGAATCTGCCACAAACTTTTTTTAAATGCTTACAATTGTTTTGTTGTATCTCTCTACTGCACCACTAGAGGTTGTTTGGTAGGCAATGTGTAATTTCCTTTTGACCCCAATTATCTCCCACATCTTGGTCATTACTTCACTAGTGAAGTGGCTACCTCGGTCTAACTTGATCCTTTGGGGAAGTCCAAAACGTGAGAATATCTGGGTGATCATCAGGGCAGCTGCTGTTTCTGCCTTGCAATTTGGGGCCAGGAGACATTCTACCCATTTATTAAACAAGCATATCACAGTCAACATGTACTTATTCCCCCTAGAGGAGCGAATCACGGGCCCGATAAAATCGACTTGCAAATCTGACCATGGCAGTTTAATCTCCCTCTTTTGGAGAAGCGCACGGTGTGTGAGGGATGTTGGCTGATATTGTGCACACACAAGACACCCCTTCAAATATTGGTCGAGGTCCTGCCCCATGTGTGGCCAGTATGCAATGTCTCTTAAGATTTCAAGTGTTGTATGAAACCCCCTATGACCGGCTGTGGCCGCATCATGGGCATGATTTAACATCAGGCTTCAGAATGAGGTGGGGACCACCCACTGATCATGGCCAGCTAGGGATCTCCTTACCAACAAACCGTCTTGGATTTGGAACATTTTTTGGACATTTCATCAACACTCTGAGGTCCTCTTTCCCAATGTAATCGGTATCCGTCAGGGGAAAGTTCTCAGAGTCCTCAATGTGTTGATAAAACTGACCAATTATTGGATCCCCTTTTTGAGCTGTAATCAAATCAGCATCTGGGGTCTCCATACTCCGTTGTGCAGTTGAGAGTTAATTGTGAGTATTTGTCTGGGACCTAGTGGTAGCAGTAACCTGGATTTCTCCCAACAAGGACCCGATCTCAAGTAGATCCCATTGGATGGCTCCGGTTTTGGCCAGCTGATCAGCTAGGTAATTTCCAGTTTTGTCTGGTCCCTCTACTTTGGAATGACCCTTGATCTTTTTCCATTAGATGGTCATCCCATTCGCGGTGACCAGATCATCAATATTTTGAATTAATTTTCCATGTTTCAACGGTTTATTATTAGCACATAACATGCCTCTGGTTTTCTGGTTAACCAGGTGCTCCATGAACCTGTTCCATACATGATCCGAGTCTGTGATTATGACCAGTTTGTGGAGTTGGTGTTAGACAGCAGTGAGGATGGCTTGATGTACAGCCATCAACTCTGCCACTTAACTACTTCGGGGACCAATCTTGTACCCAGCGGAAGGTTCTGGGGCGTCATTCACCCAGGCATTCCCTACGCCGGCCACAAGTTCTTTTTCCCTGTTGTTGTCAACATGGTAAGAGCAGCCATCCACATAGACAGTGGGCATTCCCTCACACTTGTCTTCTTCAAAGACTTTCTGTGGGGAATTAATGTATACTTCCATGTTGTTCTTGATTTTTAGACTTTCTTCCTCGAGACAGTTTTCTCTGGCACAATCATGCAAGTCAGACAGACCTTGCGCGAGGGGACTCTTCTTGTTTTGGCCATATCTGACCTCCACCAGAAAGCCTTGCATTGACAGAATCCAGGAAGTAATTTGTGAATTACTCACATTTCCGGTCCAGATTCTGTCACTTTGAAGATATTGCCGAGGCTGGTGTGGAGTCTCCACTATGATGTGTTCCCCTTGGATAAACGGGCAGTAATTCTTCAATGCCCACACAGTTGCCAGGAGTGCCTTCTCACAATCGTTGAATTTTTCCTCCACAGAGGATAAAGTTTTACTCATATAGGAGATTACTTTATTGACCTTTGGTATAATACTGTAGTTAAGCATGTATTTGAGAACCCTGTCCCCAAGAAGAACTCCTTGTTTTTGACAGGGTAAGCTAAGCAAGGCGCTTGTGAGAGGCTTCTTTTGAGTTGTCTTACTGCCTCTGCTTGTTCTGGACCCCACTCCCACTTGAACCCCACTTCAAAAGATGGATCAGGGGTCTTGTGATCTCTGTGTAGTCCTCAATGAACTTTCTGCTGTAATTAGTTAGTCCAAGGAGGCTCCTTAGCTCAGACAGAGAGTCTGAGGAGTAATCTCATGCCCCAAGAAATTGACACGGGTTCTACACCACTGTGCCTTTTGAAAGGAAAGTTTTGCTCCGGCAGCCCTCAACTGTGTCAGTATATAACTGATCTCCGCTATGTGTTCCTGCACAGTTGAGCTTTTGATTAAAACATCATCTACATAAGCCAGGTTACCCCTTTCACCCAGGTCGGGCATGGCCTTATGTAGAAAAATGTTGAATTAATTGCCAGAGTTAACGTATCCGAAGGGAGTCTGGGTCCATGTGTACTGCTGCCCCCCGAAGGTAAAGGCCAGCTTGTATTGGTCCTCCCTACTGACAGGTACAGTCCAGTACAGTCCAGTACCCATTTTTCAGGTCTATTGCAGTGAATACCTGTGACCCCTGGATCTGGGCCAGCCCTTGGTCAATGTAGGGAAGAGGCCATCGGGAAGTTTGGACCCCTTTGTTGAGCTCCCTAAGGTTGGTGCAGAGTCTCCACTGGCCATTTGGCTTCAAAATCCCCAGCACCGGATTATTGAAGGTGCTGTGGACTGGACGAATTATCCCACGGGACTCAAGGTTCTTAATTATTTCAGTAAGGGACTCCATTGATGCGAGAGGCAAGCAATATTGCTTCACAAAGACTGGAGTCATGCCAGGGTCTGTGGGAATTGTTGTTGTGTGGATGTCGGTGCAACCACAGTCAAAGAGATCTTGAAAATCCAAGAAAACTTGTTTCAATGTTTGCCTTTGCTCCAGAGTCTCACAGGCATCAGCTAGGTTGACTCTCTCTTCAACCATCTGCCTGAAGCCTGGAAAGACGTCTGGTTTTGCTATCTCAGTGGCCTCCTCCAGCTGGGTGGAGAAGTCCCTGGTCAGAGTTCTTATTTGGACTGGTGGCTTCAGGTGGGGAAGGCAGTCCTCGCAGACTTGGAAAATCACCTCATCCCTCCTGAAGTCCCAGGTCACGTCTTCCTTACCATAAGGGCCAGAAGTTCCCCCCGTGCCGGGTAAAGATCCTGTCTGGTGTTGTGTTGTTATCACTATCACTGTCAAAACAGTCCTTGGGGATTGGTCCTAACAGTTCATTACCTAAATCTATGGAAAAATGTCAGTCATCAACTGCCATTCCAATAATGGTGCCTGCGGCTAGAGTGATACTCTTTAAGTCGTTGTTATCCACTTCTATTGGAATGGTGTCATGTTTTATATTGACTAGGTGTGTTGGGTTTTCCCCCAACCGTTGCTGTTGGAAGTAAGCATTTAGATGAATATAGGCATCAGGGTTTTTCAATTTCTGTCCTCTTTTAATTTCACTTCCAGCGAGAAATGTCAGGTCCTTTCTGGGATGGTGACTTCCTCTCCTATCTGAATTGCAACTGCATAAATGCTTTCTCTGGGTCATCCAAGCCCATGGGATTATCCGCTAATCAGGACCAAGCTTTGAAGTTTATTAGGTCCAAACTAATGGCAAAGCGATTGAGAATGTCACTGCCTAAGTAAAAGGTGGCAGTGACGTCCCGCAAGACCCAACAATTATGGACTATGCTCTTGTTGCCTATGGAGATTTTGAGCATACACCTGCTTGGCAGGAGATGTTTGGAATTGGGTGTTTCCAGATCCATTTCCCATTTGTCTATCAGTTTAAATGTGGGAATGGCTGGATCTTTTGGGAGTTTGCGGAACATGGCCTTGCTGATGAAGCTCTTACCCTTGTTCACACACACTCGGGCGAGAACAGAGTCCTTCCATTCATCTAGCTGAATAGGGATGAACAACTGCTCTCCAATTTGCTGAATATCAGCCAGGCTTTGAGATGATTTCTCATCTTTCTGGACTATAGGAGTGGGAATGTCTGATTGTGGATTGGTAAAGCATTTCAGAGTGTTTCCTTCCAGTGTGGAATGCCACCTTAGACTGGAAGGAAAGTTGATTTTCAGAAATAGAGAGGACCCCCATCACCAGTTTATTGTCCTACTGCTATTACTGTCACATCTGGGATTTGGTTGTTCTGTAAGTGAAATTCTACTTGGTCAGATTTTTGTTCAACCATGTGGCAGGTGCCGTTTAAACTAACATGGTTGACACTCTGTTTTAATTTTATTGGTCGGCTAGTCTGGGTCCAGAGGACCTTGTTTACACAATCTATTAGGGGTGACAACCTTCGCAGGAGGTCATTCCCTAGTAAACCAGGGGTTCCCTCTGGAGTTACAACTATGACCGGGTGCTTCACCTTGTGTCACCCAATTTTAATATCCAAATCCGCAGTCCTCTCAACGGGAATTTCCTTCCCATCGAAGTTCTGAAGTTGTCCAGGAAGAAGGGTGAGAGGAATTTGGTAATTCTCCCCCTTCCAGAATTCAGTTTATCAAAGGCCCTTTTTGACAGAAGGGTAGCTTGGGATCCAGTGTCTATCAGTGCCAGAATTGTACACTGCCCCTGTATCTGGACCGGGGCATAGAATCTTCCCTCCTTCTCCTCAAGGGGGCACAGATAATGTACATTTTTGGATAACTGGTGGGTTAATTTCTTGGTTTTGGACACTGATAGGGGGGTGATTTGGGCAGAATTCTGATTGGAGTCTTGGGAATCTGAAAAGAAAAGGTGGCAACTAGTTATGGGAGATGTTTTGTGTTCCCCTGGTTCCGGTTCTGGGCTGCCCCCCCCTTTTTGGAGGCAGTCACCAGGATGGGTTTAAACCAGGGGATTTTTGTGCTGTTGCTTCTGGGGTTGAATGATGGGCGGCGCTAGCTCTTTCCCCACATCTACCCAGTCTGGATTTGGATCTTTTGGGACCCGTTTTTATTTGGGAGGAGTTCCCCCATCTCTGAAGGAGAAGATCCTTTTCCCAGAATCCTCTGAGGATCCCTCTCCTTCAAATTTGAAGATTTGTACCTCCTCCTCATAATGGGTCTGTTTGGGGTCTATGTTTCTCCTACCCCCCCTCTGCTCCTTGGGTGGCAGACTTTCAGGGGAAGGAGATTTTGGTTCCGGTTCCTGGGTTTCCAAGGGCTTTTTACAAGTGTGGAAGGTAGCTTCCTCCAAGGCTTTACACCCCCCTTCCCCTTGTGCCTCCTCCCTGGGAACCGGTGGGTTGTCGGGGTTCTTCCCCCGTCATTGCTCTGGAGCACCAGGTCCGGAGTTTGAGGCATTCTGCGCCGGCATGCTCACCTGAGGGTTCTTTTGACCCCTCAGCATGGGACCCAGATCTTGTGCCATGCTTTGGACCTGGCACTCTAGTTGTGACACCCGCTCAGGCTGATAAGGGGTTCTCATTTCTCCCCTGGGCTGATCCCGGGAAGGGTAGCTATCCCTTCTCTGAAAATACCCCAGGTTGGGAAAATGTGGGTACCCCTCCACCCTTGGCCTCCCCTCTCCCGGATTGGGTTTTCTGGTCTCAGGAAAGTCGGGAAAGAAGGATGGATGGTTTGGGGGTTGAAAGTTTTGTGGGTACCTGGGGAAGAAATTCTGTCCAGGATTTGGGGAATTACTGCCCTCCTGGGGGAAGTGAGGAGGGAAGTTCCCTGTGTTAGCTGCTGTTTGGTTGGATCCCCCCCTTGGGCTGGAGGAGTCCACACATAAACCAGGATGGGTCTGTTCCCCTTGTAAGGGGGGCTGATGTAGTCAGGGGAGTGAGGGGTCCCATTTGTGGGACTACCTCCTTGGCTCCCTGTTAGTGACTGGCCCGAGGGCCTTCTGGGCTTGGGATTATTCTGATTCTGTGCAGGCAGGTTTTTAGGCCCCCCCATATCCAAATATAAAATGGTGGCAACCTTCACCTCCACCACCTTAGCAGCAGCAGGGGTGTTGGTTGGTTTGGGGCTTTTTGGGTTATTTTTGTTTTCTACTGGCTTTTCTCGTGCAAATCTCTCACTAGCTGGGTCATGATGTACTTGGGGAGAGCGTGGAAAAAAGTATTCACAAACTCTCTGCTGTCAATATGCACCCTTCTGGTGGTCTGCACAAAGGCACGCTTTAATTCCTGAACAAATTCTTGTGGGGCCTGATCTTCCCCACTTTGCAAGTTGTAAGCTGCCTTGTGAGCCTCCTGAGGATTTCTGTGCACAGAAAAAGGTTTCAAGATGGCTGCCCTATAGGTGGATCATCTAGAATAATTTTGGTCCTCCAGCCCCGCAAAGAAGCTGGAGTATTCTGGAGAGAAGATCAATTTCACATATTGAATACAGCTTTGGCTGTCCTTCAAATGGAAAGTTTCCATCATCTGTTCAAAGAGCTCTAAGTGCTCCCAAACAGAATATTTCGCGTTCATATGATAGAGCGTGATGACGCTCCTTATCACTTTGATTTGTTTTAGGGGCTCCTTGAGCAAGGCCCCTTTTTGCCTTATTGGCCTTCTTGGTTTGGGTAACCCTGGTCCACTCCTCCTCTGACTCAGAGGCACTGCTCCCAGAGGTGCCCGTCTGGTCTTCTACGCTCTCCCGGATTCTGCGAGCCTGGGAATGGCTGGCAGAATGTTGGGACCTAGTCTCCTGTGTCCTGGGGCGCTCAGAGGAGTCTTCTGATTCCTCCTTACTCCCAGAATTTGTTGAGTACTCCCCCTCCCCACTGTCCTAGCTGGGCAGAGGTTTTCAGGATGCCCTTAGTGGGCCTACTCTCATGGAGTTCCCCACTAAATTTTACAGTACTTGGGAACCCATACCCAGATGCCTGTCCATCCATTCCTGGGAGGTGCTGGTCTATGAGCCCCATATTCCTGATTGGATTGAATTCTGCCATCCCGTGGCCCTTAGCTCATATGCGCCAGTGGACATGGGGGTGGCAGAGTCCAGGGATTGGAAGAGAGTAAGGCCTCTGGTACTAGGGTTCCTGAAGTTATGCTCAGGTGTGTCCCTTTCCCAGGGAACCTCATCTCTCTCAGCCCCTGCTCCCTGTTGCCATGCAAGAATCTGAGCTTTCTGTTCCTCTATCAAGGCCTTGCTAGTTTCTATCAATTTTTCTTGCATGGCTATGAAGTGGGAGAATGGAAGACCAGGCTCCCGTCCTTCACCTCTCGCGCTTGGCCTAAAGGGTCACGACCCAGACACCCGCCACGAGAAGAGTTTGTCCATTTACCAGACGACCAGATACCCTGGTACAGGAACATACGGATGTGTCCATCTGCCTGCCCAGCAGCCCGCACTAGCCATGCCGACACCTGCGGCACGGACCAACTAGACTAAAACCTACACGTCGTTAGAGATGCCATGACGACCTAGCCAACGGTTAGCACACCTGTACAAATATACACACTGGACACTCCCGCACCAATCTACACGAAGAATATACCCAGTGCTATGACGCAGGCGACAGACATACTCACGGACGTGCATCTTTATTATTTTCTACATAGGCTTTCAAAATGCAGCAACGCAAGACGCGTCATGAACTCATCTAAAAAGCTTGCTCACGCTTCTCCTAACACCAGTTGCCACAATGAGAAATATAATGAAGACACGATACTGGTCATGAAACTATATGGTACTGTAACCTAAAGCACCTGTGCACCAGACGGACCCACTTATACACCAGGCCTAAGTAGGCCGCAAGCAAGAGCTTCCATGGACGTTAAAAGAACAAGAGTCAGATTGCTGATCCTGCAGAATGAGCCCGGCGAAGCAACCAGCCAAGGTCGCAATGTTGCAAACCCACATTCCAAAAGCAAATCATCAAGGGCACGATGTTGCAACCTTGCACGCCGCGCACCAACGTTAAAGTCACACCTGCAAATTAAACCAGACACACAGTGGAAAAACAATATTAATTGTGCAGAATTATGCCTCAAACACGGTCTCACCTCACGTGACCAAGCCGAACCTGACATGATGCCAAGCCCAGGAGAAAGAAAGCGTCTGGATCTCTCGTTACAAGACATAAGCAGATACAATTAAAAAGGCTCAATGGACATCTGCGACAGTGGGAGCAGTCAGCCTTCCAGCTATGAATAAATCCTCACATTGTCTGCACGTACCCATAGAGAAACATTGTTGCAAATGACAGGTACACCGAGAGCTGGGAACAGCGATGGTCCCAGGCTGGGAAGCTCGCGGGCGCACCAATCAGAACATGGGGCTCCTATCACTGACGCCATTAGCTTTAACCAATCATCAGGGGTCTCCATGTAACAATTCTCATGTATCTAATCGTAGGGACAACCCAGATATATCACCTGACTAACCCTCGACCACTAACATTGTTCTCTATACGTGTGCTATACTAACCCTACCACTCGAGTAACCAATTAAGAGTGGCGATAGGTTTTTTACTAACTTTTCAATGTGACGCAAGTAGCGCGTCATATCAAGGTAAAAAGGGCCTGCGAGCCCTACGATTGTGTGTGTCAGGACGGACGCGTACGCTCCTTGACCCATCCCTGCCGTTTTTGTCTAATAAACAGCAGAGTCACCTTGCTTCTTGCGTGTGTCTCATACTCTATCTCATCTGGGATATACGGGAGGAGTTGGGGCCTCCCTGCCCGGAGGTCTGCGGACGGCCCGGCCGACCCCGGCAGAATTTCCCCCCGACAAGTTGGAGGCACTGCTGAGATCTGTTTAAGATCGACTTTTTTATTTTTACTTTTTCCAGGCACTCCCGTTGCGAGGAGGCCCGGCGGCGCGGCCCCCTCTGCCGTTGCCCCCTTCTGAGGACTACAGGACCATCGCGGAGCTGCGAGAAGACCGGACAGCGCAATCCGGATATTGGCCCTCGGGAGCCGGTTGAGAAGTATCCCGCCCGCGGTCAGCGAGTGTCCAGACGTGGTCCAGACGAGGGGAGGTGGCGAGCCGCTTGGAGGGGTGCACGCAGTCGAGCGGCCCTGCATCGAGAGAACTTGGTGAGCATGACACGCACAACAAGCAATGCGAAATTGTGAGGGAGGGGGGAGGAAGCAAATAAGGGAGGAGGAAGGTGTTGCACAGGTGCGCGGCGAAGGTTTAACAACTTAGTGTTGGCAATGGAATGAATGGTAGTGAAACGAGTGCGAGAGCAGTCGGCTACGTCACGCGAAAGAGGGGGGCGGAGCACGAAAACATCACGTGCGGCCGCTCGTAGACACTGATTGGCCTAGGTTGCGACTACGTGTAAGGGTGGTTGTGTGTGGTTTCCTACGATTTGGCATTTATTGATCAATGAGTAGATGAGGATCCCTATTTTTCGAGCAAGAAACTCGATAGGTAGATGACGTTTCCCTGTAGGCGGTGGCTAGCTAGTTGCCCAATACGGAAGATAATTGGCTGGTTAAGCCCTCCTGTTGAGGGGCGTATCACACGCGAGGCGACGCAGCGTGCGCAGTCCGATTATATTGTTGATTTGATTACCTTGTTCCAGGAGTGACAGGAAGACAGCTGTAGGGTTAACGGGGGTAGATTGCAAGTGTATTTTGAACTTAAAGAACATATGAAGAACTTACCAGTAGTTCGAAGAAATCGGTGACGTCACCAGTAGGTCTTTAATAGGATATCACGAGCACAAGGCACATTGGTCTTGAGAGTGGTGGGGAAGAGAAATATGGTAAGGGAGCGGACACGGAGATAAACGGTAAACAAGTTGATCGGGGAAAGGAGAAGGGAGGAGGGGCGTGGCTGCGCACGGAGAACGCCGGCCACGGCAAGTGTAAAAGGGGGAGGAGAACGTGGAAACAGGACGACTGTATAAGAGCGTCGTAAGGGGTACGCAGCCGCAGGGGGCTGCGTGCGCTTCGGCCGCAGGGGGCCGTAAGGGTGTTGTATAAAGAAAGAAAGACAGAAGCGAATATACAAATGTAAAACCCCATATATATATTTTTTTTTTTTGTATAATTTTATCAAAGGATTGTCGTAAGTCCCCAAACTTACGGGGCCAGGTAAACAATATAAGGTTGTATATTGTAAACTGCTAGTGAGATAAACTGCTACCAGATAGGGGAAGGGTAACAAGTGGGGCGCTACTATGTCATACGGGACAGGGTCGGGAGGGTGGGGGAACACCCTCACTACCCCACTACAACACATATGCACCACACTGCCACCACATAGGGAGAAACTAATTAAGTACAGCATAGAATGGACCCAGGGGACAGATAACAAAATGCTAACACCATGGCGCCTAATGGTAGCTTCGATCCATATGCCCAACATTCACTGCTAAACCATCTGCACAATACATACAAGGGGAAGAAGTTGGCAAACCATGTGGAGGTGTTTAACTTATGGAGGATGTTCCAGGGGTCCCGACCAGGACCAAATGGAATGTTCACTATGGGGGAAACACCGGAACAAAAAGAGATTAAGGAGGAAGGAGAGGATGGGAAAAAGGGGAGTGAAAGCACAAAGAACACGGGGAACGGAGGAGAGGGAGGAGAAAAGAATAATAAATCAGATGACATAAAAAAGGAACCAAGCAATGAGATACCAATAACACAGGGAGTGAAAACAGAGGGAGGGGGGTTGTACCCATTAAGAGAATTAGGCGAAATAGAAAGAGGACAGTTAAGGGCGGCTGAAGGATACTCGAACCCGGCATACAGCCCTCCACCATATGTGGCTCATAGGAAGATGCCAGTGGGGGAGGGGAGGATTGGAGAAGAACAGACTGTAGAGATAGGAAATGATGAGTGGGTAGCTGCACAGATATTATTAAAATTACGAGGTTCACTAACTGGAGAAGAGAGGGAGGTAGTAAAGAAAACAGACGAGGATAGTGCCAGAGAGAGTGAAATGAGGGGGGAAGAGCTATTACGGCAAAAGGAAGAGATTTTGGAGGAACGATTAGCAAAGCTAAGGGATGAGCAGAATGAATTGATCAAACAGCTCGAGAGGGAGGAAAGAGAGAGAGCGAGGAAAAGGAAAGAAGGTAAGAACGAATTGGAAAAATTAAGGGAACGGAATGAGGAGCAAAGGAGAGAAGCTGAAAGGGTAAAAGCAGCAGCAGATAGGGTATCAAGAGTAGTGCTGCGAGAGAAGAAGAGGGAAGAAGAAGAAAAAGAAAAAGAAATGGCAATATGGAAGAGGAGGTTACTATCAGAGACAACTAAGAAATATGAAGAAGGGAAGGTAATAGAGAGTATAGTAGAAAGAGAAAGGGTGAAATGGGAAAGGAAGAAAGAGGATGAAAGAATATTGGAACAGATGAGCAATAAAGTGATGGAGGAATTGAAAAGGAAAAGGGAGGAAAATAGTAGGGAGATGGAGGAGAGAAGTGAAGGAGGAAGAGAAGATAGGAGTAGGGAGAGTGAAAGATGGGGGGATGTATATAGAAGCAGAGAAGTAGCGACAACATCAGCACTAGGGGGAGCAGTTGGTAACGGAGAAAAAGGAGAATTAGACCTAATAGACTTACAAACAGTAACAATAAAAGGGAAAAAGACAGAGTGGGGGATGCCGTTTATGAATGATTTTTGTAGCGAGGAGGAAGAAGGAGTGGAGAGGGAAGGAAGAAAAAGTGAAAGGGAAAGCTTAGATAAGCTATACCTCACCCGAACCAACATAGACTCGCCATGGATCAGTAGGAGAAAGGAGGAGCTGGAGAAAAGTGAGGAGGGAGAGCAAGGACTAGCGGAAAGACAAACACATGAAACCACACCATCCGCATCCCCATCACGCCCTCCCCCATCGCACCCTACATGCTCAACCACCTCACGCTCGCTGCGCAAAATAAAACTCGCGCCCTTCATAGACGAACTGACACCCTATGCATGTCGGCTTAGAGACCTCCCTAGTCGCAGGCAGGACAGACGAATACACATGCCCACATTAAATACAGGAAATGATGAAAGGAGGGGAAAGGATGGAGAAGAAGGAGTTAAGAGCAGGGGTAATAAGGACGAAATTGAAGATGTAAAAGAAACGGAAGAGGAGGACGGGTGTGAGGACTCGATAGTATGGAACATAAAGGGTGAAACGAGACACAACTTAATGCCACTTTTGGAGAGAGGAGGGGTTAGACCACAGTATGTCCCTTGGAAGCATACAGATAAAGAAAATATAAAATGTAGGCTTCCATCATTAAGTGGAGGTGCGGGTAAGTGGATATATGAAATGGAAAAACACACCGCAGGACAGAAACTAGCAGTAGGAGATGTGAAGGGCCTGTTAATATCAATATTAGGGGATAGAGCGGATGACATTTGGAAGAGAGCGGGATTTCATGGGGTAACAATAACAAACACATCGCATGATGGGGCACCATTCGCAAACTGCAGACATGCACTATGGCTGGCACTGAGGGTACAGTACCCAGACACATCAGACATAGGAGCAATTACTTCCCGTAAGATGCGTGAGAATGAGGATCCTGTTGATTATATCCAGGAGATCCAAGAGAAGTGGCGCATGGAAACTAGAGAGCAATGGGATAAAACACCAGCAATATTCTATCATATACTAGTACAAGGGCTCCCAGAAGGAGTTCAGAAACAACTAAAGAAAGTAGTGGGAATGGAAGCAAAACCATGGCCAGAAATACAACTGACTATAGTACATCACTGCAGGACATGGCAAGGAAAAATGAAACAAAAGGAAGAGGACAGGAAAACAGAAGAGGCTAAACTAGTACAGAAAAAACTTACTAAATACACAATGGAAGGGGCACTAATAACTACGCCCACAACAATGGCCCAAAGCCCCACACAAGTAGTGGCTGCACAGGATCCCGCCCAAATACCACCTTCACAACCTATAACACAACAAGCGCCGCCACTGCAATTACACACACCCAACATGGGAGGAGGGTACCCAATGCAAGGAGCTGGGTATTATAATTATAACAGGGGGAGAGGAGGATTTATGAGAGGGAGAGGATACGGATATAACACCCAACAGCAGGTGGGAGGACTTAGAAATTCCTACCCTACAGGGCAACCAGTATACCAGGACAACACAGGGAGCTTCCCATGGCAGAGCAGGGAACCACCCGTGTGTTGGAGTTCTGGATTATTAGGACACATGTCACGCACGTGTAGGGTTAGGCCAGGAACACCAGCATGGAATGAACAGGTACAACCTAGGACCTCACAAGAACAGCAGGGCATACAACAACAGCAGACGTTGCAACAGGGAAGTGAACAACAACAACAAATAACACAACAACAGCCACAGGCATATTCACTGCCACAACAACAGGTAGCGATAACACAACAACCCCAAACACAACAAACACAATTGGGTAGGGTGACGGTCTTGGGACACAACCCTTACACAGGAAATGGCCAATCATTGTACCCTCAATAGGACAGCCCACAGAAGGCCTTGGTGTGTCCCATCCTGTCAGTAACACCTAATAGTGCGGAGGAGCCACGCATAGAGGTAACGATAGGTGACAAAAAATTATCATTCCTTGTTGACACCGGGGCAACCCGGTCTTGCATAAGGGAAGGTAAATTTAAGATGTCAGGCGAAGCCATGAACACCCAAGGATTCTCTGGGGCTAAAGGGTTGGTTCCCTTTACTGATAACATTCCCTTATCTATTGGAGATTATGATCTGTCAGTTCCACTTTTATATTATAGTGCCTCACCAGTAAATATATTGGGGAGAGACATAATGAACAGGTTGAATATGACGATCTCCTTTACAGAGGACGGCATAATTTGCTCTACTCCAGGGATTAACATGCTCGCAGCACGACAGATTATGCAAGCATACTGCGGACAGACAGCGATTAGGGCAGAGCCAGTAGATGGCGAGCTATTTCAGTATGGAACAGATATGGCATTTGCATGGATGCCAGGGATAGAAGGAAAAATATGGAGGAGGCCAGCAGCCTATCTGTTCCGACCAGAAACACCTGTTAATGAACCAGAAGGAAAGGTGGTTCTAATGGACATTGAGAGCATTATTGCAACAGCTGATTATATTGCTGTGCACGCCCAAGATAAAGAAGGAAGAGCATGGAGGGCAGTGATAGCACTAGCAGAAGGATGTAGGCTAACCCAGGTGTCAGATGAGGAGCTGTTTTCAGAAGAAAAGGAGGAAGGTGAAATGGTGTTCATGATGAGTGTAGAAATATGGTTAAGAGTGGCTCACAAACAAGTAGCACAGAAAATTGCGATGGCACTTGAGGCACCCGCATGCACCCCAGTCCCCTTCTTTAAGGAGGATATGTCAAAGGTACCCAAATCATTGTGGATTATTAGCCCTTATGACGTGGGGTGCATAAAAAGCATAGGGGGAGTAAGGATAAAATTGAAAAAAGGTGCCATACTACCCAGAGTGAAACAGTACCCACTGTCAAAAGAGGCAGATGAGGGCATATATGAAACCATAACGGCCCTTATAAACAATGGCATATTGGTCCCCTCAGAATCACCATGCAACACGGCTGTGTACCCAGTGCGCAAGGCTAAAGGGGGGTCTTGGCGCTTCATACAGGATCTCAGGCCCTTAAACAACATAGTAGAAGCAGAATATCCCGTTACAGCAAACCCGGCTACAATATTGTGTGGCATTCCAGCGGAAGCATCACGATTTACAGTGATCGACCTTAAAAATGCTTTTTTCTCAATACCATTACACCCAGACTCACAAGATCTGACAAGCTTCACTTACCGAAATACAAAGTGGAAACATACCTGATTGCCACAGGGGTATTGCAAATCACCCTCAATTTTCAATAGAGTAATACAGATGGATTTGGGTAACATTGAAGTGGAAAGCACAGTGTTGCAGTATGTGGATGACATAATAATTTGCAGTAAAAATGAAAGTAAATGCAGAGAGGACTCCTTAAAGATGTTGACAATATTGGCTGAAAAAGGGTACAAGGTAGACATGGAAAAGATACAATACTGTCAAGAACAGGTACTTTACATTGGCCAACTCATATCCCAACATGGAAGAAAGATTGCACCACAAAGAGCACAGGCCATTTCAAGCACTCCAATGCCACAAACTGTGAGGGAACTGCAGCAATTCCTGGGGCTGTGTAACTACTGTAGAGCATGGGTATTTGATTACAGTTCATACATAGGACCCCTGCTTGAGGCTTTAAGGGAAGCTAATAAAGGGGAGAAAAAGTTGGGGTGGACTATGGAAATGAAAGAGGCCTTTGATGAATTGAAAGATGCGATCTCAACTGCTCCAGTACTGGCATCCCCAGACTATGAGCGACGATTTTTTATATTTTCACATTGCGACTCAGCAGTAATGAAAGCAGTATTGGCCCAAAAAACAAGCATGGGCTATAAACCAGTAGCATTTTACAGAGGTCACTTGGACCCTGTGATGTTAGGTCACTTCCCTTGCGAACAAGGTCTCGCTGCAGCTGCTTTTGCAGTGGAAAAAGCATCAGCAATAACCATGGGGTGTCCAACTACACTGTTTGTGGAACATGCACTATTTGCAGTATTGAATAAACCTAAGTCCACCCTAACCACGCAGAGGGCATCAGGTTATGAGATCATCCTGTCTAGAGCTGAACTAGCAATTGTTAGATGTAGCACGGTTAACCCTGCAAGGTTCCTAGCAGAAGTAATTGAGGAGGGAGATTATGCCCATGACTGTACACAAATAACTGAAATATACTCATGTACTAGAAAAGTTGAAGAAAACGCACTAGAGGGAGGGGAGCTTTTGTTTATTGATGGGTCATCAACTATTGATCAGGGAGATGGGATACGGAGAACTGGGGCAGCAGTGGTAAAGATGATGGAGGCACCGGTGTGTGTGGCTATGAAATGTGTACAATTACCACAGCATTACTCCGCTCAAGCCGCGGAACTGGTTGCACTAATATTGGCATTGAAGGAAAGCTTTGACAAACGAGTAACCATATACTCCGACAGTGCATATGTTACATCCACTGTCCACTCAGGGCTGTCGAAATGGAGAAGAAGAGGGTTTAGGAGAGCTGATGGCACTCCAGTGCAACATGCCCTCTTATTGGCTGAACTAATTGAAGTAATAAATGACCCCCAAGAATTAGCCCTAGTAAAATGCACCGCACACACCAATGGTGAAGACCACGTCTCAAAAGGGAATGCAGCAGCAGACGCACATGCGAAATATGCGGCATACTTTGGTGAGATATGGAACCCCCCAGAATCACAGAGAGGGAGAGGGAGGGGAATGGCTAAGGAGATGTTGATAAGAGAAGGGTACACCCATCTCCCAGCCACGCAGATTATGGAGCTACAAGCGGCTGCACCAATGGCCGAAAAAGAAATATGGGTAAAAAGAGGATGTACAATGTCACCAACCGACGCACTATGGCGCCAGGGTGGCACTGGAAAAGTTGTAATACCATTGGCACTTTTGAACACCGCCCTGAGCCAATTACATCACCCAGCCCACACAGGCAAGGAAGTAATTGCAGCACGAATTAGAGAAGATTGGTTCTGCCCTGAGTTAAATTCTCATGTGTCGAATTTTATCAGCAATTGTCTCACATGTCAACAGCTTACGGCCGGTCATACCCTAAAAGTAATAAGAGGTACTATACCCCGGCCAGAGGGACCTTTTCGGCATCTTCATATTGAATATGTTGATATGATCAACATATGTCAAGGTAATAGGTATATGATTGTAGTAGTATGCCCATTCTCTAGGTGGATTGAAGCAGGGCCCTGTTCACACCCAGATGCATTTAGAGCAGCCAAATTCCTAGTGAGGGAGGTCTTCCCCAGGTGGGGAGTGTGCGAGGTGTTAAGGTCAGACAATGGCCCACATTTCGCAAACGAAATGTTCCAGCATATCACATCTTTGCTGAACATAAAACACAAATTCGCATGTGCATACCACCCACAGGCCAACGGTGTATGTGAACACCTGAATGTCCTATTAAAGGAGACAACTGCAAAGATACAACAAACAACAAAGAAAAGCTGGTTATATTGCCTTCCATTAGCCCTATTTGAACTGAGGAATAGGCCAGGGTCCGACCACCACCTCACCCCACACGAGGTGGTTACCGGACGTCAAATGCACCTTCCCCTAACGCCAACGTCAAGAACATTTACTGATCACGAAAGCACAGCGAGTGTTATAGGTGATGAAATGTACCAATATGTGTCTTCTTTGATTACTAGTGTTGTGTTTGTGTCTCAACAGCTCGAGCGCACACGGGGTGGGTCTAACAGCAATCAACAAGAAGGCTCGAATACAGAATTGGAAAAGGAAAACCTGTGTAAACTTGCTAAAGGTGACAACGTGCTACTTCGCAATTTCAACAGGAAATGGAATGATGAACGATTTACTGGCCCCCATCTGGTAGAGGAGGTATCAACAAGAGCAGTAAAGCTAAAGGACAAGCGTGCCTGGAACCACCTACATGATGTAAAGATCTACAAACTGCAGACCCGCCCCAGCGCCACCGACAGGTCCATTAGGAGAACAACAACAACATCACCAACGGCGGAAGAGAGTTCTACCACAGCCAACGACCCATTTGTTCCCATACCCTGTCACTCCCCAGCTTCCCCGGAGACAATAACTGATGAAGAAAGGGGTGATCCCCATACTGCCCACCCCATGGTCACACGCTCAAAGAGTAAAAATACTTCCGCCAGCTGAGCCCAAACCCCCTGCCCATTGACCCCCAAATATAGTAATACCCGAACTGAAGGACATTGCCTGCACAAGTACACATGTAAACACTTGAATGTTCTCTTTTCTCTTCTCTCGCACATACAGGAACTGCGTATTATTGTATTGTTAAAAAAAATATATATATAACTAACAAATTCACTGCCCAGGAGTAGATGGTACTCCCAGACGATAACTACCCGGAAGAATTGTCACACCAATTTGTATACGAAATAAAAAGGCCAACGTACCTGAAAAAGAGAAGGGTACGTGTCTACTACACAGCATTCCTCTTGGCCATAGAACATTCAATGCCACACCTCCACCCATACTTGCCGGTCCTAAGAGATAGATCACTTAGAGTAGCGTGGGAACAACTCTTCGCCTGGGCACTGAATGACTATTTGATAGAGAGAGCTTAAAGAAAAACAACAACTAACATTTAATAACCAGCATTTTGAGAATTTTCAGGCGGGCAACTTTAACGTCGCAAGAATACGCTGCCAGGACTGCAGTAAGGTAAGAGCAAAATGCCGGTGAAATTAGCATATGTAATAAAACTAATAGGGATTTTGATGATCACCGGGTTCTTGGCTGCCTCTGTATGGCAGTACAGATATGCTATTCATTTTATTGCTGCACCCAAACCTAATACACCCCCGTCCCCTGCTGCAACAGGTGTTACGTCAGGTGATAGTAGTAAAATTGCACCCAAGCAAAATAGAGTTAAACGCAGCACATACTCAGACAATAAAGGTATTGATAATTATATACAAGATTCAGCACACGTCTCAAACAACATATGGTACCAACACATGACCCGCATTGGTAAGCAGACAACAGAGGACAGCTGCTACGTTTGCTCATTAATACCATACGCCATGAGTGCTTCTCGAACATTTGTTGCCACAGAAATAGATGAAAAGACAGCACGGTGCATAATATACTTGGCACTGTTCCAAACGAAAGGAAGATTTCAAGGGACAGTGGTGCATATGACATGAAAACACGAGACTCATACCCATATGAAAACAACTTCCTATAGACCTATTTGAGTTACCACAAGAGCAGTTTACATGCTGAAGCATTCAGATACATAACAAGTGGTCCTGCAAAAGGAGAAACAAAGAAAGTAACACTGCAGTATCTACCATGTGATTGGTACGCCACTGAAGTTCCGGGTAAACAAGGATGTTGGGAGAGGCCACCGGTGACAATAACAGGGAAGGTGTACCTGGACAACAACTGGGAGATAGGAGTGATTGGCAGTAACATGGTAACAAAAGAAACTATCTCAACTATCGAGGCACACAACCACCGATGTTGGACGACGTGGATAAAGTACGTACCAATGCTCACGTGGGTGGAGACGGATGAAGACCCAATAACAATACTGCCGCTGACTGCGCCCAAGGTATGCTACCAGCATAAAGGAGAGGTGGATGTAGGATATAACACCAACTGTGCAAGCGTGATGGAGTTACCTGAGGGGGGAGCAGGAACAGCAGTAATAATGGACCATTATTAGGCCTGTGGAGAAAAGGCATACCATACACTGCCTCCCCTGTGGAATGGTGTGTGCACAATGGTGCACGTCAATGTACCATCACTAGTGGTACCCAAGAAGCATGTCAATGTGGCGAACTTTCCCAAAATGGATGAAGGGGACAAGAGAAAAAAGAGATCTGCACCACTTCAGGAGGAGCAAAGGAACAGGACCAACAGCAATGATACTGTCCTAAATAGAAGGAAAAGACAAGGAGAACCTCTGACAGGAAATTACCTGTGGGGAAGGTCGGAAACGGCACTCACTTCAATACCGCCAGAACACAGACTATTCAGCAGAGCAGCAATGTTCTTCTCCTCAATAATACATCCGGGACTGCAGGCTTACGCAAACGCAAAATGGCTCCAGATAACTAGATGGGAACTAATGATGACCATCAATTCTACAGTAAATGGATTCAACGCAATAAAAGAGGAGCTGCGAGCTATAAGGATGGTAGCACTCCAGAACAGATATGTGTTGGACCTTCTCACAGCCATGGAAGGAGGAGTTTGTGCAAAGATAGGACAATCATGCTGCACGTTCATTCCTGCCAACGATGCTGACAATGGTACACTGACAGAAGCAGTTTCACAATTGGCCCAGATGCACTCCAAAATGATGGATGAAAGTAACGGTGTAAACAAGGATAAGAGCTGGTTTTCACTATTATGGTCATGGATGCCATCCTGGCTGTCAGATGGACTGAAAATTATAGTTGGTTGTACTATTTTGGCTGGAGCTACACTGATCATAATAAGATTTTGGAAGGCCCGGAAGGCACGTACCACTGACGAGTTGCTTGAAATGGTGGGTATGCACCCCTTGATGCCAGCAGATGACGGCCAACACACAGGCGTAATAATACAGGAGAGGGAGAAGTTGCGCAACCAGATCATCACCAACCATCTAGACCCACCATCGGTGAAGATCGAGAACCCAAGAAACCCCAGGAGCTACATAGGGAAATGGGTATACTGTACTCCTGGAGGAACCTGTGAATATATGTATTGGTCATTTGAAGATCATGTGAACCACTATGGACATTTAGGAGGAATAACTAAGATATGGAGAGTAAGAGGAGACAACGAAAAGGATATGTTTGTGGTCGACAAGTCGACCAGAGGGGGGACTGAAGTGGGAGAATGGAAGACCAGGCTCCCGTCCTTCACCTCTCGCGCTTGGCCTAAAGGGTCACGACCCAGACACCCGCCACGAGAAGAGTTTGTCCATTTACCAGACGACCAGATACCCTGGTACAGGAACATACGGATGTGTCCATCTGCCTGCCCAGCAGCCCGCACTAGCCATGCCGACACCTGCGGCACGGACCAACTAGACTAAAATCTACACGTCGTTAGAGATGCCATGACGACCTAGCCAAAGGTTAGCACACCTGTACAAATATACACACTGGACACTCCCGCACCAATCTACACAAAGAATATACCCAGTGCTATGACGCAGGCGACAGACATACTCACGGACGTGCATCTTTATTATTTTCTACATAGGCTTTCAAAATGCAGCAACGCAAGACGCGTCATGAACTCATCTAAAAAGCTTGCTCACGCTTCTCCTAACACCAGTTGCCACAATGAGAAATATAATGAAGACACGATACTGGTCATGAAACTATATGGTACTGTAACCTAAAGCACCTGTGCACCAGACGGACCCACTTATACACCAGGCCTAAGTAGGCCGCAAGCAAGAGCTTCCATGGACGTTAAAAGAACAAGAGTCAGATTGCTGATCCTGCAGAATGAGCCCGGCGAAGCAACCAGCCAAGGTCGCAATGTTGCAAACCCACATTCCAAAAGCAAATCATCAAGGGCACGATGTTGCAACCTCGCACGCCGCGCACCAACGTTAAAGTCACACCTGCAAATTAAACCAGACACACAGTGGAAAAACAATATTAATTGTGCAGAATTATGCCTCAAACACGGTCTCACCTCACGTGACCAAGCCGAACCTGACATGATGCCAAGCCCAGGAGAAAGAAAGCGTCTGGATCTCTCGTTACAAGACATAAGCAGATACAATTAAAAAGGCTCAATGGACATCTGCGACAGTGGGAGCAGTCAGCCTTCCAGCTATGAATAAATCCTCACATTGTCTGCACGTACCCATAGAGAAACATTGTTGCAAATGACAGGTACACCGAGAGCTGGGAACAGCGATGGTCCCAGGCTGGGAAGCTCGCGGGCGCACCAATCAGAACATGGGGCTCCTATCACTGACGCCATTAGCTTTAACCAATCATCAGGGGTCTCCATGTAACAATTCTCATGTATCTAATCGTAGGGACAACCCAGATATATCACCTGACTAACCCGCGACCACTAAAACTGTTCTCTATACGTGTGCTATACTAACCCTACCACTCGAGTAACCAATTAAGAGTGGCGATAGGTTTTTTACTAACTTTTCAATGTGACGCAAGTAGCGCGTCATATCAAGGTAAAAAGGGCCTGCGAGCCCTACGATTGTGTGTGTCAGGACGGACGCGTACGCTCCTTGACCCATCCCTGCCGTTTTTGTCTAATAAACAGCAGAGTCACCTTGCTTCTTGCGTGTGTCTCATACTCTATCTCATCTGGGATATACGGGAGGAGTTGGGGCCTCCCTGCCCGGAGGCCTGCGGACGGCCCGGCCGACCCCGGCAGAATTTCCCCCCGACAGCTACTTGTCTGTGGAGCCTGTCATTGTTGTCACAGAGAGCCTCATTTTCTCTCTGTGCTTCCTGTGTTGTTTTAGAGTATTGGGCCAGTCTTTGCTGCAGGAGGGTTGCCTCCTGCAGCTTCCACCCTCCTTCCACCCTCCTGGTGTGCTCTAACATTTTCTCATGGTCTTTTTAGAGGTCACCCAGTCCTCTTTTAAATAACAGACTTCCTGGTCTAAGGTGTCCCTTTCCTGAGCAAGAGCCTGCCTCTGTGCAGCCAGGTCGTCCCTCTGTCTTTGGAGCGCACCAGCTTTCTGGAGCTCTTCATCAAATTCTGTCCGGGTATCCAGGTGTTTCAGGATTAATTCATTACTCTCTTCTTTTTCTCTATCTTGGTGGCTTTGCAGGGTGACTACCTAATGTGGGCACGCCCAGTTAAACTGTATTAGTTGTTCTGTGCTTTTTCTGGCTCTACAGTAAAGAGTCCAAACTTTCTTGGTACTCCTCTGCAAGGCCAGCATTCTGGTTTCCTGTTCTGCCTTTTCCTGCTTCATAATACCCATGTCTTCTTTTATTTTGGTTAGGTACTGCCTACTTTCATTTTCTGATTCCTGGCTCCTCTGTAGCCTCTGCTCAGCAGAGTCCAGATCAGTTTGGGCCTTTTCTAATGCCTGCTGTTGCTTGTTTGACAGATTTTGGCCCTCGGCATATTTGTCCTGTATTGCTCCAATATGTAGGTATAAATATGCCGCTATTTTGGCAATCTTGCTTTGCTCTTCCTTTGCCTTAGGGGCCATCTATAATTCACTCAGGGCCACATGTAATGGATCCTGGTCTTGCCATATGTCCATCCCTGTTGCAGTGATCTGTTCTGTGATTGCCTGCAACCACACATTCTGATCCTGCTCTGTCCATTCACCCCTTACAAATAATGTATTCATTAGATGTCCTTTAGCCATATTGATCTCTACCAAGGTCGCCATTCTGGAAATATTAATTTCCTTCCTGATTTACAGGAGTTTATTTTATTTTTGCAAAACAGACCAATTCCTTAGCGCGTTCCTATTGAGGGGTGATTTTCACAGTGTAACACAGCGTGGTAGCCCAACAGGGATCTTATACCCCATCAGATAGCACACTGTATTAGACTGTCACAAGTGGTATATCTAATTCAGAAATCCTGCGACGAGCCCCGAATCTTGTAATTGATTTCAACCCAGCACTTCACCTAAGTCAATGCCTAGCGTGGGATGCACAATTGAAACCCTTAATTATATATGTTTGTCTATAAGTTATTTTATTTCTGAATGATGTACCCTTATATCACGCCCTCTCTTTGAATCCCCCCCTGGTTCACTGAACCAGGAAGCAGGCTGTTTTGCAAAGTTAAAAGATTTATTTTATGGATTTGCACAATATATATCACACTATTTAATATTTATACAATGATCACCAATGGGGTGTTATTACAATCAACAATCTCTTAATCAGAAGGAGTATGGATAGGAAAAATAATACATCATAGAATAATACTTTGTGTGGGTTCAATCAAATGCAATGTCACTCTTTCCCCCGGCACACTACTCAATCCCCCCAATATGAAATATAGAGATGGAAGGAGAGAAAACAGGTTTCAGGAATACAAACTCACAACAAATACACTATTAATCCCAATTTTCCCCAGCAAACTCAGAGAGAAACAGGAATGATTGCAAACGGGTCAAATGCTTGTGAATGTGGCTTTGAATGAATGGTTAAAAATACTAAAAATTGATTGAATTGACTAAATTGGAGTGAAAACTAGTGGGAGCCACTTTGTATGGTTTCAGATAAAAACTAGCAATGATTATTGAGTCACTAGCAGATTGAAAACTGAATTCTGAGGTCGGATGCAAAGAACAGCTGTTTTACACGTGATGAAATTAAGACAAAAATTTGTGGCAAACTTTTCCGCGCGCGAGAAGCACGATTGCGGAAAATACTAGAAGGAATGCGGTTTTGGATCCCTTGGAAAGCTGAGGATGTTATTATGAAGGTTTTAGTAGAGGTTGGTTTTTCTCAGAAAGAGTCAAGATTTTCAAATGAAAGATGCACTTTTGAATGTATAACCAAGATTTTCTTTACACTAGGGAGTCGATAAAGATACAAGATACCCAACGGTACAGCCACCAGATCAGTGACGCCTCTGTCTGGCTTTTGCCAGCCGAGACACTTGTCTTTCTTCAGCAAATATATTAGCGCAAAGATGATATTATCACTACCATTACCAAAGGACTATAGGAATGAGAGAAAGATTCAGGAAAGACAAAAAATTTTCTACAATGCAGTTCTGGATATGATAGAATGGGTTTAGATAGGATTACTTAAGGATAAAATAATGGCTATGGACAATTATATGCTATAGATACTCACTACTACTGTTTGGAATGGACCCGTCAGGGATCTGGTCACAGATTCTGGACTGGAATTCTGCTAGCCCATCGGACAGGATTCAGGGCGGTCGGGTGCTGCACTCAGAACGGCTCTCTGGACACTGCACGGCACTCTGGACTGGATCTGATGGTTTGGGTTGCAGCTATCTGGTTACAGCTCTGCTCTACTGGTTTGGATCTCTGGATTCTAGCAAGAAATCTTGGCAAGAAAGCAGAAACAGCACAGCCAGGCTGTTCTTTTTGGTGCCCCTTGGAGGTCTGGGGTAAAATCAGGTTTCAGGATTTTAAAAGCCAAGCTGAGAAGGGTTCAGCTTTGGAATTGGGCATCTCTGCTTTCAAAGTTCTGGAGTCTTGTTTCTGGATTTCTTCTTGCAAAGTGCTTCGCCAGCAATCAGTTGATGGGTGAATGGGTCGGCCTCTAGATCCTAAGCTGTCTCTATTTATGTATTTCCCAAAGGGGTGGGGAGGCTGATTTATACTAGGCTCACCCTCTAGGAATACTATTGGTTAGGGTCTGTCCTCTCTCCTGATTTGAGAAGAAATTCTGGTATCATGATGATGCTGTATTTTACAATCCAGGGAGTACCTCCCCTTTGATTCTGCACAGTAAATCTATTTTTCATATAAAGCATATTTACAATATTACCAACTTGCTAGCAATAACATATTTACATCACAGATTTAGTGGAGCAAGTATCCGTCCGAGTTCCATCTCAGTGAGAGCTTTAGTTCAGATTAGACAGTTTTTTGCGCTTTTGGTTGGGTACCCAATGTCAGATTTGTCTACATTTTTATACATATATGTGCATGACATCTGGGCATAATCCTGTGAAGTTTCATATTTCTAGCATCATCCCAATTGCTACAAAATCACAAATTCCGTAGTCATGTCTCTGAACATAGCACAGAGTCCTGAGTAGTTTCAAAATGTGACCAGGATTTTCATGTTAACAACACTATATTTTACAGATTTTTACAATTTCGCACAGTTCTCTGTGAGTCTTTTTCAAAAAGATACTTTTTTGTGGTTTAAGGATACGCATATCTGTCTGTCCCGCCCCCAAGGTTTTGCTGGGCCAAGAGCAATTCAGGACTCTCTTCCTGCTGGCAGTAGTTTCTGTTGACACTTGAATTTGCATACCCTTTCAGTCCAGGAAGTCTATTGTCTCTCCCCAGGGAAGCAAAACAAAATCTCCTCCCCCTTCATTACCATCCAGCAGAGAGTTCCTGGGGCAGAGAGCAAAGGAAGGTACCTTTTGGTGGGGAGGAGAAGGGTGGTGTGTTTCACAGTGGGGGAAGCTTCTTTGAAGTTTTGCTGAATCAAGTTACTTTAAGGCAAATTGTTACATTGTTATCTGTTGAAATTAAAGTTATAATTTTAAAAACAGGCAAACATATCTCAAATTCCAGTCTTTTTCAACATAGAAATTAAATAGTGGCAACCTATATTGCTTTTGATGGCAAGTCACTTCTTTTCAACAGTTTTACTTTAATGTACAAGTTTAAACTGCCAGTGTAATCAAATGACAGCTTTGATACAGGCGGCCAGCGATACTGCACCCATATCTGACAGATTTTCCACAAGCAAGCACACTTTTTAATGTGGATATTCAATGATAGATTCTGCTTTTCCTGACATAGTGCGCTTATGTGGATTCCTTAAATAAGGTGATGGTTAACACCCATCAAGGATGTGGATTTTTTGTGATGTTTGGGAACCATTATTTTGCAATTTCAACAGCCAAGGAAAAACGGATTTTAGAGCACTTCTAGTTTTCCTGGCAATGAAGCCCTGCCTTTTCAGGTAGTTTGATTTCCCTCTGTGGGCAGCCCAATGACAGGTTTTGGCAGTGTGGTCTCCTGTTCCCCACTGACACAGGCAAAGGAGATTGGCAGCCAATTTTTCCGGTTTCCCTAGGTTTGAGTGTGCATAGGGCTTTTTTGCGGCCATTCTGTTGGTTCTGGTGAAAACAGCACACAGTAATGTCGCAGGGCAGAGCCAAGTGGGTCAATATATCCCACATAATTAAAGTTGTGCATATAACTAATGGTTACAATATAAAAAATACAAAAAGGGTGTGGGATAGATCTTAAGAATAGAAAGAAGTGTTCATAAATAATATGTCCGGATGTGTTAGCCTTGGTCTTCCTTTCCCATGTTTTGAACATGGGCTAAGGTTGGACCTTGGAGCACAGCCCACACTTGAGCTTTCCCAGAACGAGTCGACAGTTCCACTTGCAGCTATCAGGAACATCAATGGCCAAGTCTTGTTTCCTTTAAAGTTTCTTGCCTGCGAGGCTTGAAGTATTCAATAACAAAACAGAAGTTCCTTCAACAAAATAAAAGTTTGTCTCCTGGTTTTACTGAGGGGAGCATTTTCCACCCTTGGGGGCCCCTCTTCTGTGCACTGACCCTTGTTCCTTGGTGTCTAGGGTCAGGGTTTGGATCCTAAAACAGTTATTATCGATATCAAGTCCTCTGGGTTTATGGTTTCCTGGACCCACAGGTCTGATAAGGTTACCAAGAAAAACAAAAACAAACACACATTTCTGTTTTACATATTTCTAGGGTGATGAATTGAACTCTGTGTCCCCCTCTTCTGGGCACTGACACTTTGAAAATTGTACTCCACAAATCAAGTAACAGTCATTCTCTTATTGGATTTTGGGTGATGGCTTCAGTCCGGGGATCTCCCTCGTTCAGGCTCGGACCCCTCTTTACTTTTTGTCTCACTTATAAATCTTAATGTCTTTTGAAACAGTTCTAGTGGACATCCCTTGGCTGGGTTCAACTTTTCAACACACTGTTCCCTGGGATTTTAGACTTGCCCCCCTTCTCTTCAGCATCCCTCTTGTGGGTTAACACTTGCCAACTTAACCTTCACATTCACTTTCTATGTTTACGGTATTCACTTCCCTTGCTTACTCATGTGGCGGGATTCACTTCCCTTACTTTATTTATAGTTAGTAGATCAAAGGATTTCGACTGTACAGGGATTTTGCTTGACCTCCTGTATGACCACTTTGACCTATGGCTGTGGCTCTCCTATGGCCTCTGGTTTCTGTAGTATTATTCAAACCAGAGTTTCTCGGAGCAGCACCCAAATGGTGCTAGTCCCCTTCTGCAGCTGGTCTCCCCTTTTCAATTTTACAGTTCCTTGAACTTTTCTCACTTTGCCACTTCACGACTTTCATTCACCACTGCCCAGTTCTTATCAGCTTTCCCCTCGACTCACCGGCTGTGATGAACCTCATGGCTTTCCTCTTTACTGGAGTGAAGGCTGGCACCATGGAAGCAGGAGTCTCCCTCGCTCCGACATATCGGTGTCGATACACTCTGTGTACCCTTGACACCTGCTGCAGCACACTTGTTCTCAGTCTCAGTCTTGTTCTCAGTCTTACATTTCTTTCAGCAGAGCATTCGCAGCGTTTGTCGAAATGGACAAGGTTGTGTCTCTCCTCATCAGCCTCTCGATAGTTGCTACCTTTCTCCTCCTCATGAGCTGACGGGTCTGGATAGATGTGTCGTCATGCGGTCTGCCTTCCTCATACTGTTCTCTCTTGCTCTGCCTTTTATCCCTGTGGGGAAGGGGCCATCATGTGTGTGTGATTCTGATCAATTGCCTGAATTTGCCTGACCCTTTTATTGGGACATGTCTCGTAAACGGCTCTGGTGTTAGTCCGTCCTCTGGTGTGTCGTGCAAAAGTGTTCATGTCAGAAAAGTGGGGCAGTGGTTTTCAATATCCTACCTGGTAGGATGGGCAAAAGGTGTTTAAAGAAGGGGGATACCGCATCTCACCCATCAGTGTCCCACTCCCCGGGGACCACCCATCCAGGTGATCCTCCCTCACTGGTCCACCCCTAGGAACTGGATCCAATAGCAATGGCTGTGTCCTAGACACCTGGATGACAGATCCCCAGGGTTTAGCCAGGGAGACACCCTCAGGTTTCTCACAATACCTGGAGTGGGTTATGCAAAATGTATTTATTTAAAAACCCAAAAGTGGAATATCTATGACAACACAACAATAAATACTTAAACAGTCATAAATGCAATTAAATCTATGTAACAATGTGTTATGGGACTAAACAGCACCTAAATGCATGGACGAAAACAAAATAATAGATATTGCGTTGAACCTAAATACTGCCACTGGCTTCTACAATGGAGATGCTCATGATTGTATTTTACACCTTATAAACCAACAGAAAAAACAAAATCACTCTCTTATGGACCATACATGCCATTACTTGCATCAACTGCCAAGATGCCTGTGATGGTGTTTAACACCTTACATGCTTACATGTGTTTCAACATTTACAGGAGTGGGTGGACATGCTAACGGGTCATAATCTCCCACCTCAGGGCTTGGATGTCAATATTTGAGTATGGATGCCAACAATTTAGCAAGGTGAGGCCTGATTGATGTTCAGGCAAATGTATCTGTTGGATTTAAAGCATAAATGATTGAAATGTAATACAACAATTACAGAGCACACATTCAATTTGAAGTCTTTTGGTCATGCTCTGTGCTGGAATGCCATGCATAACAAAAACAACACGGCCATCATGTGTTACGTGGTCACCCTCGTGCAAATGATGACTTGCAAGAGTGACTAACCTGAAAGATCCAAAAAAGATGTGAATGTCATTTGACCTATTAATATTAGAACACTAGTGGAATCGAACAGGCAAAGAACACTGGTGTTAGAAACCAATCTAGGTTCTGAAAATGCATGCATCTCTTACTGCAGCCTGAAGGTGACATAAGGAAAAGCACCCAATCTTAAATATGCAGCACCCCATATGACATTGGGGTAAAAAATAATCATGTGAGGTGAGTTGGAATTTAATAATGACTTATTTACCACTACTTCTAAAGGTATTGAAATTATCGTTGGAAATAAATCTGCCGAACTGTGAAAAGTAAACAATCAAATAATTCAAAAATGTCAAAGGGTTTGGTGTGAACAACAGGGGAGAAAATGAGTTACCAAAACATTCAAAGTAAATTGCCTATCCTGACATTCAGGTCTCTGTAGGCTTCCTTATGCGCACACCAAGTATCACCCAGCCCTCACGGTTTGGGATATTTATAGACCATCAGCGGATGTTATGGCATTAGAGCATGACCAAATTATTAACTATTGATGGATGCATAAAGTCAGCCATCTTGTATTGGACTTGATATAACAATGAATTAATAGGTCCCTATACTATTGAATAACAGTACCAAAAAAGGAACAAATATAGTGTAAAATGATTCAACAATAATATGGTGATTGCAACCGTTATTTTAAACCAAATTTCTGATGTCATCTAGGTAATAATATTTGCAAAGGGATGGAATGCAACGTGATTCGGTAAATAGAAGAATGAAGGGTGTTGTTGTGCAGGAAAGAAGACGGCACCATTATTAAACATAAATATAGGTGAAATGTAATGGATTTAAGGAAGACAAGTGTGTATTCATTATTGAAAAATTATTTTAAAAAGTATATTTTTGTTACCCTTGAGTGCTAACTCATATTCATGAGCACGTCTTACATTTAAGTCTCTCCAAGAGTATGAAAGTAGATACAAAATTACAAAATATATTGTCCTTTTAAAAAGTATAGATTCAACAATTGGCCAGGTCTGAGGTGAAATCCCTTAATATTGGGATGAATCAATTTACAGATAAACTCATGTATTTATAATGTTGTTTCTGCCAATATTGGAGAACATACATCTTACTTTGGGGGGCTTTCCTTAAAGTGGGCATTAATGCAAAATGGTATGAAACATACCTCATGTTAAGTTATATAAAGTCAACAGTTTTTCGTGTCCGTAGTGTTGATGCATGATATAATTCTGAATAATATGTGGGGGCACATTGATCATGATATAAATGCATCTAGGTCATTGAGACTGTTCCCGATGGAAACAGTTAGTAAATATTTTTCTCTGGTTCTTAATTTTCAAACCATGTCACATTTCCTGAGTGATTATACTAGTTTCTCAATTACGGGCTCGATATATATGGGTCTTGGTGGGAACAATCTACACAATTCGTGAACATTATATTCGTAGCCAAACCTGCCCTAATGCGCAACTGTGTTTAATCATGCTTACTGCTTTTTTGCAAGTGCTAAATCCGATAGAGAAGATAACAAGTGAATTTGATATATTATATGACATTGCAAGAATTACTAATAGTTTGAAATCTACACTGTCATTTAAGGCCTTTAAGTTCAAATATTTTCGAAGCGGTAGTGGTATGACACGAAAGATACATTCCACATGGGAAATGAACACAGACTTCTGCAGGGCCCCAGCATTCGCTAATGGACTGGGATTTTGTTTGCCTGTATATTTTGATTAGAATTTGTTTTGGACATGAACCCTTTTTGGAGGCAAACAACGGAAATGTAACAATAGTGTCACCTTCTGTTAGAATTTCCCAGTTGTGTGCAATTATCCTGCTAATGCGATCGTAATTTGGTTTTGAATGCAGTTACACATGTAAATTGACTGGTTTTAGATGCTCTGTATCTGGACTGTAAAAGGTACTCTGTATATTTGTCTCTTTTGTATTGTAAGGGTGCAGGAGACTGACACATAGGTGGCATGACTGTTTGCATACACTTTTGTTTAATAAAACAATAAAGAGGACACCTATCTTTCCCTAACTCTAAGAGGGGTTTTCCTGCCTCAAATAAGGAACTAAGAATGTGGTCAGAATGACCAAGTAAATGAAAAGAGTCCACTGTTGTGTGGCAAATGCCTACTTCTGTAACTCAGACTTGTAACTAATACTAAAGAGGTAGTGGATGTTCTTGGTCCAGAAGATTGGTTCCCTTCACTCTGGACAATGGACTACAGTTCCAATTGCAGGTTGAAACTTCCCATGAGGGAATTACTCCCTTCTCCTGGTATCAGTTCCTTTCCAAAATGTGAAACAAAGTTCCAGCAAAAGATGCAGTATAGTTCTCAGTTCCAACTGAAACATCATTCCTTATTGCCCATCGTTTTTTTCACCATTGGGTTTTTGGAGAATGTCTTCTTTCACCAGGCATCTTGTTCTCAATACTTTAACAGTGCAGGGGAATGACTTCCTTCCCTGTGCTTTCTTGGTTTCACGTTACACAACACCAGGGAGTGTGGCTCCCTTCCCCTGATCTATCTTGGCCTCACGGTACACAGCAGCAGGGTGTATGGCTTCCTTCCCGTGATCTCTCTTGGCTTCACGGTACAAAACACCAGGGGGTTTGGTTTCTTCTGATCATTCTTGGCTTTTGGGTGCAGGTCACATGTTGGCAGTCCAGGTTTACTCCCTTGCCAGGTATTGTGATGAGAAAGAGTGGTTGTGATGACCTCTTTCTTTTGTTGTGGGTCCCAGACCCTTCTCTCATCTTTATATCTTGTTGATGATAGACAATATTTCACTATCCTGTCAGGTACTATTGTGCTTCAGATTACTTCAGACAGTCTCTAAAGTTACCAAGCAAACAGGCGTTGCGAAAAGCATAATATTTTGCCACTGACTCCCTTGACTGTCAGGAACTGAACGGAACGCTTTTTAACATTGTCATTTCAGAATGCAGAGGACATTTAAAAGTCATCATTTGTGGACAATGGTGATTCCCCTGGGACCAAGAACTGTTATGAAAACATTTTTTTCTGACTGAGAGTGTGACTCTTTTAAAACATGTGTGTCAACACCAATAGAATTTGGAGTCTCTAAGGGTATGTATGGGTCTCTGACCCTGGTTTCCAGACTTCGCTTTCACTCTTTTCTTCCCCCCAACACCCTTTGTAATTTTTGGGTCTCTGTTGGGTCTCGCTTGCGGGTTGCAAGCACTTCCATTGCTCCGCTCCTTGCCCTCTCTCTCTCTGCTTGCATGTCTACTGCTGTGGCTCCGCAGCATTTGGTGCTGGGTGGATGGCAAGATTATCCATGACTGTGCAGTTCTATGGCTCAACTCCATTCGACTTCTGCTCTTCTGCTTTTCCAGCTCTCTGATTGACCAGGGTACTGCAGAGTGGGTAGGAACACCTCTTCTCCTGTTCTTGTGTCCCAGTCAGCAGCTTACTCTCTGCTCCACACTTGAAATCCTCCAGGCTCCATGGATCATCATTGGGGCTCTGACTCCCTGCTTGGTTTTCCCTCTTCTATTTTGTATTGGCTTTGGCCAATCAGAAATCTTGAAACACTAGAATGATCCATAGTGTTTTGAAGATTGTTCTTTGCGCCTCTGTACCTCCTCCTCATCACAGTATTTACCTGAGAGCTGTCTCTAAGGTGGACCTGCCTGTTCTTTATCTCAGTACTGCTTCTACTGTGTACATGACACATGTACATGGAATGGCAAGGTAAAGGAGTTTTAGGCTGAGGGAGGTTGATGGCATGTATACCAGGTTCTCCCTGGATAGACATCCCTAGTCCCATAGGGGGGTATCCCTCTCCATGAGATCCTCCCATTGAGTGCCACCCACAGGGGGACAATCGGGTAGCAGCCTACATCTCTGGCCTCAAGGGAAGGGGTTCTCCCTCGGGGAGAAGTGACATCCAAGGATTCATCACAGTATGTTTCAAAAATGACTTTTCAGTGATACCCCCTTTCCTGTAATTGACTCATAAGATTAGATGCTTCTAGGTCAAAATGTGACTGATCTGTGCAGCTTTTCTTATGTCTCAGAAGGGAGTGCAGATTTTAGACTCCCAGGATGGAAGCTTTTCCAAAGCAGTCATGTATTCCCGTCTGTTTTCTTTGAAAAGGACCTGGTTTTCAATGAGCCATTTTCATGCCAAATATAAAGAGTGAAAATAGATATGCCTATTTGACTATAGTGTATGGTGAATTGAAAGTGTGAAATGCAGGTCTTCAACATTTGTGAAAATAATTCAATGCTTTCTCTGTGCCTTCCCATGTCATTTTTACTTCATTAACGAATATATGCCATAGTATTATTTGTGCACTGAATTGATTGCTCCCCACAGATATGAATGATCTTTCAAATGAGTCCATATATAGACTGGTGATGCTGATGGAAAATGTGGCCACATGCTGGTCCCCTAGACTTGGTGGTATAATTGTGTTTGGAAGATGAAACATTTTCTTTCCATTGGGAACTCAGTGAGATCTGTCAAAATTCATTGGGAATACGTTGTGGAACTTCCATTTGGTTCAAGGCAAATGCAAATATGTCAACAGCCTCATCCTGAGGGATGTTGGTGTAGAGACTTTCAAAATCTAAAGTTACTAATTGTTTGTGGATACAACTCCCTATTTTCAATGATCTTAATTGCATGCATCAGGCTCTTAATATATGAAGTAAAGAGTTCTGTGAATAGTTTGAGGAAAAAATGAATGCTCACAGTGGTTAAAAAATTTAGCCTATCTCTTAACTGTGGGACGTCAATTGGATTATTCCAGTACTCTTGTATTTTGGGAAGGACGTATGGGGGAGGAATGCTGAATTCTGTCTTAATATATAGTCAGCTTCATTCTGTGGGATCCAATCCTTTTTATGTGCTTTTGTCATGAGGGTCTTCATCTTTTCTATAATGTTGGAGGTAGGATTGTATGTAGTAAGTGATACAAGGTCTGATTTTGTAGTTGTCTTCTAATTTATAGATTTTAATTGTTAATGGCCATAATAACTAAACCTCCAACCTTGCAAGCAGCTTGAATGGAGATCATTAAGTTCAAGTTTAAGGCTGATAGGGTATCTTGTGAGATATGTTAGATTTAACAAATGATCTCCTCTTCTCAAGTTTGGTAATCTGTCTACAGATGTTACTCTCAAATGTTAACATCTGTGATGAGTAATTTCAAACCTATCATTAGCAAAATCTGTTTGGTAAGTAGGAACAAAGGAAAGTCTCTTACTCAAAATGTTGTCTTCATCCATGGTTAAAGTCTGGGTGATATGATGGCTATCGACTCTTTACCAATTCTGGTTGGCTTGATGGTGGAAACCTCCTCTGGTCTGAATCTGACTAGGGGAAGAAAGTGGTACCATCTTCTCTCTCTGCCTCCTTTTCTGGGTAAAAAACATCAAGTATGGTTAGAAAAATTACTGTTTGGTCTCCTGTTGGTGGGTCCTGACCTCTCATCATCCTCATTTATCGATGATCCAGTAATGCTCCAATGTTTCTGAGAAGGTAATAGTACCTAGTCATTTTGAGAACGTAGAGAGTTTGATACCAGAAGTTAAGAAAATTACAGATATCAAGAAAAGTAAAGCCACTCTATGCACTCCCGATTATATAATATGTGCCATTATAAATGAAGTCTCTAAACAACCCTATATCATCTCAAGCCTGCCTATAACCATTATTTATTATTATTGTTCTTACTGGTTGGTATTAATTCATGCTGCCAGTGTTATCAGAGAAAGGATGTATTTTACAGACATTATGATTTGTCCAAGTTTGCGGGACAAGGCCATTGAACTGAAGCCAATGGTTTGTGCTGGCTCAAGCTGGCAAGAACAATGGACCTCTCATCAATAACTGCCATGGGGTGGGGCCTATGCCCCTCCCCTGAGAAGGACGTGACCAGAAGTCCAAGCGAGCAGCCATTTTTACAAAGAATGACTACATCACATGCAAACACATGCCACAAACATAAATGATGGAGCAGTATTTTCTTATGAATGAGGGATATCGTTTTATGCAGGAAGCAAGCATAGCATATCAGAAGTCCCAGTATGTGCCTCTAGAAAGTTTGGGATGAAAGTAGAGGGTCTGTAGGGCAGGGAGCATTAGCTAGTTGGGAATGGGTTACATGCTGGGATGCTCTCTGTTTCGATTTCAAGCAAACCAACAAACCCTTTTGCTTAATTCATTATGTGCAATTTAAGACACTTCTTTTTGACATTCACAAGCAGCATCATAAGTCCTGGAGCCTCGAATGTGGTGAACACGGTTCAAATGTGGTTTGAAATGGTTCAAATAATAAAATCTGGAGACCTCGCTGCTTTGGCTCTGTAGATGCTGTGAGTCTCCCTATAGGGGGCTCTAGAGCAAGGTGAGTCCTTTTCAGTCAAGGTTCACCCATCCTAATGAGTCATCAAAGTCACCCACAAAGTGTCCTGTTATTGGGGTAGGGATCAACACTTCTTTCTGCCTTTGGAACACATGTCTTTACCTTTGCCAGAGGGCTTTGGAAAGGAATCCCCTCCCAACAGAGTCCAAATTAATTCTTACTGATGACATTGAAGGTCAACAAGTGAATCAAGGACAGAGTGGGAGACCCCCTCTGTGATAGGTAAAATGTAATCTAGGATTGGATGAAAGCAACCCTGCTTTAACGTTCAAATCATTGTCCCTAAATCAAGTGACCCTTGCCTCCTGCTATCATACCCGTAGTACCTTGTTCTGCAGGAATTGGAGTGGGGAGGAAGGTGAGAAAAGTCCACATAGAATCAATATGGAAGAACCCTTCCTAGGGCTCACTTATCCTCACTGACTGTCCTAATGCCACCCCTTTCTCAGCCTGCAGCTTCAACGGTTCCCTGCAACCCCATAGTATTAGTTAGACTTTGATATGGAATGGTCTCTTTGAAGCCATGTTTCCAGCAGATCCCCAGTTGTGAGCTAATGGGCCTGGAAGGGAGGAGTTACCTATCCTCTCAGATTGTCAACAGAGACCGGCATCATGCCTTTTGTCCCATTCACTGGAAGCCTGGAATCCAGATAACCTTTCATAGCTGGTCTGCGCTCACAGGATTGACACTCATGTAAATAATATGAGGCTTTAATAATTATGTGAACTATTAGCCACCATTTCCATATTATGAAACCAGACGATATTACTCATAATTATTATGTCTTTGAATCAGAGACACACATTTAAATCAACCTCTGACTGCAGAGATGTTGCTGTCACAGCTATAGGATGTTTTAAATGGGCGACATCTAGTTCAGGGGAATTTTCCACCCACCACAAACGAGGATTGCACAATTTTCAAGATTTCATAGAGTTCTTTTAAGAACCCCAATTTAAAAAAACTGATTCCTTGTAGCTTCCTTTCCCTTTTGGGACGAGAAACACACAGGGCTGTATGGAAGGCATATTCATTAATCAAATGTAAATAATGTAATCAATTTAAATGTAAACACATTACACATTTATAACAATTACAATGTCAATGGTGAAGACTACATTTACATTAATGTGGACTTTTGTCACACACGCCACACAACATATATCCATTTTTTTCACCCTGCAGGCAATTTGCACCATGGATTGAAAAATGCATGGGATTTTAGGATGAAGCTTTTATTTGCTAAAAAATGATTTAAATCAGAACATCCCTATATACATTTCTTTAGATCTGCTTTATTGAAAATAGATAATCCCTCCTTACTCAATATACATGTCACATTCAGAGAGTGAGAGGAATGAGTTGGATTCAGGTGAATCACACTCTGTATACACAGTATTACTAAGCTATACATGAACAACTGATTCAAAAGTCAGTCTGATAGGTGTATAGGTATGTTTAATTCCTGATATGGTCAGCCGACAAATGTTTCATCCTTGGTCATTTTCAAGGCTGACAACAAAACCCAAAGTATAATTCTCAAAATTAAATCATTTTCATATATCATAAAGTCAAATTATAAATAACAACGGACAGTAAATGGTAAAATTAAGATTGAAAACTCAGCATATAAACATAGCAATTGAAGTATATTAATACATTGTTACGAATGAAAACATAATTTTTCAAACCCATACACCATATAATCTTAGACATTTAAAGAGTGATCTAGAAAATGTAATTTGAAATACACCGCGGAAGTACCGGAAAGTACTGTTTGCTGTCCCTGCTTTCTGCCTTCAAGCTTCATAGATTGTTTTGGCGTTTCACTTACAGCGTGTTTGCTGGACTTTGGAAGGATCGTTCGCTGGAGGAATTCTTTTACTGTGACCCCCTTTTGTGTTTACAGCTTTAAGAAAAGCCCTTGGCTGCATCTAAACCCGCCCCCTCAATCTGAGGCTGTGCGGCATAAATACAGCAGCGCCTGCGCTTTTGCGCTTGCACCGCGGAAGTACCGGAAAGTACTGTTTGCTGTCCCTGCTTTCTGCCTTCAAGCTTCATTGATTGTTTTGGCGTTTCACTTATAGCGTGTTCGCTGGACTTTGGAAGGATTGTTCGCTGGAGGAATTCTTTCACTGCGACACCCTTTTGTCTTTACAGCTTTAAGAAAAGTAAGCCAAAGTGACTGTATCATTGAACATTGAAAGACATTGAAATCTGTGAAAGACTTTGTTCTGTGTTCTCTTACCTCCACCTTGAATTTGTCCCTTATACAGTGTCCTTTCTTTGTGTCCCTAGGCCCTTGGCTGCATCTAAACCCGCCCCCTCAATCTGAGGCTGTGCGGCATAAATACGGCAGCGCCTGCGCATTCGCACGCGCACCGTGGAAGTACCGGAAAGTACTGTTTGCTGTTCGCGGTGGGCGGCGAAGCGTCGGTGCCGTATTCTTAGAGCCTAGAGTTAAGTAAGCTCCATCCTTAAATTAACCACTCTTTGAGCTCTTCAGAGAAGGCATCAACTCCCGAGGTGTATAAACTTTCTTTTGGCAAGCCATGCAGCATGTTTACACTCTATGAACTGGAATGCCTCTGCTTCCAAATGTTTGGAGGTCCGCACGTGCGAGAGACAACACAGATATGCCTGAAAATAACTCTTGCACCACTACAAGTAATAATGCTGCGCCCGCTTGTTCTACACCCAAAATTGTTTCTGGGAGTCGAAAGCGAGGCAGCAAAAAGGACTCTGCTATTAATTCCTCTGACATTAGCACTTTCTGTTTTCCTTCTGTTCCAGCTGCCACCTGCACTGTCTCTCAAACACCTGTATCCACTGTTAATACAACTTGTGGTCAGTCAGATAACAATGGTGCAAGAGTTGCAGTCATTCCGATACTACCACAAGATGTAAAAGATGTGATAGAAATCACAGCCTGTGATATCTCTCTATCAGATAGTACTGTACTTAGAGGGGAATCAAGACCATATACTAGCGTTGCCATGGGCAATTGTTCCTCCTCTCCATCCATATCACATAACATTGTGCCTGTGACTATTGATCTAGTTAATTCCCAGAGTGAATTATCCAACCATGTCCCTGAAGAGAAACTATCCTTCTCGCCTAACATTTCTGAAATCTCCCACCAGAATCAATGTGTGTTATCATCATCATTTTTAAATCCTACACCACGTAGGCAAGTTGAATCACAATTCCACCCAATGCATGAGGGTGTGTCTAAAGCAGTTATAATGTCTTTCGAAGCAATGCAAACAACCATGAATACCTTGATTAAATGATTTGATACTTTGAATGACAAGATAAAAGTTCCAACTGACTTACTTAATTTGGTAGTAACTTGGCAAACCAAATATGATGCTGCATCATTGTTGCAAGACGCTGTAATTATTACTCAGTCCAGGAAAAAAGAACAGATAAAAATGGCTGACTCTGCCACATGGCCTGAAATTCCTACACATGGTCACGTAAGCCCTGGTTCTAATTTATGTATTCCAGTGCATCCATGTTTTCCAAACATCATTGCTGATCTAGCTGTCAATGCTCCGAATGACCCAGTCATACTGGAAAAACAGGGAAATAAGATCCCCACAAATACAGCGGACAATGAGGTTTATACTATTTTCTCTAAAAAAGGCCATATTGCAAAGCAAACAAGTTCTAAAAAAACATCTAACTTAGCGACTAAAAAAATCTAAAAACATCAAGAGCACTAAATATTCAATGACTGCTGCCTCCAAGCAGTTCATTAAACAACTTAATGTACCAAATTCAAGTTCCCAATTAGCCTCTTCGGCTGTTGCAAAAAAATATCAATTACTGGTGCAAGCCCGCAAACAACAACCGGATGCCGCTTTCTTTTCCACCCAAAAAGTGATCCCTCATGAACCACTGGACGAATTGATTAATGCAGCGAATTCTCATGCAAACATGCATAAAGAAACTCCATCAAAAGTAGTCACTATTTCACCAACATCTGAACAGATTGTTCACTTGTCAAATGATGCAAAAGAAAATACAGTCTCACGACGAGAGGAGATTAGAAAAGCAGTTGATGCATACATGGCCCAATGCTCAGTTCAGAGAGACCTTACAACGCCTGTATCTACAAGCAAGTCCTCCATGTCCCCAAAACCGTGTGTGTGCTAAAACAATAGTGATCAACCAAGTAAGTGTGATTCAAGAAACTACAAAAGTATGCCTTCAAATATGAATAAAACATCCTGTGAAAGTTTGCACACTGTTGGTAATGCTACACTATCCAATCACAAGGAAAGTCACGAGGCAGAAATAGCCCAAATGATAAAATCACTGCTTCCTACAAAAACTAATGCTGAAACAGGCAAACCTCCATCAATACTATTTAAGCAAAATACAACAACATATCAAGAAAAAACGCAAACTAAACCCAATTATCATTATCTGGGTTCATTGCTCTTGAGTTGTCGTCTCAAACCATATCCTCAATACACTCTAAACCGTCAAAGCATTTTGGAATTATTCTTTGATATTGATTACCTGAATGACATCATTAGTTCTGACATAGAACAAGTTGAATTTATAGCTTAGAATCAACGAAGCACTGTTAGATTATGGTTCTGGTCTAGAGTTATTAAAAATCTAGTATTGCAAAGGAAGTCCTATTTTCAATGGGTTTCCTTGTCATGTGTGAATCACAAGATGGAACTATGTCAAACTCATTCGCAAAAGAAGACCACAAAAAAAATGTTACTTGGTGCCTTAGCGATGTCAATCAAGATGCTGAATGTGATACAAATCAAAAATGTCAATGTCAATGTAATGTAACTAAAAGTTAACTAGAGCGAAAGGATGTGAATGTTGCAATATCCCTTGTTTCCTGGAACACATGTGGATTTAGTCACTTACTTGGAAACAAGGCTAATGCACTCTCGGACTATGACATTATAATGCTACAGGAAACTTGGATCACGAATGCAATCTTATGGGACAATCATGAATTACATGCCACTGTAGCTCTTAAAAGCCACAGTGGCCGTCCCATATGTGGCCTTCTGACCGCCACCAAAATTAGTGCTAATATATCCATCATACACAAATATTATCCAAATTATTATACTCAATTAACTATCGTGTCAATCAATTCCATCCTCTATGCTCTACTTAATCTTTACTGGAACCCTTTAAGAACTGAGGAGTCAGAGTTTGTAACTAATGTGTCAACCTTATTGGATTACATCACCTCTGTGCCTAAAATAGCCCATACCATCTTAGCAGGCGATTTAAACCTCCACTGCCTAGCAAAGTTGAAGGCTGCCAAACAAAATAGGAGAGCCCTATGGAACCATCGTATGAAAACAAGAGGTTATTTATGATGAATGGGTCTGGCCCCATAGATCATCCTCCTCAAAACACCTGGTTGCAAAGAGGTTCCTGTGGAATCATCGACTACATTTACACAAGTGGCTCACTTTCCACATATCCATCTGAATTCAAAATTGAACAAACAAAGAATAGTGATCACAATATGCTCTGCCTGCAATGGTTAACTCCTCAATGACAACTACCGGTTATTAAAACAAATTGGGGTCATTCTATAACGACAAATAACAGTGTCAATAGAGTATGTTGGACTACTGACACCATTACTCAATTCGGCATAACGCTGGAAACAGCTTTTGATAGTGCTCATATAGTCCCCAGCTCCGTTTATCATGAAATACTGCAAAAAATGAGTCAAGCAGGTAACAAGCATTAACAATATTTGCCTCGAAATCATGTGTTCGACTTTAAAATCAAGGAAAGAAAAGCACTTTTCAGGAAGGAAAAGTGGCAGGCGAAGCTTCTACCAGCATGTATTTGTTACCAAAAGCTTAAATTACTAAAAACAAATTACAAAAATTAGATCCGACACCACAAAGTACAAATGTTACAAGTAGACGGAGAACAAATGCTTGAACTTATAAAAGACAAGAACACCACACGCATACGGAAAGTCATAAATGAGCTAACTTTGTCTCAACAACACTGCAAACAAATCCAACATGTTCCAGAAACTCCACATTAGAACTAAGGCTTTTCCATTCCATCTCAACATAGACAGAACAGACATATTATATTATATTCAAACAATTAGCGCTTCAAGAGCTCCAGGGCCCGATGGCCTGTCAAACTTTATATTTAAACAAAATCGAGAGCTATGGACCAACATCTTATTTTCCATATTTCAGCAAATTCATTACTCTCAAACCATCCCTTGCTCTTGGAAGCACTCCATCATAGTCCCTCTTTATAAAAAAGGCAATCGAGAGAAACCAGACAGTTACAGGCCAATTGTGCTGCTTGATGCGCCGGGAAAAATGTATACCAGAATTGTTCTGAAAGAATTGAATACTTGGATGAACTTAGTCAATATGCGTGATCCATTCCAAACTGGATTCGTGTCTGGGCTCGGCACGACCCCAAACATGATAGTTCTCAATATGCTAAGAGCAAAATATATCAATCGAAACCAAAACCTTTATATGGCATTTGTTGATTTCCGCTGTGCATTTGATTCTGTTGATCGAAGCTTGCTATTTTCTAAACTTAGAAAGTATGGTTGTCCCCATTCATTACAACGAATAATAGAAGAACTTCACTCCAACACAACGGTCCAAATTAGACAGAAGGACTGTTATCCAAGAGGGTCATTTTGGATAGAGGCGTCAAACAAGGCTGTATTTTAGCCTCAACGCTTTTTAACCCGTTCTTACTAGATTTGGGAACTGAATTTGAAGATACAGAAAGTGACGCACCTAAATTAGGGACACAACAAATTACATGGATCCTTTACACAGACGACCTGGTGCTTGTATCACAGACCCCTAGAGGCCTTCAGAAATTACTTCAATGCCTAGAGAACTACAGCAGAGTAAATAATTTAGTAATTAATACAGAAAAAACTCAGCTGGTTATTTGCCAAAATAAAAAAAAATAAAAACATCAAACAATGTAAATGGATATTAAACAAGCATAATCTCTGTGTAGTTAATAACTATGAATACCTAGGCTTACATTTCTCTGGCAGTTCAGAGCCTCTTTTGCAAGTCTCTATCATAAAGGCCAAAATTATATCATTAGCTTCTCAAGCCTCGATCATAATGCGTAAATACGGGAAATTTACAATTACCTCAACCAAGAAACTATTGGGATAGGTATAAAGGTTTATTCTGGAAATCTGTTTTTAAACTTCCCAATTGCACCCCCACGGCTTTGTTGAGACTGGAAATGGGCACTTGTTCAATCTATTGTCATGTTATGTGGAAAATGTGCTGTTTCTTTAGGAAGTGCCTGGTAGGTGCCTCTTAGAAAAACGTGTTGAACACCATTGCACATTACCTCCTAACGTCCACTGATAATTTTCCAAAAGTGTGGTTTAAATGTGTACTCAAAATGCTTACTGAAGCTAATATTTCTTTGCAAATGCTAATCCTAAATCCAACAAAAGCCAAGAAAACACTGTTTCTATATGATTGGATTATGACCCAAGTTATGTGTAAAAAACGAGTTGATTTTTCATCTTCAATCTTCCATCCCAAAAAAATGGGGTACAAATCTGTTGCAGCTCTACTGCTCTCGTACTGATGAAGACATTTGGGGGCTTTTGATTAATAGTGAGCGTTCAGCAATATACATTGCTTTAGTTAAATGTTTATCTACCATTCTTTATTAATGTGTATATCAAAAGTATAAAGAAGGTTTATTTTTAGGCTATGGAAAATTGTAATTCTGCTTGTAAAATGATGAATTGTAATGTAATGATTGCATTAAGATTTTCTTTTTATGTTTTGTACCAAATATTTGAAAGGTTGCATTTCAGCCAAACAAATACATTTAAAAAAAAATTGGAATAACAAGCTACTTAACATTCCTCCGTGAAAATGTGCTAAATTTCTTTCAGTGGTGCATCTATAGCATTACTGTGGTAACGTGTGCCTTTCTCATTTTCAATGGGCAACTTAAAAGTGGGAAAACGGGGAACAAATAATCACCCTTTCCCCTTTGTCTTCAGCAATTCATCCCTAATAACAGGATTCTGTGTGGAGGTGTAACCAGGAAATTACTTAAATTATTTTAATACTAGGTATGCACAAAGTGAGATGCTCTTTACTCTTCTTTGCTTGTACAACACACAGAGAAGGAGATGGGAGACCTCGCCATATACAGACCATAGGATCTATTTAATCAAATCTCTGATAACAGACACCCATACTCTTTTGAAATGTTTTCTAATTTCCCTGTTTGTATTGTCCATTTATATTCCCCCATCGTTCTGTATTTACAAACAAAAGGTGTATCTCTCCCCCTTTGGAACAGGTGGGCATCAGTCAGCAAGGCAGTCTCAGCATCCCTCCACTGTATGATTTCCTTCTTTCTGTACTTAGGCCTGCCTGCTGTTTCTCCACTGAAAAAGGCTCGAAATTAAAACTACAGGTAGGCCTCTCAGGCCCCTCTTACAGCATGCTAAATCCATAATATGTCCAAAAAGGAAGGCAATCTTTCAATTTTCCTTTCTGTTGTTATCAATTCTCCTTTCTCTCAATCTTCCCCTCCATCAGTGAGTGGGCAAGTAGGTGTGCCCCCTGAATTATTGCTTTTAACTTTTATACAGCAGAAAAAAAACATATTTTTTCTGTGTGTGTGATTGGACAGTTTTCTTAGATAGGTGATTCAACAAGTCTAATTTTCTTCTCGGTATGACATACGGTGGTTACATTACAGATTTTTATAATTTTACTCACTGATACTATTATAGAAATATAATGTTTCTACCTCAATGTAACAGGTTCGCTAGTAAGGACGCTCGGATATGTGAATCACCAGCATGCTCTATTTCAGTGCAAAACTATCCACATTCACCTAATTTACGTAGTTAACTTAATATGAAAACAATTATTTTGGATCCACCTAAAAATCCTCTCACGCTAAACAATTTAGGAACATTAACTCTCTACGACATTTGATTTAAAAGTTACAAGTAAAGAAGTAAATCCAATATTCTCTTCCACTTTACATGATATTACATAGCAGTCAGTAGTTAATATGCCCAGTAACAGAATATCTTGTGTCCTATGCTGTTAGCTCAGAGCAAGAGGCATGTATGACTCCTGTCAATACTATTGTCATGGAAAAATGTTTTTGTAGTTGAACTGGCTGGGCCATGTATTCCTTTAGTCCCAAACCCTTGAGTTATTCCAGTCATCTGGCAGCACCTTAAATGAAACTTCCAGTCTTCTTAGGTGGGAAGAATTTCCTTTGGGAGAGGCCTGGCTGATTGAAATATCAGATTAGATGAGAGGGGACCACTACTGACAGTGAAGCAGCACCAAGCACAATCATTTAAAGTTAATGTTCAGTTTCCTAAGCTTTGAGTTGTATTTATTTCAAGGGGAGGCATCTCCCAACCACTGCCCTCAGTTCTGTTCTTGCTGTGTTTCTATACTTTGTGGGAATGAAGGAATATCATATGGCAGTTCAGTGCTAGTTTAAGTCTTGTTGGTTTCATTCACAATCATAGCCTTGAAAAGTAAATGTATTTATTAATGAAACTGTCACCTTAAAACAGAACATTATTACTTTTTTCTTTGTAATCACATTTCTATTAAAGGTCCACATTTTCAACATCTGTAGGTTTCAAAATACTGATTCTTAATCCCCTAAAGTGAATAAAAACGAACACCAACACACCTCTTTGATTTTGGCTCTGCTATGAAATGATGTGCTTTTCATCCCAGACTGGACTGTTTTTCATTTCAATAAATGTTTTACTGAATCCTTTCATGAAACACAAAAATGTCTTGGTGTATTGTCAAATAATGTTGAAAATGTGATTTTAGTTTAGATGGGATGCAGACATTTTTTGTGTGTGTTTTTCATATGCTGTGTGCACAGGGACGTTGATTCACCAAAATGCTAGGTGTAGTGGAAGTGGCATCACACACTGGATGACATCACATGAAGTGATGTCACATGACCTTTGACCTGGATAGCATCAGTTCTTCTTTAACCCTGGGGACAATACTGGAAGTAGGTTGCGGACGCAAAGAAAGTACATACATGTAAAAAGAATTATATCAAATAGGTATTAAAGCAGACAAGAGTATTTTCGATACCAAACACATTTTTAGCAAGGGGTCTGCATTTGTATGCCATGGATGGAGTCATGATATTATAGGGTTAGAACTAATAGAATCAACATAGGCCAAAGTCACTGCCATAGATATGCTACATCAGCATTGTATGGTCAGTTACTTCCATATTATGAAAGTTATATCTGCATGTCAGGTATTGTCATTATATGATAAGTAGAGCCCCTACATTGCCAGGTGCTTTGATATTACAGTATCTACAATCTGATGGATGCAAGTCACCAACAATGCACAGGACCATGACTGCTTTGATTAATGATAATGATGTGTTATTTATATAGAACATTTTCCAAAGCACTATACATAGCACATATTTAAATACAATAATCTTTCCAAACGAAGTTGGTACTCATTTATCAACCTCGGAAGAATGAAAGGTTGAGTTGGCCTTGCCGGGATTTTAACCTGCAAACTGCAGATCATACATAAATTACAGCAGCAAGCGCTCTACCCGCTGAGCTATCTTACCATTCCGCAGTAAGACATACCTAGACGGCTTGCACCAAAATGCCAATCTGCCCACGTAATAACACTTATCATGCTTACATTTTCATAGATGCCCGGAAAAATAAAGCATGCACCAGTAAAGAAAGGCTAGACTGGCTGCTCTCAAATGCCAGTCTAGCCAAGTAGTTACACTTACCATGATTGCTTTATCAGAGATGCCCAATGCAACATGTCAAGACATTTTAAGAAATTGCTAGCTGCACCAAAATGCAATCTAGCCACATAATAACAGGTATAATGGTTGACTACATATGCCTAGGAAATATGCCATAAAACAGTAAGAAAAGAATATGCAGGCTGCTCCCAAATACCATGCTCGACAGGTAATAACACTTATCATGCTTACTTTATCATATATGCCCACTACAAATGCCATGCCTCAGTTAGACATGACTAGACCAACTGTACCATAATGCCAGTCAAGCCACTAATATATATCTTGCATGCTTTAGCATTGATGACTGTTAATTATTACCACACCCTTCTCACACATCCCCTCATTAACTTTCACTCTCCTCCAAACCCCAAAATCAACTCTTCAGCCTAGTCTTACCTCAACACCCCTCATCCTTGTCCCAGTAGTCATGAATGAGGCAAAGTGCTTCATAGGCAAGTACTAGGATGAGGAAGAGTGGGGTCAGAATTAATAAATATTACTTGTAAGTAATAAAGGTATTTAACACAAGAAGACACATTTACACACCACTTGCTCATTTACACATGCACTCATTCACCATTCACTCACACAAGCACACCAGGCCACCCAAACATCATGCACTCATTCACACATATTACATGGTATATATACCCATGTACATTACATAACACACACACACACACATTTACATCTAAAAAATAAATGTCCTTACCTTCCAGAATTCTTTGCTCATTCTCTGCAGGCATGACTCTTGCTCCCATGCTCCAACAAGCACGTTTAATGCACAGCAGAGCACTGGATCCATGTCCTGGGAAAGGGGGCCCTCGGATTTCAAAATGAAATAATTTCTATTTGAAGTCACTCTGAATGACTTAAAAACCAAAAACGGAAAACTAAACTCAAAATAATTTCTTTTTGAAGTCAGCGTGGTTGCCTGGGGTCATAGTTGCGACCCATAGTGACCCCCAAATGACATCCCTGTCTGCGCAGGTTGCAGCTCACATGTTTGTTTTTAAACTGCCACTTTTCTTTCTTTGCATACATTCATTCAGTTTGTTTCCTACACAGCAGCTGTAAAACAGGTCACATGGTACTGCTGAACCTGCTCTGTGCCTCTGGAGAGCAGGAGCTGCACATCAAGACACTGATGCAGCAGGCCACAGGAGTACACTATGATTTTGGCAAGGAGTTTAAAGAAAGGGAGTTCTGGTTAGCAAGCCACCCTTTCTGAGCTGATTGGCCCACATTAGTTTAAAAAACAAAATAGCTGGTGCGTTTACATCCTTGAAAGGTGCCAATGCTTTCCAATGGTGTTACAATTTGATAAATGTCAGGATCAAAAGGTAGAAGGCACAACCAAGACACAGCTGAATCATTTTCCTCTGTTATGGTTGTATTTTATGTATATGGAAGGCTAGTAATGTGCACAGAAAGAATATGATTGTATCATTTAGGCTGCATTATAACACAACTGGTCATAAGACCAATAGGTTTTTCCGGATATTTCATAAAAGATATGTTTTCATCCTGTAATCCTGTTCCTCTAGATCTTATTGGCTACATGCTGTGTAATTCATTTTTAACATCAGTGGACACTTGCACCTTTGGAAGTATACCACAATTATGTGTGTTTTCTGTCACCAAAAGAAGCATACATAAACTATATTGTAGGTAATGTATTTGTATCACTTGTCTCGATTTCTATTGTGGACAAAACTCTTTGTTGGAATGTATTAAAATTAACAGACTGGTTGTATGACAATCAAACAAATACAAGTTAATGATTACACACAAATAATCTCTTTGATGGGTGTTTCTGGTATTTATTTTTACAAAAGTGGTCTGCATATGGAAAATAGATGATGTCACGTGTATTCACTTATCAAATTCATTTGCAAATAATGGTGTTCGTGAAGTCTATTAATTAAAAGAATATGTAAAGATCTTAAACGGTAGGATAGCAATACAATAATATATGGGTCCTGAAGTCATTTAGGTTTAACATAAGTGTACAAATCAATGAAGAATGTCAAATCTACCATTGTTTTTAGAAACTATTGAAAACTTACCAGGCTGTCTTTTTAACTTCAATGGATGTTGTTTATATGTATTTATTTGTTTTGAAATGTAATTGCATATGCCTTAAATGTATTCAATTCTCCATATGTTTTCCTTGCTGAATGGTTTGAATTATTTTAGCACACCAATGTATTGACTTTATTGCTCATTTTATTGTCTATAACTGTCCACTTATTTTTTCGCATAACTATGGGGGAATATATGTATGCATGTATGTATGTGATTCATAAAGTGCAAACCAGGCTGGGAAACAATGGAACGATAGACCACAGGGTTATAAGTAAGGGTGTGTGGGTAGCTGGAGTGGAATAGGAAAGCAGGTGAAAGAGGGGAGATCCCGAGAGAGCGACTTAGGGCTGGATTTACAAAAGTGTTTTTGAATTGGAAAGTGCCACTCTGTAAATCAGGCCCTTAGGGTAAATGGAGCTATCAATGATCAGTGAGATGGGTCTTAAGGTACATCTTGAAGTGTAGGATGGGGGATAGAATGTACAGGTAGTTCTGTATAGGTCCCTGCCCAATCAGCCACACACCTCCACTGTCTCCTGGAAACCCTTGCACTTGGGTCTGTTTCTGTAGCCCTACAATCCCCATACCTGCACTTATTAGACACCCCTTGTGTGCGCTTTAAACCTTGCACTTACCACCCTGCTGGCTGCACTACCAGTAGTTGTGTTTATCCCTTGCTCAGCACTTTCCACCTCTTCCCCTCTCCCATGCGCTTTCCCCCTTCCTACTCCCCTGCACTTGCACGTTCTCAATGTCACTGGGGTTAGTATGATCGTTGTTTTCCTCCCTTGTTCCCCTCCCTTGCCTCGTCGCACTCTGAAACATGTGTGTTTGAGCGCGATACAAATAAAATATCATATCCTATCATATCATGGGATAGATACGTTACATAGTAATGTTATATGTCTTACAAGTTAGATAACTGTACATGTATTTTATCAATAAATATGCGTTATTCTTTAGGATTTTTTTCTGGGTTAAATATTGGCAATTGCTCAGATTGTGTACCCACAGTTTCTATTCCTTGGGCAATATCTCTGATATACTTTGAACGGTTTTACAGAAACCTCACACGTGAGCATAGCACTTGGGGGAAACACTTGCACCAGAGCAATGTCTGTCCCAGTCGTAATCCTTTTCCCCGGTACAAACATTCTTTCAAATATATGATTTCTGCGCGAGGGTCGTTTTTGGCCTAGTACTATTTGCATTTTCAATAGTGAAACTATTCTGTTTACTTCAGCCAGTCTCTGCGAGCTCCAATTATTTAACATTGCAATATTAATAAAGGTACCTATGTCGACCCTGTTTAATATGCCCTCTACATACTTCAGAAGTGTACATGGTCTCATTAGATGTACATGTTCACAACTAGCTTGTTGACTTGATCGTTGTCTACCTTATTCACACCACTCACTCACTTACGAACTTAAGCAAATACTCTTATCTATACATACTTATTTTCTTTTACCTAAACGAGTTTTAAATTATTTTTCAAACTTTAGCACTGAAAGGTGCTTGCATGCTGATTTGAGGACACGTGATTTATATACAGCTGGAAGTAATAGAAATATCAGGAATAATACACAGTGCTCAATAATATTGCACTTTTGTATTAAAGACTTGGCCTCACGTGGCATCATATTATGATCCGAATTGTATTTGGCAATCCAAGCTGACGCACTAACAAATGTAAGCAGCATGAATACACAAGCCATTCGCCTGGAAGGTATGCAAAGGAAACAAAAGTCTGCTTGAAAAATAAAATATCACCTTTGCAGTATTTATGTTCCATGTTTGCTTAACCATGACTGCACAAAAACAAAATCTAAACACCACACTGACTTTAAAGCTGTGTAAACAAAGTTTGCTCTGACGGACCATCAATCATGTCATGTGATCAGAGAGTTCATTGTGTGCGAGAGACAGTTGTTTTATCTGGAGTTTCAGCCTTTAAAAATGTAAAAACAGTCAAATTGTTTGTTTGACACTGGTCTTGACCCACAGAGTCCAATGATGCATTTTGACTGGAGTGAAAGGAAAGAAAACAGTTATTTTTCCTTGAAATTCATGGGAAACAAAAGAACAAAAGAATTCCAGTAGTTAGCCTAAGCTTTTTAATGTGTTGCTTTAAAACAATTGGCAGCATTTTTTTTTTTACTGAATGTACTCAAAACAATATTTTAATGAGCCTTTGTTTAACTTCTATTAAAAACGCGTATTATGTTATGAAGGAAGTGATAGAATCTGTGGAAGCTGCTGTATGTACACAACGCGCATCTTAACCAGGCCAAGGTTGTTTGTGTGCTCTATTCTGGATTATTTCTGAAAAAGCAACACGCCAGAAATGCAATTATAAATACAAATACATTCGTATTTCATGATATATTATGGGCGTGAGACTAACAATGAATAAGCAGTGCTATTTTACACATGTGGAAAATATATGAGCCCCAATTAGCAAAGCCTGGTTCCGGTTTCTAAATTAGGTATGCAGTGATACAACTGCGGGAAAAATGTTGCCTGTACAAAAAATTGCAGCAAAAATGCAGTGGTTTGTCCCAATAAAGGTGTACCCCATGATACCATTTAAGGGGTGCGCGGGTTGTGGCGCTGTCCCCCGCTACCCTTAAATGGTATAATGGATCCAGGAGTTGAGGGGGTGTCCCCGCATCCTTTACATGGATTGAGGCGGCAAAACCACGGCCTTTTGCCGCAATATTTTGTGTCCAAAGCCATTTTTGCTACGATTTTAACACATGGAACCGTAAATTACTGTGAAAAGCAACATCTGGCCAAAGAACACAGGTGCATAATCCAATCACTTCACCTGCTAAGGTCTCAAAACTATTCATTAAGCAGAAACTGCTTAAAGAAATACTATTAAGATGATCGGTCCAATCAAGCCTTATCAGAACTGATCAAACACTGAGCAAGTTACGCCACAAATTATGCAGATGACACCCCACTGCATCCAAATAGCACATTCATAAGTGGTGTATCACAAAAGGTGGATTGCAAAATTTGGTGAAAGGCCACTGAAAGAATTGTCACCTGCAGATGTCTGAAGGTCTAGGGCTGAGCCCAGACTCGAGGAGTAGTTCACCGTAGTGGCTACAGCAGTGTCCGAACTGCCATTACCATCATGCAGGACACCCGTGTGCTACCAGCCATTTATGTCACCAACAGAAACAAAATATAACATTGCTGCACTAAGCCACTAGGAATGATGGCACCAGTTGACCTGGGTGAAAAAACTATTGATATGGTATTAAGCCTACCTGCTTATTTTGAAGGAAACTGTATCATTCAAGGAATCCACACCATCCACCCAAACAGTGAACAAGACACCTTTCCAGTCAGAACACACTCTGTCACCATCTCTGGAAATAATGTTTACCCTACCCCTTACCCATATGACTAAAGCAAGCCACTGCAAATGTAACAGGTGCAGGTGAGCAAAGTGGTCACGGAAAATCAGCAACATAGAGGATATCTCCATCTCTCAATGAACTATAGTTGCTTGGATTGCAAGCACACATGTTCAAAATGAACAGCAACACTTTCTAGCCCTGCTCCCAGATCTATAACAGAGCAGGAGGCAACAAGAAGGAGGCATATGAGTGGTGGCAGGCCCAGTGAAGTACATTTAAAACATAAGATCTTGGGAGGATAGCTCAGGGGCAACGTGCTCACCTTAAAAGCAAGACAACACAGAGGAACACAGGTTCGATCACGGGGTCCACGCTTAGAAACCTCCGGGTATTTAGTGCGTTATAAGTAACCTATCATATCATACCAGAAGCACAAATAGTACAAATAAAACCTTCAGATCCTTGTCAGAAATTGTACAAGAAGTTGATGCATGCCTGAGAATCTTCTCCTCCAAATTGCCGCTTTTAGCCAACCCAATGCCCCATGTACTATCTGTATATATTAACTATGACCACATGTAACCAGCGTTTGGATGTCTTTCGGTGCCAACCATATGTACTAGGTACATCTTTGTATGTATTGTATGCTATGACTACATGTAACTAGCATTTTGATGCCATTGTGAGCCTACTAAATGCCTTTAGTACCTCTTGGATCTTCTGCCATAAACTCGTGTAACCAGCGACTTGATACCTCTGGGTTTAGTATGCATTACAAATGCAGTAAATAAATAAATACATTTCACCCTTAAATAAAAGGTGGCCATTTTGTATCTCTTTCTATATAATTATTTTGCATTTTGGAGCACACTTCAACCCAAAGGTAGTAAGAAAGGTAGTAAGGCAATTTACAATATTACAGAATCATAAACAGCATCAGTACATAATATTTTTTAATACGGACCAATATTAATAAACCATAAAGGCCTGTTTATAAAAGCGAGCGTTAAGAGCCTTTCTCAGTATTAAAAAGGTAGAACACATACACAGTTCAACTGGCGATCTCAAGTACATCCGATCGTTTTGGCAATTGGCACGTCACTGCTCCGCTGCTTTCAGCCTTGTGAAGTGTGACATTATTGGGCACATTCCGTAATGCTGCTATTGACTAGGCTTGCCTGGGAGCTCACGATTAGACCCCAGTCTAACTTGCTGTGACATACACTACACTCCCACTGCAAGATAGCTCACACAATCTCAAGTGCATCCGAGTGCTTCGACAGTTGGGAAGTTTGGCGGAAGGCGGCTATTGACAATATTCCCTTTTGCGACGTTAAAGAAATACAGTACTTACAGAAAGTGACTACTTATTCAACGTAGACGTATTTATATCTGCACTTTAAATTGCCCTTACCAGCATTTTCCCATGCATGGATGACCTGTGAAGCAGGAGAGGAATGCCGCTGCTTCAGCCAATATGCTGATTTCTATTCTATTCTATGTCTGATTTTGAAATGCTTCAGGCTGTCTTCCCTTCCTTCACTCTTCAGGGGGATAACCCTTTGCAAGATCAATCATTGTTAAGGAGTTCTCCCTTGCTCCCCCTACAGGGAGAATAAACGTCCCACCTTTCGGTGTGTAGACTTGACTTCTTGCAACAAAGCAAACAAGCCTCCCCTACCAATATTAACTTGTAGGAAAATTAGGGATTACTACTCTGCGCCTTCATCAGTTGTAAGAACCAGGACAGTTTCCGTTAATCATGAGGCAGATCAGCTTAGAGAAATGTTGTGTGATGAACTGGATACCCCTGAGTTATTAAATGTCCCAGTCGAGGTCTGCATACCTGCTGAACAAAATGAAGCCAGCTTTACATTGGATTCTCCGCCTGATTCATCTACCAAACAGTTTTCGAACGTTGATTCTTTTTTTTTTTATTCCTTTCTCTCGACTCCAGATCAGCCACCGTTGGGTAGGCTGACAACTGTATTAACAAACACAAATAAAAACATGGACAGTTTACAGACTGATATACTAACTGAAATGAATCAAGCTTTATGTGCACTGGTTTCTCTCTATGAGGGATTAAAAACTGAAACTAGGACACATTACCAATAAACCACAGACACAGGGCTTCACGTCTTACTCCTTTATTATCTGTATTCCAACTCCCTTCCCCTTGTTCATTCCATCCTCTGACCCCACCCTCCCCCAGTCCCACCCCAGTCTCTGGTTTTGTTTCCCTTAAGGGGACAGTGTCCATCTAGCATGTAACGCCCCCTTACTTATCACAGGAGTTTGCGGTCTACATCTGTTCGATGAGGCGTGGGGGTTGCATATGGTCCATTGGGGCCGTCCGTGCTGGTCACCAGAGTCTTCATATGGTGCCTTTGGTGGGGGTGTTCAGGGGGCTCTATTTGGGGTTCCTATTCACCCGTTTCCTCTTTCGTCGCAGGCATCTCTTCCTTGGGGGTCCTCTTGGAATAGCTTGCGGAAGAATGATGCATTTCTTGTTATCTCTCTGCTTTCTCCGGGGGCCGTGATCATTGGCTCTTTGACTTCAATGACTACGAGGGGTTTGGGTCTGTATCTGGGGTCGGTTTTCCATTGTTGTCTCTGTCTGACCGTATGACCTCGCTGACCGCAATTTGATGTTCTTTGGCCTTTCACTTTTGATCCGTCCATTCTTTGACCTTCCTCCTCTTCTCGGCCTCCCGTTCCCTGATCTTGTTGTCTTTGGCTGTGGTGTAGTCTTCCAGTTGCGGTAGCCATGTCCGTGGCTTATATTTTATCATGATATCTGTCGAGGTTCAGCAGGTTATCTCATGAGGCGTATTTCTGTAACTCCTCAGCATCTACAATATGGTTTGGGGCATGGATGCTAGGTGTCCGGAAGCTTTCTGGCGTGTCCTCTATATGGTTGCCATGAAACGCTCCATCATGCCGTTGCCCTGCGGCCACAGTGGGGTGATACATTGATGGTGGAATCCTAAGTGTCCTGCAAACTTCCTGAATTCTTATCCTTGGAATGGTGCACTGTTGTTCGTCTTTACAATGTTGGGGATGCCCCATTCACTGAATAGTTTGTCCACTACGGCCACTAACTGGTGGAATGCTGTGGACAGGACATGCTTCACCAGGGGAAACCGAGAATATTCATCGATGGCTACCAGTAAATGGCCTCCTTCATCCAGGGGCCTGTAAAAGTCCATTGGCACTCTTTGCCACGCTCCTTTGGGTAGTGGAACTGTTTGGAGCAGGCATGGGGGTGTGCTCGCTGCTGTCACCTAACATGGTGAGCAATGTCTCATTGTGTCCTCAATTATGGTGTCCATGTACAGAACCCACACCTGGTTGCGTAGGATTTTCTTTGTATATTCTCTCAGGAGTGTCCCCTGTTCTGTTGTGGCCAGTTCACTCTGTATCCTTGCCATTCTCTGCAGATCTCTCCTGTCCACCTCCCACATTTCAAAGATCTCCTTGGTCGCATGCCGCCATCTGTTGGTGTTCATGAGTGGACGGCCGCCTGGATGGTGGGGACGGCCGTGCACTTTTTGACAAACTTCTCCTTCGTGATGGCATGGGGAAGGGAATTTAGGAATAAGTATGCTATGTAGGATTCCGCCTCAAGCTGCATATTGTTGTCGGAAGTGCTGCCGGGGTGCCTTGACAAGTGTTCTGCAGGGTTGGCTTCACCCGCTAGCTTGTGGACGATGGTGTAGTCATACTCCTGGAGGCGAATGCCCCACCATTCTATAGGTGGTGGCATCTTGATTTTGGGATTCCTGAAGAGCGACAGGAGTGCTTCGTGGTCTGTTATGAGGACAAATGGTCTCCTGATGATGAAATGGTGAAACTTCTCGCACGCCCAGACCGCAGCTAGGCTCTCACGTTCTGCTTGGAATAAGCCTGCTCAATGGAGGTGAGCGCTCTGCTGGCTTCTATGCGCATGCCTGTCTTTGTCGTTTGGTGCGGGCTGGTCTGGGCTAGGATGGCGCCTAGTCTGACTGGGCTGGCGTCAACTGGGATTTCTGTGTTCAAGTCTGGGTTAAAATATGCAAGCTGACGGTTGTTTGCCAGTTCCTTTTTGATTGTGCAGAAGGTGCCCTGATAGTGTTCATCCCAAGTAAAGGGGAGGTCTTTCTTGAGAAGGTGTCTGAGTGGGCTGGTTAGTGTCACATAATGAGGTAGATATTGGGTGCAGTTTCCCACCATCCCGAGGAAGGATCGTAGTTCAGACACGTACTTCGGGGGGTCCAGATCGACAATGGCGCTGATTTTATCGGGGTCTGACTTGATGCCTTGGTCAGATAAGATATGTCAGAAGAAGCGCAGGCTGTGCTTGTTGATGGTGCATTTTGGGGCGTTAAGGGTGTGGCCGGCCCCGTGGAGGATAGTGCACACCTGTCTCAGTGCATTGTCGTGGTGTTCTTGAGTGACTCCAAACACTAAGATGTCGTCACTATAGTTGAAAGCCTTGGTGACTGGTGCTATAAACCTGTGTATCGTCTCCTGGAGTATCTCGGCCGCCGAGGATATTTCAAAGTTGAGTCGCTTGTATTGGAATAAGCCTTTGTGTGTCGTGAAGGTTGTTATCGGCCTTGAGGCAGGGTCTAACTTCGAGAACTGGATGGCCTGGTTGAGTATTACGAGCATTTCCTCGATGTTAGGTCCAGGATTTCTCTTTGGATTGCGGTATTGGAAATCCTGATATCGACACAGAGGCGGAGGCGTCCATCTGACTTGGGGACTACCACCAAAGGGGACACCCAGGGGGTGGGTCCTTTGACTCTTTCGATGATATCATTGTCCAGCAATCGTTGTAGCTCGGGTGTCACCTTGGCCTGTAGATGGAATCCTATCCTTCGAGGGTGCTGTGGTACAGGCCGTACCGTGGGATCAATGTGGAGTCGAATTACTGTATCCTTCAGCATGACTTTGAATAGGTTTGGAAACATGGTTTTCAGCTTGTTTATGTCTAGCACCCTTTAGAACAGGGTTCGTACAGTTTGGGTCTTTGATGGGAGGCCCTGTATCATCTCGGATTGGTCATACTGAATGCTGATGAGTTGTAAGGTGGTGGCCATTTTTTAAATGAGGAGACATCTCACGGTCACTGGGCTATGGATGACATGAATCATGACGGTGACTCGTCATCCTCGGTGTACTAGGTCGCAGAAGAATTGTCCTTTGGATTGTAGTGGTAGGGTTGCTCTCCACTGGAAAATGTGAGCCGGAGATGGTTGTAGTGGATACGCCTCTGCCATAGTCTCATATGTCTTCTTATTCATCACATTGACGGTGGCTCCTATGTCAATGAGGAATGGTGTGTGGAGTCCTGAGTTGCACTGTCACCTTTGGTGCCGTACTATCATCGGAAGTATCATATATGAGCCGGATATATTCCCTACTGTACCGGTCATATTCATAGTACAGTTCTGCGCCTGGTAGTTCTTTTTTTGTTCAGGGGTTCTCATATGGGTCATCTGTGGAGAATTCCTGACATTGGTATTCCCCTTGGCCAGGTTGTGCGGGAAAGAGGTGCTCCGGGATGTCGACGGTTCTCTCTGGCATGTCGACTTGTAAGTTCTACACGGCACAGATGAGCCCAGGATGTGTTTCATACACTGCTGCGCTTCTGTTGAAAATGGTCCTTGGACTGTCTCTCTCTGGGTACGTCCGTGGGTTGGGTGGCCTCGTCGGGTCATATCTCCTGGATTTAGTGGGGCCCTTTCCCGACGCATTATTTGAAAATGGTTTTCCAAGCCGCATCTCATGCACATTTGGCCAATGGCAGGGCATTGGCCCTTATGTGGGAATTCAAACCTGCATCTATAGCATTGTCTTTCCGGTTTAGCTCAGCAGGTGGTGCTCCACGCGTCCTGGCGGGATGATCTACCCAGTTGTCAGGCCTGCCCTTGTGGGTTGTTGACTATGGCGGCAACTGTGTCTGTTTTCTTTGTGTTCTCCATATTGGCTGCTTGTGCGTTGACCCGTTCGTAGACCCTTCCCAGTTCGATGATTTCCTGCAGCAGAAGGGGTTTCTTTAGCAGGTGTTTCCTAAATTGCAAGGATACACACCCCTTTATCACTCTAAGTCGGATGGCTTCATCATCACTAAAGTTCGCAAGGTCACAATACATTATCTTTCTTTGGAGACGTAGTATGAACAGTCCAATTGTCTCATGGGGTGCTTGATTGTGCCTTGCTAACTCACCTCAGTACCTACTCTGTCTCCAAATCCATAGTGTTCCCAACCATCACACCACCCTGTATAACCGTTTACAGGTGGGCACCCATCCCTGATTCTAGTTTTCGTGGTGATACTCAGTCTGCCTCCACCTCAACTTTTTGGGTCTCAGGACACTCAAAGTGACCAGATTCATTAACAGATGCACTGTGGGTGTATTTTAAAGGCCCCAAACAGAAGTTCCTTTCACATGAATAGCAGGCGTTTAAACGCTGCAACCAAAAATGGCCTGGCTTTTGCTTTCCCTGTCACATGAATGGCACGCATTTAAACATTGCAACAAAAACAGACTTTTTTTTCTTTTGTTTCATGTAAAGCTATGTGAAAAGGGGCCTACCTATCATTATCAATGGACAAGCAGGAGCGTAATTCACCCAAGCACGAGAAATCAAAGAATCCTTTGAAATGCAAAACAGGATTTTTAAACATTAAAAGCAAAAACAGCCTCCAAATGTGTTTGCAAATAAAAACGGCTTTAAAAAGACACAATGGAAAAAGATATCACCGCTCACAGAAAAATGTCAGCAAAGCAAAACATGATGTGTGGGGTGACCAAAGCAAATGTATATTATGCTTCACCCCCAAAACTGCAGTAACATGTGAAGAGACACTTCCTTCAGGAAAAACCTGTTCTGGCTGAGGTCAAAACTTCACAATGAAAAGCCCCACTTCCAGCCCTGGATGTCACATCTCCCATCTAATGACGCCCTGCAATAGAATCTGCTGCTGTAGGGGTTGAAAGCCCAGTGTTCCCCAGACTGGCTGGACCTGAAGACAGGGAAAGCAGGGACTTCAAAGTAAAGTCATCCCTGGCTGAAGCATTACAAAAAGGTGTGAGTCCTTGTTGCTCCCACTTCAAAAGATCCCACACTGACTTCAAAGAGCCTCATAAAAAAACTCTGGTCACAGGGGAGACCAAGAAGGCAGATGGCTGTGGGGGATGAAGCTGCCCTCCCATTTGCTGAACCGACACTCCCAATTTTTCCTGAAACTTAAACAAAGGCTTGCTATGTAATTAGCAATCACCCTAGCCCTAAATTGCATAAACCCTTCATTTTTTTTAGCAGTGCATCCAATATTTCCCCATTGAAACCCCAAAATTGCCAGTGTAGTTCATCAATCTCCCCATAGAAGAATCTCTTGTTTGCCTGTGTATGTTAGCATATCCTCATTGAAAAACCCCTCATTTGACTGTGTAAATCTTTAGTAAATCAATGTATTCCCCCATTGAATTTCACAGGATCGGGATTGTTGGCTTTTGAAACCAACAATCTTTTTCCCAGTGTTGTTTTTAATTGTTATAGTCATGAAAGTGTTGTCCAAAAGAATGAATCCCCTTGTTATCTGAAAACCGAATCTGTCCTGTGTCCTGCTAAGCGAATTTTCGTTTGCCATTGTCTTTCCAAATTGCATATGTCCTGTTAAACCCAAATCTTTGTTCCCATTATGAGTAATCTCTTTGTCCAAAGTCTACGTGTTAGTTGCCCCTGTCATTTTCACTGAAGACTGAGGTACCTATGTGCCTTTCTCATTGTTGAAAGTGTGCCTGTCATTTTCAGCCCCAATAGAATTAGTGTGATTTGCATTTTCGTTTTAAAAAAAATGTTGCTTCACCTTTGAAAAAGTGTTTTCCTAGACTATTCCCCTTCCCCTATCATTTTCTGAGCGTGGATTTTGAATTGCATTTCCTTCATTTTTCATGGCTTAGAGCTTGCCTGTCATTTCCAACCCCAGCAAAAATTAGGGTCGGTTCCATTTTCGTTTTTTCTAAAAATGTAACTTTACCTGTTTAAACCTGTTTTTCCTACTTGATAACTCTTTGCCTACTGTACCCTGGTCACGGGTTTTGAATTGCCTTCCCTTTTATTTTTTTTATTTCATATTTTTTCATGTTTTTCCTATATTAAAATCGAATTTTCCTATGTGTGCTAGCTAATCTGTTTTGAAGCCCTATTTGTCGTCTAGTGTAAGCAGCCCGAAAGTTCCCTTGTGTGCTGTCGCATAGCAGTAGTATTAAATCATAGAAAACCCATTTTTCTATTTCACTCATTATTCTATTCCAGTAGTTGGTGACTTTCCAAAATCTAAATCCATCATTAGCCTTCAAGAAGCCTGGTGAACTGATTCTCCAGTCATTGATGGTTACGTATGTAATTTTCAGCCTGCAGAAAAGGGTGGACGGCCATCTGGAGGATTGTCGAGCCTCGTCAAGTCCTTTTTGCCCTATTCAATTATTCAATTATCGAGTGTATAAATCTCACATTTGGTTCTATAGCAACTCACCTAAGATTCTCTACTGTCAGTGACCTTGACATCTTGGTCATTAATACATATTGGCAATCAGGTTGTGGTGATCTAACCATCTTTAGGAACCTAATTTCGAATAGAATAATGAGTGACTGGAAAAATCGGAAGGTGGATTGATCCTTCTCTTGGGTGATCTTAACGCCTCATGTTTACAAGTGGGCTTGAAAGTGGGCAGGAATTTACTTGGTACACTCTTACTTCAACCACAGATTACATTTTCACTAATAACTTACTGTTTGAGAAATGTTAGCTTTTATCCATCACTCCTACATAATTTAATGACAACTCTGTTCTGAACCCTACATTTGAAATGAATAGGCGCCTTAGACAAGAGTCTGGACAAAAGGGCATAGATATTGGTCTTAATGTTCCTGGGAACAGGCTCAAATGAAATCCAGTTATGGTGTAAATCCAAGCATTACAAATTCACTTCAGACCCTCATGCAGAAACAGCTGAATTACTGTTTTTCGGTTGTTAACTTCGAAAATTCTACAGGTAATATCATTAATTACTGCTTTTTTAGACCAGGTGCATCAGTAAGGGGGACAAGGGTGAATCATGTCCACCTTTATGATGTAGAACTGGCAAAAAAAAACGAAAAATATGAGAGCCCACATAAGAATGATTAGAAGAACTCCTACTTTATCACTGAAAGCCAGAAAGGCCTCCATTAATAAAGTTAAGCAGATATACAGAAATTGGTTCAAGTCCAGTCATTCCAATATGAGCTAAAGAGAAGCAGAGACATTGTTACAGGTTTTATCTAAAAAAATACTCAAGCATTTTGGCGTCCGGTTTATGATCCTGGGAACACACTTGTGGGACGTGATGTCAATCCTTTTTCTGAAGGAACATGGGTATCTCATTATACTAACACACTTGTTTTTTTGGGGAATGAGAGTCTTGTGAGTCTTCCGATTTGCCCCTGGTTGATACCACTTGGACATTTCCAGTGTCCTGCTCCATTATTGAGGACATCATACTCCAAATTATTGTTTCCACGGCTCCTGGGGCCAACAAACTGTCTTATTTGTTATTTAAGGGTAATCCGTACATGTGGGCAGAGTTATTGACCATTCTTCTTTAACAAATTTCTGTGATGCAATGGTTTCCCCCTACTTGGTCAACCGCGTATTCTGTGCCAGTGTTTAAAAAGGGGAGTAGATCAGACCCCACGAAGTGTTGACCCATTGCAATCCTAGATGCCGACAGCAAGGACTTTGCAGCCTTTCTGTTGGAGTATCTAGCAGACTGGCAATCATCTGAATGTAGAATTTTCATATAGGAGAATAGATTCCATAAATGTATGGGCATGTCTCTAAATGGCTTTGTATTGACGTGTACAATGAGTCAAGTTTGGAGGGCCAGATATGCCTGTTTTTTTGGCAAGCATTGATCTGTAAGCTGCATTTGATGCGGTCGACAGATCTGTTCTTTGAGTCAAACTACATAGAAGGGGGGTTCCTGATGGGTTGTTACAGCTCATTATTGGCCTTTATGATGACACAAACATTCAAATATGCTTGAGCCAACACAGTTCGCTCTCTCACCAGCTAAAAACCTCCAGAGGCGTTAGGCAGGGTTGCATATTAGCACCCTGTCTATTCAACCTATACATGTCTGAAATAGGCGATGACCTTCTTACTGCAGCATTCACCAGCCCAAAAATCGGCAACATAAAAGTAACATGGCTGGCGAATGCTGATGATTTTCTTCTGTCTGATTGCACCCAAAGGGGCCTTCCGAACCTGATCACTGCTTTACCTGACTTTGCAGTCTCCAAGTGAATCCATCTAAAATGAAAGTCACGCATTGCGCACTGTGGAAACGTTACATGAAGTTTAGATGGAGCCTCGAACCAGTACTGATTGAGTTGGTTGATCATTTTCCTATCTGGGTTTTCCTATTCAGATCAAACCCTTAAAACAGCTCACGAAATAACAGTTTAAATATGCATGACCTCGTTGTTAAACCAGCTGCGCCGTATTGACACTAAATATGGTAATTATACTTTACTCTCTGTATTATGATTCTTTGAAGTAAAGCTTGTTCCCAAAACCTGGGTTCTAGATTACTTACTTGTTATTGAGGGAATAATGTGGAGGAAGATCCTCCAGGTTCCAAACAGCATGCCAATCTCTGCCATCAGGTGCAAGCTTAGAACCTATTCTTTAAAAGTCAGGGTGTGCTGGAAATATTTAAGCCTTTATTGTAAAATTGTTGACCCCTTAAAGAATTCTTTGTTTTCTGATTTAAAAACTATTTTGGAAATGAAGGGGAACAGATTCATCAACAATTTTTCATCTTATTGTTTGGCACATTTTACGATGGTTGTATGATCTATTTCGGAACTGGTCACTAACCTTGTAAAGTAAAACGGTTGCTATACCAACAGGACTGGTCCAACATTGTTGACAATATGCATTATTTTAGTTCTTTAAGCCACCCGAATGGGGACCATAGCAAGGTGGGAACATTAGTGCCATACTCATCAATATATCCAGATAGCCAGGTACGAAGACATTTCATACATTTTTGTTGTAATCTTGCCTTAACTAAGGAAGTGTTGATTCGAAATGGACTATTGGCCCCAGACAAAGGTGGCTGTCGATTCTGTATTTTTTTAAATTTTTTTTTATTTGTTTGGCTGAAAACCAACCTTTCAAATATTTCATACAAAATAAATATACACCGTCATATATAAAAACATATATTTTTCAAAGAATAATAAGAAGCAAACATGATACAAATTAATTTGATGGGTATCGTATCAATATTTCTGAATATGCTTTAACTGAGGCTAATGATCGATAAATGGTAACTCATCTAGTAATAAGAAATAGAGTGTCTACTGTAGCCAGACGTTAGCTATGAAGTGTTTGTCTAATTATTAGTTAGATTCAACATTAACCAATGACAAGACAGAATCTAGGTATTGCACTACTGCAATCCTAATTGTCGTGTTTCTACGAGTAAAAATGGCAAACCAGATTTCATCATCAGTCATAGGAGTATACCGACAAAGTAAATTATAAAAGTAAAATTCCTTATCAATGTTAGTGCGGGACAGATAACAGCCAAATGTTGTAATGTTTCAAGACATTCTTTGTCAAGACAAAAATGACAGTAACTTGATTTATTTGGAAAAATCTCCCTTCTTGCCGGTATTTCCGCTGTTGGCAATAAATTGAATCTAAACCGCGTGTACCGTTGCCTTATATATGATGATGGAAACTTTAACAGATAGTCTGCCATTACCCAGAATTTTATTTGACCCAAATAATCGGCCATCAAAATCTTTGTAGGTGCAACATTTGTCTCTGTTACGAATCCAGTCATGTTGAAACAATGTTAGTTTTGCACGGGTTGGATTAATTAACAAAACCTCTATTGGTATACATGCATCCGATAAGACATCCCGTACATATTTTCTCCATTTAAGTGGGAATATATGCTCCGAGTTGACAAGATAGTAAGCAAGAGCTCTCAAGATATTGTTTTCCACAAAACCCAACAGGCATTTACGAAAGTGTAGAACCTGATAATATAGAGGCCTGGTTTGTTATCAGTACAGAATCATTACACACCATTACCAATCATTACTCTTGGTTACAGAACCATTATTTAGTATTCCCCTTTTAGGAATTATTGCATCATGTTTAGTTATCCATCATATATTCTGTTTAGTTCTGATTAGTACTGACTAGTAAGAACCATGCATTTGAAGAGAGAAATAGGCCTTGTTATTTGAAGGGTTTGCTTAGTTATGTTATTGTCATATATGTATGTGTGTGTCATAGAATTATGTATTATGCATTAGAATGTATCGCTTAGGCTGAGAGAGAACATGCTAGGCACTATAGAGAACAAATGAGGCCTGAAATGACATGTGGAGCCATTTAGAATGACCCATTGGTATGTTTTGTAGTTACATGTACACATGTATGCATTGTAGAGACACCATGCACGTAGAGTGTGCACTTAGAATATGCTTTGAGCATATAGATAGCGCTTGGCATTGCGAGAGAAAGCGTAAACGCTAGAAAGCATTTCGCTGTCATTATAAAGCCATTCCACTGAATGAGACAGAGAAGCGCCACGGTGTGCGATGATTGTTTTGAATTACACTGAGTACAAATATTTGTAAACAGTTGCTTGGCAGGCAGATAGATAACACAAACCTTGTCCGAGTGGAAGGCGAAGGAAGCCTTATCAGCATGGGCTTGTGTGCTTCATGGAGACAGAAAAGCTGGGGGCCATGGAGGCAGCGCCACAGGGATAGAGGGAGAAGAGTTGTGCATGAGAGGAGAGATGGCCTGTTCTCTGGAGGAAAGAGGATTTTGTGAAGCCAACAGTGGAGTGAATTGGTATGAATGGAGAAATAGGAGGCAGGCACCGCACACAGAAGGCCATGATATGGATATCATGTCCAATGTCACATTGACACAGAACACGACAAGAACATGAAGTGAAAGAACATGCAAACACAGACTTTCAGGCATTGCTAAATGCTGACAGAGAAAGAGACATTCTTAGTAGAGAACAAATGTAACCATAGGGATTTGTATACGTCATGGAATAGTATAACTGGAAGTGAAGAGAGGGGAGTTTTTAGATGTTGATGGAGTTCGAGTTCGATGAGGGAGAGGTGTCTTGGTGCAGCAGAATCCGATGGCTTTTGGGATATCGAGCTTGGGGAAGCATTCTGATGAGGCCTTGATGATATCGATCTGGCAGAGAGAGACTGAGGCCTGACACTGACTGGCTGGTTGCAGAGTACCGGGAGAGGAGAGACTTGACAAAGACAGAGCTGGAGAGGGGAGAGATGCACATGCACATGGGAAGTATGGTTTATGGCCTAAACTGATTAATTAGAACAGACACTCACACAAAGAGGTTTGGGTTTGGGAAAGGGGAAATCAGACTGGGATTGTCTTAGAGAGTGAGTGTGAAGTATGGTGTGGAATGGAGAGGAATGCTGATGTGACACGTGCCATATGTATATTGCATTAGACACTTATAGCTTGCATTAGAAGCCTGTAAGGCTGATAGTTATCCACTGCATGGTAGATTTGCACCAGAAGCATAAAAGGTGCAAATTAGATATTTGCAATAGTTTTAGTATTGTTTGCATCATGCTTTGCTGTGCACAAATAAATGTATTCTATTGTTATATTTGAATCATGTGTTTTCTTTGTGTCTTATGTTATTGTGTCTATAGGAGTAGTTAGGAGTAATCTAGAAGTAACACAGTGCACAAAGGCCCTGAGATACGGAAGTAGGTGGGGGGGGGGGGCATAGCTGTGCAGACCCTCCTAGGGAATTGGCTAGAGTTGTCTAAGACTGGTGCATGGTTGCCAAGGGGGGCTAGACCATGCTAGGATTTGTTTTAGGACTAACAAAAGAGGTTGCACATTTTCCATGATAATTTTGCAGATAATGGGCCTCATTACGACCCTGGCGGTAAGGGGTTAACGCCAGCGTTAGCTGCGCCGACCCCTTACCGCCAACTACGAGGTCCCTTAGCGCCATGGCGCTTTTAACACCTGCTTTTAGCAGGTGTTAAAATCCATGGCGCTAAGGTACCATGGAGTTAATTACGCCACCGTAATTTACGGTGGCGTAATTAACGCCTTCCCCACTCCCATTATGCCCTATGGGGCAAAAATGGGAATGGGGAAGGGTAAATGGGGATTGGGGACTTACCGCCCCGCCGACCTCGGAATGGGGCGGTAAGTCCGCCAACCACCATGGCGTAAACGTAGTTTACGCCATGGTGGTAAAGTCACGGCCCAGGCGGTAACTTACCGCCTGGGTCGTAATGAGGCCCAATGAGATTAGACCCAATTCAAATCGTATTATGGGCAGCAGAGTGCACTTTGGTAAATTCAACACAGATTTCCAAAACTGACCTTCACATAAGTCCCAGATGTTACACTTCAATGAAAACTTAGTTTCTGCTCCATGCAACATGATAGGTAGTACTTTTGCTTGATAGAACATCATAATATTTTAGCATGAATATTTACCATATTTAAAGGCCAGAATGTTTGCTTGTGATTTTAAAGTTTGCAATTTCAGATTCAAGGTTTCAATATGAGGTATTTCAGGCAAAAGATTATACACCATTGAACCCAAAAATGTATATTCACTAACATTCACTAATGCCACGTACTGCAAGTACCAGCTATAGCTTTATTGAGAAACAGACTTTTCACGATGACAGGTAACAACTTGGGTCTTTTCTAAGTTGATGACAAGATTGTTTTCTATTGAATATTTAAATAGTGTATTCAATAGATTTTGTAATCCACTAGGTGTTTGGGATAACAAAACAAGATCGTCTGTGTATAACATCCATGCAATCCGCTGTCCACCCAATTTTGGCGCATCATTAATGATGTTCATGAGTTGTTCACCTAAATCAAGAATTAATGAAAAGATTGAATAAAATAGACGCCAAAATACAACCCTGCTTGAGCCCTGGCTCAGTTGAGATTTATGCAGATAGTAATCCTTCTATCATAAGCCTAATTTGTAGTGTTGTATCAGTGTGTAATTGTTTGCTGATGGAGATTAAAGAAAAAGGACAACCATACTGAGTCATTTTTTTGTATAGCAGCTCACGATCAACAGAGTCGAAGGCCACCCGGAAATCAACGAATGCAAGATACAATGGCTGATTCCAGGAGACAAATTGAGATCTTAACATGTTGAATGTCATAATATTCGGAGCTGTACCCAATCCTGAAACAAAACCTGTTTGATAAGGGTCTCGTTTCCCTTGGTGTGTTGCCCACTTGTGGAGATCCCTGAGAACAATTCAGTAGAACATTTTTCCCAGGGCATCCAAAAGGGCAATAGGCCTGTAGTTTGCCGGATTGCATCTATCGCCCTTTTTATTAATCAAGAGAATAATCAAGTATTTCCACGATGTCAGAATTTTCTGAGTTTGAATAATATTAGAGAATATGTTACACAAGATTTCTGACCACAATTGAGGATACTGTTTTAAAGTATAATTAGATATACCATCTGGCCCAGGGCAAGCGATTGGCGTGCTCTATTTATAAAGTACTAAATGTCTTCCCTGTCAAAAACTAGGGAAAACTTATCAACAATAGGTACAGGATTATCATGATGTTTGCGTGCTGGACAAGTATAAAGATCTGTATAATATTTGATCCAGGTTTGTTCAGAGACATTGTTAGATTGGTGCTTGATTTGAAGTCCTACAGTAGATTGGTTGATGATAACCCAAATATGTGCTGTATTTTTACCAGCCAAAGCACACATAGTTGCATCATCATGCAGATACAAAGAAGCTTTATAATTTTGCAACCAGTTTTTATGTTTTGTTTTAATATTAGTTAATACCGAACCTTTAATATTAAGCGGGAGTTTCATCGCTCGTCGTTTGTTGGTACGAAAGATGGTCTTAGCTATTTATACATTCTTGTTGTATGCGTGTAAGGTCTGAACCTTGTAAACTGTGCATGTTTTCGTGTTTGGTTGAAATAATTGCATTAAATCATGGTAAACAATTTCATCATGCTGATCTTTCCTTGTTTTGGTTATCTCTGAAACAGAGAAATGATTAAGGGGCCGATTCATGGAACAAACGTGCGCCGAAAATCTACGCGCAAGCAGGCGCAAGGAGGCGCAAGCAGGCGCAAGCGGAAAAAAAGAGGCGCACGCGCACGCGTGCGATACATGGAAGTCCCTGCGCGTGTCTTCCTCGGGATGTGCGCCAAACCCGTGCATGGCGCACACGTCACTGCAACATCCCGAAAGACGTGCGCGACGCGCACAGTGAAAGCGCACAACCTCTGCGCATACACTAGAAAGTGGGCGGAACACGGGGCGTAACGCGCGGAATGGGGAACAACTTGCGAAAACAAGGGCGTAACTGGGGATGTACTGCAGGGAAGCAGAGGGAACGCCCACACGCACCCGAACCACACGTATTCATGGAACCGAATAGGGCAAAGCCACGCACAGCGAAAGACACGCACAAGCCGATACACGTCCGCCACACGAAGGCAGGCGGTAGCGTCCCTGCGCATTACAAAAGTGGCAACATACAGCAATTGTGCGAGCGGGGCACGTGTATTTCGGGGTTGCGCGGGAAGTTACACACGCGATTGAGCGTGCTACGTGTATTTCAGGGGTTCGCGTGAACTTTCTCACGCGATCGGGCCTGGGGGAGCGGGCTACGTGTATTTCAGGGGTTCGCGTGAAGTTTCTCACGCGATCGGGCCTGGGAAAGCGGGCTACGTGTATTTCATGGGTTCGCGTGAACTTTCCCACGCGATCGGGCCTGGGGGAGCGGGCTACGTGTATTTCAGGGGTTCGCGTGAACTTTCCCACGCGATCGGGCCTGGGGGAGCGGGCTACGTGTATTTCAGGGGTTCGCGTGAAGTTTCTCACGCGATCGGGCCTGGGGGAGCAGGCTACGTGTATTTCAGGGGTTCGCGTGAAGTTTCTCACGCGATCGGGCCTGGGGGAGCGGGCTACGTGTATTTCAGGGGTTCGCGTGAACTTTCTCACGCGATCGGACCTGGGGGAGCGGGCTACGTGTATTTCAGGGGTTCGCGTGAACTTTCTCACGCGATCGGGCCTGGGGGAGCGGGCTACGTGTATTTCAGGGGTTCGCGTGAACTTTCTCACGCGATCGGGCCAGGGGGAGCGGGCTACGTGTATTTCAGGGGTGCGCGTGAACTTCTTCACGCGATCGGGCCTGGGGGAGCGTGCTACGTGTATTTCAGGGGTTCGCGTGAACTTTCTCACACGATCGGGCCTGGGGGAGCGGGCTACGTGTATTTCAGGGGTTCGTGTGAAGTTTCTCACGCGATCGGGCCTGGGGGAGCGGGCTACGTGTATTTCATGGGTTCGCGTGAACTTTCCCACGCGATCGGGCCTGGGGGAGCGGGCTACGTGTATTTCAGGGGTTCGCGTGAACTTACCCACGCGATCGGGCCTGGGGGAGCGGGCTACGTGTATTTCAGGGGTTCGCGTGAAGTTTCTCACGCGATCGGGCCTGGGGGAGCGGGCTACGTGTATTTCAGGGGTTCGCGTGAACTTTCTCACGCGATCGGGCCTGGGGGAGCGGGCTACGTGTATTTCAGGGGTTCGCGTGAACTTTCTCACGCGATCGGGCCTGGGGGAGCGGGCTACGTGTATTTCAGGGGTTCGCGTGAACTTTCTCACGCTATCGGGCCTGGGGGAGCGGGCTACGTGTATTTCAGGGGTTCGCGTGAACTTCTTCACGCAATCGGGCCTGGGGGAGCGGGCTACGTGTATTTCAGGGGTGCGCGTGAAGTTTCTCACGCGATCGGGCCTGGGGGAGCGGGCTACGCTTATTTCTGGGGCGCGCGGGAAGTGACACATGCGATTGAGCGGGGTACGTGTATTTCGGGGGTGCGCGGGAAGTTACACACGCAATTCCATCAGGGTACGTGTATTACAGGTGTGCGCATATCAACAGGGTACGTGTATTACAGGGGTGCGTGGGGAGCAGCACACTTGAATTGCACGTGTGGATCATCCCAGGTGTACCCTCTACACCCTCCACGGCCCCTGCAGGTGGCTCACACCACAGGGGCCTACCCAGCACATGTCATGCAGGCACCCCACCCACCATGCCCATGCCCACCAGCCAACCCACATGTCAACTTGCACTACTCCCCCCCACTGCATGTGACCCTGCACCCCCAGCCACCAGGGGCAGCCTCCACCAGGTCCTCACAATCCCCAACACACATGCACGTCAGCGGGTAATACGAGGAAAGGGCCATGCGCGTAAGCGCGCATACGAGGAAAGCCCATGCGCGTAAGCGCGCATGGAAACTGCACGTCCGCGTGTAATACGAGGAAAGAGCATATGCGCGTAAGTGACGTGACGCGCGCGTGCGTTTCCCTCAGCACGGGTTAAAGGTGAGCGGGCCCAGCAGTTCGCTGTACGTGCCTTTCGTGGAGACCGATGTGTGTTGCTGCTTCCTGTTGTTTCGCGCGCCATCACAACTTCACAGCTCTCAAGGACGTATCTCTTCTTTTGGCGGGGGTATTGGCTACGCGTGTTTTTCTGCATCGCGCTAGTCAGACGGTGAGTCACACACGCTCTTTTTCCCACTGCGGGTGCCCCTGTGTATCGCACCCATTTTTGATGTCATAGTAGCCTGCGTGTCCCACGCGTACGCGTTATTCGTGTTACTGGGTGCCACCGCGTACTGCGGGAGGTCCAATCCACGCAAGTAGGCTGCAGGGTTGCGTGCACGGTTTTACTGCAGTTTTGGGGTGCCTGAGCGTTGCGTGACCCGTCACCACATCACCGGGGTCACATACAGCCTTGCAGGTGCAGGGGGGCTGTTAACATCTTGCTTCCCACCCCCTTCACCCCAATTGCCCAGGTCAATTGTGGTGTACACCTCCCATTGGCACCACTCCATCTGTGCCAGCACTACTACATCTGTGCCATGGTTGGGAGGCCACCAAAGGTGAGGGGCGCCTCAGCTGGGCGTACTCCTCGTGGCGGGCGTGGTCGGGGACGTGGCCGTGGTGACCAGGGAGTAGGGGGACTCCAGGGTGTCCAGGGCAGCCACAGAGGAGGAAGAGGCAGGGGTGCGCCACTTGAGCACAATGTTGTGCCATGTGTCGGTGCAGCCATGCCACCACCTCCTGTGGTTCCGGGGGATGCAGCTCCTGCATCTGGCACTGGCACCCATATGACCCGGCAGTCCGTTCCATCGAGTGCCACGGGCCCAAGGGTGTTGGTAGCTGCAGGTGCAGCTGTGGACACCGCCACCCAGGCTCAGGGTCTGCCAGCGCAGGCTGCGTTGGCACTTGAAGAGCCCTTGGTAGATCTCCAACAGGCCAGGGGGGAAACCATAGGGGCACGCTGGGCTGCTCAGACCAAGACACGTGTCCCTGGGGCAGTCATGTCATCTGCTGCCCCGAACAGCCGGGTGTTGGCAAGTGCATGGGCAGATGCACCCAACAGCACCCCGGTTGTGAGCCTGCCAACCAGGACCGTTGCGGCCAAGCACCCTGCCACAGCTGATGTTGCTGCGCAGGGTCCATTAGTGGGCACCCAGCTGCCACTGACACAAGTCAGGCCTCTGGTCATCCCTCCACCTGCCACTCCCTTGGCTCAATCCACCGAACCCACTGGCCATGCTGGTCAGGGCGGCATTAGCCAGCCAGGGTCTGCGCCACAGTCCAAGAGGAGGAAGGTTGCACCTGCAGCACAGGCTGCGACCCCACACACAGCCACGACCTCCTGCACGTCGAGGAAGAAGCCTTTCTGTAAGCAGGAACTGGACTTCCTCGTGGACTACGTGCGGGGCCACAGCCGTGACATGCTAGTGGGTGCCAATAGTCAGACCACGGCTGCCCAACGTGACACCCACTGGAAGCATGTTGCGGAACATGTCAGTTCATTCGGCCATGAGGTGCGCACGGCGCAGGAGTGCAAAAAGCGTTGGAATGACATCAAGCGCAGCACTAAGGCCAAGCGTGCCTCAAATTACAACTTGACTCTGGTGACTGGCGGTGGGCCTGCACCAGAGGAGGAAGAACTCACTCCGCATGAGGCTCTCGTTGCGGAGTTCATACCACCTGAATTGGTCGAAGGAGTGGGAGAGAAGCTGGACTTCGATGCCCAGTCCAGTGAGTGTTGATGCGTGTTTGTTGAGGACGTGTGTGGTTCACTTGTGGGATGTGTTGTGCATGATTGCTGCTACATGTGACGTGTACATGGTTCTGATGTGTAAGTAATGCAATGCTAACGTCATGCATGTCTCCTCTGCCTGCATGCGGGACTCCATGTAGGCATGCTCCCTTGCCCCTCCTCCGCCACTCTGCACCCCAGTTCCACCTTTGCACTGGTCTGCTCCAATCTTGCCAATGTGAAGTTTCTTGTCCATGTGTCCTGTGTAGATGCTAACTTCCAGCGTAGAATCTGCCAGACATATGCCATGTCGTACAGCCTTAGTACTCGATGCAGGGTATCTCACTTGTACTGTGCATGGGTCAGATGTCCCGCAGGGACATGAGTGCCCATTCATGCTCCATGTGCATTGCACGCATGCCCCTATGTGTCCTTGACTGGATGATCACTGTAATATCAGTCCTTGGTTACATACATTGCCTGCCATCTCATCAGCCTTCCCATGTCAACTGTGCCTCAGTCCTGCGTTGCACACATGTTTAGGCTCTGACAATCTGTGTGGCTCACAGGCCTCAGCCTGTTCAATGGCCAATGACTCTGTCCAACTCTTGTGTCTTCTTCACACGTGGGCGGCCTCCGGAGTTTCCATCATGTGTCCTGCCCACTGTCCCAGCATCATTTGCAGTGTTGTCATTTGAATCACATGAAGCTGTTGATGCCAGTCAACACTGCCTGTCAATACACAGGTGTATGGTCAGCCTTTTGATACCATGATAGGCATCCCTGCTTTGGTACTGGGGTGGAGGGGTGCTTGGCTTCTGGACATGGTACACATTGAATGCACAATGCACGTGATGTCTGATTTTGACATTGCACTGCCTTCACATTTCCTGGCACACACCATGTAGTGCTTGTACATGTAGGTAGTGAGTGGCGTACACATTTTCTGCACTGCATAGACCCACTTCCATGGAAACTGCCACCTTTCAACAGGTCTGATCACAGAAGCTATTCAAAGTAGACCCAGCATGCATGCCAGGTCATATGTTGTGTGTCACATGTCTGCCTGATGCCTTTGCTGTCGGTGTGTGTGTGTGTTGTGTGCTTCTGACATGTGTATTGACCTTTTCCCCTCTATTTTCCAGGTGATGACGCAATGGAGGCAGAGGATGGTGTTGTCATGCCAGACACAGGGTTGGTAACGCCACATCAACCCGGCACTAGTGTGGGTCGTGGGGTGGTAGGCCACGAAAACCCCCAAGTGCTGCAGTCCATCTTGTCTCTGGCTGCCTATGAGTCCAGCCTTGATGACGACTCTGACGTCCATGTTGAGTTGGATGACCATCAAGTCCATGTGTCAGGGGTGAGTGATTCTGATGTGGACACTCCTCTGTCTGCGACACCTGCACTGAGGGATCAGACAGTCTTGGTTCCTCTGCCCGTGGTGGATCGGGACGCAGGGTCACCCTCCACACCAGTCACTGATGTGCCTGGGACATCACGTCGACGGGGGCATGTAGTCGTGCAGCCGCAGGCGGTGCCAACACAGCGAGGACCCCCGGTCCTTGGGTCCCGCAGGGGTCAAGCCCGGCAACGCGGTCGCCGCGTGCAACCCCTGTATACTGAGTGGGAGCAAGACATGACTGCCAATTCCGAACGGCAGGGGGCAGCAATGGAGAACATCGCTGAGAGCATGGAGCGTGTGGCCCGATCTGTGCTCCCCCCTGCTAGGCAGGTGCTTCTCCAGCAGCAGGCGGCACGGTCCACGGCCCGCTCGCTCAGGCTGGGCATGGCGGCCTCAGACAGGGCACGCCAGGCTGAAATGTCGTCTCTGCGTCAAGCAATTGCTGCTCACGCAGAGGCGCACATGGATGCCTTGAGGGAGGAGTATGCTTCCCTCAGATCCACTCTGGGTGTCCTTATGATGTCCCAGAGGCAGCGGGCAGAGGAGCGGTTTGCACAGCTTGAGTGTACCATCTCGGCTGAGCTACAGGCTTGCCGGGAGGTGCAGCGGTTGTCAAGCCAGGCCTTGCAGGAGGAACTCCGTGTTACATGTGCTACCTTGCAAGAGGAAGCACGTGTATCACGGGAGGTTCTGCATGCAGACCTACGTCACATCGCCACACAGAACCAGGCTCACCCGTCCGGCAGACTTGCTGCCGACGAGGGGCAAGCTGCGGCTAGGCGTGGCCAGGCTACTGTGCCACGTCCTCCTTTCCAGGATGAGCCAGACTCGGACGACCATCTATCTCCCACATAGGTCGTGCTGTGCAGGCGTTGAGCCCATGGAGGTATTTTTTTTTGGCTCAGCATCATCGCATGTGGATGTTGAGCAGCACCCTGTACCTCCCCCCTCCTGGGTGCCTCCCCTCCCCCCCGGGTCGTATGTGGCCATTTTTGATTTTTCTTCTAGTTTAGTTAGTTAAGTTTCTGTTTGATAGTTAGTTTAAATAGGTAATGTAGGTTTTCCATAGTTAGTGTAATTAGTTAATAGTTGAGTTAGTTTAAAATTGCTAGTCTATTGTGCTTTCATGTGACGGTGCGGTGCTTTGTGGCTTTTGAAGGCATCCACTGTCTGTTCCAGCTGGGCCCTTCATGGTTGTCTTGTGTATGTGTTTGCTGCTTGGGTTCCTTGACTCACATATGCCACTCCTGCCTCCCTTATCCATGGGCTCGCAAGGATGGTTCGGTGTTACAGCATTTTACACAAGGGCATTGGACTGTCATATCTGTGGCATGTCTGGTGCTGTGTGACTTGTGTTGACACCCCTAGTGGGGATGATTTAGGTGTCATTGTCCACTGTTCAGCTTTTGCTAGATGGGGTGTATCATGATTAATGTGGACATTGATTGCTATGCATTGTGTAGTATGTTTCATTTCTTTCCTGTACATGTGCGTGTTGCTATTCATGCTGTAGATAGTGTTCCACACTTTGTAGGTGAAAGACGGACTGATGGTGTGATTTGTGATGTGACTCTCTGACATGGTCAAGTAATGAGATGCCTGATGAGACACACACAGATTACTTTGAAGCATTAATCATGTGTTACATGCCCTTTCTGCAGGGGGATGAGCCTCCAGAGCACCTTTGCCAGCAGACATGTCCCATTGGACGACGGAATTCTGGACCCGTATGTTGGTGCCCACATGCACATATGTGCAGGAGCAGAGGCACAGTGATTGCAAACCCACATCCTAGTACTGCTGACATGTTCCAAGGAACTCCAGGCAAGGTGAGCATCACAGGGGGGCCACGACACAGCAAAGCTTGCACCAGGCGAGTTGCACATGCAGGCTTAGTCACAGCACTGAGGGTGAGCTTAGACGAATATTGGTGTTGAAGCACACAATGCAGCTCAGATGTGTTTGTGGACTGATGGCTGCTGATAGTAGGGTTGTCTGGGACACATTCAGGGGCAGTGGCACATACCCTCCGGTACACCAAGGTCCATTGAGCCACTTGTATCAACCATGTAGCCTTCCGAGACATGGAAAGGGGCAGCTCACAGGGACATGCAGCAAGGGACATACTCGGGTGCAGTGCATGTCTTTTCCACGTACTTCATGATAAATGCACTGCCAACTTTGTTTCGGTCATGGTGGTACACAACTTGCTCTGTAGTCATGGCTTGCAATATGGGTCTGTCTGCTTACCCAGGGAACATTGCATGTTGTGTGAATTGTGACACATTGGTGTTCCATTTGCCACGCACCCAGCAGCGGCTGCCTTACTGCATTGACTGTGTATGACCCGTCACAGGGGTGATGTTATATATGGGTACGAAGCATCAACCACAGATTGTCTGTTTGTAGAGTAGTCTGTTGCTATGGGGCATGTTTGGTGTTGTGTTTTTGTGCAATTGGCACGTACAGGTTGTTGACTGTGTCTCTCTTTGCAGCATTGCAGTGCTCCTGTAACCGGACCTGAGAGTGCGCAGGCAGGAGGCCAGCACTCAAAACCAGAGCTAAGTGTCTTGTTGTTTTTCTTACAAACTGCTCTGCATAGGCTTGCTGGGGAGTGTACTGATGCATGGATGTATGTGTGGTTCAATTTGGTATGTTATTTTCTCCCTAATCACCCGTGATCCTATGCAATTTTGAAACCTGTACCCTCTACCCGGTGTTCCTGCTTCCCGTGCCTATCCAAGCAACGTTCCCTGACCCTCTTTCCCCACTGGGGTTGCGGATGCCTGTGTAAGCCCCGAACTTGCAGGCGCCAAAACCCTAGAGGGGGTGGTGGGTTCGTACCACTCCTGAGCCTGGACTACAGAAGGCCATGACAATGATGTCCAAGTCTGTTTGGATTGTGTATGTGTTCATGCAGGTTGTAAATTTTCATGCATTCCCTAGTTTCATGTGTCATTCCACCTCCCCTCTCCTGCCGCTCATTCCAGTCATCCAGTGTGTCAACACCTGTCCCGACTGCATATCCCTAAACCTCCTTCCCCACCAGGGTCTCAGGGGCCTGTGTGAGTTTGACCTTGCAGGCACCCGGGACATGGTGGGGGTGGTTGTTTCGTGGCACTCCCGCGCCTGTACAGGGGACCTGTGACAGTACACATCCATTCATGGTGCATCATCCGATGTCATGTACCACACATGTCTCACATCCTGTCGTGACATTGTTTTGCTGTGCTACCTTGGTTGTTGCATCATTGTGGTAGTACTTGGCCTTTGTGAGGTACTGCTACGTCAAGTCATCTACTGGAGGGTGTTTGGGTTCGTTTTTATGCCTTGGATTTTGTGTTTCGGAAATGAGTGTGTATTCAGGGGGTTCAGGCATCTTTTTACACACAAGGTGGGAGATGATGACGAAGGGTAAAGGTGATTCTGTGGCCAGGTGGAATTGAGGTTTGGGGGCTCCATGACCCAGGTGCAGTTGTTCAGTGGGTCATGGTCATTTGTGAGAGAGGGGGGGGTTGTTGTTGATTGTTGCCTTGCCCTGCAGTGTGATGGGAACTCTGACATAGTAATGGTGGTATCCCATGTACATGTTGTGTTCTGCTGATCAATGCCTGTTCATGTGTTGTGTTTTCCTTTCAGGTGCGAGGGGATAGTTGAGGTTTGACATGCTGGGGTGTACACATGGTGGATGTTCACATGTGATGTGTAGGGAACACTGATGGTCACTTGAGTGCACATGCATATGTGGAGTGCATGTCCTTGCAGAACCACACACTTGCACTCTGATGCACTACATGTACTCCCACCCTTGCATATACACATGTACACTGTTTTCCTTCTGGTGCCCACTGTGTCCCGGCAGCACATGTTCTGTGACCGATCATGGATCCAGTACATGCCTGATTTGATGTTTGACGTGGTCTGTCACTTAGATTTGATGCTCAGGGTGTGCATCACACACAATGGCTGTTCACTGTGCTGTGCGCTGAGCAGTGTGATGCAGGAGTAGGACACTGCACACATGAGCTGCAGTGTTGATTTTGCAATGCATGATGTGCATGTAGACAGGCATTCATTGTGATATTACGTCTACGACTGTTGTAATGCATTTTGAAATGACTTATTTTGGGTGGGAGGTTGTTGGTCTGTCATTTCATCTGATTCTGGGTCAGCCAGCAGTGTCCGATGCCACTGTGCATTTAGGACATGGCAATGTGTACCTTATCGTTACTGCATTGGTGTATGGGTATTGCGTGCCATGACATATTGATGTTTGGGAGGGTTTGTGTGACATGACAGTGATGGCCATGGCCTGGTTTGCAGGTGTGTGTGATGCACACCTTGCATGTCCGTGTCATCCGCTTCTCAGAGCAACTAGCTGGGGGTAGATTTCTCTCCGCAGCAGGGCCCTCCCCCTGGAACAGACTTCCGGCCTGACTTGAACTTGAGGGGAATCATCTCCAGTTCTGGAAGCACCTCATGTCCTTCCTCTTTGCTTCTGCTTACTCTCTGCCTCTCCCTTGCAGAATTCTCCACTGGAACTGCACAGGAGCTGCAACTGGGCCACTCTCACCGACCTTGGTCCCTGGCCCAGCCACTCTCCACTTGCACTGCCTCCCTGGCAACCCCTGCACTGCAGTACTGTCTCTCTATCCCTACAGCCCTCCCTTCCCAGCACTTGACTGCACTCACCTTTGTAGTTGCCACCAGGTGACCTATGTATTATTTTTTCGGGCTACTTCCCCTGTACTGGACTCCCCCCCACCCTTCCCCTTGCACTTTTCCCATTCCCCCTACCCCTGCACTTGCACGATCCCAATGACACCTGGCCTAGTAGTACCGTTCTCTGTGTTCCCTTGTTCCCCCCTCCCTGCCTCATTGCGCCTTGGAATACTTGTGTATGGCCCATATCATGTCATATGTCATATGTGTGCCTTTTGGTCACACAGGATAGCTTGTGTTTAAGTAGCTAGGGATGCAGACGATGTGGCACTTCCATGGCAACTATCTCAGGGTGGTAAGGTTGTGACAGTTGACTGTCTCTTTGTCATCATCGATTGTCACCTGGTATGTGCCAGGCCTGTGTGCACTCCGCAGGGGTGGGAGTTTAGGTGAAAAATGTGGCCACAAGCTGGGTCCGGGCTTCCTTGCCACGTGCCCTGTCCCCTCCCATGGGCAGCGCCTGTGGTTGGGGATGTGGGGGCACCACCATGTCCACCGGGACGCCCTGCCGTGTTGCAACATTGTGCAGGACACATGCTGCCACAATGATCCTGCACACTACTGGTGGTGCATAGAGTAGTTGCCCGCCAGAGCGGTCAAGGGAGCGGAAACGTGACTTGAGCACTCCGAATGTGCGCTCCACTATGCCCCTGGTTGCAATATGGGCGGCGTTGTATCTTACCTGGGGTGGTGTGGTGGGGTTCCGGATTGGCGTCATCATGTGGTTGCTCAGAGGGTAGGCACTGTCCCCTGGGGAGATGATAATAGTTGAGATAATTAGGGTTTGGATATTTATCTGTGTGTGACTTGCATGCATGTGCAAGGGCATTTGTACTGACCTAGGAGCCATGTGTCGCCATGCTGCCCAGCTTCCAGGGCCCGGCTCAGGGCGGACATTCTGTATATGAAACTGTCATGGGTGGAGCCAGGGTAGTTTGCATAGACAGAGGTGATGATTCCCTTTGCATCACATACCACCTGTACATTGATGGAATGCCAGTGCTTGCGGTTTCGGTAGATGTGCTCAATGGCCCTAGGTGGACGTAGGGCCACATGGGTGCAATCTATGGCACTGAGCACTTTGGGGAAGTGTGCCACCCTGAAAAAATCCAGGACAACGGCCTGCCTTTCTGCGGGTGTTCTGGGCATGTATATGTGCCTTCGGACTGAGGGGCGCGCTGTCATGATTGCCAGTACCTGGTGTAGGCAGCGTGACTGCGTGGCCTGTGAGACCCCCCCCACTATGGCAGTGGTCCGCTGAAATGACCCAGTGGCCAGAAAATGCAGGACATTGAGCACCTTCTCCAAGGGGCTCAATGCTTGGGAGCAAAGGGTGGGGGATGTGAGGTCATCTTCCCACTCCCTGACCAGGTCTAGGATGATATGGGGTGGAAACCTATACCTGCCATAGACCTGGTCGTCAGGCATCCCAAAAAGGCTTGTCCGTGTTGCGAAAATGCGTGCCCTGGCTATTCTCCTCCTCCTGCGGTGTCCCACGATCAGTGCAGCGACAAATGGGGCATTCATCGTAGCTGTATATACGCGTTTGTTGTTTGCGCGCACTTTTATGCTGTGCGCGGGGACGCTTCCGCCTGCCTTCGTGTGGCAGACGCGTTGACGCCTGTGCACGTCTTTTGCCGTGCGCGTGTTTCCCGTGTTCGGATACGGTCCGAGTGTCATCGCGTGTGATTGGAGGGGAGTGTGCGTACACTGGGTACGTGTGTTCCGGGGTGCCGGGAACTTTCACACGCGATTGGTGGAAATCCACGTGTGTTCTGTCATCACATGCAATGAGGGTAACACCTGCGTGCGTCACGTCACTTACGTGCATAGGCCCTTTCCTCGTATTACACTCTGACGTGCATGTGTGTTGGGGATTGTGAGGACCTGGTGGAGGCTGGCCATGGTGACTGGGGGGGGGTGGGGGTGGTGGGAGACATGGGTGGGGGCCTGGTGGAGGCTGCCCCTGGTGACTGGGGGGGTGGGGTGGTGGGAGACATGGGTGGGGGCCTGGTGGTGGGTGCCCCTGCACTGCTGGGGGGTGGGGGTGGTGGGGGACATGAGTTGGACATGGGTGGGGGCCTGGTGGCAGGTGCCCCACAGTGCTGGGGGGTGGGGGTGGTCGGGGACATGAGTTGGACATGGGTGGGGGCCTGCTGGCAGGTGCCCCACAGTGCTGGGGGGTGGGGGTGGTGGGGGACATGAGTTGGACATGGGTGGGGGCCTGCTGGCAGGTGCCCCACAGTGCTGGGGGGTGGGGGTGGTGGGGGACATGAGTTGGACATGGGTGGGGGCCTGCTGGCAGGTGCCCCACAGTGCTGGGGGGTGGGGGTGGTGGGGGACATGAGTTGGTGTTCATTAGTTCAAGGAGACATGTGCCTTTGCTGGGGGGCATTCCCATGTTGGGTGGGCTGCCTGCGGGACATGACCAGGGATGCAGGATAGTACCCTGTGGTGTGGGCTGCCTGCAGGGGCCGTGGAGGGTGTACAGGGAACACCTGGGAGGACCCACACTGTCAAATCACATGTAGGACTCCCCGGCACCCCTGAAATACACGTACCCTGCTGAAATCGCGTGTAAAACTTCCCATGCACCCCTGAAATACACGCGCCCAGGCTATTCGCGTGTGGAACTTAACGCGCACCCCTGAAATACACGCGCCCAGGCTATTCGCGTGTGGAACTTCCCGCTCACCCCTGAAATACACGCGCCCAGGCTATTCGCGTGTGGAACTTCCCGCGCACCCCTGAAATACACGCGCCCAGGCTATTCGCATGTGGAACTTCCCGCGCACCCCTGAAATACACGTACCCTGCTGAAATCGCGTGTAAAACTTCCCGCGCACCCCTGAAATACACGCGCCCAGGCTATTCGCGTGTGGAACTTCCCGCGCACCCCTGAAATACACGCGCCCAGGCTATTCGCGTGTGGAACTTCCCGTGCACCCCTGAAATACACGCGCCCAGGCTATTCGCGTGTGGAACTTCCCGCGCACCCCTGAAATACACGCGCCCAGGCTATTCGCGTGTGGAAATTCCCGCGCACCCCTGAAATACACGCGCCCAGGCTATTCGCGTGTGGAACTTCCCGCGCACCCCTGAAATACACGCGCCCAGGCTATTCGCGTGTGGAACTTCCCGCGCACCCCTGAAATACACGTACCCTGCTGAAATCGCGTGTAAAACTTCCCGCGAACCCCTGAAATACACACGCCCAGGCTATTCGTGTGTGGAACTATCCGCGCACCCCTGAAATACACGCGCCCAGGCTATTCGCGTGTGGAACTTCTCACGCACCCCTGGAATACACGTAGCCCGCTCCCCCAGGCCCGATCGCGTGAGGAAGTTCACGCGGACCCCTGGAATACACGTAGCCCGCTCCCCCAGGCCCGTTCGCGTGAGAAAGTTCACGCGAACCCCTGAAATACACGTAGCCCGCTCCCCCAGGACCGATCGCGTGTGAAACTTCACGTGCACCCCTGTAATACACGTAGCCCGCTTGCCGTGCTGGTACAGGGTTAGCGCAGCCCTTTGCGCTGGATTGGGGATTTTGATGGCTTTTCCCTGCGCGGAAGGCATTCTTGGGGGCGTAACTGGCGCTGCTGCAAGGTCGCTGCGCCACTGTGCGCCACGGCTGGTTTTGGTGGCTGGAATCCATGAATACGCTGTGCGCGGAAATGTGTTTCGGCGCACGCCGCTGGCGCAGACTACCGCACGCGCACACTGTGCGCCAGCCGCGTGCGCCACTTGTGCGCCGAATTCTATGAATTGGCCCCTTAATCTTTTCAAAGACGTTTCGCTCCATCGTAACCTATTGCCTCCATTGTTCACAGTGACCAAATTGGCACGACATCTATCTCTCAGATTTGGTAATGGATCATTTATCTGCCAATTTTTAATTAAACAGTTCTGATCACTCAAGGTGGTGAATTGAATGTGAAATTTGGTGACATCAGCAATCATCTCTTGATTAACATAGGTATAGTCGATGATTGCTGTTGTCTCACCTCTGTGCCATGTTGGTTAGGGAGGTATGTTGTCTGCAAATGTACCATTTAACTGTTATGATGTTGCTAATTACATAGCAGCCTGAGCTACCTAGCATGGTGAAGCTGGGTGACATGGAATGTTCTGTGCATCAGCTTCTGATTAGGTCATAGAGGCTGTACTTGATTACATTGCTTCCAGCATTCCAAGTTTGTCAGTTGATCCTGTCTATGTTTGTGTAAGGAGCCTCTGTTGTGGTCGGGGGTATTTTTCCTGTCTAACTCAATTAAACTTATACATGAAGACTTACCTGTGCCTGTTTGACGTCTTCGTAACAATGGCGACGAGGATGGGATTGTGACAGAAGACCCCCAGCAAGGATCCTGAGAACACTGCCGCTCCGCTATCTCCCAAGCGTAGTAGTGGCAGTTTGGACAGAAGTTCTACCCTGTGCTGGCCGCTCCGCTATTTTAAATAAATAAATAAAAATGAATAAAGCGTCGAGCGCCCACCAAGTCCGGCAGCCTATTTCAACAAGTAAATGCCTGCGCCGCGCTACACAGCCCGAGGCCCTGTTATTGCTCGCGTCCACGCCCGCCCCGTTGCGCAACGTTCGTGGGGCACTCGCCGTTCGCATTCTGCCAGCTGCTGCCGTGACCTAGCTAGAGGGAAAGGCCCTTTTTGCTGGCACCTTGAAGACGGGATCCACTTCAAGAATCCACGGCGTTTAGGCTGATGTTTTCCCCAGTTTACATGCGGAGTCCCTGAAAGGACGGGAGAAACTCAGTGAAGGAAAGGCTACCGTATAACCCTTAGTAGAGGCACATTGAAATTGCTACAAGTGGAAGTTACCACACAGCTGCTGGTTGATGCGCATGATGAATTCTCGCAATGTGCATCTGAACTTTTAGAAGTGGAAATTCCACACCCCAGACAAGAAATTGGTGCAAAGAAATCTGCGGTCAAGAAAAAGAGAATAGAGCCATTCGTTACATTGTGTGCCAGCCCTTCTTGGACTGTCAAGAAACACAGCATCGGTATGCTGCCACACAGAGGACAAAGTGCATAGAAGCTGCGACGTGGAGAAGCAACAGACACTGGTCAAGAAGTGAGACCCCGTGCACATAAAGGGAGAATCTTCACCTGCTCAATAGGGGGGAAGGCGAGCAGAAGTTAAAAAGCGGGCGAGCAGCAACCTAAGGGCCAGTTTGTAGGTGTGCCCAAGCAAGAAGGGCAAGGAGAGCGCTCGGCCAGGAGACGAGGCATGGCGGGTTTACCGGGGATAGCTGTGCCGCCGATATTTATGCCAATACCGGGAGCTGCGAAGATACCTTGGGCTCAGTGGCGCAAAGGATTTGGGCATTATATAAAGGCTGCTGGCGGAACATCATATTCTAGCGAGAGGAAGTTGGCATTTTTTAGGATATGAAGGGCAAAGAATTTATGAGACTCTTCCCCAACCAGCAGGAGATAGCATTGATGGTGATGCTGGAAATTAATTTGAGGTAGCTCTGTTGAAGCTGGACAAGCATTTCAATCCCAAGACCAGCACAATATTGGAACGTTACAATTTTCGCATGCGGGTGCAAGCTCAGGGTGAGTCGGTTGAAGAGTATGTGACAGCCCTGCGACATTTAGCATTAACCTGCAAGTTTCAAGGAACATTCGACGAGCATATTCGGGACCAATTTATGACGCACTGTAGATCCAATAAGATACGTGAAGAATTGTGGCTGAGGGATGATCCCAACCTAGATGAAGATTTGGATCTTGCAAAACGCGTGGAACACTCATTGGCGTGTGTCGCGAAGTTGACAAAAAGTGAAACAAATGATTCCAAAGAAGTCAAGAGTGAAGTATTAAATGTGGGAGATAACAAGAGCAGAAGAAGGGGAAGAGCAAGCAGTTGAATAAAGTCGGCGGGGAGAAGAAGAAAACACAAGAGCCGGTGCAGAGAACTGAAAGAAGAGAGGATAGACTGTGTTTTCGATGTGCGAGTAGCACACATTTTGCTTCATCCATAGTGTGTCCGGGCCGTAAAGCGACATGTGCAAAGTGCAAAAGGAGAGGTCATTTTGCGAACTGCTGTAAGAACTACCAGTTTGGACAGTCCAATCAAAGGAAAGTGCTGTACGTCAATGAAGAAGAGGACGGCAGATCGTCAGACGAGGAAGTGATGCTTCCAATGCAGAATGTCATCGTCAACACCATAAACGTTGTGATGGATGGTGATGGTGACGACTGTGAGTGACCGTATGCGATTGTGAACGTGAATGGTCATGCGATTCCCATGATGGCGGATTCGGGGTCAAAGATCACTTTAGTGTCTAGAAGTGTGTTTGAGAAGGAAATGAGTGGAGCGGTAGATCGATTGTCAGACCCGGATATCAATCCAGGGCAGTACAATCAGGACAGAATTGAATTGCTGGGTTATGTGTGGAGTGAGTTCGAGTTCAAGGGAAGGAGGTGTAAAGGCAAAGAATATATTACCAAGAAGGGGCAATCATTGCTAGGGTGGAGAGAACAGAAGAGTTTGGGTATCCGATTAGATCCCAATCATCCCGAGCAGGTGCTCCAGGTGTTGTTGCCATCCACTGAGTCAAGCAAGTATGTGTGTAAGCATGAAGGAGTTTTTGCAAAAAGTTTGGGGAAGGTGAAAGGGTTTCAACACCAGATTGTTTTAAAAAGGGGTAATTTGCCCGTTGCTGCGAAACTTAGGCCTGTACCATTCTCTTTAAGAGAAGGGGTGAAAGATGAGCTGAAGAAATTACTACAAATGGGGGTGATTGAAAGAGCAGAGGCGTCGAGTGGGTATCGCCTGTTGCCGTAGTAAAAAAAAAGTTCTGGTGATCTGAGGTTGTGCATAGACATGCGCGAGCTCATCAAATGTGTGATGGTTGACAGGCATCCCTTACCAAACATGGGTGAGATGTTAACCATGGTGGTCAAGGGGAAGATATTCTCTAAACTTGATATGGCGTCAGCGTATCATCAGGTCGAGCTGACGGAAGAATGTAGGAAGGTTACAGCTTTCATAACTCATGAGGGCTTGTTTCAATTCAGAAGAATGCCGTTCGGGTTAGCGTCAGCCTCGTCGGTATTTCAAAAGATCATGGATCGGTTGCTTGGATGTGTAAAGGGAGTGTTTTGTTTCCAAGACGATGTGCTGATATGTGGTGAGACGTTGGAGGAGCATGACAGAAGTCTGAACGCAGTGTTGAAGATTTTTGAAGAGAGAGGTATTACTTTGAGGGAAGAGAAGTGCAAATTTGCAGTATCCAAAGTAGATTACCTGGGTCACGAGGTGTCATCTGAAGGGGTGAAACCCAAGGAAAGCATCATTAACTCCATAAAAGAAATTGAGAGGCCGATAACCAAAAGTGAACTTCGTTCATTTTTAGGTATGACAGAGTTTTATCAAAAGTTTATAGAGAACTATGCAGCTAAGGTTGTGGAGATGAGGAAGATATTGAGGAAAGGTGCAGATTTTGTATGGACTCGTGAATGTGATGTAGAATTTGCCAGAATCAAAGAGGAAATAGATATGGCTAAGCCTCTGGGATGTTTTGATACGAGGAAGTTGACTATCATTACGGTAGATGCTAGTGAGGGCGGTCTGGGAGCCGTTCTGGCTCAAAAGCAAGATGATGGTTCAGAAGTTTTAATAGCTCATGCATCACGTGCCTTGAAAGGGGTGGAAATACGCTATTCGGTTCTTGAAAAGGAAGCCCACAAATTTGCTATGGAAGTGATCCCCCGGAAAGAGAACACGTTAGCGGATAGTTTGTCAAGAGTAAAGGTTCATTCTCAGGACAGGATAGAGGATGATAACATGGAGATGGTGTTTGTGAGTACAGAAGGTATTGTATACAAACAAGAGTAGTTGGATGAGATAAGGAAGGATGCGGTATTGAGCAAGGTGATATCGTATGTTGTTTCCACTGTTTGGCCAAATAAATCAGCTTTAGTAGAGGAAGAGAAACCCTTTTGGGAGGTGAAAGATGAACTGTCAGTTGCTGATGACATATTATTTAGATGTGAAAGAGCAGTGGCTCCAGTGGCGATTCGTGGAAGGATTATTGATCTGGCGCACAGTGGTCATATTGGTATTGCAAAGACCAAGGGGGTACTGAGAACAGATTACTGGTGGCCAGGATTTGATAAGGAAGTTGAAGCTCGTTTGAGTGAGTGCCAATTTTGCATGAGATGCGGGAAGGGAGTCGAAGCTAAGAAGCAACCCCTGGTTGATGTTGGAGTTCCGTCCAGGGTTTGGAGTGATGTAGCTATGGACATACTGGGACCGGTCGATTTGGGATAGGGTCGGGGAAGATTTATTGTTGTGATAGTTGAGTTATTTTCCAGGTGGGCAGATTTTAGAATTGTGCGGGAAATATCGGCAGAAAGCATGGTTAAGGTATTGCAAGAGGTCTTCGCGAGTGAGGGTCTCCCAGGAAGTGTCCTCACAGACAATGGTAGGCAATTTACCGGTGGGTGTTTTCCCAAGTATTTAGAAAAATGTGGTGTGGGTCATAAGAGAGCAGCCCTTTACCATCCTGAAACAAATGGAGTAGTTGAGAGACTCAATAGATGTGTGATGGAAAGCATTCGCATGGGAGAAGAGTGTGGATTTGACAAATTGGCAACTATTCAAAATAGGATGTGGGCGTTGCGCATGGCACCTCACGCTACCACTGGTTTGTGTCCGTTCGAGCTCGTGAGAGGTCGAAAACCTTATTCCATGGCGTGTCCGCCATGGTTAGGCAGGAGCAGGGAATCTGATGTGGTTGTTGACGAGGTGAGAAGGTCCCTCAAGAAGAAGAAGAGTGAATGGGTTATGCGGGAAAACAAGAGAAGCGGAAGTAAGGAATTGCGTGTGGAGTGTGGTGACTGGGTAAGGATAAAAAAAGGAGTGGTGAGAAATAAGGGAGATCTGTTATACTCTGACCCAGTTAGGGTCGTTGCTGTGTTGAAGGGTGCAGTGCGTGTGGCTGGTGGCCAAGTTTGGAATAAAAATAGAGTAGCCACAGTGAAAAGAGGTGATGTGTGAAATGTGTTGTTTGTGAAGGGGTTTTAAAAAGAAAAAAAGGGAGATGTGTTATGATGTTGCTCATTACATAGCAGCCTGAGCTACCTAGCATGGTGAAGCTGGGTGACATGGAATGTTCTGTGCATCAGCTTCTGATTAGGTCATAGAGGCTGTACTTGATTACATTACTTCCAGCATTCCAAGTTTGTCAGTTGATCCTGTCTATGTTTGTGTAAGGAGCCTCTGTTGTGGTCGGGGGTCTTTTTCCTGTCTAACTCAATTAAACTTATACATGAAAACTTACCTGTGCCTGTTTGACGTCTTCGTAACATTAACATTTGCAGACTATGCGATTTAACAAACTGATTCCAGGCCTTAAATCTAATAGTAATGCACAGATCTCCCTACACAGTGCAGATTTAAATCCCCTGCTACAAGAACAAAGGAGACAGTACTATCAAGGCATACCAAGTCAAGTAAGCGAGCCATGTCTCTCATGAAGACGTTATCTGAGATAACAAGAGGATTGCAATATACATTTATAGGAGCATATATTGCGGTGCCTGCTTTTAATTTTATCATCTGTATAAAGGGATTGGGAGATATCCAATGCTCTGATGTAAATGGTGAGTTTTCTCTTACACCTATTTAGAGCCCAGAAGTAGGCCTACCATAATTCATCTTTCTTTTTTGGGCCGGATTCAGGTACACATCATAACTGTCCCAAGTTGGAGCTGTTGTGAGACATGTTTCTTGGAACGTGACAATGTCAGCATTTTCCAAATTTGGATTTCGACCATTGATCAGTTGATTGAATCCCCTCATGTTCTAACTAATAAGAGAGATTGTGGCTAACTTCGCTGGATGGCCTAGTTAATGCATACCTTGACAATTGCAAACTTTCTTCCCGTTAGATTCCCGCTGAGTGAATTCAACATTATTTTGACCAGTTTTCTGTGAGCTAGACTCACACAGTGAGGGATTTGGTAAATGAGTTGGTAATGTGATTTTAGATGCTATATTATTCACATTTAAAATAAAACCCAACTCATACAACTGATTTTTTGCTAACCAGATTGTATTGAGGACAACTCCCGAATTTATCCACAATCTAACTGATAAAAGAGAATGTGGATCCTCAAATTCTACTAATTGTATATTGGCAGAATTTATATGCTCTAGCTCGGGTATTTCAGAAAATATTGTCAAGATAGACTTCCGATTCAGATCATATTGAACACATGGAGATGGACGACACAACAAAACTAATGAGTTCAAAGCTGGTCGTTTAAAATTCACGGTTTTAGACTTTTTTGGCTGGGATACAACTGACTGAGTTGCACTGATAGACGAGACTTCCTGAGTTTTCTGGTTTGTAGATTTTGCAATGGCAGTTTCTATTAAACAATAAATCTCTGGTGCTAAAGTCGATATTATACTCGAGCCCTGGGATTCAAGAGTTGAGTTTGTTATATTTTGTTCATTAGAAGGTATCTTAGACACTACATCAGATTGTTGCTCCGTGCTAACAGAAGAATTTGCAGAGACTTGAAGCATAACACAGCCTGTGGAATGTTTTGTGTCTTTGTTGATTGCATACGAAGATGATGATCCTTCATCCAGTAATGGTAAATGAGGGTCTTGTTGTTGGAGTCTTCGACCAGGCTCACAGCAGGTAAGATTCTTCTGCAAGGGTTGAGCTGATATATAGGCATCCACGGCATGCCTAATCTCTTTCCTGTGCAGATCTAACGTATGTTGAGACAAGTCCACTGGGGTAACAAGACGATCATCTTGATGTTTACTTGTCGAGTCTAGAGTAGTCTTGATGGACAAATTTCTAGTATCAGCCCTTTTAGTTGCGGCTTCAGCTAGACCATTGATCGATCTGTAAGCGATAACATTGTTTTTACATGCTTGAGTCTGCAACTGATATTTCTTAAGGTTCGCCTTTGAAGCTAATGTTCCAGATTTTTTCAAAGGTTCTATTTTCTTATTGTGTCGACCAGAACAGGCTATATGTACAGTACTTGAGGGGGTGACATTTCTTGTGTTCATAACCTGTTCAATGTTATGAACATAATTTTTAATTTCTTCTGTCTTTTTGGATGATATGACCCCCATTCCATCCTCTTCCAAGGTTGTAAATGTACCTTCTCCCAGTTTGATTTCTATTTCTTGGTTTAAAAAACCAGGTTGTTGGAGGATGATTGTTTTTTTCAGAAAGATAGAGGCACATTTTAGAGTTGGTTTTATCACTTTAATAGTGTTTACCAGTGATGGTGGTGGATTTATTTGTTTCTTAGATATGGAGTTCAAGAATATGGGGGCTATTTTGAGACCAGCCTTCATAGTTCCTGATGCCTTTGTCAACTCAATCATATGTTTTTCGGTTTGAGAGCCTCTCGACTCAGTCACATGTCCAAAATCTTTTTGCTTGGTGCCTCTTTGTCCCCCCTCTTCTAAAGCTTATTTTTACAACTTTTCCTTGTTTGCCCTTATTCATATCACTCACTATATACTCAGACAATTTGTTAGTTGGGTTTGATTCAACTATTGCTGGACCCATGTCCACCAAAACCAATTCTATATTTTTGGATTTCTTTGGGAGCATTTCGGAGGTGGTGATCCTGTGCTTAAGTTTCATTTGATTATTCATTCTTTTTTTCTCTCCTTTTTGTAGACTGGCTTTGTCTTTTAATCTTCGCTGCCGCCTAGCTTCCCTCTTCCTTAGATTCTTTCTAGTTGGAGAAGCAGTTTGCGGACAGAGTTCTTTTACAAATTTGAACTTGACCTTTTGTATATCAAAAAAGCGAGTCGATCAGGTGCTTGCGGTCCAGATGGCCTCTCCAATAAGACGTTCAAAGCCTATCCACAAGTGTGGAGTCGCATTTAGACTCATCTTGAAATTTCAAAAACTTCCTCCGTCCTGGACCCATTCCATTATCGTCCCCATTTATAGAAAGGGAAATAGGAAAGAACCGTGCAGTTATCGGCCAATTGCATTTTTAGATGCGCCAGGAAAGATCTTTTCACATTTGATTCTAAGAGACTTTAAGAAGTGGATCTCTCAGGTCCATCTTAATGATCCATTTCAATCAGGCTTTGTGACTGGACTAGGTACCATCCCTAACATCATTACTCTTCAAATGCTCCTCTCTGATCACGCAGCCCGAAAGCAGACCTTGTATCTAGCCTTTTAGGTCGCATTCGACTCAATTCATCGATCGCTGTTACATCATAAGTTGATCAAATATAATTTTCCACCTTCTCTAATATCTCTAATTATTCTTCTACATTCCAATACTACCATGCAGGTCCGACTCAACCTAAGTGGGGATATGACCTCGAAATTGCAAACATTCAGAGGGTTGAAACAAGGTTGTATTTTGGCTTCATCCATTTTCAACTTTTTCATCTATGATCTGGGCCTAACCCTTAGTAAAATTCTGAGTGATTCTCCCCGTTTAGGTTGGCATTTTCCTTATTTGTTCTACGCCGATGACCTGATTCTTTTCTCAAAAACCCATACTGGGCTTCAGAAACGTTTGCATGGTTTAGAAACATATGTAGACACGAATCATTTGAAAATCAATATTAATAAAACCCAAATAATGGTTTGTAAGAGGCATGAAAGTTGTAAAGTTAAAACGTTTTGTTGGCAATTACATAATGCTCCTTTAGAACAGGTAGCCAGCTACAAGTATTTGGGCACTCTCATAGTAGATACTTTACCAAGTCTTGACCCTGACATGGAGATCCATGGCAAACTTCGGTCTTTAATTGCGCAAGCAAAGATCCTTATGGGCAAATTTGGCAAATTCACGTTTAAGCACATTCTCACCTTCTTTCTCCGGAAGGTGTTGCCAATCTTAACCTATGGGACTGAGGCTCGCAGAGCCGGAGTGGTGGGACAGAATCGAATCTCTGTTTTGGAAACAAGTTTTGCATTTACCAGCTTGCACACCTCTACCTTTGATCCGATTTGAATTGGGTTCACTCTCAATGTTTTCTTTTGTAATTTGGAAATACTGTGTCTTCTTCCACAAATGTCTTTTGTCTTTAGAGCGTATAGACATCTTGGGAAAGGTGGCTTTCCACCTCCTCAAGCAAAATCAGGCCTTTTCGAAGCAATGGTGTGCTTTCATTATGAATGCAATGTCAGACGCTTCAGTTGACCTAGAGTTACTCCTGACCAATGAAGCTCGTGCCAAAATGAAAATCCAGCAATATGATTGGATTATGACTCAAAACAAATGCCTCAATTACAAGGATTTTGATCGAGCATTATTTGGGCATAAGCGATGTAGAATAATGTCTGATTATTTAGTCAAATTTCCATGTTCAAAGACTCGCCAGAAGTTTCTTCGCTTTCGGTTGAATCTTTGGCTGACCCTAGATATTCAGGCTCACAGAAAACAGATTATACAAACAGAAAATGTGTGTCGAATTTGTAAGAATGTTGGCCAAAAAGAAACATTGGAACATTGTTTAGTTCATTGTCCAAATCTAGCCACTATTCGGAAAAGATGCTTCGGAAACTTTTTTGAAGACCAAAATACACATATTCAAAAGAACTTATTGCACTGCATTTTCTCATCTACATCTTTAAGAATCAAAATAGCAACTGTACGCTTTTTGGATGAAATTTTTTCTGATCATACCCATAATCATATCAACTGAGCCGAATCAACTTCAAATTTACTTGCGATTAATGCATAAACTGTAATTTCTTTTTTTTTTCTTTATGAAAGTCTATTAATTGTATTACTTAGACACTGTGATATTTGTTTACATTTGAAAGGTTGATTTTATTAACCATATAAATTAATTAAAAAAAAAAAAGAACTTGACCAGAGGCGCAAGTTAATGAGCTGATTTCTTTTGCTTCTTCCCCTAATTTTTGGGTTTGACAAAAGGGGCAGGTTGATGGTCACATAGCTCCTGTATCTCCATCTTGAAAATTTTCGTCCACATTGGCTAGCCTTCCAAACTCTTCCAATATGGATTCAGATAGTGGAGTATCATCCATTTGCGAGATGTGATCCACATTTGGAAGTACATTTACGTTCCTTTGATTCAGAAGATAAAGCTGTGACCGTATCTCTTGATTCATTTTCCTATCGGATTCCTCCAGTGCACCGTTTGTTGCCAGTGATCTCTGAATTGCCAAGAGATCTAAACCTTGTTTCGTTGTTTCAGATTTAGGTTTTGTAATGACTGTTTAAGATCTGTATTAACAATGTGGCAACAACTGACCACTGCCCCATCCATTGTAGTTACGTCTCTTATTAATTCAAGGAGGGATACAGTTTGAGACTGTACTTCCCCCATTAGCATTTCAAATTCAGAGACTAAGGAATTTAGGACATAATTTAGTGCACTCAAGGTATTATCATTAGGATGCACTCTATGATGAGAAGGTCCCACTAGCTGGTCTCGATCATTCATGCTGGGTTGTGTTTCCATTATATTTCCTCGTCAGTGATTAGAGAGATGTCTCGCATTAATTCAGGTCGAGATAGATTTAATTTACCCAACACATGATCACAAGGTTCCAGATCGGATTGACCGCTGATTTTTTTCGCCAAAATGTTCCTCTATTTATTTTTGTATTTTTGAGGTAGTAATAGTGAATTCAAGCCCTTTTTTCCAATTATCCACCATGATGGATTCAACTTCTGATGTTGCAATAAGTCTCTCAGGTGTGGAGTGATTGGTTTCCACAGAGGCTTGGACTGTGTCTTGCAAAGTCTCAACGGGTGGCAGATGATTGTTCTTGTTGATCGCAATGATACTCTCTGAGCCACCAACATTGCTCCCATGGGGGTGTCAACATCATCCCATTCAGGAGCTTTTGGATCATCCAGTAAGGGATTACTACGGAGTTTCATATTTTACTATGATATATGTGATACAATTTGTCAGTTTGTTCTTTAAGAGAGAGACACTTGGAACTGTGACCCCAGCCCCTTCGACTCACAACAGTTCGATAATCAAAGGTGAACAAGTGGAAATGTAACCTTTTATTCTAGCTTTTAACCTTCAACACGCCAGGCATGTGAAAGTAAGATGCCTCAAGTGCATGGTGAAATCAAAGGAAACTGGTTTCAACAATTAGCTGTCAGAACAGCACGCGAGAGTCAAGGATCAGAGGTTATTTAAACTGCTAAATACTAGCAGCTCAGATCAGCACGTAAGTTTATCAAGCAAACAATTGAGTTCTTATAAGGGTGCAACAGTGTTCGTGTTGACTCGAGCAGCTCAAAGGTTAAAGCCCACAGTTGCCACACGAGTGTATAATGGACAATATGATGTTTCAGGGACTGCAATAGTAAAGAAAGTAGCTTGGGCGGCTCAAAGGCAAACAGCCCACATTCGCCGCACGAGCTTGTGTATATAAATAATACAGTGTTGTAGATACTGCAGCAACAATGAAAATAAGTCGGCAAAGGCAAAAAAGCCTGCAGTCACCACGCAAACATGATGGATTAGCACGTCAATGTTCCAGTGGTTACAGCTGTGAAGAATAGGACTCGGGCGGCTCAAAGGCAAAAAAGCCTGCAGTCGCCGCACGAGATTGTATAATAAGTAAGTGAATAAAACAAAGTCTTGAGACTGCAGTTTGATGGATTCGACTGGCGTGATTTGGCAAGCACGTAGAATTTGAACTAGTCATGAGGCAGGTAAAAATGAGTGTACAATGGCACCTTCTGCCAATTTTTGCAGCCAAGGTGCTTATTACCTGCTTGCTATGAAGTTCTGTTAAACGGGGGAGCATGAAATAAGTCCTGCCCATCCCCCGCCACACGGCAGCTCAGACTGCTCAGACTGCCTTCACTCGCCTCCGCTCCGCTCCGCGGTTATACTGGATACTTGTAGATGTAGCTGCAGCTCCTCCTGGTGCGACTAGCACTGTAGAAAGACTGGCCCAAAGAAAGAAAAAACGAGTGACAGACTGCTCAGACTGCCTTCACTCGCCTCCACTTCGCTCCGCAGTTATACTGGGTACTTGAAGCTGTAGCTCCAGCTCCTCCTTGTGCGATTAGCACTGTAGAAAGACTGGCCCAAAGAAAGAAAAAACGAGTGAAAGACTGCTCAGACTGCCTTCACTCGCCTCAACTCTGCTCCGCTTCGCGGTTATACTGGGTACTTGTAGCTGTAGATGCAGCTCCTCCTGGTGCGATTAGCACTGTAGAAAGACTGGCCCAAAGGGAAAAAAACGAGTAACAGACTGCTCAGACTGCCTTCACTCGCCTCCAATGCGATTCTGTAATAAGAAACAGCACAAGGACATATTAAACCACCTTTAAATAACATGTGAGGCGATTAAAGGGAAAAGATGGAATCGTTTTAAAAAATACAGTGATATGTTTTCTGCTGGTGATAATCAGACTATGTGGCATTGTCGTTTGTCCGGCAGAACCACTACTGCTATGGTACTAGCCGTTATAGGATTTTGGACTCTCTTCATTTGGAAGAGTCCTTATTAACAGTATACCATATATTAATTTAGCAATTGTGCACTGTTGACGGGTAGATACAATTATCGTGCAATAGGTGCTGTTACAAGTGAATTTGCTGCCTTAGAGGCTGAGTACCCCTCTCAATCGGACGAGTCAAACTCTGTCGCATGTAGTGCCCTTTTCTGTATCCGATAAAACAGAATGTTATGTAGAGTCGCCATACTACTTTGTTATTAGCCGTTACAGGTTTATTAATTGCACAATGCACTTTAGTATGTCATAGTGGAGAATGGGTCTTGGCATTCATTTTGAACTATCAGGGCTGATCAGCAAAATGTGTGGATTATTTTACTGATCATTCCTTTTGATCATATTCTTGGTTGAGATTAATTTGCACGTTCTGTTAGAATAAGTGATGTTTTTGTAACTACATTTTCATTGGGATAGTGGAAATTGGGTACACATGGATGGATTTCTTTTATTGTATTAATGGTTCTTATGACATATTTGAGTGTTGATAATGAATTAATATGATTTAACTGTCTTAAATGATTGTTGTAAAGTGTTTTATATGATTTAAACGAAATTCATTTGAATTAATTGATTACAAATTGTTAAAGGTTATTGTTTTAACCATATAACACAAAAAAAAGTTCAACTGGGAATGTATCCCATACCCTGTTGATAGTAAAGGAGAAATCCTGATTTACACGTGTTGAGTGCTTACACGTTGGTGTCTCTTGCCTTATTAAGTTGCAGCTTCTATTTGCACATGTACCCCATGAGGAAGTCAACCTATTAAAGAGATAAGAATGTGCACCCTGGTTAAGTGCTTTATGTGCTTTATAAACCAGAAAACAGATCTTAAATTCAATATGGTAATGTACAGGACAATGCTGCTCAATCATAACTAGGGTAATGATATCAAATGTCTAATTACCAGTCTCTAGTCTGGCAGCAGAATAAAGAACTGATGTTGGAGGGGCCAGAGTGGAAGCAGACTGACTCCAGAATAATGCAGTCCCAACATCCACTCTCGAAATGGCCCGGGCATATATCTGGAGGACTTTTTATTTTTCTAAGTAAAATCAAAACATATAGACAGGGTTGAACTGTTTTAGCAACATGATAATGGAAATTAAGGAGAAGACCAACATAAACCCGAGAGAAAAAAGAACCCCAAGCCAATTCTGATCCAAAGCGGTAGAAACAGAAGAAGACAACATCACATTTTTAAAGAATTACATTGTAAAGAAAATAAAGACCGCCAGACCACTCGAGCATTTAAACAGATGTATAGATGAAAAATAGCAGGTTGGGATGACACATTTAGATACCGTTGTGCATCATCAGAGTAAAGGTGGATGTAGAAGTCTGAACAGCAAACCGATCCCCACTGGCTCCATAGCAAATGTGACAGCCTCGAAGCCTAGGGTACACCACACACAACGAGAACAGCAGTAGGAAGGACCTGGACACTCCCACATGTACAGGAAAGATGAAAATCAGTCGAGGACACTACTTCCCACTCCCATACATGTGGCCCCCTCCTGTCTCATGCTCATATATGCAGCATACAATTTCCGCTTGCATTCTATACCGGACACAGAGGGTAGGACGACAACATCCACATCCTCCCCCTCCACACCCAATGCTGAGTCCACAATTGAGGTCGCCAGGCTCTGCAGGTGTCCAGAACGTTGATGTCCCCCATGTTCTCATTCTCAGTAGCTGTGCCATCAGAAGAGTCCACGATACCAGGCACATGCTCCTCTGTGGAACTTGATGTCATGAAGAGTACCTGGGGGCTACAATGCTGTCTAGAAGTTTTTCCCAATGCATGCATCTCCTCCACAAGGGGAAGTCTCTCTTCAGCTGTTTGAGACACAGCAAAAGAAGGACACGGAAAAACCATCACTGAAAGAAAACTGTGACACCTGGCCATGCAGCCATTAGTGCAAATCACATGTTGTTAGGAAATATTTCTCTTTACTGCACCTTTTGTTGCATTTTTATGCACCCCCAAACGTTTTGCTTTTATTTTTGATCCTGACCTGTACTTTTCACAGTGCAGTAAAGCCTTAAGCTTCACTACACTGTCCTTTGCTCATCTGTTATGGGGAAACTGCCATCTCCTTCAGGCTGTCAGTACTGGGGAACATTGTTTTAGTAACTTGCTACCATTTGTGGTAACTTTTATCATTGTAAAATGCATCTTACAATGCAGTACAATGGGGTACACTTTTGTTTTTGCCATAGACTAACACTCAAAGGGTTTTTGGTTCCTCTAGGTGTGATAAATGGACAAGCTGGTGGCAGCAGTGACTTTTTACAATTTGTTGCTACTTTACGGTTTAGCCTTACCGCGTTTACCATGTTTGGCTACTAACTGTGGCTAGTGACCAAACATGGCCATGCCGCATGGTTGTCCGATTTTGTCCTTTGGCCAACTTGTTTTTTAGCCTTCTTCCTGGCCTGATAGGCCAGGAAAATCCTTATATGGACTTCCAGTGCCTGGGAAAGCATAGGCTTTTGGTGGGCTCCTGGAAGGCTGTGTGTGTTTGCTGGTAGGATGTGGCCTGGGACTGTCTGGTCCCAATCCACAAACTGGTTTTTAGTGTGTCTGGGTGTTATGCATGAGTGTTCCCACCAGTGTTCCTGATTGGACCACTGCTGGGGAGTGTGTGGGACTAGTTCTGCTAGTTCTGCTATTGGCTGGTGGGTGTTTCAGCTCTTACCTGGCTTTTAGTATAAGCAGAGGACCCCTGCACCCAATCTTCAGGAGTAACCTGAAGGAGCCAAGACTCCTGTCCAGCTGTGAGACCTGTAAACATACCAGAGACCCTTCTGCAGGAGGCCTGGCTACCAACTTCTGCTGCTGTCCTGGAGCAGCCCTGTCTTGCTATTTATCTTCAGCAGTCCTGCGGGGGAGCTGTGACCCGTGGATGGGAGGGAATATCCATTGCTGATGTCTGCTCGGTACCCTTTGAAGAAGAGCAATCGGAGGTGTCCAGGGACTGTCATGCAGATGACCAGCTCGGAGTTTGAGCTACCATTCTGCCAACGTCGCCGTTCCAAGGTGAGGCCTGGAACTTGTGGGATCCTCAGTTTGTCCTGCAAGACCTACCTCAGTGGAATTTCAGAGTCCTTTCATTGAGGGGACGCAAGATAGGTCTGATCACGACCCTTTGTGTTGCCTTGTTGCGGTGACCACCATTCAAAACAGCTGACCTGAGTTAAGTTTAGTCCTGAGAGAGGTCCTGCATTGTGTTTTTCTGCATTTTTCACCTGAGAGTCCTTGCACTAGTGAAAGACACCGACCACAGATCTGCTCGAACCTGCAACCCCTGCGAATCAAGGACAGAGCTGACAGCAGGAAAAGCAACCTCAGACCATATCCCATCATCCTTCCAAGTCGTGGGAAGAATCAGAGTATGCAGGGTGAGTTACAGTGGTTCTTACCAACCCCTATACTCCCTTTAAACGTTTTCCTAACTTTTATAAAACTGTTGCTATACTTTGGCTTTGACATTGCTTGCTCATGCAAGCCTTCCGAAAGTTGGGGACACGTCTAAAAGTTAGAATAAACTGTCCTCTAAGCCTTGGAACCGCTCAGGGGACACCAGAGACGCTACCTTCATGTTTTCCTGCATCCGAATCTGTGTCAGAACTTTTCCTGATCTTTTGGGCATGAGGCCCCAGACAACATAGGGAAGGGCTTTTGAAGTTAGGGTTAATTCTCTGTGGACCTCTAGTGCATAAACTAATCTGTACTTTTTTTAACAGGGGGTTGATTTGTATTATGGCCTCCTCTAGTGACTGCATATATGTAATCAATGTTTAGTGTTGTGTGATAATTCTAGTTGTTAGTAGTCATTTTTCATAGTGATATTTAGCCATCAGTAAATAACTGTATTTTTATGCCTACTGTCTAAGTGTAATTTGTGACTCCCACTGTGTATTAATTGTGGCCTTCTATATATCTGTCCACCAGTCCAGAGTATAGAAAATCAGTCCTAACACATGTGTACATTTTAGTGAAAACAGATGTTTGCCTCACAGGCATCTCTATATAGACCTTGTAATGTGAAGGGCATAAGGCTACGCGGCCATTTGACCGCCAAATCACAGACTCATGCCTGTCCCTGTTATGAACATCCCAGACAGTCTGGGGGAACCATATGCAATATGCAATATATGTGTATTTGCCAAGAGTGACTGCCAGAGGCTGGACTGGAGGGCCCTTCACCAGACATCCACTAAATGTCACCATATTCCCTTACACCATGCAAATGTGTCATGCCTCTACAGCTTTAAAGCAAATGCATGGCCACAGATAGGGAAAATGACATGTCTTGCTGACATCATCATCCCACACAGCAAATTTGCAGCCCTCAATTGTATCTAGGTCAATGCACACTCCATTCATATTCACCTCTCACAGCACCATGGCCTGCGTACCAAATTCATACAACATGCTGCACGAGAGGGATGTAGTCTGTGCAGATGAGGAGATTACATGACCTTGCACCCTTCACTTGTGAATGCATCACACCATCATATGAATATCTCTGATGAACAAGAAATGCAGTCGGATGATGTTAAGAATGACATACACACATGCACACACACATTTAACAGATGGCGGAGGCTGCATCCAACAATTGGCCAGATGTATGTGTGGCCTGTGGGGCCGTTGTGCCCCTTACCTTTGCTGTAATGTGCTAATGAGGCATAGGAAAACATACTTGTCTGACACATTCTGTTCTATAGTAATCATACTCTGTTCCCTTGCCCATTCATGCAATCTCATTCATTCCCAGTGACATTGTATGACCTGTTTCCCTTTGTGTACCTACCAGAAGCTTGGATCTGGACCTGCAGGCCAAGAAACTCGCATAAAGTAATGCACTGACCTTCTCTAGAAGATGGACTCATAATTTCTCAGGACCTGGTCACCCTGGAAGCCAACTTCATTTACAGAGAAGCTGACAGCTCTCAGCATCACCTCCACAAAGGAAGTGCGTGCATGGATTGTGTTTACATGGCACAATCACCAGGGATGTGTGATACTTTGGACTGCGCAAAGCAACATGGGTGACAAGGGACAGCCATGGAAATTAAAGGGACCACCAAGAAGATAAATGTTCACAGATGTGGAGCTGGTCATCCTCACAGACTTTGTTGAGGAGCATCATGTGGACCTCCTTTAGCTGGCAGCATCCTATCAGTTATAGAACATGAGTGTCTATGACAGCAGGTCACTGATACAATGGATGTCTGGGCGGTGAAACATCATAATTACAAGGAAGTACATAAGTGCATGGCTGTTCTTATTAGAACAAGTTGTGCAGGAATGTGTTTTCAGCCCAGGCAACTGGTGAAGAACCCCACCCCCCTACAGAAAAGCTATCCCAGGGGCAATGTTGCATAGTTATCCTTTCATTATGAAATCAGTCTGGGATACACTTTAATGCTGCCTCTATAGCAGTCATGTCTTTAGTGCCTATGACAGGCAGTGGCTGAGGAGGGGGCAATTGATTTTTAAATGGCGATCTGGAGTCATGTACTCACACCAGGTAGAGGCTGCAGTGATGGAATGTCAATCATCATGCCCTGAGCAGGCTGTCCACGGGGCATGATGACAAGCACAGACTGCATAGTGATATCCATTTTTCCCATATACAGCTTTGACTCACAACACCCGTTTAGTGGCTGCAGAGAAGCATGGGCAGGGACACCAGACAACGTATGTATGCTATTAAGTACAAGTTGGTAAAAGTGATGTAAGCTCTGCATGACTCCTGATCCACTTGGGGGCGGTAAGCTATGACAGCCTGGCCACAAGGAAAGAACCAGAGTAGGTCTTATCTCCAAATTTTTAACCTAGTTCAAGACTTATACGGGCAGAGGTCTTTGCTACCAAAGCCACTTGTATGAGGGTAGTGTGATAGACAAGCCCTCTAGCTGCTTTGATTCAGGCCTCATAGAGTACACCCATGAGCATGGCCTGAGTACGATTCTACGTGTGGGTGTGCCCTACCCTTTGTCCATTCAGTTGGGAGTATGGCACATGATTCACTGTATATGCAGCGAAAAACTCATTATCTGCCATTATACCGGACATCCAAGAAGCAGTCCACATGGATTTTTTCAAAACCAAACTAAAAGCCAGCATCCTCACCTTTGAGTTAACATTTTACCCTTCCACTCATCTGCTTACTAGCTAAAAACGTTAATTGCCTCTAACCTGCCTCTGATCCTCACTACCTCTGCCTCCACTCTAGCACTTCACCCATCATGGGAACATCCAGAGCACAGCTGGCCGTTCGGCCCACCTGCACTTAAAAATGTCCAATGTTGATTGTCCTTAATCTATGTATGTCCACTTTTGCATTGACACTCATGACTGTTCCATTTACTCCCATCCACAAACTAGTTAGAATGTCCCTGAAATTCACCCCATTGTAAGAATCTCATTGCCTCCCATGAAATCTGATTTCTCCTCTATTGTATGTTCTATTGTGATCAAAAGAAACTCGTTCCTCCTGTATTGAAATAAATAAATACAATTAATAACATGTTCTCCGCAAGAAATTGGGGAAGGGACCCCAATGCATTGTCAGGGTAATCTTTATCCACAAGTAATCTAAACAGTAAGATTGGTAAACGTCTTTAATGGAAGTCAGCAAAGCAGCAGCTTGAACATCATCAAGACAAGACGCCACAAACACATCCAAGATGAACCAACCCCTCCCTAAAATACAGCAGTTGTTATACCATTTCCTAAGCTTAGTTCCTATGAAAGCAGCATGCTTAACATACCAGTTATCTGCCTGTCTTCACAAACTTCAAAGAAGAAATCATAAATCTGTCAATTCTCCAAAACCTGGGTGAGGAGGAATCACTCAGACACACAGCGGTATGGAGCTATAATTGGAGCAGGTCAACCTTATCTAGTTTTGCCCACATTAAAGAAACTTGCTGGATGCAACCAGGCTGTTATAATGTTACAAGTTCAAACTAATTACCTTACTGAACAGAGCATGAGACATACGATAAAAAGCTCTTCACTTGTGTTATGTCTAAGGCAAATGAGCATCTTGCAGAATACATGAAGTTGCATCTCTAAATGGGCCCACACACAGTTGCACTAGCTATGCCTATCTTATTCATAGCAGCAATACATTGGTTTGCTTCAAGTAACTTCAACAATACATTCTAAGGTAGTCAGCGGTACATACGTAAAATGTCATTCAATGCCAATTGGTGATCAGCACATGCTCCAAATGCCCATGTGCCAACAGGTTTCGACCTTTCCTTGTTCTTTCTCAAGGCTGGGCTAGTCACACATGATACATTCAAAATATCACATATGGTATGAGAATTATATCAAGACCAAGGAAAGGTAAAACACTTTGGCACAAGGGCATTTAGAGCATGTGCTTATCAGCAATTGTCATTACAAAACTCACATTCTATGACAAATCTAATGAACACACAAGCCATCTTTCTTTCCAGAGGATTGAATATAGGAGATTGGCATTCTCGACTACTCATTAACCAATACAAACCTACTAAGGATTTTACAATCTGCTGATTATGCACTTGAAATATAATTGGGTTGCTCTGGACAAATCCAACATCCAAGGCTGTATGAGTAATAACTGACCAAAAGAGCACCATTTTTGTAATAGTGTCAGCGCATTGTGGTGCCAGCCAATTAAGGATTGTCCTAATGATGTTTATTAAGTGGTGTCTCATGTAGAAGGACGAACTATGGATGGATCCAGAGATTATGGACAGACCAATGAGCAGTTATAATAGATATAATGATATAGTTATTTGCTTCCGAACATCCATTCAGCAGGTTGTAGTAGTGTTTTTAGAATAAGGGGTATGTATTGTGTTTGGTTTATAACCATTGATGTAACTGATGTTTTTTGAGAATGTCTTGTACCTTCTAAAGTGGATTCTTCATGCAATTTGGTCTGCTCCATTATTTTTGAATAAGTGAGTGTAAATTAATTTGCATGGTTTAGACAGTTGAAGATTGGTTAGTGGCTTTGCATCTATATTTATGTAGAATCGGGCATGTTTATAGAAGCCATTTCCAAGGCACACTGTGATTGTGTGAATGAGAATTTGCATGAAGGGTGCTTGGCATGTAGCAGATTTGGTTGCTGTTCCAGCATTGCATGTGCTCTGTTCTAGCATTTGATGTGCTGAGTGTGGAGGTCATATGGGATGTATGTATGGATCCATTAGTCTGTTTGGTTGCATGCAGTGCTGGGTTGTGTTGATACATTGTATCCTATGGTCCGTATTCACAGAAGCATTTTATAATTGCAAAACCCCATTGGAAAACAGTTTGTGAATTAGGCCCTATGTGCCTAACTGGAACTTACGGATCTATTAGTGTGTCTGGATGCATGTAGTGCTGTGTTGTTGTGGTACATTGAAGATACATTGTACCCTATGTGCCTAAATGGGGAGTTTTATGATATGAGTTGTGTGATCTTTTAGAAGTGATTAGTCCCCAGAGGAGGAGGAGCCTGCACCAACTACCAACACAGCCCAGTAAGCAGTGTCCACTGGACATCTCCAATGCTTGCAGGAAATTGTGAGCCGGGCTGTGTGTATGACACAGTTGGGGGACTCCTTAATGGATCTGACCTCCCCATCAAGGAGAAGGAGGAGTTCCTCCAGTTCATGTCTGAGGATGGATCAGAGGGACAGACCCAGTCCAGCTTTCTCTTGACTGATGGTACAATGCCACAACGTGATACATCTGTTCACAGTACCCAAATCACAAGAACACATGTGAGGGAAGAATCACATTTGCCTTACTTAGGTGTGTGCACAGCTGCACAGATGCATGTGCTAGATCAAGGCACACATGTTAGGAAATATTTATCATTTTGCAACTTTCCCTCCATAGTTTCTATGGACTCCCTTTCTTTTTGCTCTGTTTTTAAACCCAATCTGACTTTTTGAAGGGAAATAAAGCCTTCTATTTTACTTCTCTTGACTTTTGCTCATTGTTATGGGGAAAGTGATCAGTCCTTCAGATTATCAGTACTGGGATCAGTACAGCCATCCCACTAAAGACATTAACTGGCAAATTAGTTGCAAGAGCATTGCTTGGCATGTGTACTAGGGCTGGCTTCCATAAAGGGGTTTTGTCTGACAGAGGACTCAACTCTATGTCCAAGTACATGCAGGCTATGTGGAAGGAATGTAGAGTTGCATACACATTTTCACCTGCATACCATCCACAAACCAATGGTCTAGATGAGATGTATAACAGAACTCTCAAAAGCATGATTGGGGCTCTTGAGGCGCCCCATAGAAGAAAGCGGAATATCATCATGTCATACCTTTTGCCTACAAAGAAGTACCTCAAGAAGGTGTAGGATTTAGCAGCTTTGAACTCTGTAGCATAGGACCCTTTGCCATAATCAAAGAAGGATGTGGATTACCTACTCCTCCTGTCAGTACCAAAGTAGTGGACTATGTGTTGGAATTGAGGAAGAGGATAGCCTTAATGATGGCACAGGCCAATGGCAAGTTTAAGGCTGGAAAAGCACTGGTAAAACATAGGTTTTTCCAAAAGGCTTCTCATATTCATTTTTACCCAGGCCAAGAAATCCTGATCATGAATCCTATAAGTGCTAGAGACTTACACGACAAATGTTCTGGTCCTTACAGCATTGTTGAAAGACTGGGTAAGATAAACTATTTAGTGGACCTTGGAAGAGCTAGTCACGCTCCCAAAGTCTTCATCTAAATAGACTGAAGGCTTTCATCCCTAGGATTAAAATGGGTGCCATTCTTCTGGCTTCAGAGAGGGAAGAGGAAGAATCTGAACCTCTCCCTGACATGTTCCATGGCATGTTACATGCAGCCCTTCTGATGTCTCAGTTGAAGATGTCAAATTGTACCCTCAAATGACTCAGCAACTTTCCTTAGGCGGTTTCCGCCCTTTTTCCACTCACTCCAGGCTTAACACCTTGGTGTATGCATTACATTAACACTGGAGACAGTGTGCTACCAAATGTAGGAGTTATACAACATCTGGTAAAGTAAGGTTTCACATAACATCTAAGGTCAAGAAGATGTTGGACCTTAGGGTGATAGAGCATTCTTGTAGTCCATGGTCCAGCCAATGGTTTTGGTGCCAAAAGCAGGAACCTCTGATTAGGATTCTGTGTGTCACTAAGGCAGATGCTCATCTTTTACTACAAACCAATGAGTTGGTGGACAAGGTAGGTTCTGTTAAGTACCTTAGCACATTAGATCTCACTGCAGGGTATTGGCAAATATCCCTGACAGAAAATAACAATGAGAAGACAGCATTCTCTATGACTGAAGGATTTTACTACTTCACAGTAAAGCATTTTTGTCTCTAGAATGCACTTGACACTTTCCAGAGGCCGGTCAATTACATCCTGAATGATTTAGATGAATTCTGCATGGCATATCAGGATTGTATAACAATCTTCAGCCATACTTGGAAAGAACATGTGAGAAACCTCAGTATTGTGTTGCATTATCTTCAGCACATCCACTTTTTTTTTTTAACACACTTTATCGGCACATCCACTTGACCAAAAAGGCTACTGATTTCCAGATTGGTCACAGTTCAGTGGGGCAAGATTCAGCCTCTACCCCCAAGGTACAAGCTGTACAAGTCCCAAGTTAGAGCTTTTGTAGGCCTCACTGCGTATTACAGGAGTTATAAGGCAGACTATGGTATCATAGCCATCCCTCTGACGGCCCTCACCTCTCCAAAGAAACCTAAGACAGTTCCTGTGTCAGGACCCTGTCCTTGAGGACCCTGACTACCAGAGAACTTTCACTGTGCAAACAGAAGCCTCTGACATTGGGATAGGTGCTGTCCTTTTACAGTTATATGACAAAAGCAGCAGTATCCTATGTGATGTATTAGTGTCCAGCTTAAGGACAGAGAGCTCAAGTGGGCAACAGTGGAGAAAGATTACTCATCTAGTGTGTGGGTCCTTAGGAAGCTGAGACGCTACCTCTTTGGGACTTCCTTCACTGTGCAGACTAACAGTCATTAACATGAAGGTAGATAATACTAAATTTCTCATGTGGTCTATAAGCCTCCAAGGCTTTGACTTCACCATTGAGCATAGGCCAGATGGACAACATAGCAATGGTGATGGGCTGTCTAGGACGTATAACCAACTGTACCAAAAAAAATCCAGGGATAGATTAGATCCCTCTGGCTATAGTCTGGGGGTGGGGGTGATAAGTATTAGGAAATACTTCTCTTTTTGCAACTTTCCCTCCATAGTTTCAATGGTGCACCCTTTATTTTTGCTCTGTTTTTGAACATGATCTGATTTTTTGATGGAAAGCAAAGCCGTTGGCTTTACTTCCATTGCCTTTTTCTCATTGTTATGGGGCAATGTATCAGTGCTTCAGACTATCAGTACTAGGAAACTATCTTTCCCTTTTGAGTTCTTGTACTTTGTAACATTGCATGTAACACCTTACAGTGCAGTGGAAGGGGGTTACTTTTGTATCACCCTAGCTTTTAACACTTGGGATATTTGGCTAGTTTTATATGTGCCTAAAGACAAGCTGGTGGCAGCAAATGCAGTTGTACCATTGTTGCCTTATTTTTAGCGTGCACATTCACATATACTGTGTTTGGCAACTAAACGTGGCTAGTACCCCAAAATTGATGTGCCACAAGATGTTTTGCTTGTTTTTTGTACATAATGTTGTTTGGCCTTCTTCTTGCTTTGTCAGGTCAGGAAATCCCATATAATGTCATGCATTTGCCTGGGCAATCTTCTGCATTTGTGGGCTAGTCATGTCTTTGTGTGTACTTAGCCCAGGAAGTGGGTGGGTGCCAAAGAGTCTAGGTGTGGGGCAAATGTGAAACCGCTAGTTGTCTCTAATTTGGTTGTGAGAATGGTGCAGATCCTTACCATTGGTGGGCTTGGATTTGCTTCCGGGTCAGAGTTTGTATAAGAAGAAGAACTCTGCAGCCAGTTCTTTAGAACATCGTTGGAGCCAAGAATCTCTTTAAAAAATACAGCCATATGAAGATCCAAAGATGACTCCTGAAGTGGCCAGGCATTATTTCATGTGTCCACCCTGGTGAACCCCTGTGTGACCACCAGACCTTTGGTGAACCTGAGCAGTGCTTTAGCCCTTGGACTGGTGGGACAAACTAGTTGTGATGCCTTCCCAAAGATCCTCCCTTTCTAAGCCTTCAAATGTGTCCCTCAACTGCCCGGGGCTCTGAAAGGCTACCTCATGGGCTACCTCTCCAGAAGCATCACTGTTCTGTGCTGAAGCCTCAATCTATGGTGGTCGCCAGCTCTTGCCACACGTTGTCTTCTCCCTTAATTTGAGCACCCCAGGATCAAGGGATCCTGTACTGGAGAATCTTCTGTGGCCACGACTGGAAAAACAACTGTCATCACCTGTGTGCTGAGACCTTCACTGGAACTCACCTTCCTCCAAACTGTGAAGTTTCCTGAGGAGGTCTGTGTTAGGGAGAATTCTCACAAATGTCCACATTTCCTCCACTTTGCAGACCCCCAGCAACTTTGCTGGATTTTGAGGACTCGATCTTTTAACCTGAAGAGAGTGAGACCCTGTTTTTCCTCACTCTCTCATGTATTGTAATGTGATTTCTGAGCTTTGTGTTTCTTTTGGGTATACAGCCTGACAAACTCCATAGGCATCATCTTTTACATTGTGTCAGACAGCAACTTCAGTGCAGTGGCACAGGAAAGTCTTTCAGGTATCCCAAAGGTTTAAATACCTTCTCTGGGATAAACTACTGTTTCCCAGAGCAGTGAAGTGAAATTGACTTTACTTACGATTGTAACTTTCTAGACCCAGTCCACACTATCTTACAATAGGGTGCTGGAGGGGTTACCTAGTATCCCCTTTGTCTAGCTTCTCATGTAACATTTTTATGTTACCCTTTCCTCACTGAATGGCTGCTAGCAGTGGTTTCGTTTTAACTACTGTGGTGTGCATTTACCGTGGGCTGCGTTCACAGCTGCAGTAAAGCACCCAAGGGTGCAACTTTTGTCAAAATGACCCATATTTTTTTCTGCCATTTCTTTGTGGAAAGGTCCTTCTTGAGATTTACTCTGCGTGCCAACCCAGGTTTGGTCCCATTGTTCACTTTGCCTTTGGCAGGATTCACGAGTGAAGCCCACATCTGGCTCCAGGGTGTCCAGGGTAGGCATGACGTGAGGGAGGTGCACGAAATTCCCTGTGCTTAGTCTCCTAGGAGACCCAAATGCACTCTGTCGTGATTGTCCGGCTGACTGTCCAGCAAGGACAGCTACCCTGCGAGGTGACTGACAGCTAGGCTGGAATGAATGGGAAAGAACTGAATAAAAGGTGAGGATTTTGGCTGGGAAGGCAGAGTCGACTTCTGGACAAAGGAACTGGAGAAGAACTTGAAGAGGACACCTGCTGCAACTCCTGGACCGTTGGTTTGCCCGGTAAAGCCCTTCTGCTGTTCTGAAACTCCAAGATCGTATTGACAGAGGAGCCCCTGCAAGGACAAATTCTCCCCTTGAGGTGTTGGGACCAATCAACTGCAAAGTAAGCAACCTAGACATCCTTCTCAGAGCAGGTTGAATTTCCACAGAGTTGCTGCTGGAAACCCTATAGCCAGGGAGAGGATCACCAGATTGTGTGCATTGCTTTTAATCTGGCCTAGAGCTCCAGGAATATCCTCCAGACTCCAAGGTAGCAGGACTGACCGAGCCTGAGCCCCCTCAACAGAGTGCAGGCCCCAGATGCAAGGAATGCCCATCTCGACAGCTAAGACCGCAGGGTTGCTATTTGTGGTAGACACGAGGAGGTGAAACCCTGAACAGCCACAGATTTGAAGATTGCCGGTTGCGAGCAGTGACCATCCCATTGCAGTGCAGGAGTCCCCAGAAGTCCTCCCTCTTGTCCCCATGACTGAGGCCCAGGAACAGTGAGATCTGCAGAGCTGCACAGGAACAGAAGTCATCTGCTGCACCTTTTCTTCAATTCCAAGGTACTGTACAAAGTCTGAGAGAACTTACCTCTTGCTGTATAGTTGCTTGCATCTTCTACCACTCACAAGTCGAATGGCTTGTGGCCCTAGATTTGATTCTTCTTTTCTTCAAAGACTTCTAAAACATTGTGCATTGTACTTTCCTACCAGAAGTGCTTCATCCTATATAAGCCTTTTGCCCATTGACTTTGGCCTAGCCTGTTATACTGAATGACTCTGCTGTGGGGATCCAAAAGTATTTGCCTGCTTAAGAATATTTGTGGTCTCTTGTTGTTCTAATAATCTTTTACTTTTGCCAATTTATAACAGTACTCTATATGCAAACAGTAAGATATTAATGTCCCCAGCACCCTAGCTGTTGAAGTCACCTGAGGGTGTAAATTGTGTCTGTGGGCCATCCCAAAAGCGTCTTTACTGATTTAGAAACTAAAAGTGTACAGTATTGAAGTGTATTTGTGTGCTACTAGTATATTGCTCCCTTCTGAAGAAGACTTATTCTAACTGACTGATATGATATGATATGATATTTTATTTGTATCGCGCTCATACACAAGTGTTTCAGAGCGCGACAAGCCAAGGGAGGGGAACAGGGGAGAACACATCAACGATCTTACTAGGCCCAGTGACATTGAAAACATGCAAGTGCATGGGAAAAGGGAAAGGGGAGAAAGTGCATGGACGGGGGAGAGAGGAGAGTGTGGAGCAGAGGAGAAAAGATGAATAACAATACATAGAAATAAACAGATAATAGAGGCAATAAACATTGGTAGTGCAGCCAGCAAGTGACAAGTGCAGTGTTTACGGCAGCAGACTGGGTAAGTCTAAATAAGTGCAGAAAAGGAAGAAAAGGCGTGGGAGGGTGGGGGACTGTATGGGTACAGATACAGTCCCCATTTCAGGGGGTGGCCAGGTGGCAGTGCAGGAGGGTGGCAGGTTGAGCAGGTACCTGGGCCCAGCGGACAGAGGGTAGCCAGGTGCACAGTACCAAGAGAGAGCATATATTAATAATAGTTTATTCAAGAAATCTTGAGTGTAAGAGTTTATTTGAATACTTGTCACTGTGAAACTCTGTGTGACTCCCCTACAGCTCACATACATTGACCCCTCTTGAGATAAACCTGGCTGCTCAACATGCTACCAAAACTGTGTAGTACACGCTTATACAAAAGGTTGGTTTCCTATACCTGTAGTCAGAGTTGTTTGTAGTGTTCCCAGAAGGTACTGCATATAAACTTTTCCTAACAGTCTGCCTTAGTGTTATTTTTTTGCATTACTTCATTGCCATAGGGTACATTCTGCAGTTGTACTCGACGGGAGGCATCCTCCAACCCGCAAATACTGGGCATCACTAACCAGAACCAACACCAAAACATCCCAGCAATCCCCAGATGTCCCCTCAAGACATCTGGGAAAATTGGAGTCAGAGGGGTGACTAAACATTGTGTATCCTTCCCCACTATCCCCCATAGTATAACATTGGGATAACATTGGGAACAAGTCACTTTGTCTTCTGCAGTCCAGTCCACTCACCTTTTGGTTGTCAAACCTGGTAAGAGTAACCTGAAATATGAGAACACATTTACTTACCTTACGAAAATGTTCTAATAACTTGTATGAACTATCACCAGCACAAGTGAATTGCAATTTACTTCCTGAGACTACTTTCAGGGGTGAAACATGGTGGCTCCTGTGTCTTTTGGGCACAATGGCCAACTCTTCTTAGGCTTTTGACTGCTTAAGCTAGGGAATCAACTTGCAACTTGGTTCCATCATATCCTGCATTAACTCTACTTACTTGCTTGTTGAATAAGTCACTTTTAATGCATTTATATTTGTATTGTGCATTAATAGTACTTGTTAGATTCATTTTTCAGTGTGTCCAAAGGCCTACAATAAATAACTGTATGTTTTATACCTACTGTCTAAATTTAGTTATTGTGTGCTATATTGGATGGAATCATTGAAGGACCCTGCCCCCACTTACTCTCTCCTGAGAATAAGCCTTGACTGCTCTCCATTGCTACCTTGATTGTGGATTGGTTAACCTTTCACTATAACTAGGGGGCCCTCCTAAAATCTGTCCACCAGGCCAAATTCTAAAAACCCATTTTAACACCAACATCACTGAAGTCTTGAGTGCTGTGGGGCCCCACTAGATCAGGTACAGGGCAAAATCCATCCACAGACTGTGGGCTCATTAAAACATTGCTGATCATTGCTCTCAAACCAACCTAGTTTATGCAAATATGGGGGACACTTTGATGGCAGTCAATCTGATTGGGAAGAGTAATTGTTGTATCCAAGTGGCAAACAGCAACAGATCTTCGCGAGTTGTCTGGCAATGACATTGAGGAGCTTTGCTAAGAGATGCATGCATTGAGGCAGGACAGGCACCAGAACATTGTGGCATTAAAGGAGGTTCTGCACCAGGACATGGTTTTCATTGGTTGAACTTTGCACGCCTCTCTCTGATTTATTGCTGCGGTTATGGAGTATCAGGCTTTGGCACTGTGGGGTTTGAGTGGGCTCTCAGGCCAGCATGCTTACAGGAGGATATAGACTAGAGACTGGAAACATGATATCTCTCCTTGATTCCTTTACATGTGAATTTAATGCTATTAGTTGGTCCCTGACATGCTGTTGTTTTGACCTTGATGGTGCGGTTTGGAATGTCTGCTCCGGTGACATTTTATTTGGGGTGCCATGTCGCTCTGTGGTACTTTCACACTACTCGTTTACTTTTGGAAGTGTGTATGTAATCTCTTCTGCATTTGTTGCTCTCACAAATATTGGCCAAGCACTTATTGAGCTCCTTGCAAGTGATGTATTCCAAGGCACAGGCCTATGATTAGTCATCTACAGCTATCAGTGTTCACATTCAGTTAAAGTGTGTACTGGAATTCCACGAATAGGGATGTAGATCATGTAATTTTCCAACATATTTCTGGGTTGCAGGCGATTTATAGTGATAATACCGAATAAAAAAATCTCGAAAACAAAAATCTCGAAAACAAAAGGCCGAAAAAAAAAATATAAATTTTTTTTTCATGACGTTTTTTTCTCGAAATGGGGGGGTTCCCCCCCAACCCCCCTTTTTCTATTTTTTTTTATTTTAACCCTTTTTTTACTTACCTGACCCCAAAAACACATATAAATAAATAAATAAATAATTCGATATTTTTTTTTTTCAAGATTTTGTTTTCGAGATTTTTGTCATTCGGTATTATGTTTTCGGCCTTTTGACTGACCACCGTTGCAGGCTCCTCACATTCAAGAATACATTATTATGTCAGTGTGATTTGTGGTTATGATACATCTTTTTGTATTACATGACCAGTGTGGCATGGTGGAGCCATGAGGGGTGTAAGTGTGAGCCTTCGGGGGTTGAGGGGGTAAGTGCAAATGTAGAGGATAGCAGGAGCTGGACCAATTGGGTGCAGGAGGTCTCAGGGCCCCAAGGATGCATAAGGGGCCAAAATACCAACCGCAGCAACTGTGGGATTAGGAGAGGAGAGAAGAAGGGAAGGAGGAGGTAAAGAGGAAAGTCTTAAGTCTTAAGGAGCTTCTGGAATTTAAGAAGATCCTGCTCAAGGTGCAGGGGGGGGCAGGCTGTTCCATAGGAAGGAACCAGCTGAAGACAGTGAACAACCACCTGTCCTTTGTTCAGAAAAATGCTTTACACACAGAGTTGGAACCAGAGGAGAGTAGTGGTCTAGAGGGAGAGAATTAAGTAAGATAAAGTTGAAGAAAGTGTGTTCCCCAGGCTCAGACTGCCTTGTGGATGATGCAGAGGGATTTGAATTTAATATGTGCAGTAACCCGGAGCCAGTGAAGACTTTTTGGTGCCGCAGAGATGCAGTCCCTGGGCTCAATGCCAAGGATAAGTCTTGCTGCCCTATACTGAATTAGCTGGAGGGGTCTCAGAGTGGAAGATGGTAGATTCCAGAGGATGCTATTGCAATAGTCAAGCATAGAGAGACCCAGGGCTTGGGTCACATTGAGCCTTTGGGGAAAGTTAGAAAGGAGAGAATTTCCAGAAGGAAGAGCTGTATTAGCTGCAAATATAAGTTGCAGTGCATGGTCTCTTGATATTACATGGCTTGCGGTAGGGCAATGTAGTTACAGTTAAGTTGCTAAACCGATAGGAAGAGCATTTTTAGGGTGGCTTATAACTTCGCTCCCCCTGGACGAATCCTCACCAAACTTTGCAAAAGAAGTATATGGCCCACTCTGAAATTCTTTGCAATGTTTGGTGAGGTTTGGTCAAGAGGGGGCAAAGTTATAGGCGTGGTCCCAACATTTATTTTCTTCCCATAGACATAATGGGAACAAAATTTGCTTACGCCTACAGCCCACACCGCTGGATGGATTTTCACCAAATTTGCGGCAGGAGCGGTGGCTTGGTCCCAAAAATGTGCTTTTGTTAATTTGGTGTAAATCCACCCAGTAGTTTTTTTTTTAAACAACCAAAACATAAGGCAAGAAAATGTGTGATATATATGTCTGCTCTTCAGACTCACTTCCCTGTTCGGTCCGCGGACTGGCCTCTGACTGGCTGTGCTGTCCACAGACTGGCCTCTGATTGGTCAGAAAATTTGCTGACTTTTGCGTGACCGATGGACATCAGGACCCGGCAGCTGATTGAATGGTGAGAAAACGTGAAATGCGTTGGTTTTCCTGAAACGCCTGCCATCTTGGATTGCAGACTTTTTTGGAGCCCGCGAACAGCGCAGTGAAATTATTTTTAAAAAAAGCAGCTTTTCACTTGTCAAACTCAACAAACAATCTCTTGGGTTGTGGGGGGGATGAGGATTGGATTGGATATGGCCATAAGAAGCCAAAACACTGGTTGTTTCACCCCCCCCCCGAAAGTCTGCAAACACTTCAGATGTCCTGGGGCAGTCCTGTGGTGTTTGCGTATGGCCATGCACACAAGACTCTATCCACAAACACCGCAGCATAGCACACCCATAGTGGCTTATTCAGTCTTGGGTGCATGGACGAGATCAAATGTATAAGCAGTGAAGTTATAAGCTATTATGGGTGTGGTATGCTGCGGTGGTTGTGGCCAGGGCCTAGAGTCTTGGGTGCATGGTCAAGACCAAATTTATAAATAGTGAAGTTATAAGTCACTATGGGTGTGGTTTGCTGCGATGACTATACTTATTATAATATAAGTACTGTTTGTTTTAGTAACTGGAGTACATGTATTCCTTGTTAATTTCTGTGATAAAAGAAAAGATCATGTTAGTATTGGTATTTTTGCAATGACTTATAACATGGAATAATGAACATTTTTTTTTACCCTCATATTTAGTAGATTACAAACCAGTGCACTGTGCAATTTGCTCAGTTTCTGTGTTTGTTGCTAAAATCATTGGGTCTGTGGAAAAAAAATCCATGTTGGATTAAAAAAAAAAACCTGTTTTGTTATGCTACAGACTATTTGTGTGTTTGTTTTCAGTGTTCACTTGTTGTTTCTGGCTAATGTTCTACCTGTTGGCTTGTTGCAGATTTTTGGAGCAGTTAGATATCTGTTGACATATTGTAACTGTCTATGTTTTGTTATAATGAAGTGGTATTGATTTATCTGTTTGGATATTGTAAAATCTTGGTGTAGTTAGATACCAGTTGGCGTATTCTAACTGTCTACTTTTTTGTTATAATATAGTGGTATTGATTGATCTGTTTGGTTATTGAAAATCTTGGGGTAGTTAGATACCAGTTGGCGTATTCTAACTGTATATTTTTTTATATAATTTAGTGGTATTCATTTATCTGTTAAATTGTTGTAGAATCTTGGGCCAGTTAGATACATGTTGGCATATTCTAACTGTCTACTTTTTTTTATAATGAAGTGGTATTGCTTTATCTGTTTGGTTATTTTAAAATCTTAGGGCAGTTAGATACCAGTTGGCGTATTCTAACTGTCTATTTTATGATATAATTTAGTGGTATTCATTTATCTGTTTAGTTGTTGTAGAATCTTGGGGCAGGTAGATAGCTGTGAGCATATTTTAACAGTTTATAGTTTTTTAATAGAAGTTTTGTTACTGTTTAATTCAGTTTAGTTAATACATTTTGGTTTTAAGAAGATTAAATAAGCGTTTGTAAGATTTGCAGGTAATCTCTGCTTTAGAGTAATGGTACTATCATTACATTCGAACTATCCACATTTACTTTTATATATGCACTATAGTGACCTGCATTGGTTGTGTCTCCTGTGTGGTAGATTATACCTATTGTTGTGAAGGTGGATTTACCAAGTGATACTTGACCATGTGTGAATCCAGTCAGCTTGCAGTTGTTTTTGGTACCATCTGCATTGTAACGTAGAAGCATTAGTATTACCTATTTACTATGTGTTTGTATTAGTAAGGTGGAGCGATTATCCGAATTGCAGGTAATACATAATCTACCATGGTTTGCATTTTGGTTGCTGAAATGGAACGGATTCGCAATTAGGTATTGATACATACATGAAGCACTCATTGGGGATTTGTTCTTGTGTCACATTGTTGTAGAGAGTGCATGTATGTTTCCACATGTATGAAATCTGGAAGATATCATTTATAGGTATGTTTTTGTTTTCCAGTACTTATAGTAAGTACGTTAGAAATTCTTGTGGATCTTCCGGTGAGTTTATAGTGATTTCACCATTCCAGCACAGTAGTCCAATTGTTGGCTTAATACATAAACACTATACGTGTTGTCAGGATTGTTTGTTGCATTTCTATGAAGTACTAACATTTGCAAACACAATTGGTCTGTACTGTGTAAGTAAATGTCAACAATTGGTGGTAATTGAAATAGAATATTCATTGCTACATTTGCATATCAATTTACACCAATTACATTTGAAAGTTTAAATGGACCAGGAAGTTCTGTATCTGAGAGCTTTTGTTTTGGTGTGTCTTCCTTTTTTGAAGAAGTGCCTGGTTTACTTTCCCTAATAGTTTCTTTTTTGTTTGTGATACTTGATGAAGTATTAGTTTTTTTATTCTCTTTGGAGGATTTGCAGTTACATCCTGTTGCATTTCTGTTTGATTTAGTTTTCTTTTAGAACATTTTACTTTTTGTATTTGTATTTGTTTTTTATTTAATTGTATAGTGCACCAAGCCCAGGGGCAACCGGGCGTATCACTTAGTTACAACATAAGAAAAACAGACAGAACCATAATTACAAAGTTTACAAGTATAATACAGAATTTACAGGCATAATAATAGCAATGAGAGGACAAGCAGATTATATATACATGTACAAATTAAGCAGATAACCCAGAGCTAAATATCCTGGGCGGCCAGCCAGGTTTTGGTAAGATGTTTGAATTTCGGGAATGAGGGTTCTGCTCTAAGCTCATTAGGAAGCGTGTTCCAGAGTTTAGCTGCCAAGATAGGGAAGCTAATTCCACCTGATCTTTGGAGATTGAAACGTGGACCCTCAAGGCAGTTTAAATGAGCCATTCTGCGGGGTCTAATGGAGTTGTGGAGGGCAAATCGGTTGGCCAGGTAGCAGGGAGCTTGGTTATGAAGGCCTCTGTGGGTAAGAGCCAGGGTTTTCAGGGAGATACGGTGTGGGACTGAGAGCCAGCGAATATTGCGTTTGGTGTCGGATATGTGTTGGCGCCTGGGAATGTTGAGGGCAGCTCTAATCGCATTGTTTTGGACAATTTGCAACTTGTTTAGGTTTCAGCAATTGGTGCCTAGGTACAGTGCATTGCAGTAATCAATTTTGAATAATACAAGAGTTCTAGCCAGGGTGACACAATTGGTTGCAGAGAGGAAAGGGCGACAGGCTGTAATAAGCTTGCAGGTATATGCCGCTGCGGAAGAGACTGAGTTAGTTTTTCTGGTCAGGGATAGGGTTGAGTCAATGTAGTTCCCTAGGGTTTTTGTGTCCTTGGCGGTTGGGATAATATTCCCATCGATGATGAAGGACTTGAACGCAGGTTCAAGTTTGGTAAGTTTTTGTGGTGAACCAAGAATAAGGAGCTCAGTCTTTTCATCATTAAGACAGAGTCCATGTTGAACCATCCACGCCTGGATGACCTGGTAGATGACATTGATTGCGAGGGAGTCAGCCGTGTAGTCACCTGAGATAGAGATTAGTATCTGGGTGTCGTCGGCGTAGTTGGTGTAAGTGACACCCAGATAGTCCAAGATATCGAAGAGAGGTTTGGTGAATATGTTATACAACGTGGGTGAAACATAAGATCCACGCAGGTGGGGCGGCTGCTAGTGGAGAGAACAAGCGCATAGATCTATTGTCTAAAAAAAGGAGCTAATCCCTTTTTATCCTGTGGAACAGGATATGTTTTTAGATGGGGGGTGTATAGTGAACTAAGTCTATTGTATTCTAAAATGCAAGGAATATCAGCGTTTACTTTACTTGCATCAAAGTTGATTAAAAATAGACCGTCAAGTGTACGTAACCGTGATAGTGCTACATAGCTCATGCCTTCTTTAAAGACTGTGTTACCAAAGTCTATCAATGCTTTGTCTAGCGTAAGACCTTGTGATTTATTAATAGTGACTGCGTATGCAAGTGTTAGAGAAAACTGTTCTCTGCGTACATACATGTCTTAGAAGTGAAGGAATCGAGCTGTTGAGCATCCTATCCTTTTCACTTCTGAAATGTTGTTGTCACGTGGGTATGTTTGAAAGCCAACAAGTGTACCGAGTGCTCCATTAACTAGTCATTGATCCACGTCAAGGTTACGTTTAAGCATTACTCTGAAATTTAAGGTACTTTTAATATTTTTTCCAATCCAGCTGTTTTGGAGATTGAATTTCCTAAACTATAGAGGGGCCGATTCATGGAACAAACGTGCGCCGAAAATCTTCACGCAAGCAGGCGCAAGCAGGCGCAAACGCAAAAAAACAGGCGCACGCGTGCGATTCATGGAAGTCCCTGCGTGTGTTTACCTCGGGATGTGCGCCAAACCCGTGCATGGCGCACAAGTTACTGCAACATCCCGAAAGGCGTGCGCAACGCTCACAGTGAAAGCGCACAACCTCGGCGCATAAACCAGAAAGTGGGCGGGACACCAGACGTAACGCGCGGAATGGGGAACAACGTGCGAAAATAAGGGCGTAACTGGGGATGTACTGCAGGGAAGCAGACGGAACGCCCACATGCACTCGAACCACACGTATTCATGGAATCGAATAGGGCAAAGCCACGCACAGCCAAAGACACGCACAAGCTGAAACACGTCCGCCACACGAAGGCAGGCGGTAGAGTCCCAGCGCATCACAAAAGTGGCAACATACAGCAATTGGGCCTGTGCGAGCAGGGCACGTGTATTGCGGGGGTGCGCAGGAAGTAACACACGCGATCGAGCGGGGTACGTGTATTTCGGGGGAGCGCAGGAAGTTACACACGCGATCGAGCAGGGTATGTGTATTTCGGAGGTGCGCGGGAAGTTACACACGCGATTGAGCGGGGTACGTGTACATCGGGGGTGCGCGGGAAGTTACACACGCGATTGAGCGGTGTACGTGTATTTCGGGGGCGTGCGGGAAGTTACACACGCGATTGAGCCGGGTACGTGTATTTCAGGGGTGCGCGGGAAGTTACACACGTGATTGAGCGGGGTACATGTATTTCGGGGGTGCGCGGGAAGTTACACACGTGATTGAGCGGGGTACGTGTATTTCGGGGGTGCGCGGGAAGTTACAGACGCGATTGAGCGGGGTACGTGTATTTCGGGGTGCACGGGAAGTTACACACGAGATTGAGTGGGGTACGTGTATTTCGGGGGTGCGCGGGAAGTTACACATGCGATCTCATCAGGGTACGTGTAATTCGGGGGTTTGCAGGAAGTTACACACGCGATCTCATCAGGGTACGTGTATTTCGGGGGTTTGCGGGAAGTTACACACGCAATCTCATCAGGGTACGTGTATTTCGGGGGTTTGCGGGAAGTTACACACGCGATCTCATCAGGGTACGTGTATTTCGGGGTGCGGGGGAAGTATCACACGCAACATCAGCAGGGTATGTGTATTCCAGGGCTGCGCTGGAAGTTCCACACGCAATTCCATCAGGGTACGTGTATTACAGGGGTGCGCGGGAAGTTCCACACGCGATCTCATCAGGGTACGTGCATTACAGGGGTGCGTGGGGAGCACCACACGTGAATTGCACGTGTGGGTCCTCCCAGGTGTTCTCTCTACACCCTCCACGGCCCCTGCAGGTGGCTCACATCACAGGGGCCTACCCTGCACATGTCCTGCAGGCACCCCATCCACCATGGCCATGCCCCCCAGCCAACCCACATGTCAACTTGCACTACTGCCCACCAACGCATGTCCCCCTGCACCCCCAGCCACCAGGGGCAACCTCCACCAGGCCTACACCCATGTCTCCCACCACCCCCAGCAGTGCAGGGGCACCCTCCACCAGGCCCCCACCCATGTCTCCCACCACCCCCACCCCCCAGCAGTGCAGGGGCACCCTCCACCAGGCCCCCACCCATGTCTCCCACCAACCCCACCCCCCAGCAGTGCAGGGGCAGCCTCCAGCAGGCCCTCACCCATGTCTCCCAGCACCCCTACCCCCCAGCCACCAGGGGAGGCCTCCACCAGGTCCCCACCCATGTCTCCCACCACCCCCACCCCCCCAGCACTGTGGGGCACCTGCCAGCAGGCCCCCGCCCATGTCCAAATCATGTTCCCCACCCCCCCCACCCCCCAGCACTGTGGGGCACCTGCCAGCAGGCCCCCACCCATGTCTCCCAGCACCCCCATACCCCAGCAGTGCAGGGGCACCCACCACCAGGCCCCCACCCATGTCTCCCAGCACCCTCACCCCCCAGCCACCAGGGGCAGCCTCCACCAGGCCCCCACCCATGTCTCCCACCACCCCCACCCTCCAGCAGTGCAGGGGCAGCCTCCACCAGGCCCCCACCCATGTCTCACACCACCCCCACCCCCCACCCACCAGGGGCACCCTCCACCAGGCCCCCACCCATGTCTCCCACCACCCCACCCCCCAGCAGTGCAGGGGCAGCCTCCACCAGGCCCCCACCCATGTCTCCCACCACCCCCACCCCCCAGCACTGTGGGGCACCTGCCAGCAGGCCCACACCCATGTCCAACTCATGTTCCCCACCACCCCCACCGCCCAGCACTGTGGGGCACCTGCCAGCAGGCCCCCACCCATGTCTCCCAGCACCCCCACCCCCCAGCAGTGCAGGGGTACCCACCACCAGGCCCCACCCATGTCTCCCAGCACCCCCACCCCCCAGCCACCAGGTGCAGCCTCCACCAGGCCCCCACCCATGTCTCCCAGCACCCCCACCCCCCCAGCCACCAGGGGCAGCCTCCACCAGGCCCCCACCCATGTCTCCCACCACCGCAGCAGTGCAGGGGCAGCCTCCACCAGGCCCCCACCCATGTCTCCCAGCACCCCCACCCCCCAGCCACCAGGGGCAGCCTCCACCAGGCCCCCACCCATGTCTCCCATCACCCCCACCCGCCAGCAGTGCAGGGGCACCCTCCACCAGGCCCCCACCCATGTCTCCCACCACCCCCACCCCCCAGCAGTGCAGGGGCAGCCTAATCAGGCCCCCACCCATGTCTCCAAGCACCCCCACCCCCCAGCCACCAGGGGCAGCCTCCACCAGGCCCCCTCCCATGTCTCCCATCACCCCCACCCCCCCAGCACTGTGGGGCACCTGCCAACAGGCCCCCACCAATGTCCAACTCATGTTCCCCACCACCCCCAGCCCCCAGCACTGTGGGGCACCTGCCAGCAGGCCCCCAAACATTTCTCCCAGCACCCTTACCCCCCAGCAGTGCAGGGGCACCCACCACCAGGCCCCCTCCCATGTCTCCCAGCACCCCCACCCCCCAGCCACCAGGAGCAGCCTCCACCAGGCCCCCACCCATGTCTCCCACCACCCCCACGCCCCAGCAGTGCAGGGGCAGCCTCCACCAGGCCCCCACCCATGTCTCCCAGCACCCCCACCCCCCAGCCACCAGGGGCAGCCTCCACCAGGCCCCCACCCATGTCTCCCACCACCCCTACCCCACCAGCAGTGCAGGGGCAGCCTCCACCAGGCCCCCACCCATGTTCCCCACCACCCCCACCCCCCAGCACTGTGGGGCACCTGCCAGCAGGCCCCCACCCATGTCCAACTCATGTTCCCCACCACCCCCACCCCCCAGCAGTGCAGCGGCAGCCTCCACCAGGCCCCCACCCATGTCTCCCACCACCCCCACCCCCCAGCACTGTGGGGCAGCCTGCCAGCAGGCCCCCACCCATGTCCAACTCATGTTCCCCACCACCCCCACCCCCCCGCACTGTGGGGCACTTGCCAGCAGGCCCCCACCCATGTCTCCCAGCACCCCCACCCCCCAGCAGTGCAGGGGCACCCACCACCAGGCCCCCACCCATGTCTCCCAGCACACCCACCCCCCAGCCACCAGGGGCAGCCTCCACCAGGCCCCCACCCATGTCTCCCAGCACCCCCACCACCCAGCCACCAGGGGCAGCCTCCACCAGGCCCCCGCCCATGTCTCCCACCACCCCCACCCCCCCAGCAGTGCAGGGGCAGCCTCCACCAGGCCCCCACCCATGTCTCCCAGCACCCCCACACCCCAGCCACCAGGGGCAGCCTCCACCAGGCCCCCACCCATGTCTCCCACCACCCCCACCCCCCAGCAGTGCAGGGGCAGCCTACACCAGGCCCCCACCCATGTCTACCAGCACCCCTACCCCCCAGCCACCAGGGGCAGCCTCCACCAGGCCCCCACCCATGTCTCCCACCACCCCCACCCCCCAGCACTGTGGGGCACCTGCCAGCAGGCCCCCACCCATGTCCAAATCATGTTCCCCACACCCCCCCAACCCCCCAGCACTGTGGGGCACCTGCCAGCAGGCCCCCACTCATGTCTCCCAGCACCCCCACCCCCCAGCAGTGCAGGGGCACCCACCACCAGGCCCCCACCCATGTCTCCCAGCACCCCCACCCCCCAGCCACCAGGGGCAGCCTCCACCAGGCCCCCACCCATGTCTCCCACCACCCCCACCCCCCAGCAGTGCAAGGGCAGCCTCCACCAGGCCCCCACCCATGTCTCACACCACCCCCACCCCCCACCCACCAGGGGCACCCTCCACCAGGCCCCCACCCATGTCTCCCACCACCCCCACCCCCCAGCAGTGCAGGGGCAGCCTCCACCAGGCCCCCACCCATGTCTCCCACCACCCCCACCCCCCAGCACTGTGGGGCACCTGCCAGCAGGCCCCCACCCATGTCCAACTCATGTTCCCCACCACCCCCACCGCCCAGCACTGTGGGGCACCTGCCAGCAGGCCCCACCCATGTCTCCCAGCACCCCCACCCCCCAGCAGTGCAGGGGTACCCACCACCAGGCCCCCACCCATGACTCCCAGCACCCCCACCCCCCAGCCACCAGGGGCAGCCTCCACCAGGCCCCCACCCATGTCTCCCAGCACCCTCACCCCCCAGCCACCAGGGGCAGCCTCCACCAGGCCCCCATCCATGTCTCCCACCACCGCAGCAGTGCAGGGGCAGCCTCCACCAGGCCCCTGCACTGCTGGGGGGGTGGGGGTGGTGGGAGACATGGGTGGGGGCCTGGTGGAGGCTGCCCCTGGTGGCTGGGGGGTGGGGGTGGTGGGAGACATGGGTGGGGGCCTGGTGGAGGCTGCCTCTGCACTGCTGGGGGTGGGGGTGGTGGGAGACATGGGTGGGGGCCTGGTGGAGGCTGCCCCTGGTGGCTGGGGGTGGGGTGCTGGGAGACATGGGTGGGGGCCTGGTGGAGGCTGCTCCTGGTGGCTGGGGGGTGGGGGTGCTGGGAGACATGGGTGGGGGCCTGGTGGTGGGTGCCCCTGCACTGCTGGGGGGTGGGGGTGCTGGGAGACATGGGTGGGGGCCTGCTGGCAGGTGACCCACAGTGCTGGGGGGTGGGGGTGCTGGGAGACATGGGTGGGGGCCTGGTGGTGGGTGCCCCTGCACTGCTGGGGGGTTGGGGTGCTGGGAGACATGGGTGGGGGCCTGGTGGAGGGTGCCCCTGGTGGCTGGGGGGTGTGGGTGGTGGGAGACATGGGTGGGGGCCTGGTGGAGGCTGCCCCTGCACTGCTGGGGGGTGGGGTGGTGGGAGACATGGGTGGGGGCCTGGTGGAGGCTGCCCCTGGTGGCTGGGGGTGGGGTGCTGGGAGACATGGGTGGGGGCCTGGTGGAGGCTGCTCCTGGTGGCTGGGGGGTGGGGGTGCTGGGAGACATGGGTGGGGGCCTGGTGGTGGGTGCCCCTGCACTGCTGGGGGGTGGGGGTGCTGGGAGACATGGGTGGGGGCCTGCTGGCAGGTGACCCACAGTGCTGGGGGGTGGGGGTGCTGGGAGACATGGGTGGGGGCCTGGTGGTGGGTGCCCCTGCACTGCTGGGGGGTTGGGGTGCTGGGAGACATGGGTGGGGGCCTGGTGGAGGGTGCCCCTGGTGGCTGGGGGGTGTGGGTGGTGGGAGACATGGGTGGGGGCCTGGTGGAGGCTGCCCCTGCACTGCTGGGGGGTGGGGTGGTGGGAGACATGGGTGGGGGCCTGGTGGAGGGTGCCCCTGGTGGCTGGGGGGTGGGGGTGGTGGGAGACATGGGTGGGGGCCTGGTGGAGGCTGCCCCTGCACTGCTGGGGGGGTGGGGTGGTGGGAGACATGGGTGGGGGCCTGGTGGAGGCTGCCCCTGGAGGCTGGGTGGTGGGGGTGCTGGGAGACATGGGTGGGGGCCTGGTGGAGTCTGCCCCTGCACTGCTGGGGGGTGGGGGTGGTGGGAGACATGGGTGGGGGCCTGGTGGAGGCTGCCCCTGGTGGCTTGGGGGTGGGGGTGCTGGGAGACATGGGTGGGGGCCTGGTGGAGGCTGCCCCTGCACTGCTGGGGGGGTGGGGGTGGTGGGAGACATGGGTGGGGGCCTGGTGGAGGCTGCCCCTGGTGGCTGGAGGGTGGGGGTGGTGGGAGACATGGGTGGGGGCCTGGTGGAGGCTGCCTCGGCACTGCTGGGGGGGTGGGGGTGGTGGGATACATGGGTGGGTGCCTGGTGGAGGCTGCCCCTGGTGGCTGGGGGTGGGGGTGCTGGGAGACATGGGTGGGGGCCTGGTGGAGGCTGCCCCTGGTGGCTGGGGGGTGGGGGTGCTGGGAGACATGGGTGGGGGCCTGGTGGTGGGTGCCCCTGCACTGCTGGGGGGTGGGGGTGCTGGGAGACATGGGTGGGGGCCTGCTGGCAGGTGCCCCACAGTGTTGGGGGGTGGGGGTGGTGGTGAACATGAGTTGGACATGGGTGGGGGCTTGCTGGCAGGTGCCCCACAGTGCTGGGGGGTGGGGGTGGTGGGAGACATGGGTGGGGGCCTGGTGGAGGCTGCCCCTGGTGGCTGGGGGTTGGGGGTGCTGGGAGACATGGGTGTGGGCCTGGTGGAGGCTGCCCCTGCACTGTGGGGGGGTGGGGGTGCTGGGAGACATGGGTGGGGGCCTGGTGGAGGCTGCCCCTGGTGGCTGGGGGTGGGGGTGCTGGGAGACATGGGTGGGGGCCTGGTGGAGGTTGCCCCTGCACTGCTGGGGGGTGGGGGTGCTGGGAGACATGGGTGGGGGCCTGGTGGTGGGTGCCCCTGCACTGCTGGGTGGGGGTGGGGGTGGTGGGAGACATGGGTGGGGGCCTGGTGGAGGCTGCCCCTGGTGGCTGGGGGGTGGGGGTGGTGGGAGACATGGGTGGGGGCCTGGTGGAGGCTGCCTCTGCACTGCTGGGGGGGTGGGGGTGGTGGGAGACATGGGTGGGGGCCTGGTGGAGGCTGCACCTGGTGGCTGGGGGTGGGGGTGCTGGGAGACATGGGTGGGGGCCTGGTGGAAGCTGCCCCTGGTGGCTGGGGGGTGGGGGTGCTGGGAGACATGGGTGGGGGCCTGGTGGTGGGTGCCCCTGCACTGCTGGGGGGTGGGGGTGCTGGGAGACATGGGTGGGGGCCTGCTGGCAGGTGCCAAACAGTGCTGGGGGGTGGGGGTGCTGGGAGACATGGGTGGGGGCCTGGTGGTGGGTGCCCCTGCACTGCTGGGGGGTTGGGGTGCTGGGAGACATGGGTGGGGGCCTGGTGGAGGGTGCCCCTGGTGGCTGGGGGGTGTGGGTGGTGGGAGACATGGGTGGGGGCCTGGTGGAGGCTGCCCCTGCACTGCTCGGTGGTGGGGGTGGTGGAAGACATGGGTGGGGGCCTGGTGGAGGGTGCCTCTGGTGGCTGGGGGGTGGGGGTGGTGGGAGACATGGGTGGGGGCCTGGTGGAGGCTGCCCCTGCACTGCTGGGGGGGTGGGGGTGGTGGGAGACATGGGTGGTGGCCTGGTGGAGGCAGCCCCTGGTGGCTGGGGGGTGGGGGTGCTGGGAGACATGAGTGGGGGCCTGGTGGAGGCTGCCCCTGCACTGCTGGGGGTTGGGGGTGGTGGGAGACATGGGTGGGGGCCTGGTGGAGGCTGCCCCTGGTGACTGGGGGGTGGGGGTGCTGGGAGACATGGGTGGGGGCCTGGTGGAGGCTGCCCCTGGACTGCTGGGGGGGTGGGGGTGGTGGGAGACATGGGTGGGGGCCTGGTGGAGGCTGCCCCTGTTGGCTGGGGGTGGGGTGGTGGGAGACATGGGTGGGGGCCTGGTGGAGGCTGCCTCTGCACTGCTGGGGGGGTGGGGGTGGTGGGAGACATGGGTGGGGGCCTGGTGGAGGCTGCCCCTGGTGGCTGGGGGTGGGGGTGCTGGGAGACATGGGTGGGGGCCTGGTGGAGGCTGCCCCTGGTGGCTGGGGGGTGGGGGTGCTGGGAGACATGGGTGGGGGCCTGGTGGTGGGTGCCCCTGCACTGCTGGGGGGTGGGGGTGCTGGGAGACATGGGTGGGGGCCTGCTGGCAGGTGCCCCACAGTGCTGGGGGGTGGGGGTGGTGGGGAACATGAGTTGGACATGGGTGGGGGCCTGCTGGCAGGTGCCCCACAGTGCTGGGGGGTGGGGGTGGTGGGAGACATGGGTGGGGGCCTGCTGGCAGGTGCCCCACAGTGCTGGGGGGTGGGGGTGGTAGGAGACATGGGTGGGGGCCTGGTGGAGGGTGCCCCACAGTGCTGGGGGGTGGGGGTGGTGGGAGACATGAGTTGGAAATGGGTGGGGGCCTGCTGGCAGGTGCCCCACAGTGCTGGGGGTGGGGGTGGTGGGGAACATGAGTTGGACATGGGTGGAGGCCTGCTGGCAGGTGCCCCACAGTGCTGGGGGGTGGGGGTGGTGGGGAACATGAGTTGGACATGGGTGGGGGCCTGCTGGCAGGTGCCCCACAGTGCTGGGGGGTGGGGGTGGTGGGGAACATGAGTTGGACATGGGTGGGGGCCTGCTGGCAAGTGCCCCACAGTGCTGGGGGGTTGGGGTGGTGGGGAACATGAGTTGGACATGGGTGTGGGCCTGCTGGCAGGTGCCCCACAGTGCTGGGGGGTGGGGGTGGTGGGGAACATGAGTTGGACAGGGGTGTGGGCCTGCTGGCAGATGCCCCACAGTGCTGGGGGGTGGGGGTGGTGGGAGACATGGGTGGGGGCCTGGTGGTGGGTGCCCCTGGTGGCTGGGGGGTGGGGGTGCTGGGAGACATGGGTGTGGGCCTGGTGGAGGCTGCCCCTGCACTGTGGGGGGGTGGGGGTGCTGGGAGACATGGGTGGGGGCCTGGTGGAGGCTGCCCCTGGTGGCTGGGGGTGGGGGTGCTGGGAGACATGGGTGGGGGCCTGGTGGAGGCTGCCCCTGCACTGCTGGGGGGTGGGGGTGCTGGGAGACATGGGTGGGGGCCTGGTGGTGGGTGCCCCTGCACTGCTGGGGGGGTGGGGGTGGTGGGAGACATGGGTGGGGGCCTGGTGGAGGCTGCCCCTGGTGGCTGGGGGGTGGGGGTGGTGGGAGACATGGGTGGGGGCCTGGTGGAGGCTGCCTCTGCACTGCTGGGGGGGTGGGGGTGGTGGGAGACATGGGTGGGGGCCTGGTGGAGGCTGCCCCTGGTGGCTGGGGGTGGGGGTGCTGGGAGACATGGGCCGGGGCCTGGTGGAAGCTGCCCCTGGTGGCTGGGGGGTGGGGGTGCTGGGAGACATGGGTGGGGGCCTGGTGGTGGGTGCCCCTGCACTGCTGGGGGGTGGGGGTGCTGGGAGACATGGGTGGGGGCCTGCTGGCAGGTGCCAAACAGTGCTGGGGGGTGGGGGTGCTGGGAGACATGGGTGGGGGCCTGGTGGTGGGTGCCCCTGCACTGCTGGGGGGTTGGGGTGCTGGGAGACATGGGTGGGGGCCTGGTGGAGGGTGCCCCTGGTGGCTGGGGGGTGTGGGTGGTGGGAGACATGGGTGGGGGCCTGGTGGAGGCTGCCCCTGCACTGCTGGGGGGTGGGGGTGGTGGAAGACATGGGTGGGGGCCTGGTGGAGGGTGCCTCTGGTGGCTGGGGGGTGGGGGTGGTGGGAGACATGGGTGGGGGCCTGGTGGAGGCTGCCCCTGCACTGCTGGGGGGGTGGGGGTGGTGGGAGACATGGGTGGTGGCCTGGTGGAGGCAGCCCCTGGTGGCTGGGGGGTGGGGGTGCTGGGAGACATGAGTGGGGGCCTGGTGGAGGCTGCCCCTGCACTGCTGGGGGTTGGGGGTGGTGGGAGACATGGGTGGGGGCCTGGTGGAGGCTGCCCCTGGTGACTGGGGGGTGGGGGTGCTGGGAGACATGGGTGGGGGCCTGGTGGAGGCTGCCCCTGGACTGCTGGGGGGGTGGGGGTGGTGGGAGACATGGGTGGGGGCCTGGTGGAGGCTGCCCCTGTTGGCTGGGGGTGGGGTGGTGGGAGACATGGGTGGGGGCCTGGTGGAGGCTGCCTCTGCACTGCTGGGGGGGTGGGGGTGGTGGGAGACATGGGTGGGGGCCTGGTGGAGGCTGCCCCTGGTGGCTGGGGGTGGGGGTGCTGGGAGACATGGGTGGGGGCCTGGTGGAGGCTGCCCCTGGTGGCTGGGGGGTGGGGGTGCTGGGAGACATGGGTGGGGGCCTGGTGGTGGGTGCCCCTGCACTGCTGGGGGGTGGGGGTGCTGGGAGACATGGGTGGGGGCCTGCTGGCAGGTGCCCCACAGTGCTGGGGGGTGGGGGTGGTGGGGAACATGAGTTGGACATGGGTGGGGGCCTGCTGGCAGGTGCCCCACAGTGCTGGGGGGTGGGGGTGGTGGGAGACATGGGTGGGGGCCTGCTGGCAGGTGCCCCACAGTGCTGGGGGGTGGGGGTGGTAGGAGACATGGGTGGGGGCCTGGTGGAGGGTGCCCCACAGTGCTGGGGGGTGGGGGTGGTGGGAGACATGAGTTGGAAATGGGTGGGGGCCTGCTGGCAGGTGCCCCACAGTGCTGGGGGTGGGGGTGGTGGGGAACATGAGTTGGACATGGGTGGAGGCCTGCTGGCAGGTGCCCCACAGTGCTGGGGGGTGGGGGTGGTGGGGAACATGAGTTGGACATGGGTGGGGGCCTGCTGGCAGGTGCCCCACAGTGCTGGGGGGTGGGGGTGGTGGGGAACATGAGTTGGACATGGGTGGGGGCCTGCTGGCAAGTGCCCCACAGTGCTGGGGGGTTGGGGTGGTGGGGAACATGAGTTGGACATGGGTGTGGGCCTGCTGGCAGGTGCCCCACAGTGCTGGGGGGTGGGGGTGGTGGGGAACATGAGTTGGACAGGGGTGTGGGCCTGCTGGCAGGTGCCCCACAGTGCTGGAGGGTGGGGGTGGTGGGAGACATGGGTGGGGGCCTGGTGGTGGGTGCCCCTGCACTGCTGGGGGGTGGGGGTGCTGGGAGACATGGGTGGGGGCCTGCTGGCAGGTGCCCCACAGTGCTGGGGAGTGGGGGTGGTGTGGAACATGAGCTGGACATGGGTGGGGGCCTGCTGGCAGGTGCCCCACAGTGCTGGGGGGTGAGGGTGGTGGGAGACATGGATGGGGGCCTGGTAGAGGCTGCCCCTGGTGGCTGGGGGGTGGGGGTGCTGGGAGACATGGGTGGGGGCCTGGTGGAGGCTGCCTCTGCACTGCTGGGGGGTGGGGGTGGTGGGAGACATGGGTGGGGGCCTGGTGGAGGCTGCCCCTGGTGGCTGGGGGTGGGGGTGCTGGGAGACATGGGGGGGCCTGGTGGAGGCTGCCCCTGCACTGCTGGAGGGTGGGGGTGGTGGGAGACATGGGTGGGGGCCTGGTGGAGGCTGCCCCTGGTGGCTGGGGGGTGGGGGGGGTGGGAGACATGGGTGGGGGCCTGGTGGTGGGTGCCCCTGCACTGCTGGGGGGTGGGGGTGCTGGGAGACATGGGTGGGGGCCTGCTGGCAGGTGCCCCACAGTGCTGGGGGGTGGGGGTGGTGGGGAACATGAGTTGGACATGGGTGTGGGCCTGCTGGCAGGTGCCCCACAGTGCTGGGGGGTGGGGGTGGTGGGAGACATGGGTGGGGGCCTGGTGGAGGCTGCCCCTGGTGGCTGGGGGGTGGGTGTGCTGGGAGACATGGGTGGGGGCCTGGTGGAGGCTGCCTCTGCACTGCTGGGGGGTGGGGGTGGTGGGAGACATGGGGGGGCCTGGTGGAGGCTGCCCCTGCACTGCTGGGGGGTGGGGGTGGTGGGAGACATGGGTGGGGGCCTGGTGGAGGCTGCCCCTGGTGGCTGGGGGGTGGGGGTGGTGGGAGACATGGGTGGGGGCCTGGTGGTGGGTGCCCCTGCACTGCTGGGGGGTGGGCTTGCTGGGAGACATGGGTGTGGGCCTGCTGGCAGGTGCCCCACAGTGCTGGGGGGTGGGGGTGGTGGGGAACATGAGTTGGACATGGGTGTGGGCCTGCTGGCAGGTGCCCCACAGTGCTGGGGGGTGGGGGTGGTGGGAGACATGGGTGGGGGCCTGGTGGAGGGTGCCCCACAGTGCTGGGGGGTGGGGGTGGTGGGAGACATGGGTGGGGGCCTGCTGGCAGGTGCCCCACAGTGCTGGGGGGTGGGGGTGGTGGGGAACATGAGTTGGACATGGGTGTGGGCCTGCTGGCAGGTGCCCCACAGTTCTGGGGGTGGGGGTGGTGGGGAACATGAGTTGGACATGGGTGTGGGCCTGCTGGCAGGTGCCCCACAGTGCTGGGGGTTGGGGGTGCTGGGAGACATGGGTGGGGGCCTGGTGGTGGGTGCCCCTGCAATGCTGGGGGGTGGGGGTGCTGGGAGACATGGGTGGGGGCCTGGTGGAGGGTGCCCCTGGTGGCTGGGGGGTGTGGGTGGTGGGAGACATGGATGGGGGCCTGGTGGAGGCTGCCCCTGCACTGCTGGCAGGGTGGGGGTGGTGGGAGACATGGATGGGGCCTGGTGGAGGGTTCCCCTGGTGGCTGGGGGGTGGGGGTGGTGGGAGACATGGGTAGGGGCCTGGTGGAGGCTGCCCCTGCACTGCTGGGGGGGTGGGGGTGGTGGGAGACATGGGTGGGGGCCTGGTGGAGGCTGCCCCTGGTGGCTGGGGGGTGGGGGTGCTGGGAGACATGGGTGGGGGCCTGGTGGAGGCTGCCCCTGCACTGCTGGGGGGTTGGGGGTGGTGGGAGATATGGGTGGGGGCCTGCTGGCAGGTGCCCCACAGTGCTGGGGGGTGGGGGTGCTGGGGAACATGAGTTGGACATGGGTGGGGGCCTGCTGAAAGGTGCCCCACAGTGCTGGGGGGTGGGGGTGGTGGGAGACATGGGTGTGGGCCTGGTGGAGGCTGCCCCTGGTGGCTGGGGGGTGGGGGTGCTGGGAGACATGGGTGGGGGCCTGGTGGAGGCTGCCCCTGGTGGCTGGGGGTGGGGGTGGGGGAGACATGGGTGGAGGCCTGGTGGAAGCTGCCCCTGCACTGCTGGGGGTGGGGGTGGTGGGAGACATGGGTGGGGGCCTGGTGGAGGCTGCCCCTGGTGGCTGGGGGGTGGGGGTGCTGGGAGACATGGGTGGGGGCTTGGTGGTGGGTGCCCCTGCACTGCTGGGGGGTGGGGGTGCTGGGAGACATGGGTGGGGGCCTGCTGGCAGGTGCCCCACAGTGCAGGGGGGTGGGGGTGGTAGGGATCATGAGTTGGACATGGGTGTGGGCCTGCTGGCAGGTGCCCCACAGTGCTGGGGGGTGGGGGTGGTGGGGAACATGAGTTGGACATCGGTGTGGGCCTGCTGGCAGGTGCCCCACAGCGCTGGGGGGTGGGGGTGGTGGGGAACATGAGTTGGAAATGGGTGTGGGCCTTCTGGCAGGTGCCCCACAGTGCTGGGGGGTGGGGTGGTGGGAGACATGGGTGGGGGCCTGGTGGAGGGTGCCCCACAGTGCTGGGGGGTGGGGGTGGTGGGAGACATGGGTGGGGGCCTGGTGGAGGGTGCCCCACAGTGCTGGGGGGTGGGGATGCTGGGAGACATGAGTGGGGGCCTGGTGGAGGGTGCCCCTGCACTGCTGGGGGGTGGGGGTGGTGGGAGTCATGGGTGGGGCCTGCTGGCAGGTGGCCCACAGTGCTGGGGGTGGGGGTGGTGGGAGACATAAGTTGGACATGGGTGGGGGCCTGCTGGCAGGTGTCCCACAGTGCTGGGGGGTGGGGGTGGTGGGAGACATGGGGGGCCTGCTGGCAGGTGCCCCACAGTGCTGGGGGGTGGGGGTGGTGGGAGACATGGGTGGGGGCCTGCTGGAGGGTGCCCCACAGTGCTGGGGGGTAGGAGGGGTGGGAGACATGAGTTGGACATGGGTGGGGGCCTGCTGGCAGGTGCCCACAGTGCTGGGGGTTGGGGGTGGTGGGAGACATGGGTGGGGGCCTGGTGGAGGGTGCCCCTGCACTGCTGGGGGGTAGGGGTGCTGGGAGACGTGGGTGGGGGCCTGGTGGAGGGTGCCCCTGGTGGCTGGGGGTGCAGGGGGACATGCGTTGGTGGGCAGTAGTGCAAGTTGACATGTGGGTTGGCTGGGGGTCATGGCCATGGTGGATGGTATGCCTGCAGGACATGTGCAGGGTAGGCCCCTGTGGTGTGAGCCACCTGCAGGGGCCGTGGAGGGTGTAGAGGGAACACCTGGGAGGACCCACACGTGCAATTCACGTGTGGTGCTCCCCGCGCACCCCTGTAATACACGTACCCTGATGGAATCGCGTGTGGAACTTCCCGCGCACCCCTGAAATGCGCATACCCTGCTCGCACGGGCCAAATCGCGTGTGGAACTTCCCGCGCACCCCTGAAATACACGTACCCTGATGGAATCGCCTGTGGAACTTCCTGCGCACCCCTGGAATACACGTACCCTGCTGATGTCGCGTGTGAAACTTCCCCCGCACCACGAAATACACGTACCCTGATGAAATCGCAGTGGAACTTTCCGCGCACCCCTGAAATACACGTGTCCTGCTGATGTCGCGTGTGAAACTGCCCCCGCACCCCAAAATACACGTACCATGATGAAATTGCGTGTTGAAATTCCTGCGCACCCCTGAAATACACGTACCCTGCTGCAATCGCGTGTGGCACTTCCCGCGCACCCTTGAGATACGCGTACCGTGCTCGCACGGGCCCAATCGCGTGTGGATTTTCCCGCGCACCCCTGAAATACACGTACCCTGCTGAAATCGCGTGTGGCACTTCCCGCGCACCCCTGAGATACACGTACCCTGCTCGCACGGGCCCAATCGCGTGTGGAATTTCCCACGCACCCCTGAAATACACGTACCCTGCTGAGATCACGTGTGAAACTTGCCCCGCACCCCGAAATACACGTACCCTGCTGAAATCGCGTGTGGCACTTCCCGCGCACCCCTGAGATTCGCGTACCCTGTGGAAATCGCCTGAGGAACTTCCCGCGCACCCCAGTGATACACGTAGCCCGCTTGCCGTGCTGGTACCGGCTTAGCGGAGCCCTTTGCGCTGGATTGGGTATATTGATGGCTTTTCCCTGCGCGAGAGGCGTTCTTGGGGGCATAACTGGCGCTGCTGCAGGGTCGCTGCGCCACTGTGCGCCACGGCTGGTTTTGGTGGCTGGAATCCACTAATACGCTGTGCGTGGAAATGGATTTTAGCGCACGCGGCTGGCGCAGGGATTCGCACGCGCACACTGTGCGCCAGCCGCGTGTGCCACTTGTGCGCTGAATTCTATGAATTACACCCTTAGTCTTGTTGTGGCTTGTTCACACATGGGTAGTGTCATACAATGTATGTCTAGTTTGTCTGTGGCACTAATTTCAATTATTGGTTGCATTTCTTTTTTTAACATTGTTTCATTGAATTTGAAACAGCTTGCAAGAGTTGGCATTAAGGCATACAATTTACATTTTTGTGGGCTAATTGTTCCATAACATCCGTAGCACATGCATTATCGCCATTAAGTACATGAATGTGGCGGGTTTTCAATATTGTTTGTGCTTCTTGAGATAATATACCAACTCTAATACTTTTTAAGATGTTGGCATAAGTGAGATCTGCAGATTGCCGCATGTTTTCTGTTAATTCTCTGTATTGGAAATGTTGCCAAAGGTTGACATTTCCTATGCTGCCAACAGTTGTACGGCAGAGTTTGTGTCCTAAGGTTTTAAACATACGCTCACCTTTCACTGGTGTCAATTGAAGAAGATCTCCGAAAACAATAACGTGTTTTCCTCCAAAGAGCTCTTTGTAGTTTGTTTTAAGTACTTCTTGTAATCAGAGGGGAATCAAAGCCAACATTAGGTTGGAGACCATGCTCACTTCATCTATTAGTAGCATTTTCATTTGTTTTAATACTCTGCATAGTTCCATTGCAGCTTCTGTAGAAAGTTTGTAATAGTCTAATTTTTTTTGGTGTTCTACTGGCAGGAGTAGTAATCGGTGTAAAGTGACACCGCCTATGTTGTAGGCAGCTAAACCTGTGGGGGCAGTGACAACAGCTGACAGTTTGTTGTTTGTCAATTGTTGAAGGAATTTACTGATGATTTTGATTAAGAATGTTTTGCCAGAACCAGCTTCACCGCTGACGTACAGTAGTATAGGTTTGTAATTTTGGCAGGTGCATTCTTTGTTTTCATGTTGTACACCATGTGCAATTTCTTTTGTTACTTCTTGAAAAATGCTACGTGGCTCATTGTAGTATATTTAAGTCTTCTTTATCTTCATACTGACACATGCTGTTTTCTACTTCCGTCATAGCTAATTCTGCCTCATTTGTTATTAGTGGCTCTCCCAGTGGTTCTTGGCTTCCTGTTACAGAAGGTTGACTACTGTCAGGAGTGTCTTTATCTAGTTGGGCCTGGAGTTCTTCTTCGTGTTGCTGTTCATTGTGCAACATTGTTTTGTACTGTGTAAAGTTTACATTGGTTATAGTGCTTTCATTTGCTTTGAAAGCGTCTTCATAGGAGTCATAGTTATCTAGTATTTCTTCTTCTTTTCTCCATGGTTAAAAGAGTTGTGGCAGGGACATGTAATATAGTACTTTATGTTGAGGAGTCTTTAATGACAATTTGATATGATTAATTACATTTGGTTTGGTGAGTTTTACTAAGCTGCCATCACAATTTGACACCCTGTATCTACCTTTTCTTCATCATGTTTTATATTATTTTTATATGTGAAGTTTTGGGCTATGTGGTATAGACACATGGTTTCCAAGTGGTACTTCTGTTTGGGTAGTATGTTTCCAGCAAATTGTTTTTTAAAATGTCTTGGCTATTGGGATCATGTTTGGCTATTGTTTCTATATCATCGTATGATTTCAGAACTCTTTTTCTAGATTTAGCAGGACCAAGACTTAGCGATGCTATATTTTCAGATTTTCCTCTTTCCTCTCAGACCGACCCTCCCAGGTCCAACTTTGGTCCTTCCTTTCATCTATCTTCCTATCTACCTGTGGTGTTCCCCAGGGGTCTAACCTCTCGCCCGGCTTTTCAACCAATACCTGGCAACTCTCGCCCACTGCATTGCCATTTTCTGCTCAAATTTCCAGTGCTACGCGGACGACACTCAACTCATTTTCAGGCTGCCCTCTGCCACCTCCTCTCCCTCTCTCATCTCTGATTGCCTAACTGCCATTCAAGATTGCTGTGCCGCCAATGATCTTTGTTTGAATGCCAGCAAGACGGAGATCCTCCTCATTGGCACACCTTCACCATCCTTTCCCCTCACTCTCTGGCCGGCCTCCCTTGGCCCTCCTCCTACCCCCACCTGCGAGGCTAAGAACCTCAGGGTCATCTTTGACTCCACCCTTTCCTTCTCCGCCCACATCTCTGAGGTCTCTAAAAAGTCAAATTTCCTTCTGCACCTCCTCAGAGGTACTCTGCCTTTCCTATCCTTCCCCCAGAAGCTCATGGTTAATCAAGCTCTGGTTCTCTCTAGCTTGGACTATTGTTACAGCCTGTTTCTAAATTTACCTGCCTCTGCTCTCCACCCTCTGTAACTAATCCAGAACAGGACTGCGAGACTTGTCCTTGGCCTCAAGCCCTGGGATCGTATCTCTCCAGCTCCGAAATCTCTTCACTGGCTCCCAGTGGATGCAAGGATTAAATTCAAAACCCTCTGCATTGTCCACAAGGCATTCTGGGGCCTGGGTCCAAAATACCTTCATCTATCCCTCCGCAGATACCTCCCCTCTTTAGCTCTTCGCTCCTCTACCTCCAACTCACTCAGGGTCAGTAGTTTTACAAGAAACGAGCTGGGGGTATATCTCTGTCTTCTGCTGGGGCCTCCCTCTGGAACAGCCTCCCTGTCACTCTAAAACTTGAGGAGAACCATCTCAGGTTCCGGAAGCACATCAAGACCTTCCTCTTTTCTTCTGCCTTCGCTCCCCCTCTCCCCTGCTGATCTGTTCTCTCTATTGGCACCGTGAACCTGGCCATCCTCTGTCTTTTGGGCCCAGGTACCTGCTCATCCTGTCACCCTCCCACACTGCCTTCGGGCCACCCCTTGCACTGGGTTCTGTATCTGTACCCATACAGCCCCCCCTTTTTCTTCCTACACTTATCAGACCTACCCTGTCTGCTGCCTTAAACCTAGCACTTCCAAATTGCTGGCTGCATTACCACTGTTTGTTGCCTTTATTATGTATTTATTGTTATTTATCTGTTTCTCCTCTGAGATAGTGTTTTGTCTGATGACAGGTCATTCCAGAGGTCTTGGAGCTCTGTTTTTTCATCTTTGGTTAAGTATGCTGTAACATATTGTGCAACTGAAGTAGTATTGTCTGCAATGTACTGCACATCTATGTTTGCATTCCATAAGTGGGCAATGAATGCATTGTAATCATTGATATATTTTTCTTCTTCTGTTCTTTTTATGTAATATGTATTTTTAGGTGATTTACCTTTAACACTAAGGGCCTCATTACGACTCAGGCGGTAAGGGGTTTACGGCGGCGTAAACAGCGCCGACCCTTACCGCCTGAGTACGAGGTCCCTTAGCGCCATGGAGGTTTTAACACCTGCTTTTAGCAGGTGTTAAAATCCATGCCGCTAAGGGACCATGGAGTTAATTACGCCACCGTAATTTACGGTGGCGTAATTAACGCCTTCCCCACTCCCATTATGCCCTATGGGGCAAAAATGGGAATGGGGAAGGGTAAATGGGGATTGGGGACTTACCGCCCCGCCGACCTCGGAATGGGGCGGTAAGTCCGCCTACCACCATGGCGTAAACGTAGTTTACGCCATGGTGGTAAAGTCACGGTCCAGGCGGTAACTTACCGCCTGGGTCGTAATGAGGCCCTATGTCTAACTGAAGACATGAAGTTGTTTACTTGACCTGTTTTTGTTACTGGTCTAGGGAAACCAAAGTGTCATTTGGTGTAGCATTTCCCTTTGTTTTTGTATTTGCGACGACAATATTTGCCACATTTGTGTCTTTGAAATTGTAAAATTTGTGCATGAAGATCACTATTTGTTGCTTCCGATGGAATTTCACAAGTGACATCTTTTTCGATAAACTGTAACACAGTGGCATCATTGTCTTGACCAAATTTAGGAGCATCTTTAATCCATAAAAGCATGTGGATGAGTGGTGCTCCTCTGGCTTGGTATTCTTTTCTCCAAAAGAAGTGTTGCACTTTTCCAAGGGGAGGAACAGTTTTATTACAAATAAAGTGTAGCATAGCAATGAAGCGATGGTGAAAATATTTTGAACCATTAACAGGATCTAGAGAACAAAGTTCTCCAGGTGTTTGTATATCTATGTTTGTTTTTTTTTTGTTTGATATCATGTAAATCTTCCCATGCATATGCTGCACAACTTAATGTAACAAACCAAGTGGGTGGGCCAATGGTTTCTTATCATACAACATACATCTCCATGACGTCAGAACCAGTACTCTTTAGTACCACACATGTTTGCTAATAGATTTGTAATACTTGATTGTAAAACCTCATCTTTTTGCTGCACTTTTTATAATAATTGTGTAGCTGACATGTTTTGAAAATGGGCTCATGATTTTAATGTGTGTGCAACTCCATAACATAGAGTTGCTAGTTCACTTTCAAAGAGTAGGTGGAATATGTATTCCACATTTTGTCTAAATCTGGGATCTTCAGAATACATCTGTAATGAGCGGTATTCTGATGCTATTATTTGAATAGGTCTATCATCGTACCTTCCTCCTTTGCCAGTAGGAAAGAGTAGAGGAAAAGCATGTGCTTCTATACTTTTTTTCCCATATGCTGATTGGTGATCCTTTTGTATGTCTCATTTGGTACGTTTCTAGTGCATCTTCTATGGTGTCATTAGAGTGCAATGGATGCATTGTATAATGGTCTAAAGTATTGGATACTGTAGCAGGATCTATAAGCTCAAATTGACCAGCTTCTAGTGACTCTTGAATTATTTCAGTGGTTTCTTTCAAGTTTTCTTCAATATTAATGTCTTTGTATTATTCATTATTGTCTTTTAGATATTGCAAGGCTTGTCTAACTTTATGTAAATCTACCAGTTGTTGCCAAATTTTTTTGTACACCATTTACTAAGATAATTAAAGATTGCTCTATTGGACGTTGCACTCCCAGAGTGTGCACATTTTGTTTTAGATTTAATGGTAAATGCACAACTTTTCCACAAATACCTTTTACTAATTCAGAGAGAGGTAATGTTGCTGTTTTTGGTTGAAGGCGTATTATTGCTTGAAAGGGGTGCACTGTTTGAATTATGATGCTCTCATATAAATTGAGTTGTTGTAGGGGCTTTGGTAGCAGAACTAATTCCAAATTATTTGTGATAGCACGTGAAGGAGTTTGGTTGTTGTCAAGTTTTGTAGTGCAGTAACTGCAAAGTATTAAAGGGTCAGTTATTTTGTATTTGTTTTCTGGTATAAGGTAGAGAGCTAATTCAAACCATTTCGAATCTTCATTGTCTTCTCTTTTGTATGTTAGGTCTACAGTTTTTGTGTTACTTTTATAAAAAGTGCTGCGGCAACATATACACACATGGTTTGGTACTTCAGGAGATGTACTTTTAAATTTCAGTATTTCTTTTTTGTATGTGTGTAGTAGAAGTTTGAAATGCATAGAATTGTTACTAATTTGTTTTATAGCTATTTCATTCTGTAAGTGGCTTTCACTTCCAAAATATTTTTTCTGGATATAGTCGATTTCTTCAAGTAGGCCTTTTGCTGTACCATGTAGAAGAATGTTATTTAAATTGGCTAGTGCTAAAGCAGGACTTTTAGCATAGTACAGTTTATAGACTAGATTTCCTATAGTTGAATGATGTGTTGATATCATTGTGATATGATGGAAGGTGGTTTTGCAAGTAGGTCCTGAAATGCAGGCCAATGAATGTCCTCTCCAGCAATTCTCTTCTGGCAACAAAAAGTGTCCCCTGTTCTATTGTATGGGTTAGAATCAAGACCAATAATGTCAACTAATGCACTAGACAAACTAGAAGCCAAGTTTTGGAGAAAGATTGTTGGGGTACCTCAGTCAACGCCGGGGGCTTGTTTGCGATATGAGCTGGGCCTGATATCCTTGGGTGCTAAATACCATTGGCAACTATGTGCCCTATTTCGCAAATGCCTTGTCAACACTAATGCATTATCAATCCTTGCAATATTAGCAACCTATGTATTTACGTCAAATCATGCTTTTATTCAGAAATGGACTAAATGTGTGTATCAAGTATTGGCAATGGCAGATTCTCTGTATTGGAAATGCTCATAATGAATCCAGATAGAGCTAAACAGAAAATCTATCTTCACGATTGGATTCTCACGCGTTCACTATGCCTACAGTATAAACACTTTAAAGGTTATGTTGACAAGAGTATGGGAGTTGTTGCCCTGTATCTGATTAAATCTCCTTCACCACATATACGTATGGCTATGGTAAGAACGCGATTCAATTTGTGGCCTACTCGCGTTGTTTTGGCCCAACGAAAACAAAACCCTGAGTCAGAAAGCTTTTGTAGATTCTGTGTTAATCGAATACAAAAGGAAACATTAGAACATCTAATAATTGAGTGCTCAGGACTGATTTCCCTGAGAAACAAAATGTTTATGAAATATATGCTCCTTGTCGCTAATGTACAGCCTGAAAATAGATGGGCTTTTCTTCTCAATTCTAACAATATGAGTCTGATTATAGCCTCGGCAAATTTCTTCAATGCACTATTTCAAGAAAATGATAGAGTACTATGTACATTGTAAGGTCTTGCTAAAACAACTTTGCTGATGATTTGATTTATAAGTGAGTTGACTTGCCCTTGGTTCTCTTTTATATTTTTTTTGTTTTTTTCTTTTGAACATAGTAAGTCTTTGTCATGATCTGTAAATATACTAAGAATGTTCTTTTATCTTACTGTTGAAAACAATAAGGATTTTGTAAAAGTTTTGTAAATTCTGTTAAAAAAACTAAAATTTTGAAAAAAGTAGATTTATTTCTGCTAAATTTCAATAAAATAAAAAAATAAAAAATAAAAATGTCCTTGTAGTCCTGTGAACTTGCACACTGTCAGTTATCCATATTTTGCAGTAGTTTCATTTTGATTTTGTCTTTGCCTTTCACATACTGATTGAGGAATTGGCATAAAGACTTGAAAGAGGTTTTGGAAATGTTACACATTGACGTGCATGTCCATTTTTATACTAGACGTTCTGATTCAGTTGAATGGAGAGGTAATTTTTCTGGGGATATTTCTGTAATCTGTATTTCTTGTTCCATTATGGTATTATTAACTTTTTCATAACCTTGTCCACTGCTATGTATGGCAAATCTATTTGTTTGCTTTTGTTTGTATGCATCTTCATTAAAATATGGTTATGTGCTTGTAATGTGACTCCACTCACCTCCACAGATATTTAAGAAGTTATTTCTGTTGACATTTTGTTTATTGAGAAGTCTTTTTTGTAATTTCGCCATTAGTTTTGTTAGTGGTTTCCTTTTGTTTAACACAAAAATAAATAACTTTCTTTTGAGAAGGATTGCACTGTCTATCAAAGCTTCTAAGATTAATTTTCTACGATAGGTTTTAAGGGTATGCTTACTTGGCACTATATCAAGATTTATAGGAGCAGTTTTATCAGTAGTGGTAGCTGAATTTGTGTTAATTATTTTCTGTTTCATTTTACATTTTGATAGAGGAGGCAAAGTTTCTGTGCTTTAATCATGTTTTGTTTCGCTAAATGACTGTATTAGCTGTTTTGTTTGAACTTTTTTTACACATTCTGCTAGAGATGGATGCTTATTTTGGACACTTCTATTTTCATTTGCTCTACTTCTGTGTTGCTTTCTACGGACTTGATTTTTGGTAGAGATTCTTTAGGGTCTGTTGAAAAAAATAAAGAAGGTATGGGTTGGGGTGTTCGCCAATGTATGTGTGCTGTGTGCATGAGTGTCTGAGTATGATGATAAAGATGTATGTGATGGTGTGTGATTGTGCATTGGGCAACTACAACTAGTTGGGATGGGTATTCTTGAATTTATGTGCTACTAAACTGGGGTTCAGATGAACAGTAGAAAGTAAGTTAGTGGTGTGGAGAAGTACAAATAGTAAATCTAATGGTATACAATTAAAACAGTTGTTTGTTCAATAATATCAAAATTCTAGGGGCTGAGTTGGGTCATTTGTGCACCGAAAAATGGTAATTTGTGCGCCATTCTGCCTGTAAATCTCTGTTTAACAATTGGGGATTTGTGGACAGAATGGTGCACATTCTCTATTTTTAGGCACAGAAATAGCATGAATTAACCGTACAGTGTGTTTGAGTAATAGTACAAATATTATGGTGGTATTTAACTTACTTTTTTTTCTGGAATGACCAGGTTTCTTCTTAGTTGTTGTTTGTACTGCTTCTTTTCAGGAGAATGGTCTTCACTGCAATTGTAAAGGAAACAAATTAGTAATTTTGTTTGTATATATCACTCATTTTAATTTAGACATTGATTTTTATATTTTTGTACAAGTATTGTTGTTTGATATTTGAACATAGTGTGTGCATGTTATTTTGTTTGAGTATGTTAACTCTTTATATTGTACTTAAAATATGTTAGTTCAACATGCTTTGCAAATGTGTGTGTAAAAAGAAATTAAATAGCAGATAGGTTTGGAAGTGACAGTTGATTATAGGAGATGGGAAAAATGAGAGTAAGTTTATTTTATAGGTTATACAAGCTAAAAGTCAGTTAATTTGTTTATATGAATCTATAAGAATTGTACATGTACTATACAGAAAATATGCATACCTGTAGTTTGTGAAACCTTGGAGACTTGTACAGTATTTCTTGTAGAAGGTGCTTTCTAATGATATGACACTTGTACTCAGAGAGATTAACAGTACAACAGCTCTTTTCGGAGCCACCACTTCCTCCCAGAGAAAATTGCAATGTTTGTGATAGGGTAGCAACCCAATTTTTTAAATGTTCGCGAACTGTCCGCAGACTTCTAAAAAATACAAAGAGCCCTGCTTCATTTATTTTCACTTCTATTTTTTAACTGTGAAAGGCGGCTCTGAAAAGAGCCTTATTTTATTTTTGATTTTTGATATTTTGTATTTTTTTGGTTTTTTATACACGACACACTAGGAGAGGAGGGGAAAGGAAGGTAAAGGGGGGAGCACCAACCACAGGGAAAAGAAAGGGTGAGCTGAGAGAGGAAGATGTAGAGTGGGTTTTATTTGGGTAGTGAGCAGATCTTCTCGTGCTCTGAGATGATAGTCTCAAAAGCACTACGAAGTCGCTCCCCCCTGCAGAGTACTGTGTCACAGTACATACATACAACTGTGACCCTCGAAAGGTAAGGGTCATCAGCATTCTGTATGGCCTGTGAGGCAGCTTGAGAAAGACGCTGTCCCACAGAGGTGGTCCTTGTGGTGACAGGATCAGAAACAGAGGATGAAGTAGAGGAAATCAACCTGCTATGTTCTTCGCAAGGTACAACCCTGCGAATAGCCCCAGAGTGAAATGACCTCAGGTGTCACTTCATAGTAGTGGTCCCAAAGCTGTACTTACCGTGCTTCCCGTGCTGAGTATCATTTTGCACTCATTGCAGGTAACACGGTTCGCACGAGCCTTAGGAACACTACAAGTAGAAATCTTGGAGACTTGTACAGTATTTCTTGTAGAAGGTGCTTTCTAATGATATGACACTTGTACTCAGAGAGATTAACAGTACATTTGAAGTGCTGATCGATGATCTATGATGATGCAGTTAGATGTAGAGGTCTTGGATGTGATTGGTGGATGGTCGTGTGTCTGCTTAGCTTTATCCAATGAGGGAATGGCACAGAAAGTGAAATGGAAATGGTAGAAGGACTGTCCATGTTACGATATGTCCGCGGACATGGCGGTAGTCCGTGGACATTGCGTGTTACATCGGGTGATTTTGGGGTGGGGAGGTATGCAAATGAGAATGAGCAGAGCAAGGGATTGGTCGATAAAGGTTAGTGGGTGTGTTCTGCCAGGAGAGAGTTTCTCAGATACTCTTTTTGCTGAGAGAAGAACAGATAGCTATGGCTGTGTGTTTCAGAAAACAGATTGTTTGGATTTTGGGAGACTCATGGATACATTGGTTGAAGGTGCATGCAGAAAGCTGTGGAGTAGCTGTAGATCTTGGATTGCCACATATGGAAGTGCACTGGAATGGAGTACGTGGAATGAAGTGGTTGGACTTGCTAAATCTCTGTGCTACTTTGGAGACAGAGCAACATCCAGACATAATTGTAATTCATTGTGGAGGTAACAGTTTAGGATATGTGTCTGGAATTTCTTTGCAATTTGCAATGAAAGAAGGACTTGGGAAGGTCATGGACATGTTTCCAAATTCTCAAGTAATTTTTTCACGGATTGCGCAGAGACAAATGTGGCACCGTTCTTCTTCATTTGGTACACAAATGGAAAAAGCAAGGTGCAATGTTATCAAGCTGTTTGTGCCTTTCTAAAAGATTTTGGCATGTCTTCTTTTCACAATGAAAATATTCTGTTTCGTAGTACAAACATTTTTCGCAAAGATGGAGTCCATCTTACTTATGGTGGCAATCAGATTTCTCTGAGAAATGTTCAAAATGCATTGCAACCTTTTTTGGAATTACAACATCCATTTTGAAGTAGGTGTTAAGCATTTATAATTTTTGACTTACAAACACCTCCCAAAGGCTCTTTTCGGAGCCACCACTTCCTCCCAGAGAAAATTGCAATGTTTGTGATAGGGTAGCAACCCAATTTTTTAAATGTTCGTGAACTGTCCGCAGACTTCTAAAAAATACAAAGAGCCCTGCTTCATTTATTTTCACTTCTATTTTTTAACTGTTAAAGGCGGCTCAGAAAAAAGCCTTATTTTATTTTTGATTTTTGATATTTTGTATTTTTTTGGTTTTTTATACACGACACACTAGGAGAGGAGGGGAAAGGAAGGTAAAGGGGGGACACCAACCACAGGGAAAAGAAAGGGTGAGCTGAGAGAGGAAGATGTAGAGTGGGTTTTATTTGGGTAGTGAGCAGATCTTCTCGTGCTCTGAGATGATAGTCTCAAAAGCACTACGAAGTCGCTCCCCCCTGCAGAGTACTGTGTCACAGTACATACATACAACTGTGACCCTCGAAAGGTAAGGGTCATCAGCATTCTGTATGGCCTGTGAGGCAGCTTGAGAAAGACGCTGTCCCACAGAGGTGGTCCTTGTGGTGACAGGATCAGAAACAGAGGATGAAGTAGAGGAAATCAACCTGCTATGTTCTTCGCAAGGTACAACCCTGCGAATAGCCCCAGAGTGAAATGACCTCAGGTGTCGCTTCATAGTAGTGGTCCCAAAGCTGTACTTACCGTGCTTCCCGTGACTGAGTATCATTTTGCACTCATTGCAGGTAACACGGTTCGCACGAGCCTTAGGAACACTACAAGTAGAAATCTTGGAGACTTGTACAGTATTTCTTGTAGAAGGTGCTTTCTAATGATATGACACTTGTACTCAGAGAGATTAACAGTACATTTGAAGTGCTGATCTATGATCTATGATGATGCAGTTAGATGTAGAGGTCTTGGATGTGATTGGTGGATGGTCATGTGTCTGCTTAGCTTTATCCAATGAGGGAATGGCACAGAAAGTGAAATGGAAATGGTAGAAGGACTGTCCATGTTACGATATGTCCGCGGACATGGCGGTAGTCCGTGGACATCGCGTGTTACATCCAGTGATTTTGGGGTGGGGAGGTATGCAAATGAGAATGAGCAGAGCAAGGGATTGGTCGATAAAGTTTAGTGGGTGTGTTCTGCCAGGAGAGAGTTTCTCAGATACTCTTTTTGCTGAGAGAAGAACAGATAGCTATGGCTGTGTGTTTCAGATAACAGATTGTTTGGATTTTGGGAGACTCATGGATACATTGGTTGAAGGTGCATGCAGAAAGCTGTGGAGTAGTTGTAGATCTTGGATTGCCACATATGGAAGTGCACTGGCATGGAGTACGTGGAATGAAGTGGTTGGACTTGCTACCTCTCTGTGCTACTTTGGAGACAGAGCAACATCCAGACATAATTGTAATTCATTGTGGAGGTAACAGTTTAGGATATGTGTCTGGAATTTCTTTGCAATTTGCAATGAAAGAAGGACTTGGGAAGGTCATGGACATGTTTCCAAATTCTCAAGTAATTTTTTCACGGATTGCGCAGAGACAAATGTGGCTTTGTTCTTCTTCATTTGGTACACAAATGGAAAAAGCAAGGTGCAATGATATCAAGCTGTTTGTGCCTTTCTAAAAGATTTTGGCATGTCTTCTTTTCACAATGAAAATATTCTGTTTCGTAGTACAAACATTTTTCGCAAAGATGGAGTCCATCTTACTTATGGTGGCAATCAGATTTCTCTGAGAAATGTTCAATATGCATTGCGACCTTTTTTGGAATTACAACATCCATTTTGAAGTAGGTTAAGCATTTATAATTTTTGACTTACAAACACCTCCCAAAGGCTCTTTTCGGAGCCACCACTTCCTCCCAGAGAAAATTGCAATGTTTGTGATAGGGTAGCAACCCAATTTTTTAAATGTTCGTGAACTGTCCGCAGACTTCTAAAAAATACAAAGAGCCCTGCTTCATTTATTTTCACTTCTATTTTTTAACTGTTAAAGGCGGCTCAGAAAAAAGCCTTATTTTATTTTTGATTTTTGATATTTTGTATTTTTTTGGTTTTTTATACACAACACACTAGGAGAGGAGGGGAAAGGAAGGTAAAGGGGGGGACACCAACCACAGGGAAAAGAAAGGGTGAGCTGAGAGAGGAAGATGTAGAGTGGGTTTTATTTGGATAGTGAGCAGATCTTCTCGTGCTCTGAGATGATAGTCTCAAAAGCACTACGAAGTCGCTCCCCCCTGCAGAGTACTGTGTCACAGTACATACATACAACTGTGACCCTCGAAAGGTAAGGGTCATCAGCATTCTGTATGGCCTGTGAGGCAGCTTGAGAAAGACGCTGTCCCACAGAGGTGGTCCTTGTGGTGACAGGATCAGAAACAGAGGATGAAGTAGAGGAAATCAACCTGCTATGTTCTTCGCAAGGTACAACCCTGCGAATAGCCCCAGAGTGAAATGACCTCAGGTGTCGCTTCATAGTAGTGGTCCCAAAGCTGTACTTACCGTGCTTCCCGTGACTGAGTATCATTTTGCACTCATTGCAGGTAACACGGTTCGCACGAGCCTTAGGAACACTACAAGTAGAAATCTTGGAGACTTGTACAGTATTTCTTGTAGAAGGTGCTTTCTAATGATATGACACTTGTACTCAGAGAGATTAACAGTACATTTGAAGTGCTGATCTATGATCTATGATGATGCAGTTAGATGTAGAGGTCTTGGATGTGATTGGTGGATGGTCGTGTGTCTGCTTAGCTTTATCCAATGAGGGAATGGCACAGAAAGTGAAATGGAAATGGTAGAAGGACTGTCCATGTTACGATATGTCCGTGGACATGGCGGTAGTCCGTGGACATCGCGTGTTACATCTAGTGATTTTGGGGTGGGGAGGTATGCAAATGAGAATGAGCAGAGCAAGGGATTGGTCGATAAAGTTTAGTGGGTGTGTTCTGTCAGGAGAGAGTTTCTCAGATACTCTTTTTGCTGAGAGAAGAACAGATAGCTATGGCTGTGTGTTTCAGATAACAGATTGTTTGGATTTTGGGAGACTCATGGATACATTGGTTGAAGGTGCATGCAGAAAGCTGTGGAGTAGTTGTAGATCTTGGATTGCCACATATGGAAGTGCACTGGCATGGAGTACGTGGAATGAAGTGGTTGGACTTGCTACCTCTCTGTGCTACTTTGGAGACAGAGCAACATCCAGACATAATTGTAATTCATTGTGGAGGTAACAGTTTAGGATATGTGTCTGGAATTTCTTTGCAATTTGCAATGAAAGAAGGACTTGGGAAGGTCATGGACATGTTTCCAAATTCTCAAGTAATTTTTTCACGGATTGCGCAGAGACAAATGTGGCTTTGTTCTTCTTCATTTGGTACACAAATGGAAAAAGCAAGGTGCAATGTTATCAAGCTGTTTGTGCCTTTCTAAAAGATTTTGGCATGTCTTCTTTTCACAATGAAAATATTCTGTTTCGTAGTACAAACATTTTTCGCAAAGATGGAGTCCATCTTACTTATGGTGGCAATCAGATTTCTCTGAGAAATGTTCAAAATGCATTGCGACCTTTTTTGGAATTACAACATCCATTTTGAAGTAGGTGTTAAGCATTTATAATTTTTGACTTACAAACACCTCCCAAAGGCTCTTTTCGGAGCCACCACTTCCTCCCAGAGAAAATTGCAATGTTTGTGATAGGGTAGCAACCCAATTTTTTAAATGTTCGCGAACTGTCCGCAGACTTCTAAAAAATACAAAGAGCCCTGCTTCATTTATTTTCACTTCTATTTTTTAACTGTGAAAGGCGGCTCTGAAAAGAGCCTTATTTTATTTTTGATTTTTGATATTTTGTATTTTTTTGGTTTTTTATACACGACACACTAGGAGAGGAGGGGAAAGGAAGGTAAAGGGGGGGACACCAACCACAGGGAAAAGAAAGGGTGAGCTGAGAGAGGAAGATGTAGAGTGGGTTTTATTTGGGTAGTGAGCAGATCTTCTCGTGCTCTGAGATGATAGTCTCAAAAGCACTACGAAGTCGCTCCCCCCTGCAGAGTACTGTGTCACAGTACATACATACAACTGTGACCCTCAAAAGGTAAGTGTCATCAGCATTCTGTATGGCCTGTGAGGCAGCTTGAGAAAGACGCTGTCCCACAGAGGTGGTCCTTGTGGTGACAGGATCAGAAACAGAGGATGAAGTAGAGGAAATCAACCTGCTATGTTCTTCGCAAGGTACAACCCTGCGAATAGCCCCAGAGTGAAATGACCTCAGGTGTCGCTTCATAGTAGTGGTCCCAAAGCTGTACTTACCGTGCTTCCCGTGACTGAGTATCATTTTGCACTCATTGCAGGTAACACGGTTCGCACGAGCCTTAGGAACACTACAAGTAGAAATCTTGGAGACTTGTACAGTATTTCTTGTAGAAGGTGCTTTCTAATGATATGACACTTGTACTCAGAGAGATTAACAGTACATCTGAAGTGCTGATCTATGATCTATGATGATGCAGTTAGATGTAGAGGTCTTGGATGTGATTGGTGGATGGTCGTGTGTCTGCTTAGCTTTATCCAATGAGGGAATGGCACAGAAAGTGAAATGGAAATGGTAGAAGGACTGTCCATGTTACGATATGTCCGCGGACATGGCGGTAGTCCGTGGACATCGCGTGTTACATCCGGTGATTTTGGGGTGGGGAGGTATGCAAATGAGAATGAGCAGAGCAAGGGATTGGTCGATAAAGTTTAGTGGGTGTGTTCTGCCAGGAGAGAGTTTCTCAGATACTCTTTTTGCTGAGAGAAGAACAGATAGCTATGGCTGTGTGTTTCAGATAACAGATTGTTTGGATTTTGGGAGACTCATGGATACATTGGTTGAAGGTGCATGCAGAAAGCTGTGGAGTAGCTGTAGATCTTGGATTGCCACATATGGAAGTGCACTGGCATGGAGTACGTGGAATGAAGTGGTTGGACTTGCTACCTCTCTGTGCTACTTTGGAGACAGAGCAACATCCAGACATAATTGTAATTCATTGTGGAGGTAACAGTTTAGGATATGTGTCTGGAATTTCTTTGCAATTTGCAATGAAAGAAGGACTTGGGAAGGTCATGGACATGTTTCCAAATTCTCAAGTAATTTTTTCACGGATTGCGCAGAGACAAATGTGGCTTCGTTCTTCTTCATTTGGAAAACAAATGGAAAAAGCAAGGTGCAATGTTATCAAGCTGTTTGTGCCTTTCTAAAAGATTTTGGCATGTCTTCTTTTCACAATGAAAATATTCTGTTTCGTAGTACAAACATTTTTCGCAAAGATGGAGTCCATCTTACTTATGGTGGCAATCAGATTTCTCTGAGAAATGTTCAAAATGTATTGCGACCTTTTTTGGAATTACAACATCCATTTTGAAGTAGGTGTTAAGCATTTATAATTTTTGACTTACAAACACCTCCCAGAGGCTCTTTTCGGAGCCACCACTTCCTCCCAGAGAAAATTGCAATGTTTGTGATAGGGTAGCAACCCAATTTTTTAAATGTTCGCGAACTGTCCGCAGACTTCTAAAAAATACAAAGAGCCCTGCTTCATTTATTTTCACTTCTATTTTTTAACTGTGAAAGGCGGCTCTGAAAAGAGCCTTATTTTATTTTTGATTTTTGATATTTTGTATTTTTTTGGTTTTTTATACACAACACACTAGGAGAGGAGGGGAAAGGAAGGTAAAGGGGGGGACACCAACCACAGGGAAAAGAAAGGGTGAGCTGAGAGAGGAAGATGTAGAGTGGGTTTTATTTGGGTAGTGAGCAGATCTTCTCGTGCTCTGAGATGATAGTCTCAAAAGCACTACGAAGTCGCTCCCCCCTGCAGAGTACTGTGTCACAGTACATACATACAACTGTGACCCTCGAAAGGTAAGGGTCATCAGCATTCTGTATGGCCTGTGAGGCAGCTTGAGAAAGACGCTGTCCCACAGAGGTGGTCCTTGTGGTGACAGGATCAGAAACAGAGGATGAAGTAGAGGAAATCAACCTGCTATGTTCTTCGCAAGGTACAACCCTGCGAATAGCCCCAGAGTGAAATGACCTCAGGTGTCGCTTCATAGTAGTGGTCCCAAAGCTGTACTTACCGTGCTTCCCGTGACTGAGTATCATTTTGCACTCATTGCAGGTAACACGGTTCGACGAGCCTTAGGAACACTACAAGTAGAAATCTTGGAGACTTGTACAGTATTTCTTGTAGAAGGTGCTTTCTAATGATATGACACTTGTACTCAGAGAGATTAACAGTACATTTGAAGTGCTGATCTATGATCTATGATGATGCAGTTAGATGTAGAGGTCTTGGATGTGATTGGTGGATGGTCGTGTGTCTGCTTAGCTTTATCCAATGAGGGAATGGCACAGAAAGTGAAATGGAAATGGTAGAAGGACTGTCCATGTTACGATATGTCCGCCGACATGGCGGTAGTCCGTGGACATCGCGTGTTACATCCGGTGATTTTGGGGTGGGGAGGTATGCAAATGAGAATAAGCAGAGCAAGGGATTGGTCGATAAAGTTTAGTGGGTGTGTTCTGCCAGGAGAGAGTTTCTCAGATACTCTTTTTGCTGAGAGAAGAACAGATAGCTATGGCTGTGTGTTTCAGATAACAGATTGTTTGGATTTTGGGAACTCATGGATACATTGGTTGAAGGTGCATGCAGAAAGCTGTGGAGTAGCTGTAGATCTTGGATTGCCACATATGGAAGTGCACTGGCATGGAGTACGTGGAATGAAGTGGTTGGACTTGCTACCTCTCTGTGCTACTTTGGAGACAGAGCAACATCCAGACATAATTGTAATTCATTGTGGAGGTAACAGTTTAGGATATGTGTCTGGAATTTCTTTGCAATTTGCAATGAAAGAAGGACTTGGGAAGGTCATGGACATGTTTCCAAATTCGCAAGTAATTTTTTCACGGATTGCGCAGAGACAAATGTGGCTTCGTTCTTCTTCATTTGGAACACAAATGGAAAAAGCAAGGTGCAATGTTATCAAGCTGTTTGTGCCTTTCTAAAAGATTTTGGCATGTCTTCTTTTCACAATGAAAATATTCTGTTTCGTAGTACAAACATTTTTCGCAAAGATGGAGTCCATCTTACTTACGGTGGCAATCAGATTTCTCTGAGAAATGTTCAAAATGTATTGCGACCTTTTTTGGAATTACAACATCCATTTTGAAGTAGGTGTTAAGCATTTATAATTTTTGACTTACAAACACCTCCCAGAGGCTCTTTTCGGAGCCACCACTTCCTCCCAGAGAAAATTGCAATGTTTGTGATAGGGTAGCAACCCAATTTTTTAAATGTTCGCGAACTGTCCGCAGACTTCTAAAAAATACAAAGAGCCCTGCTTCATTTATTTTCACTTCTATTTTTTAACTGTGAAAGGCGGCTCTGAAAAGAGCCTTATTTTATTTTTGATTTTTGATATTTTGTATTTTTTTGGTTTTTTATACACGACACACTAGGAGAGGAGGGGAAAGGAAGGTAAAGGGGGGGACACCAACCACAGGGAAAAGAAAGGGTGAGCTGAGAGAGGAAGATGTAGAGTGGGTTTTATTTGGGTAGTGAGCAGATCTTCTCGTGCTCTGAGATGATAGTCTCAAAAGCACTACGAAGTCGCTCCCCCCTGCAGAGTACTGTATCACAGTACATACATACAACTGTGACCCTCGAAAGGTAAGGGTCATCAGCATTCTGTATGGCCTGTGAGGCAGCTTGAGAAAGACGCTGTCCCACAGAGGTGGTCCTTGTGGTGACAGGATCAGAAACAGAGGATGAAGTAGAGGAAATCAACCTGCTATGTTCTTCGCAAGGTACAACCCTGCGAATAGCCCCAGAGTGAAATGACCTCAGGTGTCGCTTCATAGTAGTGGTCCCAAAGCTGTACTTACCGTGCTTCCCGTGACTGAGTATCATTTTGCACTCATTGCAGGTAACACGGTTCGCACGAGCCTTAGGAACACTACAAGTAGAAAACTTGGAGACTTGTACAGTATTTCTTGTAGAAGGTGCTTTCTAATGATATGACACTTGTACTCAGAGAGATTAACAGTACATTTGAAGTGCTGATCTATGATCTATGATGATGCAGTTAGATGTAGAGGTCTTGGATGTGATTGGTGGATGGTCGTGTGTCTGCTTAGCTTTATCCAATGAGGGAATGGCACAGAAAGTGAAATGGAAATGGTAGAAGGACTGTCCATGTTACGATATGTCCGCGGACATGGCGGTAGTCCGTGGACATCGCGTGTTACATCCGGTGATTTTGGGGTGGGGAGGTATGCAAATGAGAATAAGCAGAGCAAGGGATTGGTCGATAAAGTTTAGTGGGTGTGTTCTGCCAGGAGAGAGTTTCTCAGATACTCTTTTTGCTGAGAGAAGAACAGATAGCTATGGCTGTGTGTTTCAGATAACAGATTGTTTGGATTTTGGGAGACTCATGGATACATTGGTTGAAGGTGCATGCAGAAAGCTGTGGAGTAGCTGTAGATCTTGGATTGCCACATATGGAAGTGCACTGGCATGGAGTACGTGGAATGAAGTGGTTGGACTTGCTACCTCTCTGTGCTACTTTGGAGACAGAGCAACATCCAGACATAATTGTAATTCATTGTGGAGGTAACAGTTTAGGATATGTGTCTGGAATTTCTTTGCAATTTGCAATGAAAGAAGGACTTGGGAAGGTCATGGACATGTTTCCAAATTCGCAAGTAATTTTTTCACGGATTGCGCAGAGACAAATGTGGCTTCGTTCTTCTTCATTTGGAACACAAATGGAAAAAGCAAGGTGCAATGTTATCAAGCTGTTTGTGCCTTTCTAAAAGATTTTGGCATGTCTTCTTTTCACAATGAAAATATTCTGTTTCGTAGTACAAACATTTTTCGCAAAGATGGAGTCCATCTTACTTACGGTGGCAATCAGATTTCTCTGAGAAATGTTCAAAATGTATTGCGACCTTTTTTGGAATTACAACATCCATTTTGAAGTAGGTGTTAAGCATTTATAATTTTTGACTTACAAACACCTCCCAGAGGCTCTTTTCGGAGCCACCACTTCCTCCCAGAGAAAATTGCAATGTTTGTGATAGGGTAGCAACCCAATTTTTTAAATGTTCGCGAACTGTCCGCAGACTTCTAAAAAATACAAAGAGCCCTGCTTCATTTATTTTCACTTCTATTTTTTAACTGTGAAAGGCGGCTCTGAAAAGAGCCTTATTTTATTTTTGATTTTTGATATTTTGTATTTTTTTGGTTTTTTATACACGACACACTAGGAGAGGAGTGGAAATGAAGGTAAAGGGGGGGACACCAACCACAGGAAAAAGAAAGGGTGAGCTGAGAGAGGAAGATGTAGAGTGGGTTTTATTTGGGTAGTGAGCAGATCTTCTCGTGCTCTGAGATGATAGTCTCAAAAGCACTACGAAGTCGCTCCCCCCTGCAGAGTACTGTGTCACAGTACATACATACAACTGTGACCCTCGAAAGGTAAGGGTCATCAGCATTCTGTATGGCATGTGAGGCAGCTTGAGAAAGACGCTGTCCCACAGAGGGGGTCCTTGTGGTGACAGGATCAGAAACAGAGGATGAAGTAGAGGAAATCAACCTGCTATGTTCTTCGCAAGGTACAACCCTGCAAAGAGCCCCAGAGTGAAATGACCTCAGGTGTCGCTTCATAGTAGTGGTCCCAAAGCTGTACTTACCGTGCTTCCCGTGACTGAGTATCATTTTGCACTCATTGCAGGTAACACGGTTCGCACGAGCCTTAGGAACACTACCTTGAATGGTAAATAACCGCCACACCCAAGACTCACGTCTAGTGCGGGTAGTAGGGTTTTCCTCTACCTCATTCTCATCATCCTCTTCTTCCTCCTCTGCATCCTCACTCCTTTTCCCCTCTTCAGGCCCTTGGGGAGGTGGTGGTGGAGGGGGTGGGGGTGGTGCTGAAGCAGGTGCAGCACCAGGTGGCAGTTCAGCAGCCAGGGATGCCATTTCGATGATGGTGTAATCTGCAGGTGGCAGCAAAAATTGCTGTGTTCTGAAGAATAGCCAGAAACACAATGAGAATAAGCTCTAGGGTGTGGTCTTTTATAGGGGTGCTTGTGCGCGGTCCGTGGACATGCACGCTGCCCGCGGACAGATCGAACACAAAAAAAAGTTTGAAAAGTTTCAAAAGGTATGTGCAATGGTGAGATTTTATTAAAAAATATTATGGATTAATTGAAAATGTACTTTTAATTTGTTCGGGGACAGTGTACGCATTCAGAACACGCGATCAGCGTGGGCGCGGTCATATGATCTGTTCGCGAACAAGTCCGTGAAGGAAGCGCATATTCGCAGGACACCAAATGCACGGAGATTGGCAAGCGCATGCACGTTGATGTTCTACGGACACTGTTCGGGTCCTGAACTAATTAAAATTGAGTCCCCCGTGAAACGAACATTTCAGGACACTGCATGTGTTCTTAGAACAGTTTAAACTTGCTAGCGAACAGTAAGGACAGATATAGTGTTCTTCAGGACACGTTCAATTTAGTTTATGTACGAACATTTCAGGACACCAATTGTGTTCTTAGAACATTTTCAACTTGCTAGCGAACAGTACGGACAGGTATAGTGTTCTTTAAGACACCTCCTTTTTCGTTTAATTACGAACAATTCAGGACACCGCGTGTGTTCTTAGAACAGGTTGAACTTGCTAGCGAACACTATGAACAGGTATAGTGTTCTTCAGGACACCTCCATTTTCGTTTACGTACGAACATTTCAGGACACCAATTGTGTTCTTAGAAGAGTTTAAACTTGATAGCGAACACTACGGACAGATATAGGGCCTCATTACACGGTGGGCGGTGGACCAAGGTGCTAATAGCACCTTGGTCCATGCCGGTAAAATACTGGCACCGCCTTGGTGGAAAGGGGAATTACCGCCCTATTCCAAGGTTGGTGGGGCGGTAATTCCCCCTTCCCCATTGCCCTTCCCCATTCCCATTTTTGCCCCATAGGGCATAATGGGAATGGGGAAGGTGCTAATTACGGTAACGCACATTTGCGGTGCCGTAATTAGCACCAAGGTCCCTTAGCGGGTTGGTGTTTAACACCTGCAAAAAGCAGGCGTTAAATTCTCCAACTCGCTAAGGGACCTCGTAGTAAGGTGGTAAGGGTTAACGGTCACCGGTACCATTACCGGTGACCGTTAACCCTTACCGCCTACCGTGTAATCAGGCCAATGGTGTTCTTTAGGACACTTTAATTTTTTTTTTTTACGAACATTTCAGGACACCGCGTGTGTTCTTAGAATAGTTTAATCTTGCTAGCGAACAGTACGAACAGGTATAGTGTTCTTCAGGACACCTCCATTTTTGTTTATCTACAAACATTTCAGAACACCCGCACTGTCCGCGGACACCTACATTGTTTTTTTTTTTTTAAATTAAACTATTTACAACACAATATAAAAATAAAACTTTATTTAACATATATTAATAATTTATGACAGAGAAGGTGAGGCAGAAACAGAAACAAAAACAGGAGAATTAGGGGTTTCAACATGATTGTTATTAGGTGAAGAAGGGATGGAAGTGTCATCAAAACGTTTTGGGTTATGGAGAGGGTTTGGGGATAATTGACTGGATATGGTGAGGAGGGACAAGTACATGTGGGGCAATGGTACGAGGTTTTTGGTTTAAAATGATCTTCCACAAAAGTTTTCGAATTATTAAAATTAGTCAACAATAAATCCATTTTTGTCTTCTATACTGTGAAAAGTGTTATCCATAACAGGTTTTTCTGAAGTATTTTCTATTTTGGTAAGCTCTGTACAAAAAAAAATATATGTGTTAAATGTATACAAAATAATAATAATGAAATGGTTTATATTATAAAGTGTTTACAATTAGTTTCACTATCTTGTGACATTTCTTCATGTGGGAAATGCTCCTCTAGCTATTCCAGAGTACTAGACATTTTTGTGAGAGAAAAAAAAAAAGATAATATATTTTTTTTATCTAATACAGAAAGTTTATAAATATATGAATAAAATTAAGTACACTTACTATTTCAGGTAAGATATGTCCTATGTACTCAGTGGGTCTGCTCTTGTTCTCAGTTCTGTCGTATTTGTGAGGTAATTATGTTGGAAGCTAATTTATTTTCTTGTGGTATATTCCATTTTAGAACATAGTGCATTTAAATGAATGGTTAGTGTGTTATATATATGGGTTACATTTCTTATGTATTAGTACATATAATGTGTTTGTGTGTTTCTTTTTGAATTTGTTAAATGTTCCTATGTTATGATATAACAATCAAACATACCCCCCCAGAGTTTTTAGGTAGTGGTACTGTTCTTCAAACATGTCCGCGAACATTAAATGAGTTTGCGGACATCAAGTACAGTAGAAGAGATTCAGTCAGTTCCATATGATATGTATATAAAGTCAAAGTCATTATTGTTAAGTTGCACTACTAAAAACCTATGAAATTCAGTGAAAAAACTTTGTTAAAGGGACGTTATGGTTAAGTTGCACTAATAAAAACCTATGAAATTCAATGAAAAAACTTTGTTAAAGGGACATTATGGTTAAGTTGCGCTGCTAAAAACCTATGAAATTCAGTGAAAAATCTTTGTTAAAGGGACGTTATGGTTAAGTTGCGCTACTAAAAACCTATGAAATTCAGTGAAAAAACTTTGTCAAAGGGACGTTATGGTTAGTGAAACACAAGAAGTTTCAAGTACAAAATCTTTGCCTCCTCTATCAAAATGTAAAACAAACCAAAAAACAATTAACAGAAAATCAGGTATCACTACAGATAAAACTACTTCTTCAAATTTTAATATAGTGCAAAGTAAGCATACCAAGAAAAGTATTTTAGCCAAAATGTACCGTCACAAAGTCCTTCAAAATCTTATAAAAACAGGAGAGAAATCAGGTTCAATACTTAAAACCTATCGTAGGAAATTAATCTTAGAAGCGTTGATGGACAGTGCAATTCTTCTCAAAACAAAGTTATTTATTTTACTGTTAAACAAAATGAAACCACTAACAAAACTAATAACTAAATTACAAAAAAGACTTCTCAATAAGCGAAATGTCAACAGAAAGAACTTCTTAAGTATCTGCGGAGGTGAATGGAAACACACTACGAGCACAGAACCATATTTTAATGAAGAAGTGTACAAACAAAAGCAAACAAATACAATTGCCATACATAGCAGTGGTCGAGGTTATGAAAAAGTGAATAATACCATAATGGAACAAGAAGTACTCCTTACAAAAACATGCCCTGAAAACTTAGAATTACCCTTCCATTCAACTTAATCAGAACGTCTAGTGTACAAATGGCCATGCACGTCAATGTGTAACATTCCCAAACAATGTTTCAAATCTTTACGCCAATTCCTCAATCAATATGTAAAAAGCAAAGACAAAATCAAAATTAAATTACTGCAAAATATGGATACCTGTCCAGTGCGCAAGTACACAGGACTACAAGGATATTCATTGGCCTGCATTACAGGACCTACTTGTAAAACCACTTTCCATGATATCAAAAGGATATCACACATCATTCAACTATAAGAAATCTAGTCTATAAACTGTACTATGCTAAAAGTCCTGCTTTAGCACTAGCAAAGTTAAATAACATCCTTCTACATGGTACAGCAAAAGACCTACTTGAAGAAATTCACTATATCCAGAAAAAATATTTTGGAAGTGAAAGCCATTTACAGAATGAAGTAGCTTTAAACCAATTAAGCAACAATTCTGCACATGGCAACCTTTTGCTAAACACATACAAAAAGAAATACTAAAATTTAAAAGTACATCAGCTGAAGTACCAAACCATGTATGTGTATGTTGCCGTAGACCTTTTTATAAAAGTAACACAAAAACTGTAGACCTATCATACAAAATAGAAGACAATGAAGATTCTAAATGGTTTGAATTAGCTCTCTACTTTGTAGCAGAAAACAAATATGAAATAACCGAGCCCTTAATACTTTGCAGTTACTGCACTACAAAACTTGACAACAACAAAACTCCTTCACGTGCTGTCACACATAATTTGGAATTATACCCAGTACCAAAACCCCTACAACAACTTAATTTATATGAGAGCATCATAATTCAAACAGTACACCCATTTCAAGCAATAATACGCCTTCAACCAAAAACAGCAAAATTACCTCCCTCTGAATTGGTAAAAGGCATTTGTGGAAAAGTAGTTTATTTACCATTAAATCTAAAGGAAAATGTGAATACTCTAGGTGTGTGACGTCCAATGCAGCAATCTTTAATTATCTTAGTAAATGGAGTACCTACAAAAGACAAAAAAATATGGCAACAGCTGGTAGATTTATATAAAGTTTGAAAAGCCTTCCAATATCTTAAAGAGAATAATGAATATTACAAAGAAATTAATATTGAAGAAAACTTGAAAGATACAACTGAAATAATTCAAGAAACACAAGAAGCTGGTCAATTTGAGCTACTAGATTCTGCTACAATATCAAATACTTTAGACGATTATACAATTCATCCTTTGCACTGTAGTGACACCATAGAAGATGTACTGGAAACTTACCAAATGCGTCAAACAAAAGGATCGCCAATCAGCATATGGGAAAAAAGTATAGAAGCACGTGCTTGTCCTCTACTCTTTCCTACTGGCAAAGGAGGAAGGTATGATGATAGACCTATTCAAACATCAGCTTCAGAATACCGCTCATTACGGATGTATTCTGAAGATCCCAGATTTAGACAAAATGTGGTATAATATTCCACCTACTCTTTGAAAGTGAACTAGCAACTTTATGTTACGGAGTTGCACACATATTAAAATCAGGATCACACTTTCAAAATATGACAGCTACACAATTATTAGAAAAAGTGCAACAAAAGGATGAGGTTTTACAATCAAATATTACAAATCTATTAGCAAATATGCGTGGTACTAAAGAGCACTGGTTTCGACGTCATGGAGATGTACGTTGTATGATCAGAAACCAGAAAAACAAAACAAACATAGATATACTAACACCTGGAGAACTTTGTTCTTTAGATCCTGTTAATGTTTCAAGATATTTTCACCATCGCTTCATTGCTATGCTACATTTTATTTGTAATAAAACTGTTCCTCCCCTTGGAGAAGTGCAACACTTCTTTTGGAGAATAGAATACCAAGCCAGAGGAGCACCACATATCCACATGCTTTTATGGATTAAAGATGCTCCTAAATGTGGTCAAGACAGTGATGCCACTGTTTTACAGTTTATTGAAAAATATGTCACTTGTGAAATTCCATCAGAAGCCACAAATAGTGATCTTCATGCACAAATTTTACAATTTCAAAGACACAAATGTGGAAAATATTGTCGTCGCAAATACAAAAACAAAGGGAAATACTACACCAAATGCAGATTTGGTTTCCCTAGACCAGTTACAAATACAGGTCAAGTGAACAACCTCATGTCTTCAGTTAGACATAGTGTTAAAGGTAAGTCACCTAAACATACATATTACATAAAAAGAAAAGAAGAAGAAAAATATATCAATGATTATAATGCAATCACTGCCCACTTATGGAATGCAAACATAGATGTGCAGTACATTGCAGACAATTCTACTTGTCTACAGTTGCACGATATGTCACAGCATACTTAACTAAAGCAGAAAAGACAGAGCTCCAAGACCTCTGGAGCGACCTGTCATCAGATAAAACAGTGTCTCAGAAATTATACAGTTTAGGCATAAAAATGCTCATCATAGAGAATGTGGCTCATATAAAGCAGCTGATCATTTAACTGGTACTGCATTGTATGGTAAATCTGAAAATATTGTATGGCTAAGTCTTGGTCCAGCTAAATCTAGAAAAAGAGTTCTAAAATCATAAGAAGATATAGAAACAATAGCCAAACGTGATCCCAAAAGCCAAGACATTTTAAAAAACAATTTATTGGACCCATACTACCCAAACAGAAATAATACTGTGTCTGTACCACATAGCCCAAAACTACACATACAAAAACAATATGAAACCTGATGAAAAAAAAGGTAAATATAGAGTGAAAAACTGTGAAGGCGGCTTAGTTAAACTCACTAAACCAAATTTAATTAATCATATCAAATTGTCATTAAAGACTCCTCAACATAAAGAAGTATATTACATATCCCTGCTACAACTCTTCAAAGCATGGAGAAAAGAAGAACAATTACTAGATAACTATGACTCATATGAGGATGCCTTCAAAGCAAATGAAAGCACTATAACTGATGTAAACTTTTCACAGTACAAAACAATGTTGCACAATGAACAGCAACACGAAGAAGAACTCCAAGCCCAACTAGATAAGGACACTCCTGACAGTAGTCAACCTTCTGTAACAGGAAGCCAAGAACCACTGGGAGAACCACTAATAATAAATGAGGCAGAATTAGCTATGATAGAAGTAGAAAACACCATGTGTCAGTATGAAGATAAAGAAGACTTAACTATGCTACAATCAAAACTAAACAATGAGCAAAGTAGCATTTTTCAAGAAGTAACAAAACAAATTGCACATGGTGTAAAACATGAAAAGAAAGAATGTTCCTGCCATAATTATAAACCTATACTACTGTACGTCAGTGGTGAAGCTGGTTCTCGCAAAACATTCCTAATCAAAATCATTAATAAGTTCCTTCAACAATTGACAAACAACAAACTGTCAGCTGTTGTCACTGCCCCCACAGGTTTAGCTGCCTACAACATAGGTGGTGTTACATTACACCGATTACTACTATTACCAGTAGAACACCAGAACAAATTAGACTATTACAACCTTTCTGCAGAAGCTGCAATGGAATTATGCAGAGTATTGAAACAAATGAAAATGCTACTAATAGATGAAGTGAGCATGGTCTCCAACCTGATGTTAGCTTTGATTCACCTCAGATTACAAGAAGTACTCAAAACAGACTACAAAGAGGTCTTTGCAGGAAAACACATTATTGTTTTTGGAGATATGCTTCAATTAACACCAGTAAAAGGTGAGCCTATTTTTAAAACATTAGGACACAAACTCTGCCGTAAAACTGTTGGCAGCATTGGAAATGTCAACCTTTGGCAACATTTCCAATACAGATAATTAACAGAAAACATGCGGCAATCTGCAGATCTCACTTATGCCAACATTTTAAAAAGTATCAGAGTTTGTATATTTTCTAAAGGAGCAGAAGTAATATTGAAAAGCCGGTACATTAATGCACTTTAATGGCAATAATGCATGTGCTACAGATGTTAAGGAACAATTAGCCCACAAAAATGTGAATTGTATGGCCTTAATGCCAACTCTTGCAAGATGTTTCAAATTCTATGAAATCATGCTAAGTAAAGAAATGCAACCAATCATGGAAATTAGCGCCACAGACAAACTAGATGTACATGGTATGACACTACCCATGTGTGACCAAGCCACAACAAGACTAAGGGGGTAATTCATAGAATTCAGCGCACAAGTGGCGCACGCGACTGGCGCACAGTGTGCGCGTGCAAATCCCTGCGCCAGCCGCGTGCGCTAAAATCCATTTCCGCGCACAGCGTATTCATGGATTCCAGCCACCAAAACCAGCCGTGGCGCACAGTGGCGCAGCGACCCTGCAGCAGCGCCAGTTACGCCCCCAAGAACGCCTCTTGCGCAGGGAAAAGCCATCAACATACCCAATCCAGCGCAAAGGGCTGCGCTAATCCTGTACCAGCACGGCAAGCGGGCTACGTGTATCACTGGGGTGTGCGGGAATTACCTCACGCGATTGGCCCCGTGCGAGCAGGGTACGCGTATTTCAGGGGTGCGCGGGAAGTTCCACACGCGATTTCCGCAGGGTACGTGTATTTCAGGGGTGCGCGGGAAGTTCCATACGCGATTTCAGCAGGGAACGTGTATTTCAGGGTGCGGGGGAAGTTCCACACGCGATTTCAGCATGGTACGTGCATTTCAGGGGTGCGTGGAAATTTCCACACGCGATTGGGCCCGTGCGAGCAGGGTACGCGTATCTCAGGGGTGCGCGGGAAGTGCCACACGCGATTTCAGCAGGGTATGTGTATTTCGGGGTGCGGGGCAAGTTTCACATGCGATTTCCGCAGGGTACGTGTATTTCAGGGGTGCGCGGGAATTTCCACACGCGATTGGGCCAGTGCGAGCAGGGTACGCGCATCTCAGGGGTGCGCGGGAAGTGCCACACGCGATTTCAGCAGGGTACGTGTATTTCAGGGGTGCGCGGGAAATTCCACACCCAATTGGGCCCGTGCGAGCACAGTACACGTATCTCAGGGGTGCGCGGGAAGTGCCACACGCGATTGCAGCAGGGTACGTGTATTTCAGGGGTGCGTTGGAATTTCTACACGCAATTTCATCATGTTACGTGTATTTCAGGGTGCGGGGGAAGTTTCACACACGACATCAGCAGGGCACGTGTATTTCAGGGGTGCGCGGGAAGTTCCACACGCGATTCCATCAGGGTACGTGTATTTCAGGGGTGCGCCGGAATTTCCACACGCGATTGGGCCCGTGCGAGCAGGGTACGCGTATTTCAAGCGTGCACAGGAAGTTCCACACGCGATTCCATCAGGGTACGTGGATTACAGGGGTGCGCGGGGAGCACCACACGTGAATTGCCCATGTGGGTCCTCCCAGGTGTTCCCTCTACACCCTCCACGGCCCCTGCAGGTGGCTCACACCACAGGGGCCTACCCTGCACATGTCCTGCAGGCACCCCATCCACCATGGCCGTGCCCCCCAGCCAACCCACATGCCAACTTGCACTACTGCCCACCAACGCATGTCCCCCTGCACCCCCAGCCAAAAGGGGCACCCTCCACCAGGCCCCCACCCATGTCTCCCACCACCCCCCAGCAGTGCAGGGGCAGCCTCCACCAGGCCCCCACCCATGTCTCCCACCACCCCCCAGCAGTGCAGGGGCACCCTCCGCCAGGCCCCCACCCATGTCTCCCGCCACCCCCACCCCCCAGCCACCAGGGGCAGCCTCCACCAGGCCCCCACCCATGTCTCCCACCACCCCAACCCCCCAGCACTCTGGGGCACCTGCCAGCAGGCCCCCACCCATGTGCAACTCATGTTCCCCACCAACCCCACCCCCCAGCACTGTGGGGCACCTGCCAGCAGGCCCCCACCCACGTCCAACTCATGTCTCCCACCACCCCCACCACCCAGCCACCAGGGGCAGCCTCCACCAGGCCCCCACCCATGTCTCCCACCACCCCAACCCCCCAGCAGTGCAGGGGCACCCTCCACCAGGCCCCCACCCATGTCTCCCACCACCCCCACCCCCCAGCAGTGCAGGGGCACCCTCCACCAGGCCCCCACCCATGTCTCCCACCCCCCCACCCCCCAGCACTGTGGGGCACCTGCCAGCAGGCCTCCACCCATGTCCAACTCATGTCTCCCACCACCCCCACCCCCCAGCACTGTGGGGCACCTGCCAGCAGGCCCCCACCCATGTCCAACTCATGTTCCCCACCACCCCCACCCCCCAGCACTGTGGGGCACCTGCCAGCAGGCCCCCACCCATGTCCAACTCATGACTCCATCACCCCTACCCCCCAGCAGTGCGGGTCACCCTCCACCAGGCCCCCACCCTTGTCTCCTACCCCCCCACCCCCCAGCACTGTGGGGCACCTGCCAGCAGGCCCCCACCCATGTCCAACTCATGTCTCCCACCACCCCCACCCCCCAGCAGTGCGGGTCACCCTCCACCAGGCCCCCACCCATGTCTCCCACCCCCCCCACCCCCCAGAACTGTGGGGCACCTGCCAACAGGCCCCCACCCATGTCCAACTCATGTTCCACACCACCCCCACCCCCCAGCAGTGCAGGGGCACCCTCCACCAGGCCGCCACCCATGTCTCCCACCCCCCCCGCCCCCCAGCACTGTGGGGCACCTGCCAGAGGGCCCCCACCCATGTCCAACTCATGTCCCCCACCACCCCCACCCCCCAGCAGTGCAGGGGCACCCACCAGCAGGCCCCCAGCCATGTCTCCCAGCACCCCCACCCCCCAGCACTGTGGGGCACCTGCCAGCAGGCCCCCACCCATGTCCAACTCATGTTCCCCAGCACCCCCACCCCCCAGCACTGTGGGGCACCTGCCAGCAGGCCCCCACCCATGTCTCCCACCTCCCCACCCCCCAGCACTGTGGGGCACCTGCCAGCAGACCCCCACCCATGTCCAACTCATGTCTCCCACCACCCCCATCCCCCAGCAGTGCGGGTCACCCTCCACCAGGCCCCCACCCATGTCTCCCACCCCCCCACCACCCAGCACTGTGGGGCACCTGCCAGCAGGCCCCCGGCCAGGTCCAACTCATGTCCCCCACCACCCCCAGCCCCCAGCAGTGCAGGGGCACCCTCCACCAGGCCCCCACCCATGTCTCCCACCACCCCCACCCCCCAGCAGTGCAGGGGCACCCTCCACCAGGCACCCACCCATGTCTCCCACCACCCCCACCCCCCAGCAGTGCAGGGGCACCCTCCACCAGGCCCCCACCCATGTCTCTCAGCACCCCCACCCCCCAGCACTGTGGGGCACCTGCCAGCAGGCCCCCACCCATGTCCAACTCATGTTCCCCAGCCAGCATGTCATCACAATCTAGATCCCTGGTCCCTATGGTCAGCCTCCAAATGCAAAACACCCACCCGAGTATTGCATCCACCCACTCATAATTGGCATTACATGACAGAACACCTATTGCAAGTTCCGAAACAAACACATTTCCCTCACATACACCCAATGGGTGTCAGTGAATCTCAAAACCCATATCATGAAATGCATGAAACCAATGAGATGATACTACACATCGAAGTATGATAAAAAAAATATGTATTAAAGCAAACATAAATAGAATCAAAAATAAAGAAACAAAAATGTGAATGTACAAAAATCAAAAGAAGCATGTCCGTGAAAAAAAATAAAAAAAAAATCATATCCCAAAGTAATGGTGTCCAAAGTCACTGTCCACAAAACAAAATCCAATGGGAAATAAAAAAGAAAGCCATTGCTCCATGGTTAAAATGTGAAAGAAAAATACAATCCAACAGTGAACTATGTACATGGGAACAAGCCAGGGTCCATTATCCCAACAAAAGAAAGGAAACCTATCTAACTACACTAACTAATAAAATAAACTATATACAAAAATGTGGCCAATGTCCGAAAGGTCCAAATAAAATCCAAACAAAAATGAAACCTAACACTACCTACATCACTATGTACAAGGGCAGCTGGCTAGTTTCACGGCTCACTTGTGGATGTCCCGGGCCAGGGCATCATCGAACTACTGCTCAATGTCCCGGAGGCAGTCCTCCTCCATGGCCCCGAGGGTCTGCAGGGCCGTCGACTTGTCCACCTCCAAACCCCTGCGGATTGCCTCGAGGCACTCGGCCTGCCTCAGAGCCCTCCACATGGAGTTCTCCGCCCTGACCATTGTGAGCCGTGCCTCTTCCGCCCGCTGCCGCTCCGCATCTATGGCGTGGCCCAACCGTTGCCACACGGAAGACACTCTCTGTCCTGGGTCCTCCTGCCCTCCGGCCGATGCCTGCCCCTCCGATGTTGAAGTCCCCGAGCCTTCATGGCTCCCACCACGTTGCTGCTGCTGCTGTGCCTCTGCCCGTGCACTGCCTCCTGCTGCCTGCACATCCTCCGCTGGCTGGGGTGCAGTCGTTGATGTGGCCACCCCTGCTGGACGTCCAACTCCCGCCTGTGCCAGGGATGCCTCCTCCACCAGCCTGGCTGCACCTTCAGAGGCAGCTCCACAGGGCACCCAGGTGACTGATGGGTGGGAAGATGGCACGGAGGACGACTGGCGCGTAGGGGGTCCAGTTGAGGAGGGGGTCGTAGCAAGCCCATTCATACGGAGGAATCCGGCCTGGGTGACCTGTCCCAGCAGGCTGACGTGGTCAACGAGCCATTCGAGATGACGTGCAGTCTCCTCATGAAAAGACTGCAGGTCACCTCGCATGGCCCGTTGACGCAACGCCACACCACTCAGAACAGGCTCAACCTGGACCCGGATAGCCACGTCCGCAGGCAGAGGAAGGCCAGTTGACATGAGCTCATCCCTTGCCTGAAAACGGGTCTGGACGTAGGCATCCCTGCTGGTGCAAGATGATGCAGGGACAGGATCAGGGACAGGATTGCACACAGGCAATTCCGCGGCGGCCTATGCTGCCTCCTGTCCCTGGTCCTGCACTGCACCACTAGCACCAGTGGGATCCCCACCTCCAGACCCCGTCTCTGGTGATTGCACAGCCTCCTCCTCCACTAAACCCCCCACCAACCTGGATGACTCCGTGGCATCTTCCCCTGTTGGGCCCTGTGGGGTCCCAGCTGCCCCTTCTGCTGCCGAGGAGTCCAACTCCAACCTCCGCCTCTTGGACCTCCCCCCGGCAGCTGCGGCCTGGGACGCGGCACCGGACTCCTCACTCCCCGACGAGATGACAACATGGGAGGGGAGCCGGGCCTTGCGTCTCCGGCTGGCGGTCGGATCCTCGCCGCTGTGCTCCACAGCACCTTCTCCGCCCTCTTCATCAGTTGACGCTGCAGACAGGAAGAAATAAAACACAGGCATCAGGGCACTGTACAATGGACACATACACACATGACAGTTGTACATGAGTGGCATAGGCAAACCTCAGACATGTCATCACAATCCCCAACACACATGTCATTTCAACTCGCACACATGAGCCATACCACAGCCATATCGCAACTGCCAGCACCATCCATACACATACAACAGCATGAGCAGGCAAAGGTGAGCCAGACATCACATGCAACACAGGAAGTGCACCACACATGTACACACACCACCACACTTGCATGCATGTGTACACCTCTGCCAAGTGTCGCAGTGTTCAGATGGGCATCCATGTCACATCTGCCGATCAGGCTTCCACATACCGTTGTCACATGCATCCATGTTGCATCACTGTTGCACCCTTGTCAAATACACACACATGCACATGTACACAGTGCTGATACATGCAGCCGAAAACAACATACATGCGTGACATCACGGACATGTCTACTTACATACACATTCATCCAAACATGTGTGCCCACACAACTGCATTTGGCATGCAAGCCTACACACACAAGCACCATCCATGTCTCACACATTCCAGCCCTCGCATGTGTTAGCCCACGGCCCTGTACACCCCCACCCATACTCGACCCCATACAAACAGATGTGCAACCTGCACACTACAGAAAAATCACCACACGCACTGCTCACAATCAGGATGCATGTACACTCACGGCTCGACTCCAGACGGGTCTGCCTCTCAAGGACCTGGACGTGGAGCGCTGGGGATTTGCGTTCCAGGACCCTCATCTGTTCTTCCGACAAGTGGCCCCGGCGCCCCTTGGCATCCGCTGCCTTCAAGAGGCGCCAGGCCTTGTTCAGGGTCCTGTACCTGAAGTCCTCCCAGTGCTTCTTGACATGTTGTAAGTCGCGGACTGCCACCCCCTCCGCGTTGATGACAGTCACGATGTCAGTCCAGATCCGAGTCCGTCCTTCCTTGTTGGCGCGGGAACTTCCGAAGAGGGCATCATACTGCCCCAGGACTTGCTCCACCAGGACACCAACTTCAGTGGCATTGAAGCTGGTGCCCCTCTGCCTCCCTGGCCGGGGGTTGTCAGTGGTCTCAGATGGTGTTTGCCCCGACATGACAACCCCAGAGGCAGGAGTGGGTGGGCAACTGGGTCCTGGGGCTGGGCTGTGGAGTGATGGAATCCCAGTCGGGAGTCTTCGGTTCCAGCAGGGGTGGTCACAGCAACAGCACCCCTGGCTGATGTGCAGGCAGCAAATGGCAGGGCAAGTGGGCAGCAGGCAGTCAGGCAGCAGCAGATGGCAGGTGGGAGCGTGCTCGGGGCTCTGGGGGGCAGTAGTTCGGCCTTCTGGGCAGGAGCGTGGTCTTCCGTGTGCTTACGCGTGGCCAGCTTGATATGGAGTGATTTGGCACGTGAAAAATCTGCACGTCAGTGTGTAATTCGAGGAAAGGCCCTTAGCGCGTAAGCGCGTCTGCACGCATACACATTTTCATTGGACAGAAGGCCCCTGAAAGCGCAAGCGCCCCTGTGACGTGATGCGTACCGACGTGCATGGGCATTTCAGCGCACGTGAAAAACTGCACGTCCGCGTGTAATATGAGGAAAAGGCCCATGCGCGTAAGCTCGTGTGAAAAACTGCATGTCCGCGTGTAATATGAGGAAAGGGCCCATGCGCGTAAGCGCGCGTGGAAAACTGCACGTCCGCGTGTAATACGAGGAAAGGGCCCATGCGTGTAAGTGACGTGACGCGCGCGTGCGTTTCCCTCAGCACGGGTTAAAGGTGAGCGGGCCCAGCAGTTCGCTGTACGTGCCTTTCGTGGAGACCGAAGTGTGTTGCTGCTTCCTGTTGTTTCGCGTGCTATCACAACTTCACAGCTATCAAGGACGTATCTCTTCTTTTGGCGGGGGTATTGGCTACGCGTGTTTTTCTGCATCACGCTAGTCAGACGGTGAGTCGCACACGCTCTTTTTCCCACTGCGGGTGCCCCTGTGTATCGCACCCATTTTCGATGTCATAGTAGCCTGCATGTCCCACGCGTACGCGTTATTCGTGTTACTGGGTGCCACCGCGTACTGCGGGAGGTTGAATCCACGCACGTAGGCTGCAGGGTTGCGTGCACGGTTTTACTGCAGTTTTGGGGTGCCTGAGCGTTGCATGACCCGTCACCACATCACCGGAGTCACATACAGCCTTGCAGGTGCAGGGGGGCTGTTAACATCTTGCTTCCCACCCCCTTCACCCCAATTGCCCAGGTCAATTGTGGTGTACACCTCCCATTGGCACCACTCCATCTGTGCCAGCACTACTACATCTGTGCCATGGTTGGGAGGCCACCAAAGGTGAGGGGCGCCTCAGCTGGGCGTCCTCCTCGTGGCGGGCGTGGTCGGGGACGTGGCTGTGTTGACCAGGGAGTAGGGGGACTCCAGGGTGTCCAGGGCAGCCACAGAGGGGGAAGAGGCAGGGGTACGCCACTTGAGCACAATGTTGTGCCATGTGTCGGTGCAGCCATACCACCCCCCCTGTGGTTCCGGGGGATGCAGCTCCTGCATCTGGCACTGGCACCCGTACGACCCGGCAGTCCGTTCCATCGACTGCCACGGGCCCAAGGGTAGTGGTAGCTGCAGGTGCAGCTGTGGACACTGCCACCCAGGCTCAGGGTCTGCCAGCGCTGGGTGCGTTGGCACTTGAAGAGCCCTTGTTAGATATCCAACAGGCCAGGGGGGAAACCATAGGGGCACGCCGGGCTGCTCAGACCAAGACACGTGTCCCTGGGGCAGTCATGTCATCTGCTGCCCCGAACAGCCGGGTGTTGGCAAGTGCAGGGGCAGATGCACCCAACAGCACCCCGGTTGTGAGTGCCAACCAGGACCGTTGCGGAAATGACCCTGCCACAGCTGATGTTGCTGCGCAGGGTCCATTAGTGGGCACCCAGCTGCCACTGACACAAGTCAGGCCTTTGGTCATCCCTCCACCTGCCACTCCCTTGGCTCAATCCACCAAAACCCACTGGCCATACTGGTCAGGGCGGCATTAGCCAGCCAGGGTCTGCGCCACAGTCCAAGAGGAGGAAGGTTGCACCTGCAGCACAGGCTGGGACCCCACACACAGCCACGTCCTCCTGCACGTCGAGGAAGAAGTCTTTCTGTAAGCAGGAACTGGACTTCCTCGTGGACTACGTGCGGGGCCACAGCCGTGACATGCTAGTGGGTGCCAATAGTCAGACTATGGCTGCCCAACGTGACACCCACTGGAAGCATGTTGCGGAACATGTCAGTTCATTCAGCCATGAGGTGCGCACGGCGCAGGAGTGCAAAAAGCGTTGGAATGACATCAAGCACAGCACTAAGGCTAAGCGTGCCTCTAATTACAACTTGACTCTGGTGACTGGCGGTGGGCCTGCACCAGAGGAGGAAGAACTCACTCCACATGAGGCTCTCGTTGCGGAGTTCATACCACCTGAATTGGTGGAAGGAGTGGGAGAGATGCTGGACTTTGATGCCCAGTCCAGTGAGTGTTGATGCGTGTTTGTTGAGGACGTGTGTGTTTCACTTGTGGGATGTGTTGTGCATTATTGCTGCTACATGTGACGTGTACATGGTTCTGATGTGTAAGTAATGCAATGTTTCCGTCATGCATGTCTCCTCTGCCTGCATGCGGGACTCCATGTGGGCATGCCCCCTTGCCCCTCCTCCGCCACTCTGCACCCCAGTTCCACCTTTGCACTGGTCTGCTTCAATCTTGCCAATGTGTAGTTTCTTGTTCATGTGTCCTGTGTAGATGCTAACTTCCAGCGTAGAAACTGCCAGATATATGCCGTGTGGTACAGCCTTAGTACTTGATGCAGGATATCTCACTTGTACTGTGCATGGGTCAGATGTCCCGCAGGGACATGAGTGCCCATTCATGCTCCATGTGCATTGCACGCATGCCCCTATGTGTCCTTGACTGGATGATCACTGTAATATGAGTCCTTGGTTACATACATTGCCTGCCATCTCATCAGCCTCCCCATGTCAACTGTGGCTCAGTCCTGCATTGCACACATGTTTAGGCTCTGACAATCTGTGTGGCTCACAGGCCTCAGCCTGTTCAATGGCCAATGACTCTGTCCAGCTCTTGTTGTGTCTTCTTCACACGTGGGCGGCCTCCGGAGTTTTCATCATGTGTCCTGCCTACTGTCCCAGCATCATTTGCAGTGTTGTAATTTGAATCACATTAAGCTGTTGATGCCAGTCAACACTGCCTGTCAATACACAGGTGTATGGTCAGCCTTTTGATACCATGCTAGGCATCCCTGCTTTGGTACTGGGGTGGAGGGGTGCTTGGCTTCTAGACATGGTACACATTGAATGCACAATGCACGTGACATGTGAATTTGACATTGCACTGCCTTCACATTTCCTGGCACACACCATGGAGTGTTTGTACATGTAGGTAGTGAGTGGCGTACACATTTTCTGCACTGCATAGACCCACTTCCATGGAAACTGCCACCTTTCAACAGGTCTGATCACAGAAGCTATTCAAAGTAGACCCAGCATGCATGCCAGGTCATATGTTGTGTGTCACATGTCTGCCGGATGCCTTTGCTGTCGTTGTGTGTGTGTGTCGTGTGCTTCTGACATGTGTAGTGACCTTTTTTCTCTCTATTTTTCAGGTGATGACGCAATGGAGGTGGAGGATGGTGTTGTCATGCCAGACACAGGGTTGGTAACACCACATCAACCCGGCACTAGTGGGGGTCGTGGGGTGGTAGGCCACGAAAACCCCCAAGTGCTGCAGTCCATCTTGTCTCTGTCTGCCTATGAGTCCAGCCTTGATGACGACTCTGACATCCATGTTGAGTTGGATGAGCATCAAGTCCATGTGCAGGGGTGAGTGATTCTGATGTGGACACTCCTCTGTCTGCGACACCTGCACTGAGGGATCAGACAGTCTTGGTTCCTTCGCCCGTGGTGGATCGGGACGCAGGGTCACCCTCCACACCAGTCACTGATGTGCCTGGGGCATCACGTTGACGGGGGCATGTAGTCATGCAGCCGCAGCCGGTGCCAACACAGCGAGGACCCCCGGTCCTTGGGTCCCGCAGGGGTCAAGCCCGGCAACGCGGTCACCGCGCGCAACCGCTGTATACTGAGTGGGAGCAAGACATGACTGCCAATTCCGAACAACAGGGGGCAGCAATGTAGAACATCGCTGAGAGCATGGATCGTGTGGCCCAATCTGGGCTCCCCCGTGCTAGGCAGGTGCTTCTCCAGCAGCAGGCAGCACAGTCCACAGCCCGCTCGCTCAGGCTGGGCATGGCGGCCTCAGACAGGGCACGCCAGGCTGAAATGTTGTCTCTGCATCAAGCAATTGCTGCTCACGCAGAGGCGCACATGGATGCCCTGAGCGAGGAGTATGCTTCCCTCAGATCCACTCTGGGTGTCCTTATGATGTCCCAGAGGCAGCAGGCAGAGGAGAGGTTTGCACAACTTGAGCGTACCATCTCGGCTGAGCTACAGGCTTGCCGGGAGGTGCAGCGGTTGTCCATCCAGGCCTTGCAGGAGGAACTCCGTGTTACAAGTGCTACCTTGCAAGAGGAAGCACGTGTATCACGTGAGGTTCTGCATGCAGACCTATGTCACATCGCCACACAGAACCAGGCTCAGCCGTCCGGCAGACTTGCTGCCGATGAGGGGCAAGCTGCGGCTAGGTGTGGCCAGGCTACGGTGCCACGTCCTCCTTTACAGGATGAGCCAGACTCGGACGACCATCTATCTCCCACATAGGTCGGGCTGTGCAGGTGTTGAGCCCATGGAGGTTTTTTTTTTTTGGCTCAGCATCATCGCATGTGGATGTTGAGCAGTACCCTGTACCTCCCCCCTACTGGGTGCCCCCCCCCGCCCCCGGGTCGTATGTGGCCATTTTTGATTTTTCTTTTAGTGTAGTTAGTTAAGTTTCTGTTTGATAGTTAGTTTAAATAGGTAATGTAGGTTTTCCATTGTTAGTGTAATTAGTTAATAGTTGATTTAGTTTAAAGTTGCTAGTCTATTGTTCTTTCATGTGACGGTGCGGTGCTTTGTGGCTTTTGAAGGCATCCACTGTCTGTTCCAGCTGGGCCCTTCATGGTTGTCTTGTATATGTGTTTGCTGCTTGGGGTCCTTGACTCACATATGCCACTCCTGCCTCCCTTATCCATGGGCTCGCAAGGATGGTTCGGTGTTACAGAATATTACACAAGGGCTTTGGACTGTCATATCTGTGGCATGTCTGGTGCTGTGTGACTTGTGTTGACACCCCTAGTGGGGATGATTTTGGTGTCATTGTCCACTGTTCGGCTTTTGCTAGATGGGGTGTGTCATGATTAATGTGTACATTGATTGCTATGCATTGTGTAGTATGTTTCATATCTTTCCTGTACACGTGCTTGTTGCAATTCATGCTGTAGATAGTGTACCACACTTTGGATGTGAAAGACGGACTGATGGTGTGATTTGTGATGTGACTCTCTGACATGGTCAAGTAATGAGATGCCTGATGAGACACACACAGATGACTTTGAAGCATTAATCATGTGTTTCATGCCCTTTCTGCAGGGGGATGAGCCTCCAGAGAACCTTTGCCAGCAGACATGGCCCATTGGACGACGGAATTCTGGACCCGTTTGTTGGTGCCCACATGCACATGTGTGCACAAGCAGAGGCACATCCTAGAACTGCTGACATGTTCCAAGGAACTCCAGGCAAGGTGAGCATCACAGGGGGGCCACGAAACAGCAAAGCTTGCACCACGCGAGTTGCACATGCAGGCTTAGTCACAGAACTGAGGGTGAGCTTAGACGAATATTGGTGTTGAAGCACACAATGCAGCTCAGATGCGTTGGTGGACTGATGGCTGTTGATAGTAGGGTTGTCTGGGACACATGCAGGGGCAGTGGCACATACCCTCCAGTACACCAAGGTCCATTGAGGCACTTGTATCAACCATGTAGCCTTCCGAGACATGGAAAGGGGCAGCTCACAGGGACATACAGCAAGGGACATACTCGGGTGCAGTGCATTTCATTTCCATGTACTTTATGATAAATGCACTGCCAACTTTGTTTCGGTCATGGTGGTACGCAACTTGCTCTGAAGTTATGGCTTGCTACATGGGTCTGTCTGCTTACCCAGGGAACATTGCATGTTGTGTGATTTGTGACACATTGGTGTTCCATTTGCCAGGCACCCACCGGCGGCTGACTTACTGCATTGACTGTGTATGACCCGTCACAGGGGTACTGTTATATATGGGTACGAAGCATCTACACCAGATTGTCTGTTTGTAGAGTAGTTTGTTGCTATGGGGCATGTTTGGTGGTGTGTTTTTGTGTAATTGGCACGTACAGGATGTTGACTGTGGCTCTCTTTGCAGCATTGCCGTGCTCCTGTAACCGGATCTGAGAGTGCGCAGGCAGGAGGCCAGCACTCAAAACCAGAGCTAAGTGTCTTGTTGTTTTTCATTCAAACTGCTCTGCATAGGCTTGCTGGGGGGGTGCACTAATGCATGGATGTATGTGTGATTCAATTTGGTATGTTTTTTTCCCCCTAATCACCCGGAATCCTATGCAATTTTGAACCCTGTACCCTCTACCCGGTGTTCCTGCTTCCCGTACCTATCCAAGCAACGTTCCCTAACCCTCTTTCCCCGCTGGGGTTGCGGATGCCTGTGTAAGCCCCGAACTTGCAGGCGCCAAAACCCTAGAGGGGGTGGTTGGTTCGTACCACTCCGAAGCCTGGACTACAGAAGGCCATGACAATGATGTCCAAGTTTATTTGGATTGTGTATGTGTTCATGCAGGTAGTACATTTTCGTTCATTCCCTACTTTCATGTGTCATTCCTCCTCCCCTCTCCTGCCACTCATTCCAGTTATCCAGTGTGCCAACACCTGTCCCAACTGCATATCCCTGAACCTCCTTCCCCACCAGGGTCTCAGGGGCCTGTGTGAGTTTGACCTTGCAGGCACCTGGGACACGGTGGGGGTGGTTGTTTCGTGGCACTCCCGCGCCTGTACACGGGACCTGTGACAATACACATCCGTTCATGATACATCATCCTATGTTATGTACCACACATGGTTCACATCCTGTTGTGACATTGTTTTACTGTGCTACCTTGGTTGTTGCATCATTGTGGTAGTACTTGGCCTTTGTGAGGTACTGCTACGTCAAGTCATCTACTGGAGGGTGTTCGGGTTCGTTGTTATGCCTTGGATTTTGTCATTTTGGAAATGAGTGTGGATTCTGAGGGTGCAGGCATCTTTTTACACACAAGGTGGGAGATGGTGACGAAGGGTAAAGGTGATCCTGTGGCCAGGTGGAATTGAGGGTTGAAGGCTCCATGACCCAGGTGCAGTTGTTCAGTGGGTCATGGTCATTTGTGAGGGAGGGGGGGGTTGTTGTTGATAGTTGCCTTGCCCTGCAGTGTGATGGGAACTCTGACATTGTAATGGTGGTATCCTATGTACATGTTGTGTTCTGCTTATCAATGCCTGTTAATGTGTTGTGTTTTCCTTTCAGGTGCGAGGGGATAGTTGTGGCTTGACATGCTGGGGTGTACACATGGTGAATGTTCACATGTGATGTGTAGGGAACACTGATGGTCACTTGAGTGCACATGCATATGTGGAGTGCATGTCCTTGCAGAACCACACACTTGCACTCTGATGCACTACATGTACTCCCACCCTTGCATATCCACGTGTACACTGTTTGCCTTCTGGTGCCCACTGTGTCCCTGCAGCACATGTTCTGTGACCGATTATGGATCCAGTACATGCCTAATTTGATGTTTGATGTGGTCTGTCACTTAGATGTGATGCTCAGGGTGTGCATCACACACAATGGCTGTTCACTGTGCTGTGCGCTGAGCAGTGTGTTGCAGGAGTAGGACACTGCACACATGAGCTGCAGTGTTGATTTTGCAATGCATAATGTGCATGTAGACAGGCATTCATTGTTATGTTACGTCTACGACTGTTGTAATGCATTTGGAAATGACTTATTTTGGGTGGGAGATTTTTTTAGTCTGTCATTTCATCTGATTCTGGGTCAGGCATCATTGTCTGATGCCACTGTACATTTAGGACATGGCAATGTGTACCTTATCGTTAATGTGTTGGTGTATGGGTATTGCTTGCCATGTCATGTTGTGGTTTGGGAGGGTTTGAGTGACATGACAGTGATGGCCATGGCCTGTTTTGCAGGTGTGTGTGATGCACACCTTGCATGTCAGGGTCATCCGCTTCTCAGAGCAACTAGCTGGGGGTAGATTTCTCTCCGCGGCAGGGCTCTCCCCCTGGAACAGACTTCCTGCCTGACTTGAACCTGAGGGGAACCATCTCCAGTTCTGGAAGCACCTCAAGACCTTCCTCTTTGCTTCTGCTTACTCTCTGCCTCTTCCTTGCATAATTCTTCACTGGAACTGCACAGGAGCTGCAACTGGGCCACTCTCACCGACCTCGGTCCCTGGCCCAGTCACTCTCCACTTGCACTGCCTCCCTGGCAACCCCTGCACTGCAGTACTGTCTCTCTATCCCTACAGCCCTCCCTTCCCAGCACTTGTCTGCACTTACCTTTGCAGTTGCCACCAGCCAACCTATGTATTATTTTTTTGGGCTACTTCCCCTGTCCTGGACTCCCCCCCACCCTTCCCCTTGAACTTTTCCCTTCCCCCTACCCCTGCACTTGCACGATCTCAATGACACCTGGCCTAGTAGTACCGTTGTCTGTCTTCCCTTGTTCCCCCCTCCCTGCCTCATCGCGCCTTGAAATACTTGTGTATGGGCCATATCATGTCATATGTCATATGTGTGCCTTTTGGTCACACAAGATAGCTTGTGTTTAAGTAGCTAGGGATGCAGACCATGTGACACTTCCATGGCAACTATCTCAGGGTGGTAGGGTTGTGACAGTTGACTGTCTCTTTGTCATCATCCATTGTCACCTGGTATGTGCCAGGCCTGTGTGCACTCCGCAGGGGTGGGAGTTTAGGTGAAAAATGTGGCCACAAGCTGGGTCCGGGCTTCCTCACCACGTGCCCTGTCCCCTCCCATGGGCAGCGCCAGTGCCTGTGGTTGGGGATGTGGGGGCACCACCATGTCCACTGGGACGCCCTGCCGTGTTGCAACATTGTGCAGGACACATGCTGCCACAATGATCCTGCACACTACTGGTGGTGCATAGAGTAGTTGCCCACCAGAGCGGTCAAGGGAGCGGAAACGTGACTTGAGCATTCCGAATGTGCGCTCCACTATGCCCCTAGTTGCAATATGGGCGGCGTTGTATCTTACCTGGGGTGGTGTGGTGGGGTTCCGGATTGGCGTCATCATGTGGTTGCTCAGAGGGTAGGCACTGTCCCCTGGGGAGGTGATAATAGTTGAGATTATTAGGGTTTGGATATTTGTCAGTGTGTGACTTGCATGCATGTGCAATGGCATTTGTACTGACCTAGGAGCCATGTGTCGCCATGCTGCCCAGCTTCCAGGGCCCGGCTCAGGGTGGACATTCTGTATATGAAACTGTCATGGGTGGAGCCAGGCTAGTTTGCATAGACAGAGGTGATGATTCCCTTTGCATCGCATACCACCTGTACATTGATGGAATGCCAGTGCTAGCGGTTTCGGTAGATGTGCTCAGTGGCCCTAGGTGGACGTAGGGCCACATGGGTGCAATCTATGGCACCGAGCACTTTGGAGAAGTGTGCCACCCTGAAAAAATCCAGGACAACGGCCTGCCTTTCTGCGGGTGTTCTGGGCATCTATATGTGCCTGCGGACTGAGGGGCGCGCTGTCATGATTGCCAGTACCTGGTGTAGGCAGCGTGACTGCGTGGCCTGTGAGACCCCCACTATGGCAGTGGTCCGCTGAAATGACCCAGTGGGCAAAAAATGCAGGACATTGAGCAGCTTCTCCAAGGGGCTCAATGCTTGGGAGCAAAGGGTGGGGGATGTAAGGTCATCTTCATACTCCCTGACCAGGTCTAGGATGATATGGGGTGGAAACCTATACCTGCCGTAGACCTGGTCGTCAGGCATCCCAAAAAGGCTTATCCGTGGTGCGAAAATGCGTACCCTGGCTATTCTCCTCCTCCTGCGGTGTCCCACGATCAGTGCAGCGACAAATGGGGCATTCATCGTAGCTGTATATACGCGTTTGTTGTTTTCACGCACTTTTATGCTGTGCGCGGGGACGCTTCCGCCTGCTTTCGTGTGGGCGGATGCGTTGACGCTTGTGCACGTCTTTTGCCGTGCGCGGTTTTCCTGTATTCGGATACGTGGTAAGACTGTACGTCCGAGTGTCATCGCGTGTGATCGGAGGGGAGTGAGCGTACACGCGATTGGCCTGGGTACGTGTGTTTCGGGGTGCGCGGGAAGTTCCACATGCAATTAGCCTGGGTGCGTGTGTTCCGGGCTGCGCGGGAACTTTCAGACGCGATTGGTGGAAATCCACGTGTGTTCTATCATCACGTGCAATGAGGGAAACACCCGCGCGCGTCACGTCACAGACGCGCTCACGCGCTAAGGGCCTTTGGTCCAATGAAATCGCATATGCGTGCTGCCGTGCATACGCGCTAAGGGCCTTTCCTCGAATTACACGCTGACGTGCAGATTTTTCACGTGCCAAATCACTCCATATCAAGCTGGCCACGCGTAAGCACACGGAAGACCACGCTCCTGCCCAGAAGGCCGAACTACTGCCCCCCAGAGCCCCGAGCACGCTCCCACCTGCCATCTGCTGCTGCCTGACTGCCTGCTGCCCACGTGCCCTGCCATTTGCTGCCTGCACATCAGCCAGGGGTGCTGTTGCTGTGACCACCCCTGCTGGAACCGAGGACTCCCGACTGGGATTCCATCGCTCCACAGCCCAGCCCCAGGACCCAGTTACCCACCCACTCCTGCCTCTGGGGTTGTCATGTCGGGGCAAACACCATCTGAGACCACTGACAACCCCCGGCCAGAGAGGCAGAGGAAAACCAGCTTCAGTGCCACGAAGGTGGTGTCCTGGTGGAGCAAGTCCTGGGGCAGTATGATGCCCTCTTCGGAAGTTCCCGCGCCGACAAGGAAGGACGGACTCGGATCTGGACTGACATCGTGACTGCCATCAACGCGGAGGGGGTGGCAGTCCGCGACTTACAACATGTCAAGAAGCGCTGGGAGGACTTCAGGTCCAGGACCCTGAACAAGGCCCGGCGCCTCTTGAAGGCAGCGGATGCCAAAGGGCGCCGGGGCCACTTGTCGGAAGAACAGATGAGGGTCCTGGAACGCATATCCCCAGTGCTCCACATCCAGGTCCTTGAGAGGCAGACCCGTCTGGAGTCGAGCGGTGAGTGTACATGCATCCTGATTGTGAGCAGTGCATGTGGTGATTTTTCCGTAGTGTGCAGGTTGCACATCTGTTTGTATGGGGTCGAGTATGGGTGGGGGTGTACAGGGCCGTGGGCTAACACATGCGAGGGCTGGAATGAGTGAGACATGGATGGTGCTTGTGTGTGTAGGCTTGCATGCCAAATGCAGTTGTGTGGGCACACATGTTTGGATGAATGTGTATGTAAGTAGACATGTCCGTGATGTCACACATGTATGTTGTTTTCGGCTGCATGTATCAGCACTGTGTACATGTGCATGTGTGTGTATTTGACAAGGGTGCAACAGTGATGCAACATGGATGCATGTGACAGCGGTATGTGGAAGCCTGATCGGCAGATGTGACATGGATGCCCATCTGAACACTGCGACACTTGGCAGAGGTGTACACATGCATGCAAGTGTGGTGGTGTGTGTACATGTGTGGTGCACTTCCTGTGTTGCATGTGATGTCTGGCTCACCTTTGCCTGCTCATGCTGTTGTATGTGTATGGATGGTGCTGGCAGTTGCGATATGGCTGCGGTATGGCTCATGTGTGTGAGTTGAAATGACATGTGTGTTGGGGATTGTGATGACATGTCTGAGGTTTGCCAATGCCACTCATGTACAACTGTCATGTGTGTATGTGTCCATTGTACAGTGCCCTGATGCCTGTGTTTTGTTTTCTCCCTGTCTGCAGCGTCAACTGATGAAGAGGGCGGAGAAGGTGCTGTGGAGCACAGCGGCGGGGATCCGACCACCAGCCGGAGACGCAAGGCCCGGCTCCCCTCCCAGGTTGTCATCTCGTCGGGGGGTGAGGAGTCCGGTGCCGCGTCCCAGGCCGCAGCTGCCGGGGGGAGGTCCAAGAGGTGGAGGTTGGAGTTGGACTCCTCGGCAGCAGAAGGGGCAGCTGTGACCCCACAGGGCCCAACAGGGGAAGATGGCACGGAGTCATCCAGGTTGGTGGGGGGTTTGGTGGAGGAGGAGGCCGTGCAAGCACCAGAGACGGGGTCTGGAGGTGGGGATCCCACTGGTGCTAGTGGTGCAGTGCAGGACCAGGGACAGGAGACAGCACAGGCCGTCGCGGAGGTGCCTGTGTGCAATCCTGTCCCTGATCCTGTCCCTGCATCATCAGACCCGTTTTCAGGCAGGGGATGAGCTCACGTCAACTGGCCTTCCTCTGCCTGCGGACGTGGCTATCCGGGTCCGGTTGGAGCCTGTCCTGACTGGTGTGGTGTTGCGTCAATCGGCCATGCGAGGTGACCTGCAGTCTTTTCATGAGGAGACTGCACGTCATCTCGAATGGCTCGTTGACCACGTCAGCCTGCTGGGACAGGTCACCCAGGCCGGATTCCTCCGTTTGCTGGGGCTTGCTACGACCCCCTCCTCATCTGAACCCACTACGCGCCAGTCGTCCTCCATGCCATCTTCCCACCCATCAGTCACCTGGGTGCCCTGTGGAGCTGCCTCTGACGGTGCGGCCAGGCTGGTGGAGGAGGCATCCCTGCCACAGTCGGGAGTCGGACGTCCAGCAGGGGTTGACACATCAACGACTGCACCCCAGCCGGCGGAGGATGTGCAGGCAGCAGGAGGCAATGCACGGGCAGAGGCACAGCAGCAGCATCGTGGTGGGAGCCATGAAGGCTCGGGGCCTTCAACATCGGAGGGGCAGGCATCGGCCGGAGGGCAGGAGGACCCAGGACAGAGAGTGTCTTCCGTGTGGCAGCGGTTGGGCCACACCATAGATGCGGAGCGGCAGCGGGCGGAAGAGGCACGGCTCACAATGGTCAGGGTGGAGAACTCCATGCGGAGGGCCCTGAGGTGGGCCGAGTGCCTCGAGGCAATCCGCAGGGGTTTGGAGGTGGACAGGGTGACGGCCCTGCGGACCCTCGGGGCCATGGAGGAGGACCGCCTCCGGGACATTGAGCAGGAGTTTGATGATGCCCTGGCCCGGGACATCCACAAGTGAGCCGTCAAACTAGCCCGCTGCCCCTGTACATAGTTATGTAGGTAGTGTTAGGTTTCATTTTTTTTTAAATTTATTTTGGACCTTTCTGACATTGGCCACATTTTTGTATATGGTTTATTTTATTAGTTAGTGTAGTTAGATAGGTTTCCTTTCTTTTGTTGGGATAATGGACCCTGGCTTTTTCCCATGTACATAGTTCACTGTTGGATTGTATTTTTCTTTCACATTTTAACCATGGAGCAATGGCTTTCTTTTTTATTTCCCATTGTATTTTGTTTTGTGGACAGTGACTTTGGACACCATTACTTTGGAATTTGATTTTTGGTTTTGCTTTTTTTCACGGACATACTTCTTTTCATTTTTGTACATTCACATTTCTGTTTCTTTATTTTTGATTCTATTTATGTTTCCTTTAATACATATTTTTTTTAGTGAACTTCAATGTGTGGTATCTCATTGGTTTCATGCATTTCATGATATGGATTTTGAGATTCACTGACACCCATTGGGTGTATGTGAGGGAAATGTGTTTGTTTCGGAACTTGCAATTGGTGTTCTGTCATGTAATTGCCAATTATGAGTGGGTGGATGCAATACTCGGGTGGGTGTTTTGCATTTGGAGGCTGACCATAGGGACCAGGGATCTAGATTGTGATGACATGTTGGCTGGGGAACATGAGTTGGACATGGGTGGGGGCCTGTTGGCAGGTGCCCCACAGTGCTGGGGGGTGGGGGTGGTGAGGAACATGAGTTGGACATGGGTGGGGGCCTGCTGGCAGGTGCCCCACAGTGCTGGGGGGTGGGGGTGTTGGGAGACATGGGTGGGGGCCTGGTGGAGGCTGATCCTGGTGGCTGGGGGGTGGGTGTGCTGGGAGACATGAGTTGGACATGGGCGGGGGCCTGGTGGATGCGGCCCCTGCACTGCTGGAGGGTGGGGGTGGTGGGAGACATGGGTGGGGGCCTGGTGGAGGGTGCCCCTGCCCTGCTGGGGGGTGGGAGTGGTGGGGAACATGGGTTGGACATGGGTTGGGGCCTGCTGGCAGGTGCCCCACAGTGCTGGGGGGTGGGGGTGGTGGGAGACATGGGTGGGGGCCTGGTGGAGGGTGCCCCTGCACTGCTGGGGGGTGGGGGTGGTGTGAGATATGGGTGGGGGCCTGGTGGAGGGTGCCCCTGCACTGCTGGGGGGTGGGGGTGGTGGGAGACATGGGTGGGGGCCTGGTGGAGGCTGCCCCTGGTGGCTGGGGGGTGGGGGTGGTGGGAGACATGGGTGGGAGCCTGGTGGAGGCTGCCCCTGGTGGCTGGGGGGTGGGGGTGGTGGGAGACATGAGTTGCACATGGGTGAGGGCCTGCTGGCAGGTGCCCCACAGTGCTGGGAGGTGGGGCTGGTGGGACACATGGGTGGGGGCCTGTTGGAGGGTGCCCCTGCACTGCTGGGGGGTGGGGGCGGTGGAAGACATGGGTGGGGGCCTGGTGGAGGCTGCCCCTGGTGGCTGGGGGGTGGGGGTGGTGGGAGACATGAGTTGGACATGGGTTGGGGCCTGCTGGCAAGTGCCCCACAGTGCTGGGGAGTGGGGGTGGTGGGAGACATGGGTGGGGGCCTGGTGGAGGGTGACCCGCACTGCTGGGGGGTGGGGGTGGTGGGAGACATGGGTGGGGGCCTTCTGGCAGGTGCCCCACAGTGCTGGGGTGTGGGGGTTGTGGAGACATGAGTTGGACATGGGTGGGGGCCTGGTGGAGGCTGCCCCTGCACTGCTGGAGGGTGGGGTGGTGGGAGACATGGGTGGGGGCCTGGTGGAGGGTGCCCCTGCACTGCTGGGGGGTGGGAGTGGTGGGGAACATGAGTTGGACATGGGTGAGGGCCTACTGGCAGGTGCCCCACAGTGCTGGGGGGTGGGGGTGGTGGGGAACATGAGTTGGACATGGGTGGGGGCCTGTTGGCAGGTGCCCCACAGTGCTGGGGGGTGGGGGTGGTGGGAGACATGGGTGGGGGCCTGGTGGAGGGTGCCCCTGCACATCTGGGAGGTGGGGGTGGTGGGAGACATGGGTGGGGGCCTGGTGGAGGGTGCCCCTGTACTGCTGGGGGGGTGGGAGACATGGGTGGGGGCCTGGTGGAGGGTGCCCCTGGTGGCTGGGGGTGCAGGGGGACATGCGTTGGTGGGCAGTAGTGCAAGTTGACATGTGGGTTGGCTGGGGGGCATGGCCATGGTGGATGGGGTGCCTGCAGGACATGTGCAGGGTAGGCCCCTGTGGTGTGAGCCACCTGCAGAGGCCGTGGAGGGTGCAGAGGGAACACCTGGGAGGACCCACACGTGCAATTCACGTGTGGTGCTCCCCGCGCACCCCTGTAATACACGTACACTGATGAGATTGCGTGTGGAACTTCCCGCGCACCCCTGTAATACACGTACCCTGATGGAATTGCGTGTGGAACTTCCCGTGCACCCCTGGAATACACGTACCCTGCTGATGTAGCGTGTGATACTTCCCCCGCACCCTGAAATACACGTACCCTGATGAGATCGCGTGTGTAACTTCCCGCGCACCCCCGAAATACACGTACCCTGAGGAGATTGCATGTGTAACTTCCCGCGCACCCCCGAAATACACGTACCCCGCTCAATCGCGTGTGTAGCTTCCCGCGCACCCCCGAAATACACGTACCCTGCTCAAGCGTGTGTGTAACTTCCCGCGCACCCCCGAAATACACGTACCCCGCTCAATCGCGTGTGTAACTTCCCGCGCACCCCCGAAATACACGTACCCCTCTCAAGCACGTGTGTAGCTTCCCGCGCACCCCCGAAATACACGTACCCTGCTCAATCGCGTGTGTAACTTCCCGCGCGCCCCCGAAATACACGTACCCCTCTCAATCGCGTGTGTAACTTCCCGCGCACCCCCGAAATACACGTACCCCGCTCAATCGCTTGTGTAACTTCCTGCGCACCCCCGCAATATACGTGCCCCACTCGCACAGGCCCAATTGCTGTATGTTGCCACTTTTGTAACGCGCAGGGACTCTACCGCCTGCCTTCGTGTGGCGGACGTGTTTCAGCTTGTGCGTGTCTTTGGCTGTGCGTGCTTTGCCCTATACGATTCCATGAATACGTGTGGTTCGAGTGCGTGTGGGCGTTCCGTCTGCTTCCCTGCAGTACATCCCCAGTTACGCCCTTATTTTCGCGCGTTGTTCCCCATTCCGCGCGTTACGCCCCGTGTCCCGCCCACTTTCTGGTGTATGCGCCGAGGTTGTGCGCTTTCACTGTGCGCGTCGCGCACGCCTTTCGGGATGTTGCAGTGACTTGTGCGCCATGCACGGGTTTGGCGCACATCCCGAGGTAAACACGCGCAGGGTCTTCCATGAATCGCACGCGTGCGCCTGTTTTTTCGCGCTTGCGCCTGCTTGCGCCTGCTTGCGCTAAGATTTTCGGCGCACGTTTGTTCCATGAATCGGCCCCTAAATAGTTTAGAAAAATCAATCTCAAACACAGCAGGCTTAGAAAAGATATTAAAATTATCCTTAAATTGCAGAGTAATGCTTAAACGTAACCTTGACGTGGACCAAGGACTAGTTAATGGAGTACTGGGTACAGTTGTTGGCTTTCAAACATACCCACGTGACAACAAAATTCAGTTTGTCAATATACTCTTTCACAAACTTTCAGAAGTAAAAAGGATAGGACGCTCAACAGCTAGATTCCTTCTCTTCAAAGATATGTATGTACGCAGAGAACAATTTTCTCTAACTCTTGCATACGCAGTCACGATTCATAAATCACAAGGTCTTACCCTAGACAAAGCAATGATAGATATTGGTAACACAGTCTTTAAAGAAGGCATGAGCTATGTAGCACTATCACGCTTACGTACGACGGTCTATTTCTAATTAACTTTGATGCAAGTAAAATAAACGCTGATATTCCTTGCATTTTAGAATACAATAGACTTCGCTCACTATACACCCCCCACCTAAACACATATTCTGTTCCACAAAAAGTAAAACGTTATAAAAGAAAAATAAATCAAACAGAAATGCAACAGGATGTCACTGCAAATCCTCCAAAGAGATTAAAAGAAACTAATACTTCATCAAGTACCACAAGCAAAAAAGAATCAATTAGGGAAAGTAAACCAGGTACTTCTTTAAAGAAGGAAGACAAACTCCAAAAAAACCAGTTAGATACAGAACTACCTGGACCATTTAAATTCTCAAATATAGTTGGTGTAAGTTGCTACGCAAATGTAGCAATTAATATTCTATTTCAATTACCACCAATTGTTGACAACATTTACTTACACAGTACAGACCCATTGTGTTTGCAAATGTTAGTACTTCACAGAAATGCAGCAAAAAATCCTGACAACACGTATAGTGTTTATGGAATAAAACAATTGGACTACTGTGCTGGAATGGTGAAATTTACTATAAACTCACAGGAAGATCCACAAGAATTTCTAATGTACTTACTACAAGTACTGGAAAACAAAAACATACCTATAAATAAAATCTTTCAGATTTCATACATGTGGAAACATACATGCACTCTCTGCAGCAATGTGACACAAGAAGAAATCCCCAATGAAAGCTTCATATATATATCAATACCAAATTGTGAATCCATTCCATTTCAGCGACTTGTACAAAATGCAAACCATGGTAGAGTATGCTCCACCTGCAATTCAGATAATCGCTCCACGTTGGTAATACAAACACATAGTAAATACATAATACTAATGCTTCTACGTTACAATGCAGATGGTACCAAAAACAACTGCAAGCTGACTGGATTCACACATGGTCAAATATCACTTGGTAAGAAAACCTCCACAACAATAGGTATAATCTACCACGTAGGAGCCACAACCAATTCAGGGCACTACACTGCATATATAAAAAAGAAATGTGGATGGTTTGAATGTAATGATAGTACCATTACTCTAAAGCAGAGATTACCAGGAAATCTTACAAACGCTTATTTGATGTTCTTAAAACCAAAATTTGATAACTAAACTGTATTTAAACCCTAAGTAAACTTGTGTTAAAAAAATATAAACTGTTAGAATACTCCAAAAGCTATCTAACTGCTCAAAGATTCTACAACAACTAATCAGATAAATGAATACCACTAAATTAGACCAAAAAATACACAGTTAGAATACACCAATTGGTATCTAACTGTCCCAAAATTTAACAATATCCAAATAGATAAATCAATACCACTAAAATATATCAAAAAAATAGACAGTTAGAATACGCCAATTGGTATCTAACTGCTCCAAAATTTTATAATATCAAAACAAATAAATAATATGTTACTGCTCCAAAAAAATGCAACAAGCCAAAGTATAAAGCATTAGCCAGAAACAACAAGTGAACACTGAAAACAAACAAACAAATAAACTGTAGCATAACAGAAAAGGTTTTTTTTTAAATCCAACATGGATTTTTTTTCTCCCACAGACCCAATGATTTTAGCAACAAATACAGAAACTGAGCAAATTGCACATACGCGCTAAGGGCCTTTCCTCGAATTACACGCTGACGTGCAGATTTTTCACGTGCCAAATCACTCCATATCAAGCTGGCCACGCGTAAGCACACGGAAGACCACGCTCCTGCCCAGAAGGCCGAACTACTGCCCCCCAGAGCCCCGAGCACGCTCCCACCTGCCATCTGCTGCTGCCTGACTGCCTGCTGCCCACGTGCCCTGCCATTTGCTGCCTGCACATCAGCCAGGGGTGCTGTTGCTGTGACCACCCCTGCTGGAACCGAGGACTCCCGACTGGGATTCCATCGCTCCACAGCCCAGACCCAGGACCCAGTTACCCACCCACTCCTGCCTCTGGGGTTGTCATGTCGGGGCAAACACCATCTGAGACCACTGACAACCCCCGGCCAGAGAGGCAGAGGAAAACCAGCTTCAGTGCCACGAAGTTGGTGTCCTGGTGGAGCAAGTCCTGGGGCAGTATGATGCCCTCTTCGGAAGTTCCCGCGCCGACAAGGAAGGACGGACTCGGATCTGGACTGACATCGTGACTGCCATCAACGCGGAGGGGGTGGCAGTTCGCGACTTACAACATGTCAAGAAGCGCTGGGAGGACTTCAGGTCCAGGACCCTGAACAAGGCCCGGCGCCTCTTGAAGGCAGCGGATGCCAAAGGGCGCCGGGGCCACTTGTCGGAAGAACAGATGAGGGTCCTGGAACGCATATCCCCAGTGCTCCACATCCAGGTCCTTGAGAGGCAGACCCGTCTGGAGTCGAGCGGTGAGTGTACATGCATCCTGATTGTGAGCAGTGCATGTGGTGATTTTTCAGTAGCGTGCAGGTTGCACATCTGTTTGTATGGGGTCGAGTATGGGTGGGGGTGTACAGGGCCGTGGGCTAACACATGCGAGGGCTGGAATGAGTGAGACATGGATGGTGCTTGTGTGTGTAGGCTTGCATGCCAAATGCAGTTGTGTGGGCACACATGTTTGGATGAATGTGTATGTAAGTAGACATGTCCGTGATGTCACGCATGTATGTTGTTTTCGGCTGCATGTATCAGCACTGTGTACATGTGCATGTGTGTGTATTTGACAAGGGTGCAACAGTGATGCAACATGGATGCATGTGACAGCGGTATGTGGAAGCCTGATCGGCAGATGTGACATGGATGCCCATCTGAACACTGCGACACTTGGCAGAGGTGTACACATGCATGCAAGTGTGGTGGTGTGTGTACATGTGTGGTGCACTTCCTGTGTTGCATGTGATGTCTGGCTCACCTTTGCCTGCTCATGCTGTTGTATGTGTATGGATGGTGCTGGCAGTTGCGATATGGCTGCGGTATGGCTCATGTGTGTGAGTTGAAATGACATGTGTGTTGGGGATTGTGATGACGTCTGAGGTTTGCCGATGCCACTCATGTACAACTGTCATGTGTGTATGTGTCCATTGTACAGTGCCCTGATGCCTGTGTTTTGTTTCTCCCTGTCTGCAGCGTCAACTGATGAAGAGGGCGGAGAAGGTGCTGTGGAGCACAGCGGCGGGGATCCGACCACCAGCCGGAGACGCAAGGCCCGGCTCCCCTCCCAGGTTGTCATCTCGTCGGGGGGTGAGGAGTCCGGTGCCGCGTCCCAGGCCGCAGCTGCCGGGGGGAGGCCCAAGAGGTGGAGGTTGGAGTTGGACTCCTCGGCAGCAGAAGGGGCAGCTGTGACCCCACAGGGCCCAACAGGGGAAGATGGCACGGAGTCATCCAGGTTGGTGGGGGGTTTGGTGGAGGAGGAGGCCGTGCAAGCACCAGAGACGGGGTCTGGAGGTGGGGATCCCACTGGTGCTAGTGGTGCAGTGCAGGACCAGGGACAGGAGGCAGCACAGGCCGTCGCGGAGGTGCCTGTGTGCAATCCTGTCCCTGATCCTGTCCCTGCATCATCTTGCACCAGCAGGGATGCCTACGTCCAGACCCGTTTTCAGGCAGGGGATGAGCTCACGTCAACTGGCCTTCCTCTGCCTGCGGACGTGGCTATCCGGGTCCGGTTGGAGCCTGTCCTGACTGGTGTGGCGTTGCGTCAATCGGCCATGCGAGGTGACCTGCAGTCTTTTCATGAGGAGACTGCACGTCATCTCGAATGGCTCGTTGACCACGTCAGCCTGCTGGGACAGGTCACCCAGGCCGGATTCCTCCGTTTGCTGGGGCTTGCTACGACCCCCTCCTCATCTGAACCCACTACGCGCCAGTCGTCCTCCATGCCATCTTCCCACCCATCAGTCACCTGGGTGCCCTGTGGAGCTGCCTCTGACGGTGCGGCCAGGCTGGTGGAGGAGGCATCCCTGCCACAGTCGGGAGTCGGACGTCCAGCAGGGGTTGACACATCAACGACTGCACCCCAGCCGGCGGAGGATGTGCAGGCAGCAGGAGGCAATGCACGGGCAGAGGCACAGCAGCAGCATCGTGGTGGGAGCCATGAAGGCTCGGGGCCTTCAACATCGGAGGGGCAGGCATCGGCCGGAGGGCAGGAGGACCCAGGACAGAGAGTGTCTTCCGTGTGGCAGCGGTTGGGCCACACCATAGATGCGGAGCGGCAGCGGGCGGAAGAGGCACGGCTCACAATGGTCAGGGTGGAGAACTCCATGCGGAGGGCCCTGAGGTGGGCCGAGTGCCTCGAGGCAATCCGCAGGGGTTTGGAGGTGGACAGGGTGACGGCCCTGCGGACCCTCGGGGCCATGGAGGAGGACCGCCTCCGGGACATTGATCAGGAGTTTGATGATGCCCTGGCCCGGGACATCCACAAGTGAGCCGTCAAACTAGCCCGCTGCCCCTGTACATAGTTATGTAGGTAGTGTTAGGTTTCATTTTTTTTAAAATTTATTTTGGACCTTTCTGACATTGGCCACATTTTTGTATATGGTTTATTTTATTAGTTAGTGTAGTTAGATAGGTTTCCTTTCTTTTGTTGGGATAATGGACCCTGGCTTTTTCCCATGTACATAGTTCACTGTTGGATTGTATTTTTCTTTCACATTTTAACCATGGAGCAATGGCTTTCTTTTTTATTTCCCATTGTATTTTGTTTTGTGGACAGTGACTTTGGACACCATTACTTTGGAATTTGATTTTTGGTTTTGCTTTTTTTCACGGACATGCTTCTTTTCATTTTTGTACATTCACATTTCTGTTTCTTTATTTTTGATTCTATTTATGTTTCCTTTAATACATATTTTTTTAGTGAACTTCAATGTGTGGTATCTCATTGGTTTCATGCATTTCATGATATGGATTTTGAGATTCACTGACACCCATTGGGTGTATGTGAGGGAAATGTGTTTGTTTCGGAACTTGCAATTGGTGTTCTGTCATGTAATTGCCAATTATGAGTGGGTGGATGCAATACTCGGGTGGGTGTTTTGCATTTGGAGGCTGACCATAGGGACCAGGGATCTAGATTGTGATGACATGTTGGCTGGGGAACATGAGTTGGACATGGGTGGGGGCCTGTTGGCAGGTGCCCCACAGTGCTGGGGGGTGGGGGTGGTGAGGAACATGAGTTGGACATGGGTGGGGGCCTGCTGGCAGGTGCCCCACAGTGCTGGGGGGTGGGGGTGTTGGGAGACATGGGTGGGGGCCTGGTGGAGGCTGATCCTGGTGGCTGGGGGGTGGGTGTGCTGGGAGACATGAGTTGGACATGGGCGGGGGCCTGGTGGATGCGGCCCCTGCACTGCTGGAGGGTGGGGGTGGTGGGAGACATGGGTGGGGGCCTGGTGGAGGGTGCCCCTGCCCTGCTGGGGGGTGGGAGTGGTGGGGAACATGGGTTGGACATGGGTTGGGGCCTGCTGGCAGGTGCCCCACAGTGCTGGGGGGTGGGGGTGGTGGGAGACATGGGTGGGGGCCTGGTGGAGGGTGCCCCTGCACTGCTGGGGGGTGGGGGTGGTGTGAGATATGGGTGGGGGCCTGGTGGAGGGTGCCCCTGCACTGCTGGGGGGTGGGGGTGGTGGGAGACATGGGTGGGGGCCTGGTGGAGGCTGCCCCTGGTGGCTGGGGGGTGGGGGTGGTGGGAGACATGGGTGGGAGCCTGGTGGAGGCTGCCCCTGGTGGCTGGGGGGTGGGGGTGGTGGGAGACATGAGTTGCACATGGGTGAGGGCCTGCTGGCAGGTGCCCCACAGTGCTGGGGGGTGGGGCTGGTGGGACACATGGGTGGGGGCCTGGTGGAGGGTGCCCCTGCACTGCTGGGGGGTGGGGGCGGTGGAAGACATGGGTGGGGGCCTGGTGGAGGCTGCCCCTGGTGGCTGGGGGGTGGGGGTGGTGGGAGACATGAGTTGGACATGGGTTGGGGCCTGCTGGCAAGTGCCCCACAGTGCTGGGGAGTGGGGGTGGTGGGAGACATGGGTGGGGGCCTGGTGGAGGGTGACCCGCACTGCTGGGGGGTGGGGGTGGTGGGAGACATGGGTGGGGGCCTTCTGGCAGGTGCCCCACAGTGCTGGGGTGTGGGGGTTGTGAAGACATGAGTTGGACATGGGTGGGGGCCTGGTGGAGGCTGCCCCTGCACTGCTGGAGGGTGGGGTGGTGGGAGACATGGGTGGGGGCCTGGTGGAGGGTGCCCCTGCACTGCTGGGGGGTGGGAGTGGTGGGGAACATGAGTTGGACATGGGTGAGGGCCTACTGGCAGGTGCCCCACAGTGCTGGGGGGTGGGGGTGGTGGGGAACATGAGTTGGACATGGGTGGGGGCCTGTTGGCAGGTGCCCCACAGTGCTGGGGGGTGGGGGTGGTGGGAGACATGGGTGGGGGCCTGGTGGAGGGTGCCCCTGCACATCTGGGAGGTGGGGGTGGTGGGAGACATGGGTGGGGGCCTGGTGGAGGGTGCCCCTGTACTGCTGGGGGGGTGGGAGACATGGGTGGGGGCCTGGTGGAGGGTGCCCCTGGTGGCTGGGGGTGCAGGGGGACATGCGTTGGTGGGCAGTAGTGCAAGTTGACATGTGGGTTGGCTGGGGGGCATGGCCATGGTGGATGGGGTGCCTGCAGGACATGTGCAGGGTAGGCCCCTGTGGTGTGAGCCACCTGCAGAGGCCGTGGAGGGTGCAGAGGGAACACCTGGGAGGACCCACACGTGCAATTCACGTGTGGTGCTCCCCGCGCACCCCTGTAATACACGTACACTGATGCGATTGCGTGTGGAACTTCCCGCGCACCCCTGTAATACACGTACCCTGATGGAATTGCGTGTGGAACTTCCCGTGCACCCCTGGAATACACGTACCCTGCTGATGTAGCGTGTGATACTTCCCCCGCACCCTGAAATACACGTACCCTGATGAGATCGCGTGTGTAACTTCCCGCGCACCCCCGAAATACACGTACCCTGATGAGATTGCATGTGTAACTTCCCGCGCACCCCCGAAATACACGTACCCCGCTCAATCGCGTGTGTAACTTCCCGCGCACCCCCGAAATACACGTACCCTGCTCAAGCGTGTGTGTAACTTCCCGCGCACCCCCGAAATACACGTACCCCGCTCAATCGCGTGTGTAACTTCCCGCGCACCCCCGAAATACACGTACCCCTCTCAAGCACGTGTGTAGCTTCCCGCGCACCCCCGAAATACACGTACCCTGCTCAATCACGTGTGTAACTTCCCGCGCGCCCCCGAAATACACGTACCCCTCTCAATCGCGTGTGTAACTTCCCGCGCACCCCCGAAATACACGTACCCCGCTCAATCGCTTGTGTAACTTCCTGCGCACCCCCGCAATAAACGTGCCCCACTCGCACAGGCCCAATTGCTGTATGTTGCCACTTTTGTAACGCGCAGGGACTCTACCGCCTGCCTTCGTGTGGCGGACGTGTTTCAGCTTGTGCGTGTCTTTGGCTGTGCGTGCTTTGCCCTATACGATTCCATGAATACGTGTGGTTCGAGTGCGTGTGGGCGTTCCGTCTGCTTCCCTGCAGTACATCCCCAGTTACGCCCTTATTTTCGCGCGTTGTTCCCCATTCCGCGCGTTACGCCCCGTGTCCCGCCCACTTTCTGGTGTATGCGCCGAGGTTGTGCGCTTTCACTGTGCGCGTCGCGCACGCCTTTCGGGATGTTGCAGTGACTTGTGCGCCATGCACGGGTTTGGCGCACATCCCGAGGTAAACACGCGCAGGGTCTTCCATGAATCGCACGCGTGCGCCTGTTTTTTCGCGCTTGCGCCTGCTTGCGCCTGCTTGCGCTAAGATTTTCGGCGCACGTTTGTTCCATGAATCGGCCCCTAAATAGTTTAGAAAAATCAATCTCAAACACAGCAGGCTTAGAAAAGATATTAAAATTATCCTTAAATTGCAGAGTAATGCTTAAACGTAACCTTGACGTGGACCAAGGACTAGTTAATGGAGTACTGGGTACAGTTGTTGGCTTTCAAACATACCCACGTGACAACAAAATTCAGTTTGTCAATATACTCTTTCACAAACTTTCAGAAGTAAAAAGGATAGGACGCTCAACAGCTAGATTCCTTCTCTTCAAAGATATGTATGTACGCAGAGAACAATTTTCTCTAACTCTTGCATACGTAGTCACGATTCATAAATCACAAGGTCTTACCCTAGACAAAGCAATGATAGATATTGGTAACACAGTCTTTAAAGAAGGCATGAGCTATGTAGCACTATCACGCTTACGTACGACGGTCTATTTCTAATTAACTTTGATGCAAGTAAAATAAACGCTGATATTCCTTGCATTTTAGAATACAATAGACTTCGCTCACTATACACCCCCCACCTAAACACATATTCTGTTCCACAAAAAGTAAAACGTTATAAAAGAAAAATAAATCAAACAGAAATGCAACAGGATGTCACTGCAAATCCTCCAAAGAGATTAAAAGAAACTAATACTTCATCAAGTACCACAAGCAAAAAAGAATCAATTAGGGAAAGTAAACCAGGTACTTCTTTAAAGAAGGAAGACAAACTCCAAAAAAACCAGTTAGATACAGAACTACCTGGACCATTTAAATTCTCAAATATAGTTGGTGTAAGTTGCTACGCAAATGTAGCAATTAATATTCTATTTCAATTACCACCAATTGTTGACAACATTTACTTACACAGTACAGACCCATTGTGTTTGCAAATGTTAGTACTTCACAGAAATGCAGCAAAAAATCCTGACAACACGTATAGTGTTTATGGAATAAGACAACAATTGGACTACTGTGCTGGAATGGTGAAATTTACTATAAACTCACAGGAAGATCCACAAGAATTTCTAATGTACTTACTACAAGTACTGGAAAACAAAAACATACCTATAAATAAAATCTTTCAGATTTCATACATGTGGAAACATACATGCTCTCTCTGCAGCAATGTGACACAAGAAGAAATCCCCAATGAAAGCTTCATATATATATCAATACCAAATTGTGAATCCATTCCATTTCAGCGACTTGTACAAAATGCAAACCATGGTAGAGTATGCTCCACCTGCAATTCAGATAATCGCTCCACGTTGGTAATACAAACACATAGTAAATACATAATACTAATGCTTCTACGTTACAATGCAGATGGTACCAAAAACAACTGCAAGCTGACTGGATTCACACATGGTCAAATATCACTTGGTAAGAAAACCTCCACAACAATAGGTATAATCTACCACGTAGGAGCCACAACCAATTCAGGGCACTACACTGCATATATAAAAAAGAAATGTGGATGGTTTGAATGTAATGATAGTACCATTACTCTAAAGCAGAGATTACCAGGAAATCTTACAAACGCTTATTTGATGTTCTTAAAACCAAAATTTGATAACTAAACTGTATTTAAACCCTAAGTAAACTTGTGTTAAAAAAATATAAACTGTTAGAATACTCCAAAAGCTATCTAACTGCTCAAAGATTCTACAACAACTAATCAGATAAATGAATACCACTAAATTAGACCAAAAAATACACAGTTAGAATACACCAATTGGTATCTAACTGTCCCAAAATTTAACAATATCCAAATAGATAAATCAATACCACTAAAATATATCAAAAAAATAGACAGTTAGAATACGCCAATTGGTATCTAACTGCTCCAAAATTGTATAATATCAAAACAAATAAATAATATGTTACTGCTCCAAAAAAATGCAACAAGCCAAAGTATAAAGCATTAGCCAGAAACAACAAGTGAACACTGAAAACAAACAAACAAATAAACTGTAGCATAACAGAAAAGGTTTTTTTTTAAATCCAACATGGATTTTTTTTCTCCCACAGACCCAATGATTTTAGCAACAAATACAGAAACTGAGCAAATTGCACATACGCGCTAAGGGCCTTTCCTCGAATTACACGCTGACGTGCAGATTTTTCACGTGCCAAATCACTCCATATCAAGCTGGCCACGCGTAAGCACACGGAAGACCACGCTCCTGCCCAGAAGGCCGAACTACTGCCCCCCAGAGCCCCGAGCACGCTCCCACCTGCCATCTGCTGCTGCCTGACTGCCTGCTGCCCACGTGCCCTGCCATTTGCTGCCTGCACATCAGCCAGGGGTGCTGTTGCTGTGACCACCCCTGCTGGAACCGAGGACTCCCGACTGGGATTCCATCGCTCCACAGCCCAGACCCAGGACCCAGTTACCCACCCACTCCTGCCTCTGGGGTTGTCATGTCGGGGCAAACACCATCTGAGACCACTGACAACCCCCGGCCAGAGAGGCAGAGGAAAACCAGCTTCAGTGCCACGAAGTTGGTGTCCTGGTGGAGCAAGTCCTGGGGCAGTATGATGCCCTCTTCGGAAGTTCCCGCGCCGACAAGGAAGGACGGACTCGGATCTGGACTGACATCGTGACTGCCATCAACGCGGAGGGGGTGGCAGTCCGCGACTTACAACATGTCAAGAAGCGCTGGGAGGACTTCAGGTCCAGGACCCTGAACAAGGCCCGGCGCCTCTTGAAGGCAGCGGATGCCAAAGGGCGCCGGGGCCACTTGTCGGAAGAACAGATGAGGGTCCTGGAACGCATATCCCCAGTGCTCCACATCCAGGTCCTTGAGAGGCAGACCCGTCTGGAGTCGAGCGGTGAGTGTACATGCATCCTGATTGTGAGCAGTGCATGTGGTGATTTTTCAGTAGTGTGCAGGTTGCACATCTGTTTGTATGGGGTCGAGTATGGGTGGGGGTGTACAGGGCCGTGGGCTAACACATGCGAGGGCTGGAATGAGTGAGACATGGATGGTGCTTGTGTGTGTAGGCTTGCATGCCAAATGCAGTTGTGTGGGCACACATGTTTGGATGAATGTGTATGTAAGTAGACATGTCCGTGATGTCACGCATGTATGTTGTTTTCAGCTGCATGTATCAGCACTGTGTACATGTGCATGTGTGTGTATTTGACAAGGGTGCAACAGTGATGCAACATGGATGCATGTGACAGCGGTATGTGGAAGCCTGATCGGCAGATGTGACATGGATGCCCATCTGAACACTGCGACACTTGGCAGAGGTGTACACATGCATGCAAGTGTGGTGGTGTGTGTACATGTGTGGTGCACTTCCTGTGTTGCATGTGATGTCTGGCTCACCTTTGCCTGCTCATGCTGTTGTATGTGTATGGATGGTGCTGGCAGTTGCGATATGGCTGCGGTATGGCTCATGTGTGTGAGTTGAAATGACATGTGTGTTGGGGATTGTGATGACGTCTGAGGTTTGCCGATGCCACTCATGTACAACTGTCATGTGTGTATGTGTCCATTGTACAGTGCCCTGATGCCTGTGTTTTGTTTCTCCCTGTCTGCAGCATCAACTGATGAAGAGGGCGGAGAAGGTGCTGTGGAGCACAGCGGCGGGGATCCGACCACAAGCCGGAGACGCAAGGCCCGGCTCCCCTCCCAGGTTGTCATCTCGTCGGGGGGTGAGGAGTCCGGTGCCGCGTCCCAGGCCGCAGCTGCCGGGGGGAGGTCCAAGAGGTGGAGGTTGGAGTTGGACTCCTCGGCAGCAGAAGGGGCAGCTGTGACCCCACAGGGCCCAACAGGGGAAGATGGCACGGAGTCATCCAGGTTGGTGGGGGGTTTGGTGGAGGAGGAGGCCGTGCAAGCACCAGAGACGGGGTCTGGAGGTGGGGATCCCACTGGTGCTAGTGGTGCAGTGCAGGACCAGGGACAGGAGGCAGCACAGGCCGTCGCGGAGGTGCCTGTGTGCAATCCTGTCCCTGATCCTGTCCCTGCATCATCTTGCACCAGCAGGGATGCCTACGTCCAGACCCGTTTTCAGGCAGGGGATGAGCTCACGTCAACTGGCCTTCCTCTGCCTGCGGACGTGGCTATCCGGGTCCGGTTGGAGCCTGTCCTGACTGGTGTGGCGTTGCGTCAATCGGCCATGCGAGGTGACCTGCAGTCTTTTCATGAGGAGACTGCACGTCATCTCGAATGGCTCGTTGACCACGTCAGCCTGCTGGGACAGGTCACCCAGGCCGGATTCCTCCGTTTGCTGGGGCTTGCTACGACCCCCTCCTCATCTGAACCCACTACGCGCCAGTCGTCCTCCATGCCATCTTCCCACCCATCAGTCACCTGGGTGCCCTGTGGAGCTGCCTCTGACGGTGCGGCCAGGCTGGTGGAGGAGGCATCCCTGCCACAGTCGGGAGTCGGACGTCCAGCAGGGGTTGACACATCAACGACTGCACCCCAGCCGGCGGAGGATGTGCAGGCAGCAGGAGGCAATGCACGGGCAGAGGCACAGCAGCAGCATCGTGGTGGGAGCCATGAAGGCTCGGGGCCTTCAACATCGGAGGGGCAGGCATCGGCCGGAGGGCAGGAGGACCCAGGACAGAGAGTGTCTTCCGTGTGGCAGCGGTTGGGCCACACCATAGATGCGGAGCGGCAGCGGGCGGAAGAGGCACGGCTCACAATGGTCAGGGTGGAGAACTCCATGCGCAGGGCCCTGAGGTGGGCCGAGTGCCTCGAGGCAATCCGCAGGGGTTTGGAGGTGGACAGGGTGACGGCCCTGCGGACCCTCGGGGCCATGGAGGAGGACCGCCTCCGGGACATTGAGCAGGAGTTTGATGATGCCCTGGCCCGGGACATCCACAAGTGAGCCGTCAAACTAGCCCGCTGCCCCTGTACATAGTTATGTAGGTAGTGTTAGGTTTCATTTTTTTTAAAATTTATTTTGGACCTTTCTGACATTGGCCACATTTTTGTATATGGTTTATTTTATTAGTTAGTGTAGTTAGATAGGTTTCCTTTCTTTTGTTGGGATAATGGACCCTGGCTTTTTCCCATGTACATAGTTCACTGTTGGATTGTATTTTTCTTTCACATTTTAACCATGGAGCAATGGCTTTCTTTTTTATTTCCCATTGTATTTTGTTTTGTGGACAGTGACTTTGGACACCATTACTTTGGAATTTGATTTTTGGTTTTGCTTTTTTTCACGGACATGCTTCTTTTCATTTTTGTACATTCACATTTCTGTTTCTTTATTTTTGATTCTATTTATGTTTCCTTTAATACATATTTTTTTTAGTGAACTTCAATGTGTGGTATCTCATTGGTTTCATGCATTTCATGATATGGATTTTGAGATTCACTGACACCCATTGGGTGTATGTGAGGGAAATGTGTTTGTTTCGGGACTTGCAATTGGTGTTCTGTCATGTAATTGCCAATTATGAGTGGGTGGATGCAATACTCTGGTGGGTGTTTTGCATTTGGAGGCTGACCATAGGGACCAGGGATCTAGATTGTGATGACATGTTGGCTGGGGAACATGAGTTGGACATGGGTGGGGGCCTGTTGGCAGGTGCCCCACAGTGCTGGGGGGTGGGGGTGGTGAGGAACATGAGTTGGACATGGGTGGGGGCCTGCTGGCAGGTGCCCCACAGTGCTGGGGGGTGGGGGTGTTGGGAGACATGGGTGGGGGCCTGGTGGAGGCTGATCCTGGTGGCTGGGGGGTGGGTGTGCTGGGAGACATGAGTTGGACATGGGCGGGGGCCTGGTGGATGCGGCCCCTGCACTGCTGGAGGGTGGGGGTGGTGGGAGACATGGGTGGGGGCCTGGTGGAGGGTGCCCCTGCCCTGCTGGGGGGTGGGAGTGGTGGGGAACATGGGTTGGACATGGGTTGGGGCCTGCTGGCAGGTGCCCCACAGTGCTGGGCGGGTGGGGGTGGTGGGAGACATGGGTGGGGGCCTGGTGGAGGGTGCCCCTGCACTGCTGGGGGGTGGGGGTGGTGTGAGATATGGGTGGGGGCCTGGTGGAGGGTGCCCCTGCACTGCTGGGGGGTGGGGGTGGTGGGAGACATGGGTGGGGGCCTGGTGGAGGCTGCCCCTGGTGGCTGGGGGGTGGGGGTGGTGGGAGACATGGGTGGGAGCCTGGTGGAGGCTGCCCCTGGTGGCTGGGGGGTGGGGGTGGTGGGAGACATGAGTTGCACATGGGTGAGGGCCTGCTGGCAGGTGCCCCAGAGTGCTGGGGGGTGGGGCTGGTGGGACACATGGGTGGGGGCCTGGTGGAGGGTGCCCCTGCACTGCTGGGGGGTGGGGGCGGTGGAAGACATGGGTGGGGGCCTGGTGGAGGCTGCCCCTGGTGGCTGGGGGGTGGGGGTGGTGGGAGACATGAGTTGGACATGGGTTGGGGCCTGCTGGCAAGTGCCCCACAGTGCTGGGGAGTGGGGGTGGTGGGAGACATGGGTGGGGGCCTGGTGGAGGGTGACCCACACTGCTGGGGGGTGGGGGTGGTGGGAGACATGGGTGGGGGCCTTCTGGCAGGTGCCCCACAGTGCTGGGGTGTGGGGGTTGTGGAGACATGAGTTGGACATGGGTGGGGGCCTGGTGGAGGCTGCCCCTGCACTGCTGGAGGGTGGGGTGGTGGGAGACATGGGTGGGGGCCTGGTGGAGGGTGCCCCTGCACTGCTGGGGGGTGGGAGTGGTGGGGAACATGAGTTGGACATGGGTGAGGGCCTACTGGCAGGTGCCCCACAGTGCTGGGGGGTGGGGGTGGTGGGGAACATGAGTTGGACATGGGTGGGGGCCTGTTGGCAGGTGCCCCACAGTGCTGGGGGGTGGGGGTGGTGGGAGACATGGGTGGGGGCCTGGTGGAGGGTGCCCCTGCACATCTGGGAGGTGGGGGTGGTGGGAGACATGGGTGGGGGCCTGGTGGAGGGTGCCCCTGTACTGCTGGGGGGGTGGGAGACATGGGTGGGGGCCTGATGGAGGGTGCCCCTGGTGGCTGGGGGTGCAGGGGGACATGCGTTGGTGGGCAGTAGTGCAAGTTGACATGTGGGTTGGCTGGGGGGCATGGCCATGGTGGATGGGGTGCCTGCAGGACATGTGCAGGGTAGGCCCCTGTGGTGTGAGCCACCTGCAGAGGCCGTGGAGGGTGCAGAGGGAACACCTGGGAGGACCCACACGTGCAATTCACGTGTGGTGCTCCCCGCGCACCCCTGTAATACACGTACACTGATTAGATTGCGTGTGGAACTTCCCGCGCACCCCTGTAATACACGTACCCTGATGGAATTGCGTGTGGAACTTCCCGTGCACCCCTGGAATACACGTACCCTGCTGATGTAGCGTGTGATACTTCCCCCGCACCCTGAAATACACGTACCCTGATGAGATCGCGTGTGTAACTTCCCGCGCACCCCCGAAATACACGTACCCTGATGAGATTGCATGTGTAACTTCCCGCGCACCCCCGAAATACACGTACCCCGCTCAATCGCGTGTGTAACTTCCCGCGCACCCCCGAAATACACGTACCCCGCTCAATCGCGTGTGTAACTTCCCGCGCACCCCCGAAATACACGTACCCTGCTCAAGCGTGTGTGTAACTTCCCGTGCACCCCCGAAATACACGTACCCCTCTCAAGCACGTGTGTAGCTTCCCGCGCACCCCCGAAATACACGTACCCTGCTCAATCGCGTGTGTAACTTCCCGCGCGGCCCCAAAATACACGTACCCCTCTCAATCGCGTGTGTAACTTCCCGCGCACCCCCGAAATACACGTACCCCGCTCAATCGCTTGTGTAACTTCCTGCGCACCCCCGCAATATACGTGCCCCACTCGCACAGGCCCAATTGCTGTATGTTGCCACTTTTGTAACGCGCAGGGACTCTACCGGCTGCCTTCGTGTGGCGGACGTGTTTCAGCTTGTGCGTGTCTTTGGCTGTGCGTGCTTTGCCCTATACGATTCCATGAATACGTGTGGTTCGAGTGCGTGTGGGCGTTCCGTCTGCTTCCCTGCAGTACATCCCCAGTTACGCCCTTATTTTCGCGCGTTGTTCCCCATTCCGCGCGTTACGCCCCGTGTCCCGCCCACTTTCTGGTGTATGCGCCGAGGTTGTGCGCTTTCACTGTGCGCGTCGCGCACGCCTTTCGGGATGTTGCAGTGACTTGTGCGCCATGCACGGGTTTGGCGCACATCCCGAGGTAAACACGCGCAGGGTCTTCCATGAATCGCACGCGTGCGCCTGTTTTTTCGCGCTTGCGCCTGCTTGCGCCTGCTTGCGCTAAGATTTTCGGCGCACGTTTGTTCCATGAATCGGCCCCTAAATAGTTTAGAAAAATCAATCTCAAACACAGCAGGCTTAGAAAAGATATTAAAATTATCCTTAAATTGCAGAGTAATGCTTAAACGTAACCTTGACGTGGACCAAGGACTAGTTAATGGAGTACTGGGTACAGTTGTTGGCTTTCAAACATACCCACGTGACAACAAAATTCAGTTTGTCAATATACTCTTTCACAAACTTTCAGAAGTAAAAAGGATAGGACGCTCAACAGCTAGATTCCTTCTCTTCAAAGATATGTATGTACGCAGAGAACAATTTTCTCTAACTCTTGCATACGCAGTCACGATTCATAAATCACAAGGTCTTACCCTAGACAAAGCAATGATAGATATTGGTAACACAGTCTTTAAAGAAGGCATGAGCTATGTAGCACTATCACGCTTACGTACGACGGTCTATTTCTAATTAACTTTGATGCAAGTAAAATAAACGCTGATATTCCTTGCATTTTAGAATACAATAGACTTCGCTCACTATACACCCCCCACCTAAACACATATTCTGTTCCACAAAAAGTAAAACGTTATAAAAGAAAAATAAATCAAACAGAAATGCAACAGGATGTCACTGCAAATCCTCCAAAGAGATTAAAAGAAACTAATACTTCATCAAGTACCACAAGCAAAAAAGAATCAATTAGGGAAAGTAAACCAGGTACTTCTTTAAAGAAGGAAGACAAACTCCAAAAAAACCAGTTAGATACAGAACTACCTGGACCATTTAAATTCTCAAATATAGTTGGTGTAAGTTGCTACGCAAATGTAGCAATTAATATTCTATTTCAATTACCACCAATTGTTGACAACATTTACTTACACAGTACAGACCCATTGTGTTTGCAAATGTTAGTACTTCACAGAAATGCAGCAAAAAATCCTGACAACACGTATAGTGTTTATGGAATAAGACAACAATTGGACTACTGTGCTGGAATGGTGAAATTTACTATAAACTCACAGGAAGATCCACAAGAATTTCTAATGTACTTACTACAAGTACTGGAAAACAAAAACATACCTATAAATAAAATCTTTCAGATTTCATACATGTGGAAACATACATGCACTCTCTGCAGCAATGTGACACAAGAAGAAATCCCCAATGAAAGCTTCATATATATATCAATACCAAATTGTGAATCCATTCCATTTCAGCGACTTGTACAAAATGCAAACCATGGTAGAGTATGCTCCACCTGCAATTCAGATAATCGCTCCACGTTGGTAATACAAACACATAGTAAATACATAATACTAATGCTTCTAAGTTACAATGCAGATGGTACCAAAAACAACTGCAAGCTGACTGGATTCACACATGGTCAAATATCACTTGGTAAGAAAACCTCCACAACAATAGGTATAATCTACCACGTAGGAGCCACAACCAATTCAGGGCACTACACTGCATATATAAAAAAGAAATGTGGATGGTTTGAATGTAATGATAGTACCATTACTCTAAAGCAGAGATTACCAGGAAATCTTACAAACGCTTATTTGATGTTCTTAAAACCAAAATTTGATAACTAAACTGTATTTAAACCCTAAGTAAACTTGTGTTAAAAAAATATAAACTGTTAGAATACTCCAAAAGCTATCTAACTGCTCAAAGATTCTACAACAACTAATCAGATAAATGAATACCACTAAATTAGACCAAAAAATACACAGTTAGAATACACCAATTGGTATCTAACTGTCCCAAAATTTAACAATATCCAAATAGATAAATCAATACCACTAAAATATATCAAAAAAATAGACAGTTAGAATACGCCAATTGGTATCTAACTGCTCCAAAATTTTATAATATCAAAACAAATAAATAATATGTTACTGCTCCAAAAAAATGCAACAAGCCAAAGTATAAAGCATTAGCCAGAAACAACAAGTGAACACTGAAAACAAACAAACAAATAAACTGTAGCATAACAGAAAAGGTTTTTTTTTAAATCCAACATGGATTTTCTTTCTCCCACAGACCCAATGATTTTAGCAACAAATACAGAAACTGAGCAAATTGCACATACGCGCTAAGGGCCTTTCCTCGAATTACACGCTGACGTGCAGATTTTTCACGTGCCAAATCACTCCATATCAAGCTGGCCACGCGTAAGCACACGGAAGACCACGCTCCTGCCCAGAAGGCCGAACTACTGCCCCCCAGAGCCCCGAGCACGCTCCCACCTGCCATCTGCTGCTGCCTGACTGCCTGCTGCCCACGTGCCCTGCCATTTGCTGCCTGCACATCAGCCAGGGGTGCTGTTGCTGTGACCACCCCTGCTGGAACCGAGGACTCCCGACTGGGATTCCATCGCTCCACAGCCCAGACCCAGGACCCAGTTACCCACCCACTCCTGCCTCTGGGGTTGTCATGTCGGGGCAAACACCATCTGAGACCACTGACAACCCCCGGCCAGAGAGGCAGAGGAAAACCAGCTTCAGTGCCACGAAGTTGGTGTCCTGGTGGAGCAAGTCCTGGGGCAGTATGATGCCCTCTTCGGAAGTTCCCGCGCCGACAAGGAAGGACGGACTCGGATCTGGACTGACATCGTGACTGCCATCAACGCGGAGGGGGTGGCAGTCCGCGACTTACAACATGTCAAGAAGCGCTGGGAGGACTTCAGGTCCAGGACCCTGAACAAGGCCCGGCGCCTCTTGAAGGCAGCAGATGCCAAAGGGCGCCGGGGCCACTTGTCGGAAGAACAGATGAGGGTCCTGGAACGCATATCCCCAGTGCTCCACATCCAGGTCCTTGAGAGGCAGTCCCGTCTGGAGTCGAGCGGTGAGTGTACATGCATCCTGATTGTGAGCAGTGCATGTGGTGATTTTTCAGTAGTGTGCAGGTTGCACATCTGTTTGTATGGGGTCGAGTATGGGTGGGGGTGTACAGGGCCGTGGGCTAACACATGCGAGGGCTGGAATGAGTGAGACATGGATGGTGCTTGTGTGTGTAGGCTTGCATGCCAAATGCAGTTGTGTGGGCACTCATGTTTGGATGAATGTGTATGTAAGTAGACATGTCCGTGATGTCACGCATGTATGTTGTTTTCGGCTGCATGTATCAGCACTGTGTACATGTGCATGTGTGTGTATTTGACAAGGGTGCAACAGTGATGCAACATGGATGCATGTGACAGCGGTATGTGGAAGCCTGATCGGCAGATGTGACATGGATGCCCATCTGAACACTGCGACACTTGGCAGAGGTGTACACATGCATGCAAGTGTGGTGGTGTGTGTACATGTGTGGTGCACTTCCTGTGTTGCATGTGATGTCTGGCTCACCTTTGCCTGCTCATGCTGTTGTATGTGTATGGATGGTGCTGGCAGTTGCGATATGGCTGCGGTATGGCTCATGTGTGTGAGTTGAAATGACATGTGTGTTGGGGATTGTGATGACGTCTGAGGTTTGCCGATGCCACTCATGTACAACTGTCATGTGTGTATGTGTCCATTGTACAGTGCCCTGATGCCTGTGTTTTGTTTCTCCCTGTCTGCAGCGTCAACTGATGAAGAGGGCGGAGAAGGTGCTGTGGAGCACAGCGGCGGGGATCCGACCACCAGCCGGAGACGCAAGGCCCGGCTCCCCTCCCAGGTTGTCATCTCGTCGGGGGGTGAGGAGTCCGGTGCCGCGTCCCAGGCCGCAGCTGCCGGGGGGAGGTCCAAGAGGTGGAGGTTGGAGTTGGACTCCTCGGCAGCAGAAGGGGCAGCTGTGACCCCACAGGGCCCAACAGGGGAAGATGGCAGGGAGTCATCCAGGTTGGTGGGGGGTTTGGTGGAGGAGGAGGCCGTGCAAGCACCAGAGACGGGGTCTGGAGGTGGGGATCCCACTGGTGCTAGTGGTGCAGTGCAGGACCAGGGACAGGAGGCAGCACAGGCCGTCGCGGAGGTGCCTGTGTGCAATCCTGTCCCTGATCCTGTCCCTGCATCATCTTGCACCAGCAGGGATGCCTACGTCCAGACCCGTTTTCAGGCAGGGGATGAGCTCACGTCAACTGGCCTTCCTCTGCCTGCGGACGTGGCTATCCGGGTCCGGGTGGAGCCTGTCCTGACTGGTGTGGCGTTGCGTCAATCGGCCATGCGAGGTGACCTGCAGTCTTTTCATGAGGAGACTGCACGTCATCTCGAATGGCTCGTTGACCACGTCAGCCTGCTGGGACAGGTCACCCAGGCAGGATTCCTCCGTTTGCTGGGGCTTGCTACGACCCCCTCCTCAACTGAACCCACTACGCGCCAGTCGTCCTCCATGCCATCTTCCCACCCATCAGTCACCTGGGTGCCCTGTGGAGCTGCCTCTGACGGTGCGGCCAGGCTGGTGGAGGAGGCATCCCTGCCACAGTCGGGAGTCGGACGTCCAGCAGGGTTTGGCAAATCAACGACTGCACCCCAGCCGGCGGAGGATGTGCAGGCAGCAGGAGGCAATGCACGGGCAGAGGCACAGCAGCAGCATCGTGGTGGGAGCCATGAAGGCTCGGGGCCTTCAACATCGGAGGGGCAGGCATCGGCCGGAGGGCAGGAGGACCCAGGACAGAGAGTGTCTTCCGTGTGGCAGCGGTTGGGCCACACCATAGATGCGGAGCGGCAGCGGGCGGAAGAGGCACGGCTCACAATGGTCAGGGTGGAGAACTCCATGCGGAGGGCCCTGAGGTGGGCCGAGTGCCTCGAGGCATTCCGCAGGGGTTTGGAGGTGGACAGGGCGACGGCCCTGCGGACCCTCGGGGCCATGGAGGAGGACCGCCTCCGGGACATTGAGCAGGAGTTCGATGATGCCCTGGCCCGGGACATCCACAAGTGAGCCGTCAAACTAGCCCGCTGCCCCTGTACATAGTTATGTAGGTAGTGTTAGGTTTCATTTTTTTTTTAATTTATTTTGGACCTTTCTGACATTGGCCACATTTTTGTATATGGTTTATTTTATTAGTTAGTGTAGTTAGATAGGTTTCCTTTCTTTTGTTGGGATAATGGACCCTGGCTTGTTCCCATGTACATAGTTCACTGTTGGATTGTATTTTTCTTTCACATTTTAACCATGGAGCAATGGCTTTCTTTTTTATTTCCCATTGTATTTTGTTTTGTGGACAGTGACTTTGGACACCATTACTTTGGAATTTGATTTTTGGTTTTGCTTTTTTTCACGGACATGCTTCTTTTCATTTTTGTACATTCACATTTCTGTTTCTTTATTTTTGATTCTATTTATGTTTCCTTTAATACATATTTTTTTTAGTGAACTTCAATGTGTGGTATCTCATTGGTTTCATGCATTTCATGATATGGATTTTGAGATTCACTGACACCCATTGGGTGTATGTGAGGGAAATGTGTTTGTTTCGGAACTTGCAATTGGTGTTCTGTCATGTAATTGCCAATTATGAGTGGGTGGATGCAATACTCGGGTGGGTGTTTTGCATTTGGAGGCTGACCATAGGGACCAGGGATCTAGATTTTGATGACATGTTGGCTGGGGAACATGAGTTGGACATGGGCGGGGGCCTGTTGGCAGGTGCCCCACAGTGCTGGGGGGTGGGGGTGTTGAGGAACATGAGTTGGACATGGGTGGGGGCCTGCTGGCAGGTGCCCCACAGTGCTGGGGGGTGGGGGTGTTGGGAGACATGGGTGGGGGCCTGGTGGAGGCTGATCCTGGTGGCTGAGGGGTGGGTGTGCTGGGAGACATGAGTTGGACATGGGCGGGGGCCTGGTGGATGCTGCCCCTGCACTGCTGGAGGGTGGGGGTGGGGGGAGACATGGGTGGGGGCCTGGTGGAGGGTGCCCCTGCCCTGCTGGGGGGTGGGAGTGGTGGGGAACATGGGTTGGACATGGGTCGGGGCCTGCTGGCAGGTGCCCCACAGTGCTGGGGGGTGGGGGAGGTGGGAGACATGGGTGGGGGCCTGGTGGAGGGTGCCCCTGCACTGCTGCGGGGTGGGGGTGGTGTGAGATATGGGTGGGGGCCTGGTGGAGGGTGCCCCTGCACTGCTGGGGGGTGGGGGTGGTGGGAGACATGGGTGGGGGCCTGGTGGAGGCTGCCCCTGGTGGCTGGGGGGTGGGGGTGGTGGGAGACATGGGTGGGAGCCTGGTGGAGGCTGCCCCTGATGGCTGGGGGGTGGGGGTGGTGGGAGACATGAGTTGCACATGGGTGAGGGCCTGCTGGCAGGTGCCCCACAGTGCTGGGGGTTGGGGGTGGTGGGAGACATGGGTGGGGGCCTGGTGGAGGGTGCCTCTGCACTGCTGGGGGGTGGGGTGGTGTGAGTCATGGGTGGGGGCCTGGTGGAGGGTGCCCCTGCACTGCTGGGGGGTGGGGGCGGTGGAAGACATGGGTGGGGGCCTGGTGGAGGCTGCCCCTGGTGGCTGGGGCGTGGGGGTGGTGGGAGACATGAGTTGGACATGGGTGGGGGCCTGCTGGCAAGTGCCCCACAGTGCTGGGGAGTGGGGGTGGTGGGAGACATGGGTGGGGGCCTGGTGGAGGGTGACCCGCACTGCTGGGGGGTGGGGGTGGTGGGAGACATGGGTGGGGGCCTTCTGGCAGGTGCCCCACAGTGCTGGGGTGTGGGGGTTGTGGAGACATGAGTTGGACATGGGTGGGGGCCTGGTGGAGGCTGCCCCTGCACTGCTGGAGGGTGGGGTGGTGGGAGACATGGGTGGGGGCCTGGTGGAGGGTGCCCCTGCACTGCTGGCGGGTGGGAGTGGTGGGGAACATGAGTTGGACATGGGTGAGGGCCTACTGGCAGGTGCCCCACAGTGCTGGGGGGTGGGGGTGGTGGGGAACTTGAGTTGGACATGGGTGGGGGCCTGTTGGCAGGTGCCCCACAGTGCTGGGGGGTGGGGGTGGTGGGAGACATGGGTGGGGGCCTGGTGGAGGGTGCCCCTGCACTGCTGGGAGGTGGGGGTGGTGGGAGACATGGGTGGGGGCCTGGTGGAGTGTGCCCCTGCACTGCTGGGGGGGTGGGAGACATGGGTGGGGGCCTGGTGGAGGGTGCCCCTGGTGGCTGGGGGTGCAGGGGGACATGCGTTGGTGGGCAGTAGTGCAAGTTGACATGTGGGTTGGCTGGGGGGCATGGCCATCGTGGATGGGGTGCCTGCAGGACATGTGCAGGGTAGGCCCCTGTGGTGTGAGCCACCTGCAGAGGCCGTGGAGGGTGCAGAGGGAACACCTGGGAGGACCCACACGTGCAATTCACGTGTGGTGCTCCCCGCGCACCCCTGTAATACACGTACACTGATGAGATTGCGTGTGGAACTTCCCGCGCACCCCTGTAATACACGTACCCTGATGGAATTGCATGTGGAACTTCCCGTGCACCCCTGGAATACACGTACCCTGCTGATGTAGCGTGTGATACTTCCCCCGCACCCTGAAATACACGTACCCTGATGAGATTGCGTGTGTAACTTCCCGCGCACCCCCGAAATACACGTACCCTGCTCAAGCGTGTGTGTAACTTCCCGCGCACCCCCGAAATACACGTACCCCGCTCAATCGCGTGTGTAACTTCCCGCGCACCCCCGAAATACACGTACCCCGCTCAAGCACGTGTGTAGCTTCCCGCGCACCCCCGAAATACACGTACCCTGCTCAATCGTGTGTGTAACTTCCCGCGCGCCCCCGAAATACACGTACCCCTCTCAATCGCGTGTGTAACTTCCCGCGCACCCCCGAAATACATGTACCCCGCTCAATCGCTTGTGTAACTTCCTGCGCACCCCCGCAATACACGTGCCCCACTCGCACAGGCCCAATTGCTGTATGTTGCCACTTTTGTAACGCGCAGGGACTCTACCGTCTGCCTTCGTGTGGCGGACGTGTTTCAGCTTGTGCGTGTCTTTGGCTGTGCGTGCTTTGCCCTATTCGATTCCATGAATACGTGTGGTTCGAGTGCGTGTGGGCGTTCCGTCTGCTTCCCTGCAGTACATCCCCAGTTACGCCCTTATTTTCGCGCGTTGTTCCCCATTCCGCGCGTTACGCCCCGTGTCCCGCCCACTTTCTGGTGTATGCGCCGAGGTTGTGCGCTTTCACTGTGCGCGTCGCGCACGCCTTTCGGGATGTTTCAGTGACTTGTGCGCCATGCACGGGTTTGGCGCACATCCCGAGGTAAACACGCGCAGGGTCTTCCATGAATCGCACGCGTGCGCCTGTTTTTTCGCGCTTGCGCCTGCTTGCGCCTGCTTGCGCCTGCTTGCGCCAAGATTTTCGGCGCACGTTTGTTCCATGAATCGGCCCCTAAATAGTTTAGAAAAATCAATCTCAAACACAGCAGGCTTAGAAAAGATATTAAAATTATCCTTAAATTGCAGAGTAATGCTTAAACGTAACCTTGACGTGGACCAAGGACTAGTAAATGGAGTACTGGGTACAGTTGTTGGCTTTCAAACATACCCACGTGACAACAAAATTCAGTTTGTCAATATACTCTTTCACAAACTTTCAGAAGTAAAAAGGATAGGACGCTCAACAGCTAGATTCCTTCTCTTCAAAGATATGTATGTACGCAGAGAACAATTTTCTCTAACTCTTGCATACGCAGTCACGATTCATAAATCACAAGGTCTTACCCTAGACAAAGCAATGATAGATATTGGTAACACAGTCTTTAAAGAAGGCATGAGCTATGTAGCACTATCACGCTTACGTACGACGGTCTATTTCTAATTAACTTTGATGCAAGTAAAATAAACGCTGATATTCCTTGCATTTTAGAATACAATAGACTTCGCTCACTATACACCCCCCACCTAAACACATATTCTGTTCCACAAAAAGTAAAACGTTATAAAAGAAAAATAAATCAAACAGAAATGCAACAGGATGTCACTGCAAATCCTCCAAAGAGATTAAAAGAAACTAATACTTCATCAAGTACCACAAGCAAAAAAGAATCAATTAGGGAAAGTAAACCAGGTACTTCTTTAAAGAAGGAAGACAAACTCCAAAAAAACAGTTAGATACAGAACTACCTGGACCATTTAAATTCTCAAATATAGTTGGTGTAAGTTGCTACGCAAATGTAGCAATTAATATTCTATTTCAATTACCACCAATTGTTGACAACATTTACTTACACAGTACAGACCCATTGTGTTTGCAAATGTTAGTACTTCACAGAAATGCAGCAAAAAATCCTGACAACACGTATAGTGTTTATGGAATAAGACAACAATTGGACTACTGTGCTGGAATGGTGAAATTTACTATAAACTCACAGGAAGATCCACAAGAATTTCTAATGTACTTACTACAAGTACTGGAAAACAAAAACATACCTATAAATAAAATCTTTCAGATTTCATACATGTGGAAACATACATGCACTCTCTGCAGCAATGTGACACAAGAAGAAATCCCCAATGAAAGCTTCATATATATATCAATACCAAATTGTGAATCCATTCCATTTCAGCGACTTGTACAAAATGCAAACCATGGTAGAGTATGCTCTACCTGCAATTCAGATAATCGCTCCACGTTGGTAATACAAACACATAGTAAATACATAATACTAATGCTTCTACGTTACAATGCAGATGGTACCAAAAACAACTGCAAGCTGACTGGATTCACACATGGTTAAATATCACTTGGTAAGAAAACCTTCACAACAATAGGTATAATCTACCACGTAGGAGCCACAACCAATTCAGGGCACTACACTGCATATATAAAAAAGAAATGTGGATGGTTTGAATGTAATGATAGTACCATTACTCTAAAGCAGAGATTACCAGGAAATCTTACAAACGCTTATTTGATGTTCTTAAAACCAAAATTTGATAACTAAACTGTATTTAAACCCTAAGTAAACTTGTGTTAAAAAAATATAAACTGTTAGAATACTCCAAAAGCTATCTAACTGCTCAAAGATTCTACAACAACTAATCAGATAAATGAATACCACTAAATTAGACCAAAAAATACACAGTTAGAATACACCAATTGGTATCTAACTGTCCCAAAATTTAACAATATCCAAATAGATAAATCAATACCACTAAAATATATCAAAAAAATAGACAGTTAGAATACGCCAATTGGTATCTAACTGCTCCAAAATTTTATAATATCAAAACAAATAAATAATATGTTACTGCTCCAAAAAAATGCAACAAGCCAAAGTATAAAGCATTAGCCAGAAACAACAAGTGAACACTGAAAACAAACAAACAAATAAACTGTAGCATAACAGAAAAGGTTTTTTTTTTAAATCCAACATGGATTTTTTTTCTCCCACAGACCCAATGATTTTAGCAACAAATACAGAAACTGAGCAAATTGCACAGTACTCTGATTTGTAATCTACTAAATATGAGGGTCCAAAAAAAAAAAGTATATTGATTATACAATGCAATAAGTCATTACAAAATACTAATACTAACATGCTATTTTCTTTTATCACAGAAATTAACAAGAAAAACATGGACTCCCGTTATTAGACCAAACAGTAAGTATACAATAATAAGGAGAACCATAGCAGCATATCACATCCATAGTGTCTAATACCTGTGTTCCTTATACATTTGTTTTTCACCCAGAGATTTAAGCAAATATGAATCTGATATGCTGCGGTGGTTGTTGCCAGAGCATAGAGTCTTGGGTGCATGGCCAAATGGCCATGCACCCAAGACTCTATGCTCTGGCAACAACCACCGCAGCATATCACATCCATAGAGTCAAACATTTCAACTATGGTCTATGGAAACGTTTAATGTCCGCGGACACTATGAGTGTTCTTAGAACACTTTCAACTTGCCAGCGAACAATACGGACAGCGTTTTCAGGACACCCCCTACGAACATTTCAGAACAACGCGATAGTTCTTAGAACACTTTCAACTTGACAACGAACAATACGGACAGTGTCCTCAGAACACCCCCATTTCGTTTATTTGCGAACATTTCAGGACACCATGAGTGTTCTAAGAACACATTCAACTTGACAGAGAACAATACGAACAGCATCTTCAGGACACCCCCTATGAACATTTCAGAACAACGCGAGAGTTCTTAGAACACATTCAACTTGACAGAGAACAATACGGACAGCGTCCTCAGGACACCCCCTACGAACATTTCAGAACAACGCGATAGTTCTTAGAACACTTTCAACTTGACAACGAACAATACGGACAGTGTCCTCAGAACACCCCCATTTAGTTTATTTGCGAACATTTCAGGACACCATGAGTGTTCTAAGAACACATTCAACTTGAAAGAGAACAATACGAACAGCATCTTCAGGACACCCCCTATGACCATTTCAGAACAACGCGAGAGTTCTTAGAACACATTCAACTTGACAGAGAACAATACGGACAGCGTCCTCAGGACACCCCCATTTTGTTTATTTGTGAACATTTCAGGACACTGCGAGTGTTCTTAGAACAAATTCAACTTGCCAGCGAACAATACGGACTACGCCTTCAGGACACCCCCTACGAACATTCCAGCACACCGCGAGTGTTCTTAGAAACGTCTTCAGAACACCCCCATTTTGTTTATTTGCGAATATTTCAGGACACTGCGAGTGTTCTTAGAACACATTCAACTTGACAGAGAACAATACGGACAGCGTCCTCAGGACACCCCCATTTTGTTTATTTGCGAACATTTCAGGACACCGCGAGTGTTCTTACAACAAATTCAACTTGCCAGCCACAACCCCCCATTCATATTTGCGAACATTTCAGGACACAGCGAGTGTTCGACAACGTCTTCAGAACACCCCCATTTTGTGTATTTGCGAACATTTCAAGACACCGCGAGTGTTCTTAGAACACATTTAACTTGACAAAGAACAATACGGACAGCGTCCTTAGGACACCCCCTACGAACATTCCCCGGAAACCGCGAGTGTTCTTAGAAGCGTCTTCAGAACACCACCATCTTGTTTATTTGCGAAAATTTCAGGACACTGCGAGTGTTCTTAGAACACATTCATCTTGACTGAGAACAATACGGACAGCGTCCTCAGGACACCCCCATTTTGTTTATTTGCGAACATTTCAGGACACCAAGAGTGTTCTTAGAACACATTGAACTTGCCAGCCACAACCCCCCATTCATATTTGCGAACATTTCTGGACACAGCGAGTGTTCGACAACGTCTTCAGAACACCACCATCTTGTTTATTTGTGAACATTTCAGGACACCGCAAGTGTTCTTAGAACATATTCAACTTGACAACGAACAATACGGACAGCGTCTTCAGGACACCCTCATTTTGTTTATTTGCGAACATTTCAGGACACTGCGAGTGTTCTTAGAACAGTTTCAGTTTGCTTGCAAACAAAACGGACACATATTGAGTCCTCAGAACACCCCCCATTCAGTTCATTTAGAACATTTCAGAACACCTGTGAAGTCCGCAGACAAATCGAACACAAAAAGAATGTCTAACACATAAAAAAACACAACTTTCATCCTATCTCATACACTCCCACCCTCCCCAAACACTCCTACACACCAACACACTCTACTAAATACAAATTTTGAACAAAGTTTCACTGCGCTGTCCGCGGATGACCGTGAATCCAAGATGGCGGGCGCTACCGAAAATCTGACGCGCTTCACGCTCCACGCCGTACAGTCAGCGAACACGTTGCATGTCTGCGAACATCACGCAAGCCGATTGGCCAATCAGGACACTGTCCGCGGAGCGAACAGAGAAGTGTGTCTGCGGACCGAACACAGATATCACTCATTTTTTTTACCTACTTTTTGATCATTTTAAAAAAAAAACTGCTGGACGGATTTTCACCAAATTTGCAAAAGCACGCTTTCGGGACCAAGCCGCTGCTCCTGGTCCAAATTTGGTGAAAATCCGTCCAGCGGTTTGGGCTGTAGACGTGAGCAACATTTTTTTCCCATTCAGTCTATGGGAAAAAAAAAAGTTTTGGGACCCCCCTATAACTTTGCCCCCCCTGGACGAATCCTCACCAAACTTTGCAAAAAAATTCAGAGTGACCCAAATACTTTTTTTTGCAAAGTTTGGTGAGGATTCGTCCAGGGAGAGCGAAGTCATAAGCCGCCCAAAAAGTGCTCTTCCTATGGAAAGAGCAACTTAACCATAACGACATGGCCACTACCGTGGCCATGTAATATATATTATATATATATATTATGGTTTCTTTGGTGTGTGAATGCAGGTTGTCCATGGTATTTTTTCATGCCAAGTTGCATGGTGTGATGCTCACACAACATGTGCTAAGTTTTGAATGGGTAGCGATGAAGTCTGTAATGGGGTATGAGTGTCCATTTTTATAGGGTATGTTTGTGGTATGTAAAGGCATAAGACCTTACAGTGCGTTCCTTCTGTTCACACACACATTGTCCCTCCAGGCTTTTTCAGGGTGTTATATTAGGCAGAGAGAAATTGTTGTCTCTCAAGATCGAGACCCATCATGGATGGGGTTTGGAATGTGTTTACAACATATGGGGTGGTTCATGCATAGAATGTTGTACACCAGGGGTTGATGGATTCCTAAAGAGTGTCAGCAAGAAAGTAAGAGTGTGTATGCCATATCCCCTGCAAATAAATTAATATGCAAAATGTGTTATCTTCCTTACAGTGGTAAGTGAATATTCTCGAAGTGCCTTTTTGTGTGCTGGTTGCCAGATGTGTGTGAAAGGTCATACTAACCAAGCAACCACATGTTACCAAAGGTTATGAATGACATGGCCTGATGCAGAGGTGAGCGCCATATGTGTGCCGTCAGTGACTCCAAGGACTCTAGAAACATGTGCAATGGCATACAGGTCTTGGGAAACACGTTACCTTGCCTGCATATTGTGGGGCATGTTGATGTGGTTGTGTAGGCATTTGATGATGCAATGTAACACCTGATGCAGGCACCAGTATTGTGAGAGTTGTGATATGTGCCCTATGATTAATGTGTTCTAGAATGATACTGGGCCTCATTACACGGTAGGCGCTAAGGGATTACCGGCACCAGTAAGGGCACCAGTAATCCCTTAGTGCCCTACTACGAAGTCCCTCAGTGGGTCCCATCCTTAACGCCTGGTCTGACCAGGTGTTAAGGACGGGACCCGCTAAGGGACTTCAGAGCTAATAACGGTACCGCAAATTTCGGTACCATTATTACCTCCTTCACCATTCCCATTGAGCCCTATGGAGGCTTGAATGGGAATGGGGAATGGTATTTGGCATGGGGACTTACCAGGTCCTCCAGGGTCAGAATGACCTGGTAAGTCCCCATACCGCCTACCCAGACCCGGTATGTGGTAAGGGAGTAGCCATGCCGCTAATAGCGGCATGGTTACCTCCTACCGTGTAATGAGGCCCACTGTGTTAAAAAAGTGAAGGGCTACTACCACACCTTTAGATGTGGGGCCACAGCATGTAAGAGCATGGTGCTAGTTGTCAAATCAGCCTCCCACTCCTTCACCATATCACAGATTACATGAGGGGGGATGATGTATGTGCCATACACCTCCTAATTTGCAATTCCAAATATTGTGATCCAGTTGTTGTACATCCTTGTCCTCCTCCTCCTTCTCGAATTGTGGATTAGCAGCACATTTGCAAGCATAGCATGGTCTACCATTGTAGGGAATGCATTTGTACTTTTCTACTGCTGCTGATAGGTGTTACGTTTCAAGGCGTTTGAGGTTTGTATGCCAGCTTTATCATTTTTGTGAATTATGTTAGTTTTACATGTTGGTGGGTTTGTTAGGATGTTTTCCCAGTGCCTACCTACCTACGCCCATGGCACTCACCTTTATCCCAATATAATGAGGCTACAAGCATATTCTCCCCAATCTGCGCCATTTTAGTGTCCTTGCATGCAGGGCCCGATTCATGGAATATTTGCCAGGTTCAAAGTTAATTTGCACTGCTGAAAAAGTGACTTTGCACTGCCGACAGAAGCCCTGATTCATGAAACTGTGCTAATGTTCCATGACGGGCCCACAGTAGGGATTTGTGCGTGTGGCCAAGTTGCCAGGGGCACATATCAGCACATGGTGCTTTTTGTGAATCGCACATGGAGTGTGGGCCATGCACAAGGTACACCGTTTTGGTGCTATGTCACTCTGAATAGCCTAAACATTTTGTAATCTGAGCCGTACTCTTTTCAACAAAACAAAAACATGCTTGCTGCCTTAACCACAAAAGTCCAGAACAGTAAACCATTTTGAATTGAATCCGAGGGTTTGCTTATCACTGTAGCTATAGATGGCTATAAATGCCATGTGCAACAACAAAATGCCCCTAGGGCATGCAAAACAGTGTCAGATTGCATTTTCAAATTCTAGTTTTACTTTCCATAGAAGGAGATGAAACAGAGCCCTCCCACATGGTAAAAAAGGTCATCTAGGTAGGGCATAAGGAATAACCACTCAGGCATTCTGCAGTTATGATCTTATGGCCGGTACAACATTCATTAATCTAGTATTTTTTTCGATGGGGTTTTTGCCAAATTAGGGTAAGAGTAAAGTAGGAAAAAGGGTGCACTAGCAGTGGCATGTGGTGCAATGAGGTGTGAAGGGCTCAATGCTTGCATGTGCATCACATACTGCAGAGGAAATTCCTGCCATCATGTTGTGTCATCATGCGCATCTACAGCGACGGCTCTGGCAAAGATGGTTAATAGGTTGGGCCCAACTATTACCGAATCTAGGATGTCTTTACTGCACAGTGTGCTCTGCCATGACTTTTGGCTCTGTTTGTGGCCTCTATAAGAGTTGGAGCTGGAGGATAGGTAACATAGTTAGACATAGAATTAGGTATTGTATGTAGGAGGGCCCAGAGGAGGTAAGTCGGGGATTTTGTCACAGAACGTGAGATCCTGTAACTTTTGCGTAGTTGCTATTAGGATAGATTCCTAGGAAATCAAAAGAGTTGTCTCATCTAAGGTGTGGACTGGGCCCAAAAGTGTATCATCATATCATCATGGGCCAGCGGAGGGGGAGGTGCGGGGGGGTTCGAGGTGGAGCTCACTTCCTGAAAATGGTTTTCTCACAATATTTGTACAGTTAATTTGTGGTATTTCTAGCCACAGTGGATGGTTGCTGGCTAGATCTTAGCGGAAGCTGGACAATAAGATTGGACTGATTTAAGAACAAAGACACCCCGCTTCCTAAAAGAAATCGAGGTCAACAGGACAAAAAGGATTACCCAATTAAATTATAGGTTTTGTTCATTTCGAATTTTCACAAAAAATCACCCCATAGTGTTCCACCAAATAGGGAATTAATTAAATTAATCTTTTAGTTAAGTAGGCTAAGGATCTACACAATTTTGCCCCCCTGCCCACTATGAAAGGAAAGTATTTAAGGCAAGCAGATCCCCCCACCTTTTGGTTTCCCAGGGCTCAGTTCTACTTACATAGAAAGCCTCTGTTTAATGTTCAGGAAAGCCAGCTGCTTTTCAGGACACTCTGGAAAGATAGGACAGGGGTCTGGTCACTCCACTCTCAAGTATAGCCTCCCGGTCTCCACCATTGGGACCCGTCAGCTTTTAGACCTTCCTAGCAGTAGATGGCTCCACACATATGCACTCTCAGCAATCTCCTCTGGTGTTCCCTTGCAGGTGTCAGATGATAAGTTGTAGCAGCACTCTTTTGATGGTAAATTTCAGCAGTTCTGTCTATTCCACCTAGTGCAGTCCCCCTTAAATAGCAGTTATGACACAATCAATTTTAAAATCTTAAGGGAGTACGCTGCCAGAGTTCTCGCAACTAGGATTGGACAGATACCCTTCTCTCTCCTCCCCAATCCAGCCCCTCTCTATGGATTTGTTTAAGGATCTAGAGCAGACATTTGCAGCCTGATTTACAAGTCCCATTTGTTCTCATGTCAACATTTTGCCAAGCTGGCAAAACTTTATAATTTTACTAATAACTGTCAACATATACATATTTTCTGATTCAGGTGATCATGGGGAATTAAATAGGACAACAGCCATGTCTGCACCATTTTACACTGCCATGTGGCAATTTTCTGCTGTTGTCATAAAAAGCATAACAGTTATGGAGATGTAATGTATTACCCATATTCCTAATTTTACCCTCCACCCCATTGACCCTCTCTCACATTTGGAACATTTTCAGAACAGCCAGAAACACATCTTAGATGACCATTACAGTTCCCTGAGTTGCAGGTGGATGACTTTTATATCTCTAAATATCACCTGGAAATTACCTTAAAAAATGGTACATAATTGAAGAAAATCTGCCCTATGTTGCTGGGGGAAAAGGCCTAAGTTATAATAGTCCTTTTAAATTAATTGTACATCTTCATGTGGGACAAATGGCAATTCTCCTGCCTTCAGGCCATATGGTCTCACTGGGACAGCCTGTAACCAGAGCTTGTATTATTCTCTTTGTGTTTGCAGCTTGCTCTTTGAAGTTACCAGCGTATGCCAACCACAATACTCTATGACTAGCAAGCTTAGAAGGGAAGTTGTTGATAGCCTCCAACACTAATCCCATATCAGCCACATGTACATTAAAAATTAAAGGGGCTAAAGCATACCCCTGCTTTAATCCAGCAGCAGTGGGGATTTGCTCAGTAACCCCTGTTCATTCAGCCTCACCATCACTGCTATATTTGTGTAGAATAACATTATTAAATGTAAAAGCCCTTGATCAATACCCCACAGAGTAATCTTATCCCACAACCTATTCCTGTCAACCTTATAAAATGCATTGGTATAATCGATAAAGTACAAAGTAGTCTTACAGTAGTCTTAGAGTCCCTTGCATTGCACATTAAATGATACACCATACAGATATTATAGGATGTATTCATCTCATTCCTGAACCCAGTCTGCTGAGGGGATAGTAACTCTCTGTCTTGGGCCTGTTTAGTTACCACCTCCAGCAAGAGGTTACAGATCAACTTGCCAGAGGTATAAAGCAAAGCGAGCAACCTATAGTTAGCGGCAATGTCCCTAAGGCCCTTCTTGTGTGCGGGAATGAGTATGGACAATTTTTAAGAGGCAGAGATTGACATAGTTGCTGAAATCGAATGGAATACTTTAGAAAGTAAGGCGGTCCAGAATTCAGGGTTTCATTTCAGAAACCAATTTGAGAAGCCATAAGGTACAGGAGCTCTAGAGGATTTCAATTTAAGAATTCTCACATATAGATCCAATTGCTTAACCTCAAGTTTGAAATAGGTTCAGGGAGTAGCTATCACATTATCCATTTTCCAAAGCCAAGAGGTGAGCCACACAACTTACCCAATAATGGAATGGAATAATAAATCAAAGTTCTTCACAAACTTTAAACTGGAGGAGATGGGAGCACCGGTAAGTACTGTGACTACTCACCACCCTTAGTTTGATTTTCCCAAAGGATGTCTGATGGGGGTTGCTGGTGGTAGGTTTTCCTGCCTTTGGATCCAGTAGAATATGCCCATGAGCTGCAGGTGCATGCATGTTTCTGGTCACATCCAGGAGCTAAGTGCAACCCTGTTTAGTGAGAAAATGCAGAAGAGACCAGTGCACGACTCTTCAGGACACTCTACCAGATAGGGGAAGGCCAGTTCCATCAAGAGTCATTTCACACGGGCAACAGCAGGCATCTCACCAGTTGCAAACAAGGGAAGCCTTATAGAATAGGACCTGTCAATGTTGGAAGGCTGAAACCTTGCAGGAAGGCGACTCATAGGACTAGCTAGAGATCCCCAAAGTTATGGGCCAAAACGTGGAACAGCGACACTTTTACCACGTTAGCTCAAAATAGAGCAGGTCAATCCAGGGACACTTCGGAAGGATCCAGGATGCAGGATCATGAGAAGGGGTAGAGACTGGTTGGTGCACCAGTCCAAAGAGTCAAAGCATCAGCAACAGTCTTCTGAGATCAGGTAGTCCAGCAGTGCTTCACTGGCACAGCAGCAAGAATGGTCACCAGGCCTCTTCAGGATTTGTCCACTGGTCTACCATCATTTGTACAGCTACACAGGATACTTGTCTCATCTTCTGATCTGCTGGAATGGCTGCAGAACTCCTCTTCTTATCCCAAATTCAGGTGAGTGATCAAACTGAGCCCTGCAACAGAAAGATCTGCCCCACAGATTAACACCAGCAGTAGTCCAATGAAGGACAATTGAGGAGCTGACTCATGCATGCACAGTGCATATTATGGCACCAGTATGTGGACACTGACAGCCCCAGCCGACTTCCTCAGCACAGCAACACATGGCATGCACTAGCCCGCGAAAACAGCAGCTTTCTGCAGAGAACGTATGGCCATAAAAGGGAATTCCTGACCTCAGAACACAGTAAGAAGGACAAAGACAACATGGCCAAAGAACAAGCAAAATATCTCATGGCATGGCCATCTTCCGACACTAGTCACAGTTAGTAGTCAAATGCGGTAAACGTGAATGAGCTTACTAAAAATATAGCACACATCGCAAAAAGGTAACAGCTGCCAACAGCTTGTCTTTAGGTACATTTAAAAGTAACCAAATATCCCTTTGATGTAAGTCTAGGATGACAAAAAAGTATCCCCACTGCACTTCATTGAAAGATGCTTTGGGCAATATGAGTGAGTTACTCAAAAAGACAAAAAAGAAACATATGGCCCTCATTACAGTTTTGCTAGGATCCTGCCAGATATACCAGCTGGATACCGCCAAAACCGCCATCCGATGTCACATTATTACCTGGATAATACTGGTGGCAGAGATGGAAGTAAATTTCCTATTCCAGGGATGGGATTGTTGGAAATGCCAGCACCGGTAGTACTGTTGCCGGTGATTCTGTCAATTATTTGTGGTAGGAGCTGGAACTCCCAGCATGCCAAGCCTGGCGTTTGTTCACTGCCCCTACCGGTAAACTTTGGTTTAGGCACCCTGGATAAAATGCTGCTGCCGGTATTACCTGCATTTTTTCACACATTTTTTCCAGGCTGGGGAAATTGCAATAAAGCAAATTAAAGCTGAAGGCTTCACTTCTCGGCAAAAATGTTTGGGGGATCATACAATATGGAGGGAAAGTTGCCCAAAAGGGAAATCTTTCCTAACAATAGGAAGAATGAATTTAAAATTGTCAGGTTGTAGGTCGCTCTTGATGAAGTTCCTCCAGGCTTAGACACAGAGCATGAATAAGATACTCTATGCAATCACTGAAAAGGCCAACTAGGCAGACACTTTTACAGTACAGTATAGGTGCTGTAAAGAAAAACTGCTAAAAAAGGTAACTACCATAGTACCCTTTGCAGGAATAGCTGTGGTGTGGCACTGCATAACCCAAATCCCAGGATAGCACAAGGTTATGATGAGCTTACTGTACAACCCAGATCAAAAATTGACCTACAAATAGATGTGGTGCTTAGTTACGCTCTATTCAGACAGAAAGAGGCTTTTGTTTTTTTCAGTTCAGTTGCTCAAGAGTATTTTTGGAGTAGTTAGGCATTTCTAGTTTCAGCCATCTGGGTAAACTCAGCTATCTCTTGTTTACTTAACTTGGGAACACTCATGGATGGACTCCAGAGAAATGGAAAGACGTGAAGTTGAGGGTGGGTGAGTCTATCTGCAATAGAACTATTATTTGAATTTTGTTCTAGCCAACTCGGGCTGCAAATACAAAAAAAGTTGATATTGCCAACATACTCTTTTTTACATTGCTAATGTCAATTGTCATTCTTAAAACAGAAAGACTTTTTTATATATATTTCCCGCATTAGTTGCTCTACCTGAATTATAAATATGCAGAGGACATTTTCATTTTGAGTATGGGAATGGGGGATGTATAGTACTTGACAACCACATTTGAAAAATGGGCCATCACATGATACAGCTTTTGCCCCACTACGAGACCTGTTGTCTCGATGAGGGATAGCTGGATGATATATTTATTTTTTTACCATTGCCAATATGACTGTAAAGAAATTAACAACACCTCTCTATTCCCCCTATGGCATTAAGGTATATAACAGGCTGCCCATGTGCAAGGTTTTGTCTGGTTGAAGTCAATTGAGGTTTATGAGAATGTGTTAATGATTATCTATATTTCTATTAGCTTCATGTTTACGGCATTGACAGCACAGTGGTTTGGATGCTTGCCACCAAATAAGGAGTATTTGTGGTAGACAAGTTTGAATGCTACCCCTTCCAGTATATTTTGAACGAGACGTGTTTGCTTTTTTGCCTTTGATTACCCAATAAAACGTACTTTACAGTAGTAAAAAATCATACACATGTTGGGGCAAAGCGTATGTAGGTCTTATCAGTAATTAGCCTTGCTACATGGTGGGAACGAGGGTATGTGGAAGCCTGTGTGATGATGCTGGGAAGGTCGGTTAGGATGGTCCCACCAGAGATCAAAGTGCACGGGTTCAGAATCATTTAGCATCCAATGCCGCTATTTCACTTTCCGGACACTATTTAACCATTGTGTTACGGAAGGAGTTTCTTTATCGAAATATGCACTAAATTGTTTATTGGTTTGCCTATCATTTCACGTTGTGACTTGCTGGCCAATGGGTTTGTACAATGACTTAATTGCTCGAGGTTGTCCTTACATATATCAACCTGCCATTAAGATTTCAGATAGAAGTGCCAGGTTCATAACCCCTTAATTGTTAACATCGTTTTTAAGTTCACTCTTTGTAAACACGATGTTATCTACAAAAGCACTACAAATTGCATTCCGTATCGCAATATATGATGCATTATTTAAATTCTTCCGATTTGATTTTGGTTTATTGATTTGAATCACACCTGGGAAATGTGAGAGCTGTATCAGTTGTCGGATTCCATGAATTGTTGGTATTATTGTGGAAAGCAACATTCTTTGAGTCATTTGTAAACTTAACTTGGAGACTGGTTGATAAGTGGTAGAATGGAGTCTAGAATGCCTATTGCTATTCAGTAATTAGCAGTCATTTGATTATGTAAATGGTTGGATAGGTTTGAGAAATAGTGAGATTTAATCAGGCAGGTTACGTTATTCTTGTGGACAAACTTCCTGTGATTATGTAATGTTGTGGTGACGTCCACCACGTAAAGCTTGGTTACCAGCTTTAATGTATGTATTTAAATACATTCGAGTTTTGATCAAACAGTCTGTTTCTGGCACAGAATTGTGGGGCTAGACTGCACCCTAGGAGACATTAGATCGGGGGTGCCTGTTTTCTGAAGAAACCATACATTAACCAGCATGTATTTTGCAGCATCACAGGGACCGCAAATGTACAGTTGAGATACGTTAGCGGGTACAGCAGTTATGTCAGCTCACCATTTGCAATGTTCAATGAAGAAATGCAGGGTCATCTCCTTTTGTACTGTCAGCAGTATAATAAGGGACTGCATTGCTGATGGTTATACGAGAGTACATGTATACCTGAAGTATACAGCCGAGGCAGGTTAAGGGAGGAACTGATACTTTTATATATACAGAGTCCTCCTCAGCCCACCAGCACAGGCGCTCCCTCCGATTCTCTCCACAGTCCATCTCAACTACCCGCATTCCATTCCCGATCCCCCTTTCAAACACACACATGCACAACCATGACAACCACACTGCCTACGGGCCCACTACAATACCCCTTCGACATTAACCAGCATGTATTTTCAAATAGTCCACATAGCAAGCACTACAAGATGGTGTATGTTCATTCAGTCTCACCAAAGGTGGTGTTTTTTCACGTGTGGCCGAGGGACGAATGACTTGGTTTACGAATATCCATCAATGTCCTGAAGGACTAAATAGCAGGTAAAGGCAATGCTGGGCAAATGGCCACCATCTGACTGTTCTACATTATTTACTCTGCACATGAGAATGATACCATATTCCAATGCTTTTCCAGACCATCTCCAAACATATGGCTGTAGGTGGGGAATAATCGCTATGGGAGGAAGACAGTTATAGATAAATTATAAAGCACATTCATTGGAGACGCTTTGGTCTCAGATCACATTTGTATTAAGCCTTTGTGACGAATAGCTTTATAAGAGTAGCATGCCCAGTAAAGTGGGAACATGTATAGATTCCAGCCATTGGGGATTGCAGCCCTCGTTCGGACAAAGAAGAGATGCACTAGGCTTAAGAGGAAATTGGGAAGTAAGGGAGAGGAGAAAAACAAACTGCTCTTTCAAAAGCTCAATACTTTTTGAAAATGTTCTCATTAAACAGAGTGCCATATTGACAGAACAACACATCCGACCACCCTTTTCTGCTTATTCGGTTAACAGAAGCCATTTGGAACGTTGTCCAGGGGTGTTTTTTTTTTTATCTCACTGCTGCTATGAAACAAACAGCAGTGTGGTAACATGTCTAAACAGTTATTAGACCCATGGCCTAAAAGCTCAAGTACTTTTGCGCGAACCGAAGCAGATCCATCAGCGAGCTCTAAATTCTGTTTAGAAATATTATTTATCTATCTCGACATTTATAAATAGGCCCGTGTTGCCGAAGCAACCTCTACGTACAGATGGTGTGCGATGGCAATGTGGGTTTGTTTGTGCATTTGTCACACATTTGAACTGAGCATAGGATAGGTTTGTTTTTCCGCTTAATCAAGTTGCTTTTCATTCTGAAGAATAACACGTTATTACAAGCTATGGAAATTCTTTAAAGTTCTCTGCAACATATTGCTCACAATGGAGTCCCAAAAGTAACCTCTTTGAAATAGTGTCTCTTTTTCGTATCCTATTTACCAATTAATAATGATCTCGCTTGTGTCTCTATTACCAGACTTTTATTCCAATAATAAATGTGTCATTTGCTCGCTGCCACCTGCCCCGGCACAGATTGTTAATTGTTGGCCACATTCCAGCACCACTTTTCCCTCTACAAATCTAAATGTAAGTGGCCTCGGCGCCCTCTCTGTGTGCTCTAATGTTTCTGAAGCATACACCTAATCCCAGAGCCCATCCCTTGGAGGTGGCGCACAATAACGGAGCATCTGCTCTGGTAATAGTTTCTGTTTGTTAAAGAGGGACTCCAGTGAAAGGCCTCGACAATTCCCTCCACACATGTAACGCTGATTTAATTTCTTTGGTGACCCTAATAAAGTGATGTGGTCTTGCCACGCCAGCTGTTACTGAAGCCTTTCGTTTTTTTTTTTAAACATAAATCATTTTACACGGTGTTACAATTTGGAAACTAAATGCATCTGGATTTTCAGAAAAGTTTCTGCTTCTTGCTACAAATGTAAATATGTAAACAGTTATATGCGCGCTTGTGACTTTGATCAAGCACATGTCATCTCAAGTAGTTCCCTTCCTGACTATCGTTTGTGAAACAAAAATCTTCTTTACTTTTTAAGGCAATCGGCATTTCTCAACATTCGTGGCATTACCCATTCGTTTTTCTTTAGTAGATTACACTGTATTGCAGTGGTTGTAGCCATTTGTTAGTGATTGGACTCTACAGTCCTCTTTTCATAACTATGAATACACCATTAAGAACAGTGACACATCGGGTGACTGGTCTGAGAAGAAGCCTGCCCTGCTGTTTCTTTGTATTAAGGAACGCACTCAGGAAGGACACTTTTTTGTACACAAGTTGGTGAAGTACTTTCCACTCTTGAGATTGGAGTATGATAAGTTTGGAAAACCGAATCTGTTAACGATGGAGGGAGTATCTATAACAACATGCTTAAATGGAGAACGTGTGTATCTTCTATTATTCCTCTCCTATCCTCCTCACATACTTTTTGTGTCCTTGCTTTCCGTTTCCTCACTCATCCCTTCATCCTACCTCCCATGTAACGTTTCCCTTTCCAAAGCTCCAACTCTTAAAGGGCCGGCGGGTAGCCTCACAACATCACCCTCTCACATATATCCTTTGGTCTATCTCATATTTCTTCCACTAGCCGATGTGACCTTCTAATCATCCTTTGAGGCCTACCTGTGTCTCACCTCATGGCCATTTCTTCAGACCTCATCTCTCCTGGACTCTCTGATCCCTTGGTTCCAACTGACTGCTCCTCATGTTCTCCTAAACCCGCATATTCTCCCACGTTCTCCCTTGTCTCCTCATCAGATTCTCTCAGCCAGTCTTTGAATTGTGAGGTATTCCTTGTTATCTTCTGAATCTTGGTCTGGCCCATCACCACCATTCTATTGACTCTGATTGCTTGAAATAATGTTTCCACACAGTTCGAATCCCTCTTCTTTCACATTTGCAGTATCACCAGTTCTTCTTCCACTATACTAAATCCCTTTGTCCTGTCTCACCTCCTCTGGTCTGTTTGCTCTCTTGTCTGTTGCTTTACCTGGCTATGTCTTCTTGAAACCTCTTCATCTCTCTCTCCTCTAACTGCAAAAACCATGGGCAATTGCATGCCCTGTTGGTAGGCCATCATAAGGTCAGCTGGTGTTTTACTTGTGGCATCATCAGGGTGTTTGTATAATGCCTTAGCATCATCCATATTGCCTGTTGAATGGACATGCCATTGATCAGTGCATTTTGGGTCATTCTCTTAATCGATGACATAACATCTCAATCACTCCATTTGCTTGCGGCCAGAGAGGCGTGATCTTCTGGTGCCTGTACCTCATATGTCATGCAAACCTGCCAAAGTCATTCCCATTGAATGGTGGACAATTGTTCATCTCCACTATGTGCAGAAGACTCCATTCACTGAACACTTCATCAACGACCCCTGCTACATTAGTAAATGTTGTGTGTATCCATTTCACTACAGGAAATCATGGAAAATCATCAATCAACACCAGCGGGCAATCACCTGTTTCCATGGGCCCATAGAAATCCATGGCAACCCTATGCCACAGACCTTCAGGTGTTACGGTTTCTTGAAGGGGTACAGGAGGGTTAAGCCTGGAAGTGCATTGGCACGGGCGGCAGTGCATATTGTCTCCTCAAACAGCACATCGAGCCCTTCATGAGTCGTTTGCACCACTCTCCATCATAGTGATGCCAGGATGATAACCCAAAACTGTCTTAACAGTATCCATTGACCTGATAGCGCCAACTCTGTGTGTACCTTTGCCATCCTCATTATGTTAGATCTGTTTGCACAAGAATGGTGTTCCAGATGTTTGCAATAGTTTCTCCACTTGTTATTGTTGGTCATTTCAATGACCAGAGCAATTGACAGGTCTTCTACTGATACCTGTGTGAACAACACCAGTGTGAGCACCGGCGTGAGGGCATTTGTTATTACATGAATGTATTCCATGTTTCCTTGCCTTGGTCCTGGAGTACTATGTGCTGGATGGTGTGAAATGTTGTCTACCGGGCTTAGATCACCCACTGGGCTGTTTACAATGTCATAGTCATACTCCTGCAGACGGATGCCCCACTTATCAACGCGCAACAGCATCTTTCTTCAATGGTTCCCAAACTGCGACAGTAATGCCTGATAGTCTGTCACTAGGATGAACTTTTGGCCAATGACAAAATGGTGGAAACATTCATGTGTCAACACAACAGCTAAACTCTCCTTCTATGCACATTCCATCAGCGACAGTGCTCTACTAGAATAAGCAACAATGTGGTGCAGCATGTAGGATATAGTGCCACTTTGTGGTAGGATGGAGCCCAGACCCACTGGACTAGAATCCACAATGATCTTGGTGTGCCATGTCAGGTTAAAAAGGTCTAGCTGTCTGGCAGCCACCAGAGCCATTTTGATCTGATCAAACGACTGCTGACACTCTTTTGACCATAGAAAGGTTGTGTCCTCCTTAAGCAGACCGCGCAGAGGATCCGTTGTCATCACGTAGTTGGGTAGATGCATTGCACAGTACTCTGCCATGCTGAGGATAGAACGCACTTCCGCAAATTTGGTGGGGTCATTAATGTTGCAAACCCTCTCAGGATCACAGTGCATTCCCTGGTCCAAAAGAACGTGGCCATAGAAACAGAGGTTAGCTTTGTTGATGTCTCATTTGTCGAAGTTCAAGGTCAGTCCTGCTTCTTGAAGTGTTGTCCAGACAGCCATCAAGGTCTGGTTGTGTCCTTCATGGCGTTTGCCGTAGACCAGGATATCATCACTATAGTTCAACAGCATTTTAAACTGTAGAAGTGATTGTATGGAAGACTTCCACCACAGAGGAAATCTTAAAATTCAGGCATTTGTAGCAGAACATTCCATCATAACTGGAGAGCATTTTTATAAACCTCGATGTTGGCAGCAGCTCCAGCTGATGTTATCCTTGATTTAAGTAACATTTTCAGAACCATGTGCCATCTGCTTTCAAATGGTTTTGCTCATACCTTTCGCAATGGACCTACTCCGTTACCTGGGCTGGACACTCTTCTCACTCACTCCCTCTTCTATATGATGTCCCTCAAGGCTCGCTACTCAGGCCTTTTCTTTTCTCCCTTTACATTGCTCCTCTCTATGCCCTCATTGCTTCCTCTCACCTTTTGGCCTGTGACACCCAGATCTTTCTCTCTTTCTCCTCCTTTGATTCTGCTTCACACTCCACTGTTTCAAACTGTCTTTAAGCTTGCCAGAACTGGATGTCTTCCCATTTTCGACATTTTAGACCACCTCAGAAATGGAGGTTCTGTTATTCCTCCCTCTACTATTTCTCCCACCTCATCCCGCTTTCCCTCTCCTTTCACCCATCCACTCTTTCTTTTTCACTTTCAGCACGCAATCTAGACATTATCTTTGATCATTTCCTCTAGTGTTCTCTTCATATTTCCTCCATTGCCCACTCCTGTTGCTATGCTCTTTTTAACATTCGCCATGCTCACTCCAATCTTTCCTGTCATGCTATAAAACTTCTCTTTTCTTTTGTCTTTTTGCACATCGACTATTGTTCATCTTTATTGCTTGGTCTTCCTGCCTCGGACCTTCTTACTCTTAATCATATCTACTATTCTTCTGGCCATCTACTTTTCTCCTTACCCCTGTTCCCCATCACATCCTCCCTGCTCTCTATTTCATTACTTCCTTTCGAATCCCACCTTCTTTATTACTTTCTCTCGATTTTTTCAAATGCACTCATGGCCTGGCCCCACTCTACCTCTCTTCCCTATTCTTGTTCTATGTCCCTTTGCATCCCTTACAATCTCAGAATATATTTCTTTTAACTGTTCCTAAGCCTCCCTGTGCCACATCTCGTTTACGCTCCTTTTCTCCTTTGGCTCCTAAACATTGGCACACTCTGCCCCTCTCACTTCGCTGCTCCTCATCTCTTCGCATCTTCCAAACTCTACCTTCTATCATCTCTTGCTTCCGGACATTCTTTGTTCGCTCTCTCTGCTGATGTAACCTTCATTCATACCTAATTTGTACCACTTTGAATTCTACTGTTTTTGGAGTCTCTTTTATTGTTCAGCACCTTTGGCTAAAGGCGCTTTATAAATTCAATAAAATACAAATACAAATGTGTCCCTATTCAGTTGAATAATAATGTCTTCTATGTTTGGGCCTGGGTGTCTTTCATGTTGGAGCACAATTATGGCAATGAATAGGCAAATCTGACCCCCAGCCTTGAGCATGACCACCCGGGGAGATATCTAGGGTGTAGGTCCTGAGGCTTTTGTAATGATATCGTCCTCTAGTAGTTGGCAAAGTTCATTTAACACGGCCTGTTAGGGATGGAATCCTATCCTCGTAGGGTGTTGAGGGACAGGGTGTATATATTCATTCCTTTTAGCATGCCTAGCCCTTGAAGCATGTTTGGGAATGCCACTCAAAATGTTCATTTGGATATGAGGGCAATCAAAATCATGGATACCACCTGGCCCTCTCCTTTTGGGTAGGAGACACATTGTACCACCTCTGATTTTTGATAGTGGACAGATATGAGAGCCAGTTATTTTTCTTTCCTGTAGCTGAGCAAGGACTGCCACCTCATGGGGCTTCTCCGCACATGTATAGAGGCAGTGAGAGGCTGACCCCTGTGTATTAACATGCACTGAAACTGAACAATGGACGGTTGTTGTGTATTTGCACCCCACTGGAATATTCCTGTCACAGATTTGGATAAGATGCTCCTGTCTGCTGTTTGGAGGAATCCTTGTTCACCCATGATATTGACAGTGGCACCTGGGCCGATGACAAAACAATGGGAAACACCTCCCATGTCAAGTGTAACCTTTAGTGCATCCTTGACTTTAAGATAGGCACCTCTGTGTGTTTCGGATATAGGCTGTGTGCCACATCATATTCATCGCTATTGTAATTCAGGAAGTTTTCCATCACTCAGACAAATCTTCACAGACCACGAGGTGCGGATGGAGGTGTTCTCTATGGGGTGCCTTGAAGGCCATTGAACATTGGCCTCCACAAGGCCATGTTCTCCGATCTTGTGAAGGGGTACCGCCTGCCCTCCCTGCAGACAGTCTGGAAACTACCTTCTCTGTCACAGTTGGTGCACTATTGATTGATTGATTGCCGGGCATACCCCTGTGTGCAGGAACGCAAACCCACACATGTATCAGATTCTTGATGACCTAGTAGGCAGGCAGGACTGTGGATTTTACACCAGACGGGGACTCACAGTGTGGTCAGGGGCATTGTTGGTGACTTGACAGGACCTTACAAAGAATGTAATGCTGCCACATAGTCTTGTTTTTTGTGTTTCTTTGGAGATTCCATGGAAGCAGCTTGGATGTCTACTCTTTCGTATATATTCTCGCCAGCACAATGATGTTGTCGAGGGGTAGTGGCTTTTTCAGGAGTTCGCTTTTGGAAATGACACAAGATGCAGCTTTCTGTTATTCGAATGTGCATAGCTACCTCATCTGAAACATGTACAAACTGGCAATGGATCATCTTTGACGAAGTCTCGTGACATATTCGTCAGTGGTTCCATGCAGCAGTTGGTGACACTGATTGATCACATATCTCTAAAAGTCTCTGTTCAGCTGTCTAATTACTGTTGTGCTTAATGCTTCAATAGGGGTATCATAGGAAGTCTTTTCAGCCTCAGGACTCGTTTTTGAATTTGTTTTAATCTCAAACCCTGCAAAATTGGTGAACATGTCAGTGATGGCTGGGGTCTTGTCATCACCCACAACCCTTATTAAGTTTGTGAACTCCTTCAGTCACTCCACCCATCGGCCGTCTTATCATGCTGCAGTAACAGTTGGAAAGGTAGGGGTCTTTCTGAGAAATGCAGCTCTTGTACCTGGGGTTGGAGTGACTTGCAGCTCTGCTACAGCATCTTCCATGATGCAGTCCTGTCAGGCCACTCTCAAGAACAGGTGTGGGCAGCGCTAGAAGACCATGATAAGGTGGGGCCTGAGGGTATGCTTGCCACGAAGGAACATTGTAGGCAGAGCTAGCCAGTATTTGTCATGTGTAGGACTCACTAGCATATGTGGAAGCAGGATTTATTAGGATGCGTTGGAGGCAGGTCTCACCAGGAAACAGTGTCTAGTAGATAGTACTTAAGAAGTAGGGGCAGGACTTGCCAGGAGGGACAGTAATCAGGACAGCAATCATCAGTGTATGGGCAGGTGGGAGTTGTCCACATAACCCTGCTGGAGTAGCAGGTTGGCCACAACGGCAAAGCCGGGGGGCTGCAGCATCAATACAGTGCTGCATGTGGAGGGAGTGGAGGTGTGTGGATTTACGATCCATTTGTCGGATGGATGTTGGTTTCATGGGCTCCTGCAGACGATTCTGTTGAAGAGACTGGATGCGACAGCGAGTAGATGCAGGATGCAGCGCAGCCCATTTCAGCTTGTAAGCTGTAACTGGAGCATATATAATGCAATGCTTAAATGGAGGACATACTTATCTTCTTTTACTACTCTCCTCTACTCTTTACATAGCTTTTGTGTCCGCCCTTTCCATTTCCCCACTCATCAGGTCTTTCTCCCTCCAATGTGATGTTTCCCACTCCAAAGCTCCAGCTCTTAAAGGGCCAGTGATTAGCCTCACAACAGAAGACAATGGCCGGCGTATGGCTGCCACTGCTTAGGGTGTCACTGAAGAGCTTGTTCCCATTTTACAGGATTCTCCAGTGCACTAATATATCCAGAAACAATTAATGAACTGCATACAGAGGTAGCACAGTTTGAGATAGCTATCCCGTGACAATTGAACATATCAATGTAATGTAATCATTACACCACTATCATAACCATAATGGAAGGTTATGGATGTCTTGCGCTGACTTGTACGGCAAGGTACATTTTCCGAACCCCAACCTATCTTCTGGTAATGTCGGCTAACTTTCTTAATGCAAGGGTTTAATTTATGTAGGTTTGCAGTGGAGAGATAGGTAAACAATTTGAATAGCATTTACTTGTGGTACAGGCAGGACATTAAAATAGGACAGGTCAACTATTTATCACTTCTCCTGACTCTCCAACAAAACAAGACCAAGTGCAACTAAGATTTGAACCATCCATATTGGTATGATAAGATATGATGCAGCATTTATAATGTGCCTGTGCACAAGTGTTTCTGAAGAAAAGGAGGGGGGACACAAAGGGAGGACAAAATAACGATCTTACTAGGCCTTTTGTCATTCAGATCGCACAAGTGCGGGGAAGATGGAAGGGGAGAAGTGCCAGGGGGAGGTTAAGCGGGAAGTGCAGTTAATTCACAGGTGCAGTGAGCTCGTAATTGCAGATAGAAGGACTGCAGGGTTGCAGATACAGACCCTTAAGTGCTGGGGAGCCTGGAGGGAGTGCAAGGGCAAATGGACATGTAGGAGCCCAGGCCCAAGTTCAGAGGGTGACCAGGTTGGAGCAGTCAGATGCATCGGCAGGGAAGAGGAAAGCAGCAGCAAATAGGAAGGTCTTGAGTTGCTTCTGGAACTGGAGGTGATTCTGCTCTAGTTTGAGAGAGGCAGGGAGGCTGTTCCAGAGGGAGGCCCCAGTCGAGGAGCTACATCATCCCCCAATGCTCTGCTTGGAGAAGTGCCTGACTCTCAGAGAGTTGGAGGTGGGTGAGCAGAGATTTGGAATTTTCTAGGTGCTTATTTTAAATGGACTCGAGAAATGTTTAAACAATTGATCATGACAGTGTACCATGTAAGATGAGAGTCAGTTTAGACAATTGGTGTACATCTAACACTGCTCACATCCCAGCCACAGCACGTTTGTAAATCATAGAACAAGCACTGACTCTCTCATCTGTTTCCAGTAGATGGGTTTTGCAGGTAAGAAATGGATGCCACACCTTCCCACGATTCCGCAGTATGTTTATAAATGAATCTACATAATAAAAACATACAGCAATCATTGCAAGTTTAAATTACAGTAACTTTTAAGAATGTATTTGATTAGGTCATTTGGAAAGTGTAAAACCTACCTGTCTTCCCAGCTTCCAGGAACCTATTGACACCGATACCTGAAGATTGTGCTTATCCACATATGCCAAACCCTCCCTGCTGGCCAGCCAGCTGTGATAAAAAAACAGAAGTGAGAGTTGAGCAAAGGATAGAGGGCTGTATGTCTTGACATTATACCCTGCAACCACTGTGGGCCATTTGTCGCAGCACTATTCCAACCTGACCTGAGGATTTGTGCAAGAGATACAAGAGATACACAGGAGATACAGATGTAGTTTGCTGTATCCTTGTGAACTAAAACTACCACCCCTGGCTCCCCTGCAGTGTGTGTGTACCTGTGATGAGGTCGTGATCTCCTTCCTGTGACTGCAATTATTGTCCAGCAACAACTTGGAGTTATTCAGTGGGCAGCGAGGCATAGAACAGTTATCCATCAATTCCTAGGAGACCTGAGAAAATATGGAGGATCAAAGGCGCATTTAAAAATGTCCAACGACTTCAAAGGATAATGTCCTAATTCTATCCTGCTATTCTTATGCATCTCTGTGGGAAGGACCAAGTTCCTCAACTTTACTTCTTGATTCGGCAGGTGCGGTTTCATAGGGAGTGCAGGCAGGATTCAGCACAACCAGCGCAATTGGCTTTGGCGAGCCCCCAGGCGAGCAGTCGATGGAAGGACTGAGCCCAGGGTCCATGTGTGACTGCACTAAGCTCATCTGATTTGTCTTTCACGTGCAGCTTCACTGGGACTCTCGGATGGAGCGACTACAGCAATGGAACGAGCGTATACAATGTTAAGGCATCTGCATTGCTTATACTCAGGTCTCTATCTCCTCTAATCTGATTTCTTTGCTTTTTTTATTGTGATATGGTTTACATGAAACCTTCTACAAATTCATACAAAATACACATAATTCTACAATACATGCACATGTAAATTCACATGAGAATGTAGCAGTTAAAATCAATACCATTTGAAAAGCGCAATAGTTATTTGTATATTCACTCCCCACATAAGATCAGACCAAAACAATTCTTTGGAGTGAACAGTTGAAAAGCTATCCAGTTCCTTATGGAAAACAATTGATCTGGTAGAGCTCTGAATTTTGCAGTACAAAATCCAATTCTTAGACTTTCGATAGAGGTAGGACATTTACAGAAACAACATCCCACTGAAGAAGCAGCTGCACCAGTTGACAGAGTCCAAAGTCTGGTTATTTCCCTTGTGCAAAATTGATTTAACTTAAAACACAAAAAACCTGTCTGATCTTGTTACAGGGAAAACTCTGAAGATAGATAGGCAAGTCCCCCTCTCTTTTGACAATACCTAGAATATTCGAGATAGGATGAGTATCGAGACAGAGACACTTGATGGTCAGCCTCCAGTTATCTTGGAACAGTTTAAGTTTGACTTTGTTAGGATTACCCATAATTTCCATATCGGAAAATCCAATTTGTACCAATAGATCACTCATACAATACTTAAACAAATTAACAGAGGAAACCGTAGCATGTTCTACATCTGGTCAAAGTCAACAAAAAAAGAATTTGCTGGGTGCCTCAGGAATTTCAAATAGATCACTAATTGTCTCCACAGTTGTCTAGCATGTAAAGGGACAGGATTCAGTTTGTGACATGTCACCGAGTTCAGGATAGATGAAGCCAATCCCAGCACATTATTCCACAGAAGCCCTTGCATAGTGTCAAGACATGGACCAGAATCGACAGAGGCCATGTCGAGCCATACAATTGGACTGGCTCAATCTTCCTCAAGTAGTATTTAATAGCTGGTAAAAGGGAAAAACCACACACTTTTCTTATGATACGCTTCATATGTGACCTCAATGGCATCAAATTGACATTCAGAGTCTCTTTCTGCATCTTTAAAGATGAGGTATTGGTCAAATTGTAACCCAGAGGCCACCCTCTCAACATATCCTTTTCCCAGTGACCATCGCATAACGTTAGGCTTTTTCCCATTAGAGAATACAACCACTTTAGACGTATCACCATTAGCCACCAAGTTATTTCTCATAGCTTATTTATAGTAAATATTTAACTTTCGTTGGAGGCCCGGTGGAATTCTGTCGAAAATGGCAATGTCATCCAGAAAGGGCAACCAATGAATGGTAAGGTGGCCCAACTTAATAGGTTTAAAATCATGAGTGCGCCAGAATTCCTCACAGGTACATGTTGAAAAGTGGTGGTGCAAGAGTACAACCCTGCGTAAGCCCTACCTTAACCAATATATGCCTGGAAACAGCTCCATCCTTATTGAGCTGAATTTGTAGTTTAGAGTTTTGATGTAGTAATGCAATGGGCTGATAAAGCTTATGAGGAACCTTAAACCTGAGAAGTTTATCCCACAAACATTCATGCACTACACAGTCAAAAGCCAAAGATAGATCCAGGGTAGCCATGTAAATTTCCAACCCGTGGGATTCTTTCACTTTGTGTGGTAGATGTTTCAATACTGTGGCATTGAGGGAAGTGCCGGTTTCCTGTCAAAACCCCACCTGAAAGTAGGATATAATATTGTATTTTCTAAGGAAGGTGTTCAGATCCCTCAATAGCAGATCCCTTAATAGCAAAATAGAAAACACGTTACTAGTGGAGTCAGTCAGTGAGATGGGCGTATAGTTCCCAGGATCCTGGACATGACCCTTTTTAAAGTTCAGAATAAGGATAGACTCGGTCGAGGATAAAGGCACCCTATTTTTGAAAAAGACTCCACCAAAGTAGGGTTTTAAAAAGAGGGCCCAAACATCTGGGTCCTTTTTCAAAAGAAACGGAGGGAGGCCATCAGGTCCCGGTGCCCTAGAAGGTTTGAGTCTATCTATGGCCCACACAATGTCCTCTATATCCCAAGGGCAAGACTCACCTAGCACAGGTTTATCATATACATCCGGATAGAAAGCAGACACAGAAGGGAGAATGCCAAATCTGTTGGAATAGAAAGAGACCCATGTGCTTTCTTGAATAACATTCCCCCTGGAACCATGACCAAGATCATGAATTTTACTAATATATGACCAAACTTAGAGTTAGTTTGGAAAAGAGTCCTAATCATAAACTGATTATCTTTCAAATAGAGGTCATATTTAAGAGCTTTAACAAAATGTTCATGTCTTTGACCATCCAATGTCCTTAGTTTTTTCAATTCAACCTCGGAGAGTTCCATACCACTCAATTGTGTGATGTCCCATATTTGATGTCTTTTAGACTCTTTCATTCTAGAGTAAAAATGGTGATAATGTATAGGTTTGGGTCCCCAGTCATACAAAACCATCCTAATGTATTCAATGATACATCTATCCAGAGTTCTATCACGCAGTCATCTAGGTACGACCACCAGTTGTGTCCTCACCCCCTCTCAGATTGACCGGTGACAATAGTCTCAAAAAATAACTATAGGTCTTGCTGTCCCAGCTACATGAAATACCACCTCTAGAGGGTTTAATAGGAATCAGCATAGGCAATACAGCCTGCCTGCAAGACAAGGCCATCATCGTGAAATGTATAAAGAAATCATCACAAATCCCTGAATCATACAGAAATAGGCCGCTACACCTATATTTAAGAAGAGACAATATAAAAAAGTAATCAGTACAGGAAGTGCATGAACCCCTGTGCCATGTGTAGAGAGGTAAACCAGGCATAGAAATAGTCTCTATTTGCAGGAGATCCCAGGAGGTCATAAAGGAATCCCAGACTAGTCCCAGCATGAGATTTTTAGTACAGGCATGGGGTATACAAGATTTCTCGCTATGAACCTGACCTTTGGCACAATAAGCATTGAAGTCATTCCCCCATGAGCATAGCATAGCATGCTGATGTCCCTCAGTCAGCCATAGATCAACTATCCCAGTCAGTATAGCTTGAACATCATGCATAGAGTATTTTACAGGGGTCGAGTAAATGTTGACCAGAAGAACATCTCCAATGGTGCCAGGAAAACACATATGCACAGCCAAAATACCATCACAGGCAAACCACAACGTTGAACTGGCATAGAGGTTGATATCAAATGGGTCTTCCTTTCCCAACGGAAGTAGCTGGACAGGAAAAGAATGGAATATCCATCCAAGACAAAACTTCCCAGACACATCGTTTCTTGGAGAAACAGGGCATTAAATTGACGCAGATCGGGCACACTCTGACATGCTCACTGCAAGTTCGCCATGCCACATATGTTCCATAACATAACCCTAATATCGCCTATGCTAGCATTGCGTAGTTCTTGCACCTAGTGCCACAAAGGATTTAATTGCAGCCTCAATACAATTCCAGTCTTAAATTCTCTTTTGTCCTATTTGATGTAAGCTGTTATGCTTGCACCATAGCCAATACATGTGAAGCAATACCCTCAGGAATGGACAAAGCTTTCAAGGCAGCATCCAGGGGGCTGGGGTAAAAATAATTTAGCCACCATTTTGCTCCCAAGTTGATATATGTCATATCCTATGGATTGAAAAATATCCCTCTGATCCCACACCAGATTAATTACTATATCTGAAAAGAAATGTGAAACCATCCGATTATTAACATTTACTGATCGTGAAATAAATTCAACATCCCCAGAATGAAGGGATCTTAAAGGAAGAATTTGTTAAAACAACCACTTAGAACCAAGTCTTTGTTTGTTAACCTCCCACCCAATTATCCTGTGTGGTATAGGCAGTGCCTGATCCAACCCTGGCACATGTTTCTCCGTGGTGCTCAGTGGGTGTCAGAGGGGTTTCGAATTAACTGTTAGAACCAGTTGTAAAACAAACAGGTGAAGGCTCCACATTCACACGTAACCAAGACTGCAAGGGGCAGTTTAGCACAAGTAACAGACCTGCAGGAGGTAGGGGAATGCACGGTAATGCGTCTGCAGTGCCCAGACAGTAACAAGTTGGCAGTAACAGGCTGTGTTAGCAAGGAGGCAGCCACAGAGAGCATTACTGATGACGTTGGCAAGGTGCAGTCTGTCAAGGCATAAATACTATTCCCTGTGGCAGTCGCTGCATGTTGTATTGTGCAGCATTGCTGGAGTGAGGGTTTTTTGTCGGAATTGTGCTTACCAGTGGTCTTGCAGCAGCCAAGTAAGATTTCCTTTCCCCTGCAGTGCACAGTGCTTGTTCCATGGGGAAGCTCTGTGCTCCATGGGCTCTTGCTGGAAATGATGATGTTGGCTGGAGGCTCAATGGTGGAGTGGGCCATCACCTAAAAGCACAATTCAGAAGATCCTTCCTCTGATTCTTCGGTATGAATTGTACATCCCAGAAAGAGTATGCATTTGGAGTGTGAAGACAACACTGCCTCTGTGCTGGGCCCGTCCTTTTGTCAGACGAGGGGGGCTATCATGTAGAGTAGCAAGTTTGGCCATATGCTGGCATCAGCAAGAGGCAGAGAGCAGGTATTCAGTGCTGTGGGTTGACGCAACAGAGTCTGAGAATGGTCAGTGTGGGAAGCTGTTGGAGCAGGAACAGCTCAAGTATCCTGTCATGGAAGTTGGCTTGGGGTATGATTGTGTCAAGTGTGGCAAGTATTGTATCAAAGGAACTTTGTTTTGTGGATCCTGCATCTCAACAGAAGAGTAGATGTGTGCCCACTGGGATGAACCGTGGGTGTTCTGCTGTGGGTGTGGATTCCTAATGGGTGATCTGGAGAGTCTGTACCTCGTTGTTATCGAAGAACTAGATCTGGATTTCCTGTCCTTTTTTAAGGAAATGACAGTGCAGGTCTGTGAACAGCAATCTCATGTATTTTATGTTGAGTTGTCAAGCCATTTAGAGTGTTGTCATGTTTAGTTACTGTTCTAGTTGTGATGAGAGGCCTGTCGTTAACTAGTGTGAATATTAGTGTGTGTGCAAGCATGTTTTGGCCTCTGTATGTTAAGGAGTAATGGTCAATCTTAAAGTTAATGCACAATTGGTAATAACTTGGATCCAATTTTTTCTCCACAGGTTCACCAACCACTGCGGTCAACACAATTTTAGAGCATGGATTTACAAGTGCTATGTCTTAATTTACTAAATCACTGGTGAATGCAATTTTATCACCTATATTTACAAAGTTGGTGCTTATTGCTTGTTGAGTGGTGGAGACTTGGAGGTGTGTGTGCATTCTAGAGGATGTGTTTGGTAGTTTGGAGAAATGTATTGAACATGTGCTGGCACAATTGTGCAATATGGCCACCTGTGCCACATGAGTTTGGCTTTTGGGGTCTTGTACCTGCCATTATTTTGGGGTGTGCGTACCCATGCAATGTTTTTTGGGTCTTTTACCCAGAACTATTTTGGGGTGTGCTCACCAGTGCTATTTGATTTTTGGGGATCTTTGTTCCTAGCACTAATTTGGGGTGTCATCAACCATGCCATAACAATATTTTTGGGGGGGGGGGGCTGGTACCCCGGCACTATGTAGGGGTGCGTTAACCCATGATACAAGTTTTTGGGGGGTTTGTTACCTGGCCCCATTTTGGGGGGTATACTCCCATGCAACAGGTTTCTGGGGGTTTTGGTACCCAGCACCTTTTTACCCAGCACCTTTTTGAGGTTGTGTTAACCAATGCCACAGGTTTCAAACTGTAGAGGTGTTGGACCCCCCCAGTGTTATTAGGTTTGTAGTGGTGTTGGACATCTCAGTGTTTATGAGTAGTGTTGTGTGACCCCGCACACCATTTTGGGGAGTTGGACTTTTCCGTGCCATAGTTTGGGTTGGATATCTAGTGGTATTTACCTTTTGAGCTATGTTGTATTTTTGGTTTGCTGTCTTAGAGTGGTTATGCAAACATGAGAGTGATTGTCTGGAATTCAGCGGAAGGAGGCCAGATTTGGGCCCATATTAGCATACATTGAGATTCTCAACAGAATTCAGAGGAAGGAAGCCAGAGTCAGGCCCACATGAACATGCATTGAGACTCTCAACAGTATTCAAGTCATGCTATTTAAGAAAGAAGCGTCTTCTGTGACGTCATTGAAAGGCGGATTCAATAAGTCATTTGCAACGTCCTCTGTCATGAAGTTTAGAGTGATGCAGAATGGATCGTGTCTTCATTTAGTGATTCCTTTCTCATGGCCATGAAGTGTCAGACTGAAGTTTTACATGGTAAAATAGTTAAACATCTATCATAAAGTTTTCCCACTGGGCAGAACACCCCAAAACATCCCCCAAAACATTTACAGTGAGATTAATATTTCTTTGGGAAGTTGTATGACAGTTTCTCATTGGTACGAAATTATAAGCAAACTGTTTAGGCTTTCTTCTATAGGAGTCCAACTTTACTGCAACACAAGAGGAACCATACTGTGTAATGTAACATACATATAGTAAAGTAAATGTTCATCCCCCAAAAGAGCTGGCATGTTACAGACAGGGTTTTGGTGCACTGTCACTGGTTTAACATTGTTATGGCTAAAAACCAAGAACACTGCCCAAAGATGTTTTCCGCCCTGATGGCGGATTGTTCACAGTAAACCTAAGAATAACTATCAATAACGCTGCAGTACTTATTGGGTTTCTATAGGAATGTTCATTTTTCCATTTATGTTAATACAGTTCGGCATGCAAGTGGTCATTCTGAAGAGCCTCAACCCAATATGAGTGACTGCATTTTGCATATTACCTGTATCTCATGAAATTGAAAAACGTGTCCTTTCAATTTGTGAATCATCCATTGTTTCAAAATATATCAAAGCTATCAAATGTTATCAGTAAATCCATATTTTGTTTAAAGACCTTAGCAATAACCAAATGTTAAAATGAATGACAAACCGCACATATGTTTATTCCGTAATTGACTCGTAGGCCTCTTTCACAGACTCTCCCCACCAGTACCATTCCAGAATCAAGGTACTCGCTTGGGGGCCAAACAATTCCTGTAGCAAATTGAAACAATACATAATTGTGATTTTTTCCAGCTGCGAATGTTGGGCAAACTTGCAGTTGCACTGGTGCAGAGTTTCTGGAACATAGTCCCTAATAGTTTCCCTATTTTAATGAAAGGTTGCTCAGTGTCTGTCCTGGGTTATTTTCTTTCCATACATTGTTTGAAAGAAAGGACTGCCAAAGGGAAGCCAAAATAGTAGCAAGATGATCAATGGCTAGAAATTGGAACAGAACGGTTATTGAACAACCAGTCCAGAAATCTGGTGAAAGGAAAATGATCAGATTCCTTCCACTAAAGAGATCAACAAATAATGGCAAACATTAATGGGAAAGTTGAGATAAGAGTGGCATTGCAGAAAATGTGCACCAGTGCAAGAGCAATTAGCACTAGAGCACAGCTTGACCTGCATTTTATTTTCTAGGGTAGAATAAATGAAGACTGTCTGGCTCGAAAGTGAATCGGTGCTGTAAAAATGGCTTGCTTCATTCATATGTTGAGCTTTTCTGCACCAGCAGGATGCAGGTAGTTTACCTGTTGACCTGAGAAATAGCCCCCAGCATACAGCATTATTTTCAACACAAATTTAAACTTAACATAGAACTGCTCTTGCACAATGTATTGAAAGCCAAAAGACTGGCACCAATGTATTTGTTATGTGGAAAATATTGGCAAGCATACACTAAATGCTGGCGCCAGTTGATATATTACCATGAAATCAGTGTTACTCTTTCAACAGAATTTAATATATTCATCTCCAATTTTATAAATCAAAATGTTGGTTTGTGTTTCAAATGAATTACCACTCTATTGCAACAGGAAAAGAAATGGAAAATGCTGTAGTGTATACATTGCAATGTGCTGTTTATTCAGGATACATGGAACACTAAGGAAATGCACGCTGTGCATACGGTATGCACAAAGAATGGCACCATCAATATGATAGAAAAAAACAAGCCTTTCATGTAAAGGAAATGAATGCTTTTGCAATGGAGTTTTTCCAGTGCTGATTTTCCTGGGAACCTGACAACAGGCTCAACTCCTGTTCAGTACAGCATTTTTGAGTGGGGTGATTTTAAAGCCCCAGGGATTAGCTTGGCCTGCACGAGAAAACCAAACTTTATAACTAAAACCTTCAAAGAAACCCATCACAGATAATTACAACACCAGCTGTTCAAGGCTCACTCAAATACAGAAAAATGGCAGAAATGAAATTCAAAATGGTGGTCCTCTAATTTATAAATTGTGGGGTAAACACATAACATCTGACTCTGTTCACTGTCTTCTCAAACGACAAAGGACCTACGATCTGAACTCTGAACGAAGCCTTGTGATAAAATACTCCAGCTGGAGCCCTTAAAGGCTTTGCAGAAAAAAAGAATCCCATGTCAGCTGATGCAGGTCAACCATTAGCTACAGGCCAGCCCAGACATGTTTTCACCTCTCCAGTTATAAAACAAAAATGCACACTTTAAAATTATAATTTAGATTGAAAACATGATTTTCAATATAACCTCATCAATAGAGTCCAAACATGGCATTGTGTAGAATTATTTAAAATGTATAATATTAATAAATGAGGCATATTTTGTGCACACATTAATGCTGCATATCAATGCATTTGTGAGGACTAGGGGAACCCAATAATCCCTAAATTATTAATTTGTCATATTGCTATAATGGAATAAAGTATGATTTTGAATTCAAGTGTCCAAAGCATATATCCTCTCTTAGGCACATTTTTAGAAATATGATCACCTGTGAAAACAAAGGAGTTTATTCTCTGGAAGTGTATGCCTATTTAGAAATCTGATGGAAAGAGTCACAATTACACAGGGTGAGAGCAATTTCAATGATAAAAGTAGAAACACACATAAAGTAGGGTGAAAACTTTGGTAGTGAATGTTATAGAGAAGGAGAACATACATTAAAAACGGATGCAAGCTGAGCTTGGATATTATCTAGAGGTGATTGGGCCTTATATATGAGGAAGCCTGTACCCTAGGCATCCCTGCTTTCCTAGAGGAGCGAGACAGAGAGCTGAGTAGGGCTAGCTGGCTGAGAGTTCTTTGAAAAATCTTGAGTGTTCCACCTGGCTCTACTCCTTAAATATGTATTTAAAAGTGAGCATGAAAATCTAAGATAATTGAACAGGAGTGCCAGAAGTGACTACCACTACAGGGAGGCCATTCCAAATAGGGTTATTGAGCATGAACTGTGAGAATTGCGCTTTGCTTTCTCACTGTATTCAAAACCAAGCCAGATGTATTTTACATCAGAAAAGATAGCATTTCTCTGAAGGCGAAGTGCAGCTCATAGTAAACTCAAAGCCAACCAAATCAAACCCTGTGGATTCTTGTAGGTGTCGTTTTAAACCAGATTTGTGGAAGGGTTCAGATGACCATATCTCCAGGATTCATTGATAATGTGTGACCTGTGAAAACCATACATAATTAAAAATACAACAGATTGGAGATTATAGGGAATTTAGCTGTTTCACAAATTCCAAAGAAAACTACATTAACCACTCACTCATAACATCAAAAAGTCGGGGAGGAACCTGCATCAGTGGGACCCGATATGCGAAGTACAGTGGAGGAGTATGCATTCCTTTTTTTAAATATCATACAACTATGGGAATGGGGATGGGTTCCTTCAAGGAGGCATTACTGGGTCCTCCAAAGTCGGAATGACCCGGTTATTCCTCATTGAAGGAACCCGGCTGCCTCCATACTCATAATGAGGCCCTATGAATACCTATCTGATATAGTGGTGTTGCACATCCAGACGTGCATCTGGGCAACATCATTTCAAGAGTGGCATGCTGCTTTGGTAAAATATTATAGAATAACTGATTTACAAATTAATATTACTCCAAGCAAACAGGCCCCCAACTTTTTCTTTTCACAAACACAGAAATTGTAAGCAACCATTGTGTATATTTGGGGGTGAAACTCTGGGAGTGTCTGACTATGAGGCAAGCCAACGAAAAAAGGATTCACAAATCAAATAATGGTAATGGTAATGTGTATTTGTATAGTGCCTCGACACAGGCAAGTGTTTAAAAGCTCTCAAGGAGGATGGGGAACATGAGTAAAACAACAGTCGCTCAGAGCCCTTGGAATTCTGAGACTATAATTGTCTGCACAGGCAGAGTAAGTGCATATAATACATTTAACAGTTGGGGTACAGCAAATAGGCCTGACGATGATTCTGCAGTTTTAGTAAGTGCAATTAAGGGGTTAGGACAAGGAGGGAGCAGACAGACGATCTTCAGGCAAGGTGCATTCAGATTGTGCAAGTGCACAGGCAGCCAACGGGGCGGGGGGTACAAGTGCATTCAGTCAGAGGCGACTGGCCTAAGTGCAGAGAGGGCCAGTCTTATGTTTTATTTCCAGTGGTCTAAGTGAGTGGGAGCGGTTGGGAGCGGTGCTCGTCTTCTTTTTCAAATTAAGATTTACTGCTTCTATACTTTTATTTTAAAAATAAACCATTCCGGAACGGTTTCATTTTAAAATAACATTGTAGGAAGAGGTTGAAACTTGCACTTCCAGTGCACTACACTGAATGTTCCCCTAAACAGCAGGTGCATGTGTTTGGGGGTTTGTATTGTGTGTGGGAGGCGGTGTGGTGATGGGGTGTGTGGAGAGTGGGTGCAGGCTCGCAGGGAACATAGTTCCACTACTTCTTTTCGTACTCTTCAACCACTGTTTATTTCTCAAGTGCAGTGAGGATAGGTGGGGTGCAGGGCCCTGAGGCAAGTGCGAGAGAGGACTGGTCAGGGGTGCCAGCAGGGGCCTATGAGACTCTGAGGTACACCAGGCAGACAGTCAGCAAGCTGTAGGAAGATGAAGGAGAGAGGGAAAGAGCAGATAGCTATGTTAGCAGGGTAGATGTAGAGAGAAGGAAGAGGAGAAGAGGAAGGTCTTGCGGAGTTTCCAGAACTTAAGATCAGGCTCAAGACGGAGGGCAACAGGGAGGCTATTCCAAATAATGTGGCATAATCACATGAAGTAGTGTTCTCTGATTCTGGAATTAAAAGCTGCATGGAAGAAAACACCTGTTCTAAAGGTGATGGATTAATCAGGGAGACTAACTGAAAGGCTGGACTGCCAGAAGAGCGCTCAAGGGAGAATTCCTGTTTCACACATAACAGGGGAAACTGAGGCAGTTCTAACTTCAAGGAAGCATATCAAAAGTGGCCTTGCTAACTAGGAAATGTAGAATCTGAGAGAGTCCATTCTGGTACCAAAAACTGAAAGGATGTTTTCAGAGTGAGTATATAAAATAAAATGGTTTCCAAATGTAATTAGGTAATTCCCCTAGAATGATTGACCTGATCAGTTCCTGGATTGGGAAGGAATTGGATGGTGCTACTAGCGGGTGCCATTCCAAATATAATATCTTAAAACTTTGTGCAAAATTATCAGTGTGTTCTCACTGTATGTAGAGCTAAGTGGCATTTGGCTGCTTTTAGGAAACATAGAATTGTTGTGCTAAAAGGACAGGGGATAGAAAAAAGATTTTGACGGAATGAAAATGGAATATTGTAGCTTGTTGGTGTAAATTACATCTTGCTTTCATTGTACGTAAAGCTGAGGGAGATAAATGTTTTCTGTGCTATGTGTCCTGCATAAAGTCGGGAATACTTCCCAGTGCTGACAGTGTAGCATTTTGTAAGTGAAAATTAAATAGTACCTTAAAGTATTTTAAAGAAATAAATGGCCCTCATTCTGAGTATGGCGGCCTGGAAGCAACTTACTGGCGCCCTTTCTGAACCACCATACTACAATGATGCCAGTAGGGGCCACGGATCACCCGGCAGTCCTGACCTGCTGGGTTTTCAGGCCCCTACCAGCATGGTTGTCACTGAAGCAGCAGTACTGGTGCGTCTGTGTTTCCATTTCCATTGAGTCCATTGAGAGCCCATGGAAATGGGGATTTACCGTTACCACAGCCCTTGTGATATCCCAGTTGCACAGAGATATAAGGGGGTAGCAAGGGTGTTACAGGGTTGCCGGTAAACCGCTGCCTATGAGGCGGGTTTTACCAGCAACCCCGTAATGAGCCCCATAGTCAAATTAGGACCAATGGAAAGCCATAGATATTAAGAGTGAATTGGAAGGTGAACTGGAGCTAGAAATCCTAATGCCACTCATAAATGAAAGCAATCCCAATCTAAATATTTCAACTCATGGTAAATATATTTTGAATTTACACACATAAAATAGCAACTCACAGCATAATATTTACCTGGGAAATGTCACAAATACAACAGATCTCTAATTCCAGCACTTGTTGGTGTTAATTGGAAAGCAAAGTTGTGTAATTTATATGTAATTCAGAATTGTTTTGAAGTCAAGAGAGTTTTGATACAATGATGGACAAGTAGCACAATAACAACTAAAAAGCCTATTGCTATTCAGAATTAAACATATATAGATTTCATTCCATAAAAGGATGCATGTGTGCAGAAATAAGGAGATTTATTTCCTCATTACGAGTTTGGTGGTCCCTAAATAAGGGAGCTGGTAGCAACACACTGGCACCCTTTCTGGACCACCAAACTAAGAATTTGCTGGTGGGGAAAGGAACTCCTGGCAGGCCTGCTCTACCGGGAGTCCAGGCCCCTACCGGCAGTGTTTTCACTGAAGTTCCGGCACCGTTAGCAACAGTGCTGGTGCTTCAGTGACCGTATAGGACTCAATGGGAATGGGGATTAACAGGTTCTTCTGCCTACATAAATATCTCGGTGGCACGGGGAAGTCAGACGGCGGAAACAGTGTTATCTGGTTGCTGGTAACCCGCCGGCTACCAGGATTTTTTACCCGCAACCCCATAAGAAGGTCCTTATACAGGAAGGTTATTTTTGGTTTTTGTAGATGAGTTGTCTGTGATTGTATAATGTTATTGTGACTTCCTCTGCATAAAGCTTGCAGCTCACATTTGCATTGAAACACTTTAGCAAAACAAAATATTGATTCCTAAATTAGCCTGGTCATCATAATTTAAACTGTTCCAGTACAAGGTGCTTAGAGCTTGCATTCAGAATGTTTCTGGTCTCCAGGGCCTCTCTTTTACCTGTCTGCTTTTCAGAATTTTCTTAGGTACCTGCTGTTATTTTATTGTGGACTGTTTTCAGTCCCTCAGCTCACTGGGTCTTGTGTCAAACCTGGTTTGTGGCTCTCTCTATAGGGCCCTCTGCTTCTTATTTATTTGTACTTGGTTTCTTCTTCTTACAACATGGCAAGTCCCAACTGAACATTTCCTGCTGCCTGCATGTTGCGAGTGGCATTGCTTCCCACTTCTCAAAGGTAATTGTCTGGCTGACAATATTGTCTTTGCCTCAAGGGTATTCCATCTCGCGCTCCAGTTCCCTCCAGGTAAGGATTGGGGTTACTGCTCTGGCTGTTGGTTTCCTGCCAGGCCCATTGCAAAAATATATTTTGCAGTCTGAAGAGTTGCAAGTTTCCCAAGCAGCTGCTAGGCTTAGATCATCCTTCCTGTTTTTTTGGGATTTGGCGTATTCCACTGTCTTCTTTTGCATCAAGGGTTATTTGTGGTTAGGATATATCTCCCGCCAAGACTCTACCCTTCCACCATCTTCCAATTTATGAAGGACGCTTGGAAATGAGGATGCATGCCCTCCAAAATTCTTCCCCTTAGTGGGATTTCCTTGCCCTTTTCACACTTCAGGGAGTGGATCTGCCCCTATACCCACACAACGTACAGGTTTTTCCCTTTTTGATTTGATACCCGGTCTGGTTGATTACCCCCAATTATCAAGATCCTTCCATACCTTGCTTGGAATTAGGGTCTTGTCGGTATTCTCTAATAATGGGAATATTCAGAGTGTCTCTGTTAGGGTCATCTCCATCTCAGATTGTTCTTCTATGTGGAGCGTGTGGCTGCATTGTTATGCTACTTTAGTGGTTGCACCTGCTCTTTGGGGTACAGGAACTTCGGCAGCATGTCCTCCATTCTCTTCCCAGTCCTGCTGGAAATCCTACTTCCACAGGTGTTTTGGGATACATCAGTTCTGTGTTTGATTCTCTTCTGTGTCTCTGTGGAAGTTTTAAAGGAATGCAAATGTGTGGTAGTACTAGTAACTGTATTCTTTTTTTCGTAGGATTCATTAAAACAAACATTGTTCTTGAACAATATACTGAATCTTTATCTCAGACACTGCAGGGATCCTAGACATTCCTGTATCAGATGTTAGTAGTTTCTACGACTAGTAATATATCATTTCCATTCCAATTATTCCATGGTGAGGTCACAGTATAATTAGAGAAGAGTAATGAGTCTGCCTCTGCCACTAACTGAGGAGCAACATCAGGAAGATGCTGTTCTAGCCCAGTCACAAGCATGATAATATCGGAAGTGGTCCGACTTCATCATACATTAAGGTACAGAAACGATAAAACACAAAATGCAATTCCTCTTGAAAATTTTATTTGCTTTACATGTACTAGATGTATTGATGCTTAAATATAAACGTATGCAAGAGAATATATGCATGTCACTCCATACATGATCGAGGATAGATACATGTTAGTTGAGAAAAACTTGATTGTACTTGCAGGAACAATTGCAATTTGTCTCAAGATTTTAATATGTGTAATGGATGAAGGGCAAATATTTGACAAAGGAATGTCGGTGTTAGAAGGAGGGTCAGAATAATTGTTCAAGCAAAATAATAGGCCACTGAACCAAAAATAATTTGAAAGGTCAGAATGAGATGGATTATTTTAATACAATTGGTCAAAATGAGGACATCAGAGGTGAAAAATATTGCTGATGTCTGGAGGGACCTGATGGAGATCTTTCTGCATTATAAAGCAGGTGTAATAGAAACACATGAATACAATATTGAACAATTATGAAAGAAACTCGCTAATATATGTATATTGGAAAGATGTAATAAAGAATAGAAAATAAAATAATGGATTTATGAGGTAGGAGAAATATATGGCTTGGGTTGTTTGGTGCTAGCAAAGGGAGATATCGAATATAACTCTACCAGATAGAGCATTAATCCTGACACTAGAACAATACCTTATAGAGCTGAATAGAAGATAAATGTTGCAAACATAAAATATGGCATGGTATGCAGAATCACAAATCCTTGAAAACGTAATCATTTAATATTTTGTTTTAGACTTGCAAATGCCAAATGAAGAAGTCCAATCACAGCAGAATATTTTAAAAGCATGGGATGTCTGGATGGAAAAAGCCCCCAAGACAATATACAATACCAGCAGATGTCTAAACAAATAAATACAGGAATGCTTTGCCTCTGAAGTACTGTAGTTAGAATTGATAACTCAATGTTTAGAGTGCCATTGTCCATCTCTAGTTTATAATCAGTCTTTGCCAGCTAAAGATTAAAAGTACTGTTCATCAGACCAGTCAATAGTTCAACTCATTCAGAACTTTAACATCTTTCACAAGCTTGTGGAAAATGCAATTGCCCGTTAATAAGTACTTTATAAAAAAAAATAGACAGTTTTTTCTTCAGTGCATTTGTAGTTGTTGTTAAAGATGATCTGTGAGGATCAGGCACTGCAATGATGGACACATATGTGAAGCTAGGTACCTGAAATTTGGGACAAACAGCTTTTGACAAATTCATGGAATCCGAAGGTGCACACCAAATGAAAGATCATTTTGTCCAGCTTTCTGTTGTACTTGGTAGGCTTGGTGAAACAAGTAATTTGTACTGGCGTGTTTGAGAAACTGTGCCTGTGAAAGTCTAATGGCTGCAGGGTGTTCTAGCCAACTAAGAGATGTTCATCACAAACAGAGTGGTGACAGCTATGTGCTCAGTGAAGGCCAATCAAGTGGGCAATGGGATTGGTGCCATCCTCACTTTTGGATGTGCTCTGACAGCTTTAATACAATCCTTATTTTCTTCCTCTTCCCGAAGTAAAGTTCTATCACAAGACATACTGGCAGTTGAATTGTTTACCTGAAGGCTGTAAACTACCATCATTTATTGTTGGAAGAGATTATTATTGGCTGATGAGGACTGATGAAGTAATACTGTTCATCAATTGGTAACACATTTGGAAATTAATTGCCAAAATGTTGTACTTTTTTTACATAATGTTAATTAAATGTATTTACTATGTGGTGATATGAAGAACAGTGACTTTAAACCCAAAACGCATAGCGTTACCTGAAAACAGTTTCTACCACTGCTTTAGTTGAACCAGACAGACAATAATTCCACATAGACCCATTGACTCTGTGATCAAATATATGACCATACTTTCTAAAGGCATTCAAACTCACTCCCTGCACAGCAGTACAATGGAGTAACAGATGTTTTGTTGTTTCATGTTGCTCAATGAGTTGACAGAACCTACTAAAGACCTTATCTTCCTTTTCCACGCCATGGCATAACAACATCTCTTTTGTGTGGATTAGATTCCAAAGAAACATCAAAAAAGCTTGCAAGTACTCTTAACTCGATAGATCGTCAAAAAAAGTAGCCAATGTGCCCCACTTTTTGTGATCCTCATCTGGTGACCCATTGAGGCATACTGATGAAGATCATCCGTGGTTGTGGTATGGGCCCAATCCTGGTTGTATAGGGCTTGTTTTACCTTACATGGGGTCTCAATCAGATCAACAGTATCAGAACCACCCTCAGCAATTAAGGCAACACATAATCCCTCAAGTTCTTGCAAAACCATCTATCCCTTTTCCCGACAGTTTTCACCAAGATCCTCAAACAATGATCTCTCAGTTGGTACAAGGTTCTTCCTATATAATGACAGATATCTCCAATAAGCCATAGCATTTAGGGAAGTTAGACCTAGCTAGCAATGTATTGCTGAGTGTGGAATTGAGCAAGCGAGAAGTAAAACTCACTTCCAAATAAAGACACCACAGAATGATAGATGGTCAATCATTAAAAAATCATACATTTCGATTCCATGTAGAATCTTTGACAAAATGTTTCCTTCATAGCAGAGAATAGAGGCAAAAGAGAAAACTTGCAGTATCTAGAATTGACTCAACACAATTGATATACAATGCATAGCGTGTGTATGAAAAAAACACCTCAGAGCTGTTTTGTTATTCTGTGAAGTAATTAAGAAGCCCAACTAAAGAAGGGAGTCAATTATCTCCACTTTCTCCGCCTGAATCTGCCACCTAAAAGACTCTTATTTATATTGATTCTCAAGGAGAGTACACTGCCATTTAGATAACGTTTTTATGTGACACATTACAAGTTGATGTTAGGGGCAAATTCCCAAATATGTTTGCACCCATGATATATTTGAAGTGTTATTCTGAGCAAATGGAATTATCCATAGAATGTATTTAACTATGACAGTGAAGTGGGGCCCAGATAGTGTCCTGCATCCACAGGAACACATATTCATCATAGAGAAAAAGACATTTAAATACATTACCCAAAGATGATTTTCATGGTCTCTCTCCATAGTTATGGCTGAGAGCTGGACACATGCATAGAGGTATGTGAGCGGGCAACCTTCTCAGCAGGAGAAGTGCTCATGTGGGATTATACATTGGAGATAGCTGGAGGATCCCCTTAAGAATGCCTTTTTCTGGAGGAATCCCGATGTAGAACATTTTGCCCAAAACAGAACAACACTGTACACTCAGGTCACCTTATGTTTGCTGACATTTAGTCAAATCGAGGCACTTGTACTCATTGTGCCGCTCTGGTCACTGATACCACAGTCCCATCTAATGAGACCCAATCTTGACCCGTGTGAACAATTTCGTAGGTATCCTACTCAGGTAGCTAGTATTACCATCATGCACGTCAGTGTTCTCCTTCTACTATACTACACTCTAGCCCTATGGGCTGCCCCAGTCACTCAGTTACCCACTGCAACAACCTTCCCCATTTGGGCTAAACTCGATCAGCCACCTAATAGTCTGGCCTGCCCAAACCTACACCACCAGACACTGCGGACTGTGACTGTGACTCCTATAATGAGCCCTGCAGCAACCACCGCAGGTTTACACTACTCCAGTAACCATATTAACCAATAGCTTAATGACCCAGCTCTGTGGCTGGAACACTTCGCCAGGAAACCCACACCTAACCAACCTTGCCCCCTCTTTCTTAGAAACAAGAGACTAGGCACTAGATTCCGCCTACGAAACTCCCGCAACAACGCTGCCAAGCAAACCTCACATACACCACCTGGCTCACCCTCATCTACCGCTACATACAAATCCACTACCACAGGGGTTAAACTGCCTGTGTTCAAGGGCGCCCTTATCAACGCAAGATCTCTCACAGCACACGCATTAGACATTGCTGACCTCATCACCACCTCTGACCTTGACTTCATCACTATATCCGAAACTTGGCTACATGCTGCATCTGGCCCCTCACTATCCTTGGCTTTACCGCCTGACTACGGCATCACGCGATAGGACCATACCACTGCCCAAACCAGAGGCGGTGGCGTGGCCTTCATCCATAAAAACTCTCTTGACCAAAGAGTGGTATCCGACTCCAAACTCGAATCAGCAGAGTCGTTGTCAGTCGAACTATCACTAACGCCTAAACAAACGGCCACCCTCCACCTTATCGATAGGCCCCCAGGTCCAGCACCGACCTTTGTCAGTGAAATAGCCACTCTCCTCCTTGATAAAACTAAAAATAACTCACAAACAATCATCCTAGGCGACCTCAACTTAGGTCTTGGTGACCCAAAAGACCCCGTGGCAATAGATCTGGACAATGCTCTAACTGACTTCGGCCTCACCTTGTACATTCAAGAACCCACCCTGATCAAAGGCAGGACCCTTGACTGGTTAGCCGGCTCTAACTGCAATATCACGGTTCTCAACAATACCCCTTGCTTATGGTCTGACCATCACATCATAACTTTTAATATTGAAGCAACCCTGCACGCCCCGACACTGATAGTCCCGGCACTCCCTACTAGAAGTAAAAAGGACATAACTAAGGAGAAACTCCTCCCACTGTTACTCCCTTCGCTCAATGCGGCCACCAACACCTGCTCTGATCCCACCTCCCTAGTGACACCTATAACCAAACTATGTTCACGGCCATAGACTATAGCACCCATCAAACTTAGGAAGGCCAAACCACGAGCACATCTTAATTCATGGTTCACCCCACAGATAAGAATGCTCCGCAAAGTTAAACGCTGTGCTGAAAATCACTGGAAAAGCCACCCTGCTGATGAGCATACAGATGGTTTCCTTCTTGCCTCACTCACCTACAAAGATGCTATCATCACTGCAAAAAAAGAGTCTCTTAACAATCGTATTCTGCAAGCTGATTCAAATACAAAGGAACTCTTAAGAATCCTAAAAGAGCTAGAAACTCCAGTCACCCCCAGACACTTGTACGAAAGATAGTAAATGGTGTGCTAACATTCAAGCAGCCTTACTAAATAAAATCTCTACGCTACAATCTAAAATTAAAGACAAGCAGGGCAGTCTGAAGCTCGACAAACGCTCACTTTCCCCTGCTAGGGCCCTCCATTTAGACACTGCTAACACCAAACCATTTGCCTTCTCACTGTTCACCGTTACCGAGGTAGAAAAGATAATCCTGAGAATTAAGCCATCCAACTGCCAAGGTGACCCTTGCCCAGCTCCCATCATTAAGGACTCTGCACATGATTTGGCCCCATTCATTACGGCCTTCATCAACTCCTCCTTTAAAACAGGTATTGTCCCGGACAATCTTAAGGACGCCTGGGTGATCCCACTGCTCAAAAAACCACCCCTAGACCCAAACCTACCCACTAACTTCCGACCTATCACCACGGTACCGTTTCTGCTTAAGATTTTAGACCGCGCAGCATACCGTCAGATCGAAGACTACTTGGAATCTAACAATCTGCTAGGTCTATGACAATCCGGATTTCGGCCCAGACACGGGACGGAAACTGCTTTAATAGACCTAAAAACCCAAATTGAGGTATTGAAGGATAAGGGCAAACTAGCAATGCTACAACTCCTCGACCTCTCTGCCGCATTTGATTTGGTCAACCACCAGATCCTATGCATGCACCTCCACTCTGCTGCCAACTTCTCGTCCTCCGCTGCGGCCTGGATCAAATTCTTTTTGAGCAATAGATCCATGAGTGTCTTTGCCCCATCCGCAGCCGCAGACCCTTCCCCAATTCACTGCGGCGTACCTCAGGGATCTTGCGTGTCACCTACACTTTATAACATTTTCACGAAACCACTCTTTGATGTGCTTGACTATCTGGGTGTCTCCTACACTAACTATGCGGATGACACCCAGATACTCATTCCCATCACAGGTGATTACCTAGCTGACACCAAGGCCCTTAATGACATCTACCTGGTCATCCAAGCTGGATGGCCCAACACCAGTTATGCCTAAATGACGACAAGGCACCTCACAACGCCTGAGCAAACTAGAGCCGTCCTATCAGTCATTCACCATAGACGGTAATACCATACGAGTCTCGAAAGATACCAAAACGTTAGGTTTTTACCTTGACGCCACCCTATTCTTATCTCGACAAATAAATGCAGTCAGATCTGCCTCTGCAAACATGTGCACATTTATTGCAGCTTGCAGACCGTTTCTTACCACCCCTAACAGTGTCACACTAGCTAGAACTCTCATTATGGCCACAATTGATTATTGCAGTGCTCTTTACTCAGGTACTAGCCAAGTGAACCTGAATAAACTCCAAACAACCCAGAACAATGCCATTTGAGCTGCCCTAAACATCCCCCGCAACCACCACATTTCAGAATCCAGAACCAACCTAAAGTGGCTACCTGTCAAGCAGAGAATCTCACTAAAAACTATTGCCCTCACGCACAAATGCTTGGCTAACAAGGCCCCTATCTACCTCTGCAGTTGGCTGTCCTGCCACTCGACCTCCCGACCTCTAAGAACTGCCCAAACCCACTGTCTTTCGATCCCTAGGTTTAAACTTCAAAAAGCAGGGGGCACTAGCTTCCCTGTCCTAGCCTCTAAGCTATGGAACTCCCTCCCCGCTACAATCAGAGCTGAAGAATCATTCAACACATTCAAGGCCAAAACTAAAAATGGGCTTTTTGACCAGCAATAAGACATGCTCTGCGCCCTTGTCTTACATACTCTGGCCCGTTGACCTCTGTTACTATTTTCTGTACACCCTATGGGTATATCCACTGTTAAGCCTAGCGGCACTGTAATCACTGTAATGTATGTAGATAGAAACACTGTTAGTATTCTGCTAATGTAATTTTTATGTCTGAATATATGCATTATTGTAACCTTGTACAAATTGCGCCCTGATGCCTGATGGCTTGCACGTTATAAATAAAACAAATACAAATACAAATACAAACATTCCCAGATAATACTTATTGAAGCAGAGGACAGTTTGGGGGCATGGCTGACTATAGGAAAATGCATGAAACTGTGATGACCTACTTGTCGTGAGCCTTTAAGGTATCACCTAAATATAAGTATAAAACCCCCTGTGCAATTAGATATGTATCTTTAGAAATCCTTTACAAGGTCTTTAATGGAGGGTTAAGCTGTTAGGGAAGCAAAGTGATTTAAAATGCAATTCCAGATAGTTTTGTTGTAAAATGTACTTTGTCATTTGACAGCAACCAAATAAATTGACCCCATTACTTAACAGGTGTCCTTTTAAAACTGGAGCTGTGAACTGGTGTGCAACATATTTACAGTTTACAGGGCATCATTAAACTTTTGACTTGTGGAAGCCAGAGTTTATATAAAAAGATTAATTTGGAGTGAAGGCACACAGCTCTAGTGGGAAGTGAAGGAGATTAACATGTCCACTTCCATTCTCACAAAAATGATGTCAATTTAAATGACCAATACCATCTTTCCAAAAACATTATGCAGATAAGTGGTGATTCTGCATTAATCGGACTTCTAGCTCCAGGTAGGCTTAGGGGGTTAAATTGTATCCCGTCAGAGAATTATAATGTCATGTGTGTGTGATTTCTAAATGAACCAATATTTTGTGCTCTCCAAAAAGGAAAATTTGGTTCCCTGATACAAGCCTGTAAATCACTGGTTGGACAAATCACACTGTGTATTATGAATACATGCCTACAGTAGAAACAAGGGGCAAGGAGGAAAGCTCAGGGGCAGTGTGTTTGCCTTGGATACAAGACTATGCAGATCAGTACAGGTTTGAATGCTGATCCCGTGCTCAGAGGATGGTCGCCCGCATTAAGTTCAATATATAAGATCAATTCATTTTTTTTTTTATTTTTAACTCTATGCTTAGGACTGAAGGATTCAGGGAATGAGATGGTTATTTGTATATTTTAGATGCTGATTTTCTCTCATGCCGATCCTTGCCAATGATGTGAAGGAAAATCTGGTGAATATCTATTTAAAATCCTATCCAGATGTCAACAGTTGTCATTATCGCTTAAAAAATAAAGTTTATTCAATTGTTTATTCATTTTGTTTATTTTGTATGTATTTACCTATATAGTGCTTAAACCTATAGGTATCAAAGTGCTGAGACATATAACAAATACAAAACAACAAAAAAGATGGCAGGTTATCAAGAAAGGCAGTAATCAGAGGAGTTTGAAGGTATCTTATAAAAAGTAGTCAGAGAAAAGAAATGTCTTCCGTTGTTCTCTGTAAGAGGAGAGTGTGGAGTCAGTCCTTACACATATTTCTTGCTTGTTCCAAAGTGTCGAGCAAGATCATGGAGGGATCTTCCACCTGCTCACACACGCTTGACAGGATTGCAGGTCAATAGCTTCTGAGAACCTGGGCGCAAGACACAGGAGGGTATGTGCTATTGCAAGTGTTCCTTGAGATAGTCCGGAGCTTTGCCATATGGACAGTTGTAGGTTATCGTTAACATTTTAAACTTGACCCTTTGTGAGATTGGTAGCCAATGAAATATTTTCAGAACATGCGTAATATGGGAACATTGGACATAATTCTGGCTACAGCGTTTTGTACCCCTTGGAGTCGGCCAATTCCATACGCACAAGTCCCCAGCTGCAAGTAATTTCCATAATCTAGTTTTCTGCCAACGGTTGCTCTTGCAATGATAGCTACGTTGGTGTATGTAATAAAGAGCTTCATCTGACAGAGCAACCTGATGTGATATCGGCAGGCAATGACAGTAGTAGAAATGTGAGCATTCATGCTCATATGTGAGTTGAAGTAGATACCCAACGATTTAGCTATTTTTGTTATTGGAATAGGGTAGGAGCCTAACAATATGGAATTGTAATGAGGTCCCAGTTTTTCTGATACAATTGGTGCGGCCAGCTGCAGTAGCTCAGTCTTCTAATCATTAAGACAGAGCCAATTTGCCTTCATCCAATTGCTGACCATGTTGAAGGTATCATTGACCATGTGGGTGTCCTTGACCTTATCGCAAGATAGTATAAACAATAATTGCGTGTCATCTTCATAGTTCTGAAATATAATTTTCCTATTTCGGTGTAGATCATGCAATGGCTTGATGTATAAGTTGAATAGTAGAGGGGATAGGCAGGCACCTTGTGAAACACCATGCAAGATGGAGTAATTGTAATAGAAATTGTAATTGTTTATTTGTAAAGTGCTTATACGCAAGTGAAGATCTTCAAAGCGCTTCAGGGCGGGAAGGGAACAGGGGAATATAGAAGTCATTCTTAGGCCTTGAAGATTTTGAATGATCTAACAGCAATCAATAGCATAGGGGGAAGAAAAATACAAGACAAAAGGTTGGTTATCAAGACAACTATGCATGCAGGCACAGCCAGCTAGAGAGGGGAGATAGAGGAGGACATGACAGACCAGTGTGCCCAGTCCAGCATGACCAGGATTAAGTGCAGAGTGGGTGCCACTCTCAAGGAACGTATTCCGAGTGCAGTAGAGCAAGGAAGAGTGAGGAGGCCAGAGGCAAGTGCAGCACTGACGGGGGAGCCTGATACCTGTGAGGCTCTGTAGGTGCACTAGGCGACCAGTCAGCTGACTGAACAGGTTGGGGATGAGAACGAAGGAGGGAAATCAGGAGAGAGGAGGAAGGAGGTTAGCAGGGGAGAGGGAGAGAGAACGAGGAAGAGAAAAGGAATGTCTTGAGGAGATTCTGGAACTTGAGGAGGTCCGGCTCAAGATGGAGGAGGCAGGTAGGCTGTTCCAGAGGGAGGCACCTGCAGAGGATATGGATCTACCCCCAAATCACTGTTTGGAAAAACGGCTCACCCGCAGAGATTTGGATGAGGCTGAGCGGAGAGCCCTGCAAGGAGAGTATCTAGGAAGAGAGGGTTTTAGATAGTAGGGGCCCCACCCCAGAAAGCCTTGTGGACTATGCAGAGGGGATTGAACTTGATCCTTGCAGCCATGTGGAGCCAGTGGAGGGATTTCAGTGCCAGAGAGATGTGGTCCCTGGGCTTGAAGCCAAGGATAAGCCTCACAGTTCTATTCTGGATATGTTGAAGAAGTCAACGAGCAGAGATAGGGAGATTGAGAAAGAGACTGTTGCGGTTGTCCAGTCTGGAGATTACCAGGGTTATGGAGACAGCGGGTGTGTGTGGGAAGGTGAGAAAAGGTAGAATACCTTTGAGAAGGTGCAGCTGGTAGTGGCACATTTTGGACATGTGTGAGATGTGAGAAGAGAGGGAGAGAGTGGAGTCGAAGAAGACCCCCAGGTTTTTTGCCTCACTAGTGGGTGAGGGTGCAGGACCAGAGTGATAGTGGGAAAATAGGAGCAGGGGTCCCAATGTGGATGATCTCTGTCTTACTGGCATTAAGGCAGAGATCATTAGCAGCACACCAGGACTGAGCTGCTGACAGACAATCCGGGAGTAGCAAGGAGGAGGAAGAGACCGAGGGTAGCCTGAAAGAGAGCTGTGTGTCATCCACATAACACTGAAAGTTGGAGCTGAAGGCAGAGATAATGTGAGCCAAGGGGAGCAAGGGGACCATGTAGACATTGAAAAACCAGGGGGATAGATTACATCCCTGGGGGACACCACAAGTAGAGAGTGTGATAGCAGAGAGAAAGGAACTGAGTTCTACCTTGGTGGGATGGTGATAAAGAAAGGATGCAAGCCATGCCAGGGGTTGGTCAGTTATACCCAGGGTCTCACAGAGATTGTATCGAAAGGAGAAGAGAGGTCAAGAAGAGTGAGGACAGAGGGAGAGTTAGAGTCATGGTTTGAGAGCAGGTCTTAACGGGTGTTCAGAACAGTAGTTTCCATGCCTCTGGATGCTCTAAAGCCAGACTGATGGTCACAGAGACAACCAACAGATTCAGTGTGGAGAGTAAGCTGAGAGATAGCCAACTTGTCCAGGAGTTTTCCAAGGAAAGGAGTGATGGACATTGGGCGATAGCTGGAATAGTAGGGTCAGCAGAGGGTTTTTTGAGCCCAGGGTGCACAAGAGAGTTCTTGAGAGAAGTCTCAAAGTCTCCAGTGTCGAATGAGAGGTTACAAAGCCCTGCCAAGGCTGGAGCTAGTGAGTTAATGTTGCCCTTGATGGTTTTGGAGGGGCAGGGCTCCAACTGTTTGGAGGAAGCTTTCATAGACCTGACTTGTCTAGAGACCTCCTCGGGTGTGATAGGGGAGAAACAGGAGAGAAGGGGAGTGGTGGGTGGCTGAGGTGGGGTTCAGGGAATGCTTATGCATGATCAAGTGCAGAGGAGAGAGAAGACAGAGTGTTCTTTATTTTGGTGGTGAAGTGTGAAGCCAGGGCCGAACAAAGATCCTAGGTGGGTGTGGTAGAGCAAGAGGATGCAGAAGGATTGGACAGTTCCTTACAGACTGTGAAAAGTTTGGCCGTGAACTTCAGATGAAAATAGGCCTAGCACTATCTTGTCTGATCTACATCGCAGGAAGGAATTGATCCAGACAAGGTCTAGCTGATTCAGCTAAACATTGTTAGTCATCCATGACATTAAAGGCAGCAGAGAGATCTAAAAACATTAAAAATCTGGCTTTGCCTTCATCAAGGATATGGAGTATGTATGAATGAATATCAAGCAGAGAGGTGTCTGTGCTATGCTTGGAATGAAAGCCTGATGTGATATGTTCCAAGTAGATTGTGCAGGTCAACAAAATGTTGAAGTTGGAAATATGAAATTGTATCCATGATTTTCAAAAGGAATCTCACGTCAGTAATAGGGCAGTAGTTCATTGGATTTTTGTAATGAATGTATCCTTCAATAGGTCAGGAATATTACACGTGATTGCTGGGATCGCATTAACCAAGCAAGGTGATTCCTTTGCTGTTGCAGATGTCACTTGCATAGTTATGGGCTTTTAAGCCCTGGATAGTTTTTCCCAATTCGATGGGTGTTACAGGCTGAAATGAGAATTAGTGCATGTGTTATTTCTGATGGCCCTTCTGACTGTTTAGGATTCTTTGAGCTATGACTAATTGACAACTTGGTTTCAAACGCATCCCTGATCTTTTGAATTTTAAGAACAAAGTAGCCCATCAATGTTTCGCACCATTCTGAAGACATTGATGACTAGAGATGCCTGCATGCCCCTTCTCCAATTTGTGTAGCAGATTGAATAGGTCTTTGGAGAAATTGGAGACCACTGAGATTTTGTTATTATAGGATTCCTTCTTGGAGCCTAGTAAAGCAGCGATATACTGGGTTTGTACAACAACCCATTCCTCTTTGTGCTCAGAAGTACCAGAATATACCCATCTTTTCTCTGCTTGGCACTTGGTCCTCGAAGATCTTTGACAATTAGAGTGCCACAGCTAGATTTTTTGGGAACTTTTTCATCTTGGGCCATAGTGGGGAGACAGGGAGTCCAAAGTGTCCTGTAAAGTAGAATGATAAAGGTTGATCTTATCTTCCAGTGAAATGTCTAGAAAACAGTCATCTTGTAGTAATGAGAGCAAGGAGTCATAGACTGACAAGAGACTGTTAAGATTGCGACTGACAATTGTGGCTTTACTAGTAAACATGGTCCTGGTTTTAACAGGCATCCTTAGGTGGAACTTAACTATCAAATGGTCAGACCAAGGACATTTGAAAAGTGTAATATTTGAGATGACATCCCGATTGGAGAAAATCCAGTCAATAGTACGTCCCTTGTTGTGTGTGGGGCCTCTCATTTGCATCCATGTATCCCAGATTAAAGTCTCCCAAAATAATATTGGTTGTATTGGTGGTCATGAATGGTTGAACTGCTTCAATAAGGGAGATTTTAAAATCAGACATATAATCAGGAGGATGATAGAGACATGAGGCATTGTATTCAGTATTCGATTTTACTTGAAGTTTGACATGACGTATCTCACAACGAGGTATATTACCCGTTTGTGACAAATGTGTTTTGCAAGCTTTTGAATAAATGACAGCAACCCCTCCCCAAACCCCAGCATGATCTGGATGTTCATTGTGAAGGATAAGGTGTGAATCAGGAATGGCAATGGAGAGGGAGGGACCGGCTGCTGGGTGAAGCCACGTCTCTGTTATAAACAAAATATCAATTCCGGATTCGGTCATGAGATCGGCAACCTCTTAAGTGTGTTTTACTAGTGATAATGGGCCTGATCACGACTTTGGCGGTAACCCTTAAATCCGGCGGTAGCGCTAATACCGCCGGATTTGAGGGCCTGCCAAATCAGGACTTCGGCGGATTTCGCCCCAGCTCTTAGCTGGGGGGAAATCTGCTGAAAATTCGCGCTATTACCGCTGTTGGGAAATCCGTCGTCGGTAAGAGCGCAAATTTACCCCATTGAGCCCAATGGGGAATGGGGCATTCCCGAATGGGCTCAATGGGGAATGGGGAATGACTTCACAGCCGAACTTGTGATCCGGCGCTATTAGCGCCGGGGAGTTTGGTAGTAGGGCTATTACCACCGGCGGTAATACCGCCGGCGGTAACGCCGAAGTCGTGATCAGGCCCAATGTGTTAAAAAGAGCACTTTTAATTACAGGGATGATTGTATTACCTTAAAAACTCACAGGGGGTCCAGTGCTGGGCTAGTCACTCAAGAATATTTTATTTACTATGAGAGAATGAGCGACTGTGCTATCCATATATTCAGTATTTATTAGTGCATCATATCTGGGTTCGACATTAATAAATGAAATAAAAAGAATGTTTGTGCTGGGTGCTGTCAATATTCATTCATTTATTTAATGTATTTATTTATTTGTCATTTGTCTAGTGCCCCAAGCCCGGAAACATCTAGGCGCTTATCATAAGAGAGTGGTTACAATAGCTGTTTGCAATGGTCAAAGGTTACAAATGTTACATAGTTGGCTTGCATATGTATTCAATTATGGACATTGCTTACATAGACTGCAGAGAATACATGGATAGATTACAGACTGTAGTTGAATTGAGCCCATCCCACATTAGGCTGAGGTCTATACATTGTTACACTAGGTTTTCATGTTTATCATACATTTGCATCCTGTTATCTTACATTTGTTAAACTGACTGGTGATAGAGCGTAGGTTGATAGGAGGGAGGTTATTTGCAGATTGAAGAGCTAGTGGGGGGAGGAAGTGCAGGTAGGTGACTCTTCTATGAATCTTGGCCAAAGAGCCAAGTTTTGAGACTTTTGTGAAAGGGACAGAGAGAGGGGTCCGATTTTAGTGCCAAAGGCATGGAGTTCCATTGTTTAGCTGGAATCACTGGGAAGGTGCTGCCTCCAGCTATTTGTTGTCTGAATCTCAGAATGGTTAGCAAGTACGAGTAGGCTGACTGTGTCGGTCTGCTGTACTGGGCTTTGAATATTTGTCTGATAATGTAGGTGTGATGCTGGAAATGAATTGGAGGGACATGGCCTCCATGTCCTTGTCATGTGCTTACTTATCATGTGTCTTCTGTGTTGTTTTCTGCACAGGAGTCCATGTGGGACTCCTGGCGGTGCAGCTCTTCCTCTTTTTGGTTGTAGTCAACAGACCCTTGGGATACCCTTATGGCACTCATGTGTAGGGGTTCAACCCTGTACCCCTAGTGTATGTTCTTAGGCACCTGTGAGGGGCCTTCAGAGCAGGGTATGGGCTTTTGGCAGCTGCATGCTGAGTTTGACAGGTGCTCTGAGTATCCTCCATTTTGGGATACCCAGGCCGTGCCATACGAATCAGTGGATTCCTCATAGGAGACAAGATAGCCCCTGTGGCCTCTTGGTTTATATAACCGGTTACCTTGTTTTCCCAAAGTCCTGGGAAGCCCTGACTCTGTCCCTTCCTCTGACTGGCTGTTTAGGGAAGAACCATATATTGTATTGTGGGGAAGCCCAGGCCAGACTGGCTGGAGCATTCCCAGTGACCGTATGTTGTGGGTAAACCCTTGAGGTGGAACCTGTGTGAATGGAGTGTGTGACCAATATACACTTCATGTTATGGGTGTCTGGTATCTGTGTGTGTGACGCAAAGAATGACACCACCCTGCCTGAAATTGACATGAATGTAGTGTGGTATGCTGAAAGGCTGGGTGCTTGCCCCAATCCACATTCCTTGTTATGGGTGTCTGGATGGAAGAGAATGGCCTGAATGCACTGTGAGCCTGATTGGCTACTGGCCTGCATGGATGCCCTTCTGAATGATTGGCTGTGGACCCCTCACTTACCAGAATTGTTCAGAAGCTGAAGTCGAAACTTGAAGCAGTTTAACCTTGAAGCCCATCTGGAAGAAGAAGAATTGCTGCTGCTTCCCTTCGACTCGATCCGAAAGCTGTCCAGTTTGTTGAGGACTGATCCGAGAGTTGTCCTGGCTAGGAGACCACTTCCCGTGCTATGAGGGAAAATTGTGCAGAAAGCTTATCTTTCCTGGAAGTCAGTCCCGAAAGACTGTTGACAGGAAACGGGGCCGCCGAAAAATCCTGAAGTGATGAAGTGAAGCACCTGGACATTGAAGCCCATGGTTGTCGACCAGGGTTCCGAGGATTGCCGTAACCGCTGGAAGCCAGTCGAGTCTTGTTGTCCAGAAGTGGGGACAGCTTGATGCCATGCTGCTGATGCCGCAATGCTCCACATTTTCCTAAGACCCTTTGAAATCATGGACTCTCTTGCCATCACTGACGACCGCTTTGCCCCGCCGGAGAAAGTCGAGATTGTCGATGAACCGAGGAGAATCTGCTGGTGGGTTTCCCGCCACCCGAGGTCCACAAAGATGCCAACGAAGATCCGAGAGCCTGCCATGGTTGAGTCCTGATCATTGACGCCAACGCCGACACACGATGCCGGGCCTACATTTTTCATCAAATCATCTTTGCGGCAACTAACTCTTGTCCTCAAATTGCACTGCACACCTCATCTTCACAGGACATCCACGACCGATTGTCGACGAGCACCACAAAGTTTGACGACAGTGTTCCCATTTTCTTCGAGGAATCTCAACACTCTGCAGCTCCTGCTTTAAAGGGAGTTCACCCTCAAGGTATCTGTCGATGAACCGTAGAACAAACTCTGCTAAACCTGGTAAATTGGGGTATTAGAACATTTTTAGCAGGAAACACGAATATTTTATACATAAATGGACCGGGCTTATTAATAAACTTTATTTACAGGTTGTCCAGGTGGGGGGATCCTCAAACAGAACTGTGTCTTTGGTAGGGGCAAAGGATTCCGCCATTTGTTTAACTCAACTTGTCTTCCTCCCCATGTCTATTGTTGATTCACTTTACTATTGGATTTGTATCCCATTGAGATTGTCAGCAGTTGGTGCATTTTAAAGGAGTCAAGAGTTAACTGTGGTACCACATAGATATTGTACCTATTTACCATATTAGTATTGCTAAAGCACAAAGTGTGTTATTGATTGTGTATATATATTGAGCCTTATTTATATAATGAACTGTGTTATCACATAACATGGTGTGGACATTCCTTTGTGGGGGTTTGGGGATTACACTGTACTTAAGAAATAGCCCGCATCTCCTCCTGAGAGCTAAAGCCTTCATTGCTAGTCCATTGCTACTAAATAGAGAATATTAGCTGGGGTACTCTGTGCTTCTATTCTGCCATATAGAGGGCAGGAGTACATAAACCCCACTCAAGTCTTTACAGTACATCAGGGGCGTTGTTTGAAAGGCATTAGGGCTATTTATCCTCCGCAGGGCGTACCTCTGATCTGGACCCCTCCCTGGAAGGTCTTTAAGGCTGGCAATCTTCTTTAGATTGCCACTCTTAACTCTCGCTCTGCCGTCAAACACTCCTCTGACATCTGCCACCTCCTTGAAGAACTAGACATTGATGTCCTTGGTCTTACTGAGACATGGTTCATGGCCAGCTATGTTACAAGCTTTGACACTCTCCTCCCTGCCCTGATGGCTACAAGATCCTCTCAGCACCCAGATCTTCCCGGCCCAGTGGGGGGGTAGCCCTGATCTTTCCTGAGTGGATTCCTGCCTCTATCATTCCCACTCAGACCTACTTCTCTTTTGAATGCCTTGTCTGTAGGCTTTCTCTCTCGCCTACCCATTCTCTTACTGTGGTTACCATTTACCGGCCTCCTGGTCAAATCACCTCATTTCTCTTAGAGTGGGCAGACCTCTCCTCCTCCCTCCTGGCCTCTACCACTCAACTCCTCCTCCTCGGTGACCTAAATATACATTTAGACTCTCCTTGCTCCTCCTCTGTACTCTTCCGTGACCTCTGTGACTTCCTCTCCCTGTCCATCCTCCCCTCTGGCCCGACTCACTCTGCAGGGCACACACTCGATGTCTTGATCTCCCCTGTCCTCCCCCTTTCCATCCCTCTGACCACTCCTCTCTCCTGGAGTGATCACTCCCTCCTCTAATCTCATCTCTCCGTCTCTTCCCTCCAAGCCAAGCCTACCCCAACACTGCCACCTACCTTCTCGGACATCCGGCCCATGAAGCGTGTGCCAGTTGAGGCTTTTGCCTCCACTTTCTCTCCCCCCACCTCCACCTTTGGCTGTCTCTCATCCTGATACAGCCCTGTCTCTGCTCTACTCTTCAATTTCTGATATGCTTGATGCTCTTGCCCCTGTCATGAGGATCCGTTTGAAGTCCAAAGCCAAGTGCAAGTCCTGGTATGACTCTGACCTAGCTACACTTAAACGTAAGTGTGGGCAGCTGAGAGGAAATGGAGGACTTCCTGTTCATCCTCTGACAAACTGGCCTGTTGCCTGCTACAAAGGCAATACCGACTCTCTGTCCTCACCAAGAAGAGAGTCCATATTCAAGCTCGTGTCTCTGCAGCATCTAACAACTCGGCCGAACTCTGCAAAGAGCTGGCCAACCCTGCTGCAGTCTCTACCCCTTCTGTTGCCTCCCAGGCTCTTTGCAATGCCCTTACCGCTCACTTCATTTCAAAAACCCAGGACATCCTGTCCACCCTCTCCACCCACACTCCTCTTCTTCCCTCTCCATCTGTGCTTGTTGACCCTCCTTTAGCCACCCTCCCACCATCCTTCTTGTCCTTTCCTCTTTTCACCCCTGACGAGGTTGCTAAACAAGTCCGATCTTTGTAAGCCTCTTCAAAACAGGTTCATCCCTGTTCCTCTAAAACCATCAAGGACCACATTGACACCCTCGCTGCGGGCCTTGCAGATTTTTGTAACCACTCCTTTGCCTCTGGATCCTTCCCCTCCCCTCTGAAGCACTCCTTTGGCATTCCTCTTCTCAAGAAACCCACAGCTGATCCTTCTTGTCCAGCTAACTATCGCCCAATTTCCATTACTCCCTTTCTTGGCAAACTCCTGGAAAAGTTTTCCATCTCTCAGCTTAACCTTCATTCCAATTCTGTTGGCTGTCTCCATGACCACCAGTCTGCCTTCAGAGCTACCAGAAGCATGGAAACTGCTCTCCTAAACATCTGTGAAGATCTGCTCACCAACCTTGACTCTAACATTCCCTCTGTCCTCATCCTCCTCGATCTCTCTTCTGCCTTCGACACGGTCAACCATACCATCCTGCTCAACCGTCTCTGTGAAAACCTGGGTATCACTGATCACGCTCTGGCCTGGCTGACCTCTTTCCTCTCAGATCGACTCTTCCAGGTCCAACTTGGGTCCTTCCTTTCATCTATCTTCCTCTCTACCTGTGGTGTTCCCCAGGGGTCTAACCTCTCGCCCTGGCTTTTCAACAAAAAGCTGGCAACTCTCGCCCACTGCATTGCCATTTTCTGCTCAAATTTCCAGTGCTATGCTGACGACACTCAACTCATTTTCAGGCTGCCCTCTGCCACCTCCTAAGATATGATATGATATGATATGGCATTTATAACGCACCTATACACAAGTGTTTCAAGGCGCTACAAGGCAAGGGAGGGGGAACAGGGGAAGACAGACAGAGATCCTACTAGGCCAAGTGTCATTCAGATTGCGCAAGTGCGTGGGAGGGGGGAAAGGGAAAAGTGCAAGGGGGAGGGGAGAGGGGAAGTGCAGTACATAGGATAGTGTAATAACAAGATAGTAATGGCCAGAAGGCGCCAAGTGCAGGGTAAGTGCAGATAAGTGCTGGTAGGGGACTGTAGGGCTACAGAAAACAGTCCCCACGTACAAGGGTTGCCGGGGAGGCAGTGCAGGTGTGCAGCTGGCGGGACCTGGGCCCGAGAACGGAAGGGTGGCCAGGTATCCAGTGCAGTATCAGCCAGGAATTCAGCAGGGGAGATGGGGAGAGAAAGCAGAAGCAAAGAGGAAGGTTTTGAGGTGCTTCCGGAACCGGAGATGGTCCTCCTCAAGTTTAAGGGAGGCGGGAAGGCTGTTCCAGAGGGAGGCCCCTGCCGACAACAAAGATCTACCGCCAACACGTTGCTTGGAGAAGCGACTGACCCTGAGGGAGTTGGAGGCGGATGAGCGAAGAGCTCGAGAAGGAAGATATTTAGGAAGACAGAGTTGAAGATATTTCGGCCTCAGGCCCCAGAAGGCCTTGTGGACAATGCAGAGGATTTTGAACTTGATCCTCGCAGCCACTGGGAGCCAGTGCAGAGATTTCAGTCCTGGAGAGACACGATCCCTGGGCTTGAGGCCAAGGACAAGTCTTGCGGTCCTGTTTTGTATAAGTTGCAGAGGGTGGAGAGTAGAGGCAGGCAGTTGTAGATAGAGGCTGTTACAGTAGTCCAGCTTCGAGAGAACCAGGGCTCTGAAGACAGTGAGCTTCTGGGGGAAGGAGAGGAAAGGAAGAATACCTCTGAGGAGTTGCAGCTGATATTGTGACTTCTTAGAGACGTCAGAGATGTGAGGAGAGGAGAGTGTGGAGTCGAAGATTACCCAAGGTGTTTTGCCTTGCAGGTGGGAGCAGGAAGAGGGCCAAGAGAGGCCGGCCAGAGAGCAACAGGGAAAGAGGGAGTGGGTGTGCCTACGAGTAGAATCTCAATCTTACTGGCATTAAAGCAGAGGTCATTTGCAGCACATCACTCCTGGATGGCAGACAGACATTCAGAGATAAGAGAGGGAGAGGAGGAGGCCGAGGGTAGCCTGAAAATGAGCTGGGTGTCATTCGCATAACACTGAAAATTGGGGCACAGATGCAGTGAGCCAGGAGTGCCAGGTATTGGTTGAACAGCCAGGGACAGAGGTTGGATCCCTGGGGAACACCACAGGTAGAGAAAAAGATCTCGGAGAGGAAGGACCCAAGTTGGACCTGGGAGGGTTGGTCGGAGAGGAAAGATGTCAGCCACGCCAGAGCCTGACCAGTGATGCCCAGATTATCCCAGAGACGGTAGAGCAGGATGGCATGGTTGACAGTGTCAAAGGCAGAGGAGAGATCAAGCAGGATGAGGACGCAGGAGGTGTTAGAGTCGAGGTTGGAGAGCAGATCCCTCTCTCATCTCTGATTGCCTAACTGCCATTCAATATTGGTGTGCCGCCAATGATCTTTGTCTGAATGCCAGCAAGACGGAGATCCTCCTCATCGGCACACCTTCACCATCCTTTCCCCTCACTCTCTGGCCTCCCTTGGCCCTCCTCCTACCCCCACCTGCGAGGCTAAGAACCTCGGGGTCATCTTTGACTCCACCCTTTCCTTCTCCGCCCACATCTCTGAGGTCTCTAAAAAGTCAAATTTCTGACTGCACCTCCTCAGAGGTACTCTGCCTTTCCTCTCCTTCCCCAGAAGCTCATGGTATCTCAAGCTCTGGTTCTCTCTAGCTTGGACTATTGTAACAGCCTCTATCTAAATCTACCTGCCTCTACACTCCGCCCTCTGCAACTAATCCAGAACAGGACTGCGAGACTTGTCCTTGGCCTCAAGCCCTGAGATCGTATCTCTCCAGCTCTGAAATCTCTCCACTGGCTCCCAGTGGATGCAAGGATTAAATTCAAAACCCTCTGCATTGTCCACAAGGCTTTCTGGGGCCTGGGTCCAAAATACCTTCAGCTATCCCTCCGCAAATACCTCCCCTCTCGAGCTCTTCACTCCTCTACCTCCAACTCACTCAGGGTCAGTCGTTTTTCTAAGAAACGAGCTGGGGGTAGATCTCTGTCTTTGGCTGGGGCCACCCTCTGGAACAACCTCCCTGCCACTCTAAAACTTGAGGAGAACCATCTCCGGTTCCGGAAGCACCTCAAGACCTTCCTCTTTTCTTCTGCCTTTACTCCCCCTTTCCCCTGCTGATCTGTTCTCTCTTGACACCATGCACATGGCCACCCTCTGTCTTTTGGGCACAGGTACCTGCTCATCCTGCCACCTTCCCGCACTGCCCCGGGCCACCCCTTGCACTGGGGTCTGTATCTGTACCCATACAGCCTCCCCTTTTTCTTCCTGCACTTATCAGACCTACCCTGTCTGCTGCCTTAAACCTAGCACTTGCACATTGCAGACTGCATTACCACTGTTTGTTGCCTTTATTATTTATTTATTGTTATTTATCTGGTTCTCCCCTGCTTCGCACTTTCCACCTCTCCCCCCTTCCCTGCACTTTTCCCCTCCCACCTCTCCCATGCACTTGTGCGTTCTCAATGTCACTGGGCCTAGTAAGATCTCTGTTTTGTTCTCCCCTGCTCCCCTCCCTTGCGTTGTCGCGCTCTGAAACACTTGTGTACGAGCGCGATAGAAGTAAAATATCAATAAATCAATCAATCAATGATAGGGTTTTAAATTTGATGTGGTCCCGAACTGGCAACCAATGGATATTATGTCTGGCTAAGGAAATATGTTCTTTTTTGGGGATGTTGAGGGTGTCTCTGATTGCATTGTTCTGAACTATGTGAAGCTTGTTCATGTTTCGGGCATTGGACCCTGCATAGATGTTAAACCGTAATTATATAGTGCCTCCTTATTATTTATATTAGCCTAAGCCCATTCGCGCTACACGGAAAACCACGTTACAAAGTTCTGATTTTTGGGCAGTTTTTTGGGCTGCCATTTTAAGTTTTATCCACTATTTCGGTCGCAAATACACAGAAGCAAGTCAGAGCCTTGATAGGAATGGCTTCTTACTGTAGACAGTGGATCCCGAATTTTCACTAGTGATTAAACCAATGTTGGTATTGACAAAGAAGGGCATTTCTTTGCCACTTCCGTGGAACTTGGAAAGCTTTTGATCTGCTCAAGACTGCACTGTGTCAGCATCGGTTTTGGGCACACCAAATGATGACAAGGCCTTTGAATTGTATGTGCATGAACGTGATGGATGTGCTTTGGCTGTGTTAACGCAGGAACATGGGGGGCAGTTATTTTTCCTCCACACTTGATCCTGTTGCATGTGCTTTGCCGAGATGTTTGAGAGCTGTCCCTGCTGCTGCGTCTGTAAAACAAAGTGAGGGTATGGTTTTAGGTCACACTTTAACCATGATGGTACCCCACTCTGTAGGCGTTCTATTAAACAGAACCCAAACGCAACACTTTACTTCCGCACGATTAACAAGATACGAACTGATCCTATTCATACCACATATCCAAATTAAGAGGTGTTGTGTATTGAATCTGGCTGAATTGTTACCTCTTCCGCCAGACATTGCTTGCAGTGATGAAGTGTCACATGACTGCCTCTATACTACAGAGCAAGAAAGTAGAGGCAGGATTGATTTAAATGATACACCTCTGAATGATCCACAAGGGGAGCTGTTTTGTGATGGCTCCTGCTTCAAACTTCCAGATGGTACATCCATTGCTGCTTATGCCATCACTACACTAAGCACGATTGTGGAAACCAAGAGAGTTTTGCATAACTCCGCGCAGGACGCAGAGATTATTGCACTGACTTGAGCTTGTGAACTTTCCGAAGGGCTTAGAGTAAATATATTTACAGATAGCCAGTATGCCTTTGGGGTGGTTCACAACTTCGGTAGACTATCGGCAGAACAAGGTTTCTTCACCTCACACGGAACAAAAATCCAACATGGTACCTTGATAGTTCAGCTACTCTCAGCACTTGCGCTTCCTACTCAACTAGCAATCATGAAGTGCGCCACACATCAGAAGGCAGTAGATGATGTAGGGAGAGGAAACGCTTTTGCGGACAGGATAGCTAAACAGAACGCTACTGATTTGTATTCAGAAATGTATGCCACGAAAGAAATCACAAATACCTGTACAGTAGATGAAGGGATTGACTCGATAAAAAGTATTGAAACTGATGCCGCTCCAAAAGAACTTAAGCACTGGGCTGAGGGTTTAGCAAGTTTGGATGAGGAAGGTTGTGGGGTAGACAGTTTAAAAGGAAGATGGATGCTACCCGATTCATATGTCATCGCTATGGTTACAATGGCTCATGGTCCCACTCACATATGTGCTAGGAAAATCTGTAAATTACTAGAACCTGTTTGGGTAAATGTCAACATCTCAAAACTGCTGAGCGTTTTGTCCAGAATTGTATGGTGTACTTACAGCATAATGTGGGGAAGGGTACGACGACACCGAGGGGTAGTTTTGGTCCCCCCCTGTGCCTTTTGAAGTGATTCATTTTGACTTCATCGAGATGGAGCGCTGCTATAATCACAAATATGTCTTGGTAGTCATTTGTGCCTATAGCAAGTGGGTTGAAACCTTCCCGGTGAAAGATGCCACAGCAATGACAATGGCAAAAACCATGCTTAAGGAATATTTTCCTAGGTTTGGTTTGACGAGTGTCATCTGGTCGTATAATGGTCCACATTTAATCGCAGCTGTTATCCTGCAAGTATGCGCAGGATTGCAGATCGATAAACAGTTCCGTTCAGCTAGAGACGCTCAGAGTGGTGGACTCGTAGAATGCCATAATGGTATCCTGAAGAACAAGCTTGCAAAAGTTGGTGCTAGCAGTAATTTGAAATGGCCAGACGCCTTACCGATAGCTCTACTGTCCATGCGGACGACCTCACAGACTAGAACTGGACTCTCCCCATATGAAATTGTGATGGGGAGGCCAGCTAGCATTTGGAACTTATCAAAGCCCAAAGTACTGAAAGATGTGGAGCATTTGCTTCTTGCTGAATACTGTGACCAGTTAACTCAAAACTTGTATTTGATTTATTAACAGGTGTGAGAAGCCCTCCCAGTTAAATATGAGGGGCCAGGTCACAGAATTTGTCCCAGTGAATGGGTGCTCACAAAGTCATTTGAGAGAGCATCCAGTCTCGCACCGCGCTGGTGAGGACCATTCCAGGTCTTGTTGGCCACACAGACTGCTGTACGAGTAGCTGGCAGAAGACACTGGATACACGCCACACACATCAAGAGGATACCTTTTCCTTTGCCACATGATGGAGAAGAAAAGAAGGAAACTACTTGCTCTGCTTCTGGTGATCAACCTGTCTTGAACAACATAAAGGGTGTTTCAGAGACTCTTCCGGAGCCTGTGGGGCCTGGGGAGATTGCTGCTGTGTCTCTGAATTCGTCTTCGGATCTTTCTGCACCCTTGAGTAATCTTGCCTCTGTTTCACCATTTCCATCAGGAAGCAACAACACACTGTTCGCAGCTCACGCAGTACGTGGAGTCTTAAGGTACGATCTGAGTCCAGGGCACTAGACTTACAGCACAGCATGGCTGCGCCCACAGGAAACGACTGTTGAGCTAGTCCTTTGCCACTCTCTCGCTGAAACATAAGTAAGTGGCTGGGACCGGCAAAAGCTATCTTCAATCAAGATAAATCAGAGTGAGCTTCGAGGAACAATGCCTGTCGCTATCTCTACTCTTCTCGTACGAAGCAACCGATCGATTGTGTGGCTAGCAAAGACATTGCACATAACAATTCATGGTCCTTGAGGACTTACTGTTTTCTTGTAATTATGTTAACTGGTCTATCAGTAGTAATTGCTCTTGGGTTTTGGTATATTGAGGGGGTGCGTCCACTTGAAACTTTGATACCCATTGAGAGTGTTCCCACTATGTCTTCTCCTTTCATGCATCTGCACACTCTATCTCCTACGGATTCACAAGACAGAGAGTTATCAGAACAATACACTTTTGTTGATCATGAATGCGACCCATGCGATTCTGAACAGAACTAATTGCTGGATATGTTCGCATTTGCCACAACACAGGGAAAAAGGGTTGGGCTGGTATATTCATCCTTTGCCTTTAACTACTGCATGATATGCCTCTCTAAGGGCACTATTCTTTGCTCATTGGAATGATAGCATCTCAGGGAACTTCGACAGGACTAATTTGAATGAGTTTGAAAGGCGAGTCCTGACGCCCCTGGGATGTTCCCTTTTTGCAAATAGGAGCAAGCTTAATGTTGCTTCTATTAGGCCTTCCGATAGACTTTCTAGACCTATCCAATCATTAATTTCTTTCAAGATGGCTCCTGTAGGCAACGGGGGTGCCACTCCTTCTTCTTACACTATCAATCACAGTCCCAACTCTGTTTCCTTCTGCATACAAAGGAATGGTTCTCAGCTAATGGGTACTTTTGAGGGTTGTACCAATATTGCGAATTTGACTAGTGAGGACAGACCCTTGTATGTAGGTGATCCTGATTATTTCTCATGTGGCAATGAAGCTTATCCTTGGCTACCTAGAGATTGGCAGGATACTTGTTATTTGGGCATCTTGCTACCAGGGGTATTTGTACCTTGCACCTCTGAGGTCCCTAGGGCTCGTCCAAGGCGGGACGAGAACGGTGATTCTCCTTTGCCGGTCATGGGTGATGAAGCGAAATCCTTTGTGCCATTTCGGGGACAGATCATGAATTCCGAGGATAATATGATACTGGCAAGAGTATTGGAGAAACCCATCAACCGGACCACCAATATACTCTACAATATGACTTTAGAACAGAAAGCAATTAGATTAGTGGCTCTACAGAACCGGATAGTGTTAGACGTCATCCTGGCTGAGTGTCGTGGAGTATGTAAATTGGTGGGATCTGCTTGTTGCATTTTCGTACCTGACTCCTCCCCTACCATATTCAAGGCAATACAAAATCTGCACGTCCTTAGTACAGAAGTACATGTTCCCGAGGAAAATTGGGATCTTAATGCTTGATTCTGGGGCTCTTTACGGTCTTGGGGATGGAAACTCTTTTCAGCCTTAGTAGTAATCCTTGGTATTCTGTTGTTCTGTTGTTGTTGCATACAATGTTTTTGCCATATGTTCAATGTTAGGAGGATGTTGTGCGCAAACTGTAGGAACGTTAGGAGCAAAAATGCATGCACTCGAGAAGATGACTAAAGTTTTTGTAATGAAGGATATTACTGTCAAGGATCTGATGGTGATCGATATATCTGATGAATGTAATTCGGGATGTACAGACATTGAAACATGGAGTTACGAGTAAAACAAATATTTTTAGTAGAGCTCTAGGCTTAGGCCAAAAGGAGGGTTTGTTGAACCGCACTTATATAGTGCCTCCTTATTATTTATAAAGCCTAACCCCATTTGCGCTACATGGAAAAACGCGTTGCAAAGTTCAGATTTTTGGGTTAACTTCGCTGCCATTTTAAGATTAATCCGCCATTTTGATTTTCAATCATGTTCTACGTTCCAAAATGGTGGACTATATATTCAACTTGCAGCCAAGCCTTCCGACCTTTCAGTTCTGTTAATGTTTAGGTTGTCCGAGAACCGACTGTTTAAACTGAGCAAAGAGACCTTGTGCTTCATATGAACTGTTATTCAAGTTTTGTCTGCGCTCACAAGCCTCATCCTTGTATAAACATTAGGACAATGAAGAACAAACCTCGAGCGTATGCTTTAGCTGAACTACATTGTGAGGACTCTTGGAATAAGGGATCCGAAAACGTACATCACTATTGTGTCTTCATGGACGTACAAACTTATGTGATCCTTTGCATAATATTGTAAAATCTGTATGTGAACTAGGCACGAACTCTAGACCACAAATTATTAACGTGAAGACAGGCTGGACATGTAGGCTGTAGATGTCCAGCACTCTCTCTCCTCTCTGTGTCGGCTGGTACACACTGTGAGGTGTTGGGAGCCAGATAGCTATCTGTTTTGCTTTGTAAACTGTACAGTAATAAAAGATACAATTACAGTAGTCGATTCTTGATAAGATGAGTGCTCTGGCCAGGGTTGTACATTTATCCGTGGTCAGGAAGGGTCTGCTGACAGTGATCAGTTTGGAGGTGAAGGCGTCTGCTAAGGCAATGCAGTTGACTTGCCTTATGAGGGAGAATGTTGAGTCCAGGTAAACTCCTAGAGTTTTCACCTCATTTGCAACCATGATGATGTTGCCGTCAATATTGAAGAATGTGCAGGACTGAAGTAGATTGTTTAGTCTAGAGTGACTTCCAATGATGAGTAGTTCTGTTTTTTCTTCATTGAGGCAGATCTCATGTTGGGCCATCCAGGCTTGGATGGTCAGGTGCATTTTGTTCAGTGATTTAGTGTCAGTGTCGTGGTTTCCAGACATCGGTAGGAGTATTTGAGTGTCGTCTCCATAGTTCATTTAATGGTCATAATGTTAAAAGGAGAGCTTCCCATTAAGAATTATTTGTATCTGCTGTGTTGTGCTGGTTGCCTGACTGGTTGGTTGAGAATGCCCAACCACTAGGTCCGAGACCTGATTGCAGAGATATCAGATTGAGCATTGCCCAGGGACAGATCACCTGGGCTGGTTGTTCCTTGATGGATATTATTTGCTATAATTTTCCCAATGGATATTTCTGTGGGTTGAATACTCATAGACTTATATTATTTAAGTATTGGAGCCGCTCATGCTGATCCTGACAAAGTCGTTGTCAGCGATATTGCAGCTTTGAGGGTACTAGCTGGTTTGACATAATAAAAGTGACTTACCAAAGGACAGATACTTGGGATGTTGCATTGCACTCACACGCACTAACCGGCACAAACTGGCCTGCCAAACATGCTGGCACTAAAGCGCCACCAAAGTAAACGGGAAATTAGTTTCACAAACGTTTTCACAGTTCAAACTTTGTGATTTCAAAAAGCAGTAAATGAGAGTGCAATTCTCCTCACTGAAACAAACAGACGTGGCTCTGCAATTTAACAGTTTTTCCTTTCTGTGCCTATCAACCTAGCAGGAATTTAAATCGAAACACAGTGTGCAATACCATTTGATGTAATCCACATAAAAATGCCTCCCAGCATTCAAAGTGCATCAACATGCACACACACAGTCACCAAATGGAAACAAGAGTGTGTGAGTGCCTTTATAATACCTGGTTCAAACCAGCCTGCCAAAATGTTTTGAGTACAATAAGGAAATATAAAGAATCCCACTAACTGGAATAATTTGATAGTGCTGTGTATATTGTTGCCTAGAATAAGCTACTTGATTGCATGTTTGAGTGCATTGACAATGAGTGAGACAATTTGTGAGAAAAAGCAAGCAGGCTAATATTGCAGGTGACTTCCCCACCATAAAGTTTAGGTTTTACCTGTTAGAGTACTATTTTAATAACGTTGATGTTCAAATCAAATAAAGCCTTTATCTTGCCCCAGAATTATGGGGTGTGGTTGTGATAATTGGGGGTGTTACATCAGGGGCTGCCATCTTGGTCCAACAAGCCTGTAAAGCTGAGATATTCCATAAGACACTCTAATGATAGCCCTACAGTGTCAATGAATTCCAGCAGGTCGGGGAGAATGGTCCGGGAGCCGAAGGAGCTCTCTTGTGGAACTAAGATTCCATTAATTGTTTGATCACAGGGGACAGACAACTCATAGGGGTTCGTATTTCAAACAAGAGTCCTTACAACATGCTGGAGACCCAAGAGCCTTTAAGATGTGTATTTGAATCAGTATTTCCATTGGAAGAACAGCACATTCTTAATCATGGGAATATCCTGGCACTCTTTCATGATGTTCCGTCCTTGCATAATATCACTTCGAGTGATATTGCACTTGGTGATTTTGTGACTACCTCTAGAACAGATATCATAGCCATCAACATGCCCTTTAGAATTGTAAGTGATATTATTGTGGCTGCGAAGAACGACATTCGCAAAAGAGGGTTTGAGTTAAGGAGAGTAAACATGGTAAATTATCCTCAGTATGAGAGACAAGACGCAAATGTATCCTCAAAGCATCCACCGTTCTCATTATTTATTTATTTTTTATTTTTTGTTGTGTTATGGTTCACCAAAAAAAATCTTACACACATTAGCAAAGAAAACCTTAGACACATTCCTGTTATTAGTAATCTCATGCAAACAAGTATCATCCTTAGATCATAAAGTGACCTTTGTAGACACACCTTGCCAACATGATTCCTCAACTTATGACTCTCCCATCATAACAGATCAAACAAACAACCTGGCTTTTAGCAAGTACTGAACAATTAGTGTTGTGTCTTGAAACTCAAGAGGATACTCTCGCTTTCTCTAAATGTGTTCAAAATTAAAAACTTTTTCACATCATCATGCTTTAGGATACACTTTTATGAGATGAAGTTACCTTAGATCATGGGTGCACAACATACGGCCCGCGGGCCAGTTGCGGCCCGCCATGCTCTTTTGTCCGGCCCGCGGGGCACAAACACTTTCCTAATGGAGGGCGGCCCGCAAGCAGCATCGGCCGCCCTCCATTAGGAAAGTCTTTGTTGTCTTCCGGGCCAGACAAAACACTGGCCCTCATTGGCTCAGCACACACGCACCACGTCACTCCTACGAGCCACGTAGTGCGTGTGTGCTGCACCAATGGAGGGCCAGCACTACGGCTGGCGTGGTCCATAAGACTTGATGCCGGAAGGCATTTCAGCCTTGGACCACGCCAGCCGTAGTACGATTCCAGTTACTTCGCCAGCGTTCCAGCTTACCTGTCTTCCAGCAAATCCCCGGTAAGTGGTCTGTTTGTGTTTGTGTGTCGGGTCTGTTTTGCTGTATGTTTGTGTGTGTATGTTTGAGATGCGGGGGTGGGGGGGTGTCGGATGTGAATGAATGTTTGGATTTTAATGTTTTTTGTGTGTATGTTGAGATGCGGGGGTGGAGGGGTGTCGGATGTGTATGAATGTTTGGATTTGAATGTTTTTTTGTGTGTATGTTGAGATGCGGGGTTGGGGGGTGTCGGATGTGTATGAATGTTTGGATTTGAATGTTTTTTGTGTGTATGTTGAGATGCGGGGTGGGGGGTGTCGGATAGGTATGAATGTTTGGATTTGAATGTTTTTTGTGTGTATGTTGAGATGCGGGGTGGGGGGTGTCGGATGTGTATGAATGTTTGGGTTTGAATGTTTTGTGTGTGTATGTTGAGATGCGGGGGTCGGGGGGGTGTCGGATGTTTATGAATGTTGGATTTGAATGTTTTTTGTGTGTATGTTGAGATGCGGAGGCGGGGGGTGTCGGATGTGTATGAATGTTTGGATTTGAATGTTTTTTGTGTGTATGTTGAGATGCGGGGGTGGGGGGGTGTCGGATGTGTATGAATGTTTGGATTTGAATGTTTTTTGTGTGTATGTTGAGATGCGGGGTGGGGGGGTGTCGGATGTGTATGAATGTTTTGATTTGAATGTTTTTTGTGTGTATGTTGAGATGCGGGGGTGAGGGTGTGTGGGGGGTGTCGGATGTGTATGAATGTTTGTTTTGGAGTGTAAGTGTGGTGTATGTTGAGATGCAGGGTCTGTATGTTTGCATGCTTGCTAGTTTGTTATTCTGATTTGGGGGGTGGGGGTTCTGGTCTGTATGGGTGCATGTTTGAGAGTGTGTGCTGAGTTGGGGGGTGGGGGGTTTGGGTCTGTATGGGTGCTTGTTTGAGAGTGTGCTGATTTGAGTGGTGGGGGTTTGGGTCTGTATGGGTCATGCTTGAGAGTGTGCTGATTTGGGGAGTGGGGGGTTCGGGTCTGTATGGGTGCATGTTTGTGTGTGTGCTGAGTTGGGGGGTTCGGGTCTGTATGGGTGCATGTTTGTGTGTGTGCTGTGTTGGGGGGTGGGGGTTTGGATTTGGGGTGGTGGGGAGTTCGGGTCTGTATGGGTGCTGGTTTGTGTGTGTGCTGATTTGGGGGTTGGGGGGTTCGGAGTTGGGGGATGGGGGTTCAGGTGTATTTGGGTGCTTGTTTGAGAGTGTGCTGATTTGGGGGGTTGAGGGCTCGGTGTTGGTGGGTGGGGGTTCGGGTCTGTATGGGTGCATGTTTGTGTGTGTGCTGAGTTGGGGGGTGGAGGGTTCGGGTCTGTATGGGTGCATGTTTGTGTGTGTGCTGAGTTGGGGGCGGAGGGTTTGGGTCTGTATGGGTGCATGTTTGTGTATGTGCTGAGTTGGGGCGTGGGGGGTTCGGGTCTGTATGGGTGCTTGTTTGAGAGTGTGCTGATTTGAGGGGTGGGGGGTTCGGGTCTGTATCGGTGCATGTTTGTGTGTGTGCTGAGTTGGAGGGTGGGGGGTTTGGGTCTGTATCGGTGCATGCTTGAGAGTGTGTGTGCTGAGTTGGGGGGGTGGGGGTTCGGGTCTGTATGGGTGCATGTTTGTGTGTGTGCTGAGTTGGGGGTTGGGGGATTTGGGTCTGTATGGGTGCTTGTTTGAGAGTGTGCTGATTTGGGGGGTGGGGGTTCGGGTCTGTATGGGTGCATGTTTGTGTGTGTGCTGAGTTGGGGGGTTCGGGTCTGTATGGGTGCATGTTTGTGTGTGTGCTGAGTTGGGGGTGGGGATGGATTTGGGGTGGTGGGGGGTTCGGGTCTGTATGGGTGCTGGTTTTTGTGTGCTGATTTGGGGGGTAGGGGTTCGGAGTTGGGGGGTGGGGGGTTCAGGTGTGTATGGGTGCTTGTTTGAGGGTGTGCTGATTTGGGGGTTTGGGGGTTCGGAGTTGGTGGGTGGGGGGTTCGGGTCTGTATGGGTGCATGTTTGTGTGTGTGCTGAGTTGGGGAGGGTGGGGGGTTCGGGTCTGTATGGGTGCATGTTTGTGTGTGTGCTGTGTTGAGGGGTGGGGAGTTTGGGTCTGTATGGGTGCATGTTTGTGTGTGTGCTGAGTTGGGGGGTGGTGGGTTCGGGTCAGTATGGGTGCTTGTTTGAGAGTGTGCTCAGTTGGAGGGTGGGGGGTTTGTGTCTGTATCGGTGCATGCTTGAGAGTGTGTGTGCTGAGTTGGCGGGGTTGGGGGTTCAGGTCTGTATGGGTGCATGTTTGTGTGTGTGCTGAGTTGGGGGGTGGTGGGTTCGGGTCTGTATGGGTGCTTGTTTGAGAGTGTGCTGATTTGGGGGGTGGGGGGTTCGGAGTTGGTGGGTGGGGGGTTCGGGTCTGTATGGGTGCATGTTTGTGTGTGTGCTCAGTTGGAGGGTGGGGGGTTTGTGTCTGTATCGGTGCATGCTTGAGAGTGTGTGTGCTGAGTTGGGGGGGTTGGGGGTTCAGGTCTGTATGGGTGTATGTTTGTGTGTGTGTTGAGTTGGGGGGTGCCAGGATGAATTACATCAGAGACAACGGGCAGCCTTGCCTGGTGCCCCGTAGGATCACCCAGGCAGGTGAAATGTGTTTGCCAGTGCGAACCCTGGCCACTGGCCTGATGTATAGCAACTGCACCCAGTATATAAATCCCGGGCCAAACCCAAATCGGCATCACCACGTAGATCTGTAATAGCTTGTTTTGTTCCTCTCCCTCCTTTCTCCTCCCATCTCCCTCACCTTGTGTAATTCTCTGGCTCTACCAGAAATGTTGTCAGGCCTTGGACGGTAGTCGCCTGTCTGTTCCCATTTCCTTCCCAGCTTGTGCTTTGAAATGTTATTTATTTTTTAAAGAATGTCCTCAATTTCCACCTTAATCACAAACATAGCAGGTTGATATGCTATGCAGCCCGCTATTCCTGAAAGTAT